>NC_053434.1:82219431-82920443 GCF_007990345.1 Gossypium hirsutum | reverse complement strand
ATAGGAATTTCCAAAGTCGAACAGGATCCAGAAACTGTTCTGCCTGTTCACAAGAACCGAATATCCTTACTGTACTGTCTATGATTGTCTGTTACTTCATATGAAAGTAATTCATCAGGTTCGATTAAATATTTATTCACTATTAATCACTCCTACGAATTCTGTGATTTTTCCAATCCACACCACTGCCTGCACCTCTGTTTTCAAAGTAAACTTACCTATTTCGGGTTTCATGGACCAACTAGGGCCTTGTCATACATATGCCACATATGATCATACTTAGCCATTCCAATGCTGATCATTTGCTCAACACTTCATTCCAACTATAGTTACATCATGAAACCATCTATACATTCATAAACACGAATGTCTAATGCCATACTCCACTTCTACAAGCCATTTTCGCATGGCTGTACACTTATACATTCATAAAGTACTCGAAAACAACAATGGTAGTCCTATACATGCCATATCAAGATTCAACCAAAATAGTACCCAAAAGAGCCTTTGATATGTGGGCGACTTCGACTTCAAGATCCCGAGTCCGATAGCTGGAGAACCAAAAATCTATAAAACAGAGGAGCAGTGTAACGAGTAAGCAATTTATGCTTAGTAAGTTTTGAGCAAGGAATTCCAGCATAAACAAAGAATAACACACATTTAGCTAAATGGAATATTTCATAATACGCAATTTACCGATATCAAACTTGCTTCACAACATTAACAACCCTTATGTACATACACAATAGACTAACTTAGCCGAAGGCCGGTAGCTCGTTATCAACTGAGCGAACATTTATTTGTAAGGGCTCGATTAAATTCAACACATACGTAACATATCCCCATATTGGGATGTTTTCGAGTATTCGCTGGAATTTTACAGCAAGCTCATTCATTACCAAATCACGTACCTTCGGGATTTAACCGGATATAGCTCCTCGTTCAAATGCCTTCGGACATAGCCGTTTTAGTAACTCACACAATGCCTTCGGGACATAACCCGGATTTAACAACTCGCACGAATGCCTTCGGGACTTAACTCAGATTTAACAACTCGCACGAATGCCTTCGGGACTTAACCCGGATTTAATATCTCGCACAAAGGCCTTCGGATCTTAGTCCGGATATATTCACTTAGCACAAAGCCTTCGAGACTTAGCCCGGACAGCATTCAATTAATCATGCACATCTAACAATAATTCATGCACATTCATATTTCATTTTCATTTGCGAAACTCAAACACAAGGCACATATCATCCTTGCACATTCGGCTCAATAGCCTCACATAGAGCATGATTTAATCACATCGTAATTTAAGCTCTCTTACTCAAGAACTTACCTCGGGTGTTGTCGAACGATTCCGCTAGCTATTCAACCACTTTTTCCTTCCCTTTACCGGATTTATTTCCCCTTTGCTCTTGAGCTTAATCAAACAAATAAATTGATTTCATCATTAGGCATCAAAAAGATGAACACAAGGCACTTAGCCCATATTTATACATTAGACATTAAAGTCTCATACATGCAAAAATCATGCATCAACGCAACATATTAGCTAATTTCTTTCCCCTTGGCCGAATATGCATGTCTATTTTTGGGGTCGATCTCAACACTTAATACACACATATACACACACTAGTAAAGCATCCTCCCCTTTCATCGATTTAACACATGCATTGCTCATCAACATGCAAAGTTACATTCGGCCTTAGCACACATCTTGCTAGCCGATTCTTCTCCATTTAGCAACCAATGCACATATGTGCTCACACAAAAATGCTAAAAAGGAGGTTCAAGAATCATCAAGCCATCATCACATGCATCATTAACAAGCTTCATATTTTGCATGCAATGGCATTAACACAACCTCCACCTAGGCCGAATCTTAACTCATCCTCATGCCTCATCACCACAACATCAAACATCAACCAAGAATGATGCATCCATGGTCAGTGCCATTTCCATCACATAGCAAGATTTAGACCATGGGCTAGGTAGAACTCAAGCTAACAACTAAAACATGCATGCATCTCATGGAACATCATCAAACATACCTTAGCCTAGCTACATGCATGGCCGAATCTCTTCATCTTTCTTCTTCTTTCCTCCTTAAAATTTTTGGCCAAGGATGAACCAAAGAATGAGAAATTTTTTTCTTTGTTTTTTCTTTCTAATTTAGGCTAAATGAAGGTGAGAAAGGATGAACACAAATTTTCTCCTTTCTTCTCTTTAGCTCACGGCAATGGGGGGCAACCACACATTTTTTTTCTTTTGTTTCCATTTCTTTATTACCCATACTCCTTATTTTATTCTTCCATTAACAAAACATGTTTCACGACATGTTTTGCCCATCATTCCTTGTCATGGCCGGCCACTACTCATTAGGGGGGAATTTGACATGCAAGTCCCCCCTTTGTCCACATGCACTAATAGGTCCTCACACATTGACCTATCACATTTTAGAATTTTCTCACATAAGTCCTATTGACTAAATTCACATGAAATCAACCAAATTGAAGCTTGAAATTTTCACACATTTTTAATTACATATTCTAGACAATAAGTATCACATTCAAACATTTCGGTGACTCGGTTTAGCGGTCCCGAAACCACTTCCCGACTAGGGTCAACTTTGGGCTGTCACAACTCTCCCCCACTTAAGAAATTTTCATCCCGAAAATCTTACCGGTAAATAGGTTTGGGTATTGTTCTTTCATCGAGCTCTCGGTCTCCCAAGTAGCTTCCTCGATCCCGTGTTTGAGCCATAACACCTTTACTAGCGGAACTCTTTTGTTTCGCAACTCCTTCACTTCACGAGCTAGGATACGCATCGGTTCTTCTTCATAGCTCATGTCGACTTGAATTTCAACCTCTGATGGGCTAATTATGTGCGATGGATCAGATCGATAGCGTCGAAGCATCGAAACATGAAAGACGTCATGAATCTTTTCAAGCTCAGGGGGCAAAATCAATCTATACGTAACCGGACCAACTCGTTCGGAGATTTCGTACGGCCCAATGAATCTTGGCTCAACTTGCCCTTACGGCCGAACCTGAGTATCTTTTTCCAAGGTGAAACCTTAAGGAACACTTTGTCTCCCACCTGATACTCGATGTCTTTTCGTTTCAAATCTGCGTACGATTTCTGACGATCCGTGGCTACCTTCAGACTTTCACGGATTACCTTTACTTTCTGTTCAGCATCTCTAATCAAATCAACTCCGAAAATTTTACTTTCACCGAGCTCGGTCCAAAACAATGGTGTACGGCATTTACGACCGTACAAAGCCTCGTAAGGTGCCATCTTAATACTTGATTGAAAACTATTGTTGTAAGCGAATTCAATCAAAGGTAAATATCGTTCCCATGAACTACTGAACTCGAGGATGCAACATCTCAACATATCCTCAAGTATCTGAATTATCCGCTCGGATTGACCATCGGTTTGGGGGTGAAAGAAGTGCTAAAATGCAGCTTGGTACCCAGAGCTTCTTGCAATTTCTTCCAAAATCGTGAGGTGAATCTCGGATCTCTATCGACACGATAGAAACAGTACCCCGTGTAATCTCACAATTTGATAAACGTACAATTCAGCTAGTTTATCCAATGAAAAATCCGTACGTAGGGGATGAAATGAGCCGACTTAGTCAGTCTATCAACAACAACCCATATAGCATCCTTCTTACTTGCTGACAAGGGCAGTCCGGACACAAAGTCCATTGTGATCGATCCCATTTCCACTCGGGTATCATGATCGGCTGGAGTAATCCTGAAGGCACTTGATGTTCCGCTTTCACTTGTTGACATATTAAACATCTCGAAACAAAGTCGGAGATGTCCCGTTTCATACCATGCCACCAAAATTGACGTTTCAAATCGTTGTACATTTTCGTACTCCCCGGGTGAATTGACATTCGGTTACAATGGGCTTCGTTCAGAATCATCGAAATGAGTTCCGAATTCCTTGGAACACACAAACGATTTCTGAACCTCACACAATCATCATCATCAATTTGAAACTCCGATTCCTCGTTCGGAAAACACTTAGCCCGTTTTGCAACCAATTCATCATCGACTTTCTGAGCTTTACGAATTTGGTGAGTCAATAATGGTTTAGCTTTTAATTCAGCTACTAACACACTGTCTGGTAGGACAGACAAATGCACGTTCATCGCTCGTAAAGCAAACAATGACTTCCGGCTTAAGGCGTCTGCAACCACGTTAGCCTTTCCCGGGTGATAATCAATGACAAGCTCGTAATCTTTCAACAACTCAAGCCAACGTCTTTGTCGCAGATTCAAGTCTCGTTGAGTCATCAAATATTTGAGACTTTTGTGATCCGAAAATACATGGCACTTCTCACCAAACAGATAATGTCGCCATATTTTTAAAGCAAACACGATGGCAGCTAGTTCGAGATCATGGGTCGGATAATTCCTCTCGTGAGGCTTCAATTGTCTCGACGCATAGGCCACGACTCGACCTTCTTGCATCAATACGCAACCCAACCCAAGTAGGGATGCATCACTATAAATGACAAACTCTTTACCTGATTCGGGTTGCACCAAAATTGGAGCTTCAGTCAAATGAGTTTTCAGTTGGTCGAAACTTTTCTGACATTTCTCCGTCCACTCGAACTTAACATCCTTTTGAAGTAGCTTCGTCATTGGTGTGGCTATCATCGAGAAACCTTTCACAAATCGTCGGTAATAACCGGCGAGCCCCAAAAAGCTCCGAACTTCAGTAATATTTCTCGGAGGTTTCCAGTCAAGTATGCTGAAATTTTGTTCGGGTCAACTCGAATACCCGACGCGGATACCACATGACCCAAGAAGCTAACCTCTCTTAACCAGAACTCACACTTACTGAACTTAGCATATAACTGCTTATCCCGCAAAATTTGCAGCACTAGCCTCAGATGCTCAGCATGTTCGGTCTCATCTCTTGAATAGACCAAAATGTCATCAATGAACACAACTACGAACCGATCCAAATACGGTCTGAAGATCCGATTCATCAAATCCATAAATACTGCAGGGGCATTAGTGAGCCCAAACGGCATCACTAAGAATTCGTAGTGACCATATCTCGTTCTGAAGGCAGTTTTAGGAATATCTGAATCTCGAATTCGCAACTGATAATAGCCCGATCTCAAATCTATTTTTGAGAACACTGAGGCTCCCTTCAGTTGGTCGAACAAATCATCGATGCGTGGCAACGGATATTTGTTCTTTATCGTCACTTTATTCAGCTGACGATAGTCAATGCACAACCTCATGGTTCCGTCCTTCCTTTTTCACGAACAATACTGGTGCACCCCAAGGTGAGAGACTTGGTCGAGCGAAACCTCTATCCGTCAGTTCTTGCAACTGAGCTTTCAACTCCTTTAACTCGGTTGGTGCCATACGATACGGAGCTATCGAAATCGGCGTAGTCCCAGGTACAAGCTCAATACCAAACTCTACCTCCCGAACAGGTGGTAAACCCGGTAATTCTTCCGAAAAAACATCCGGGTATTCACAAACCACCGGCACAGATTCGGGTTTCTTTTCTAATTCTTCGTCATCAAGTACATACGCAAGGTATGCTTCGCACCCTTTTCTTACATATTTCTGTGCCAACATTGCTGATATTACAGCTGGCATCCCCTCCAAGTCCGCAGACTCAATTCGGACTACTTCATTATTTGCGCACCTCAAATCAATAGTCTTGCTCTTGCAATTCACAATCGCATCATGCGCGGTCAACCAATCCAAACCAAGGATAACATCAAATTCATCAAACGGCAAAAGCATCAAGTCCGCCAGAAAACAGGAACCTCGAATTTCCAGGGGACATTTCTTACACACTTTGTCGACAAGCACGTAACGACCCAAGGGATTTGACACCCGAATTACGAACTCAGTAGACTCAATAGGTAAAGTCTTACTGGATGCTAAGGTTTCACATATGTAAGAATGAGTAGAACCGGGGTCAATCAAAGCAATTACATTAGTATCAAAGAGAGTGAATGTACCGGTAATAACATCAGGCGAAGAAGCATCCTCGCGGGCACGTATAGCATAAGCTCTAGCAGGCGCACGGGCTTCGGATCTGGTTATATCATCTCTAGATCCTCTCTGACCACCACTAGCATTGCCCATATTTCCAGATGGTCTACCTCGAGCAGTGGTAGCACCCGGTCTCCCACTCTGATTTGCATTCTGTCCCGACAACCTCGGGCAATCTTTAATGAAGTGGTCAACTGATCCGCATTTGTAACAGGAGCGGTCAGGAAATCTACAACTCCCCGAATGCCATTTACCGCAATATCGACATTTCGTCCTGTCTCGACGTTCATTCCCAACACTGGCGACCGAAGTGCCTCGTGTACCCACAGGGGGTCGATCACGATCTCGTCCAAAAAGGCCCGAAGTGCCTCTAAACTGGCCCACATCATCTCGAAATCTCTTCAATGTCTGTTGAAGAGACCTTCCCGAGGATCTTTTACGAAACTCTCCAGTTCCCTCATCAAACTCTTTGCTTTCTTTTCTAAGCTCTTCGGCTTTACAAGCTCGTTCAACAAGTACCACGAACTCTCGTATTTCAAGAACGCCAACGAACATTTTTATATCTTCATTCAGCCCATCCTCGAAGCGTTTACACATAATAGCTTCGGACGAAACACATTCCCGAGCGTATTTGCTAAGTCTAACAAATTTTCGCTCGTAATCAGTAACCGACATGGAGCCTTGCTTAAGCTCAAGAAATTCCTTCCGTTTTTTGATCAACAAATCTCTGACTGATATACTTTTTCCGAAACTCAGTTTGGAAAAACTCCCAAGTTACTTGCTCTCGGGGCACAATAGAAGTCAGAGTACTCCACCAATAGTAGGCAGAATCACGTAGCAAGGAGATAGCACACTTTAGGCATTCATCGGGTGTACAAGATAGCTCATCGAGTACCCGGATAGTGTTGTCCAGCCAAAATTCAGCTTGCTCGGCATCATCGCTATCCATAGCCTTAAATTCAGTAGCCCCATGTTTTCGGATTCTGTCAACTGGGGGCTTATTTGACCTTATTTGGTCCGTTACTGGTGGTATTGTAGGTGCGGGGGTAGTATTTGTCGGGAATAGAGGTTGTGGAACAGCCATATTAGTTCGAATGTATTGGTTGAACCAATCATTCATCACGCTATAGAGTGCTTGTCTAGCTTCATCATTCGGATTACTAGCATTAGGTTGAGAGTCTGCCGGCACTGTCCCTTGTGCGGGAGCAGGCGCTACACTCTCAAGATCATCAGCTACCTCTCGGTCACGATCGGGATCCATTACTATAAACACATTTACAATTGTCAGAAATCACCACACTATCAAGTAATCACATAAAATGGCATGTATAGCTAGACCCAACACATTACGGTAGTCCTAGAATCGACTAAACCGTAGCTCTGATACCAATTTAATGTAACACCCCGAACCCGAGACCGACACCGGAGTCGGACACGAGATGTTAACAAACTTTGAAAAATTTTTCCAGACACTGCTCAGTCTGAGTACTAGTCGCTTCAAAAATCATATCTTGAGTTTCACAACTCGAAAATCAGTTTTGTGATTTTTCCCTAAAACTAGACTCATTTCCCCACCTATGTATTTTTTTCTAGAATTTTTGGTCGGGCCAATTAGTACAGTTTATTAGTCAAAGTCTCCCATGTTACAGGGGTCGACTACACTGACCTTTTCCCATTACGACTTGGATATCTCTCTGCACAGAGCTTCAATACTGATGCCGTTTGTTTCTATGGAAACTAGACTCAGAGAGGAATCCATAAATATATGGTATGACCCCTAATTATCTCTGGTCAATTTATAGTGAATTTCCAAAGTCGGAACAGGGAATCCAGAAACTGTTCTGGCCCTGTTCCACAAGAACCCGAATATCTCTTACTGTACTGTTCATATGATTGTCTCGTTACTTTCATATGAAAGTAGATTCATCAAGGTTCGATTACATAATTTATTCACTATTTAATTCCACTCCTACGAATTCTTGTGATTTTTCCAAGCCACACCACTGCTGCTGTCAGCCTCTGTTTTCAAAGTAAACCTTACCTATTTTCGGGGTTTCATGGACCAACTAGGGCCTTGTCATACATATGCCCACATATGATCATACTTAGCCATTCCAATGGCTGATCATTTGCTCAACACTTCCATTCCAACTATAGTTACATCATGAAACCATCTATACATTCATAAACACGAATGGTCTAATGCCATACTCCACTTCTACAAGACATTTTCGCATGGCTGTACACTTATACATTTCATAAAGTACTCGAAAACAACAATGGGTAGTCCTATACATGCCATATCAAGATTCAACCAAAATAGTACCCAAAAGAGCCTTTGATAGTGTGGGCGACTTCGACTTCAAGATCCCGAGTCCGATAGCTGGAGAACCAAAAATCTATAAAACAGAGGAGCAGTGTAACGAGTAAGCAATTTATGCTTAGTAAGTTTTGAGCAAGGAATTCCAGCATAAACAAAGAATAACACACATTTAGCTAAATGGAATATTTCATAATACGCAATTTACCGATATCAAACTTGCTTCACAACATTAACAACCCTTATGTACATACACAATAGACTAACTTAGCCGAAGGCCGGTAGCTCGTTTATCAACTGAGCGAACATTTATTTGTAAGGGCTCGATTAAATTCAACACATACGTAACATATCCCCATATTGGGATGTTTTTCGAGTATTCGCTGGAATTTTACAGCAAGCTCATTCATTACCAAATCACGTACCTTCGGGATTTAACCGGATATAGCTCCTCGTTCAAATGCCTTCGGGACATAGCCCGGTTTTAGTAACTCACACAATGCCTTCGGGACTTAACCCGGATTTAACAACTCGCACGAATGCCTTCGGGACTTAACCCGGATTTAATATCTCGCACAAAGGCCTTCGGATCTTAGTCCGGATATATTCACTTAGCACAAAGCCTTCGGGACTTAGCCCGGACAGCATTCAATTAATCATGCACATCTAACAATAATTCATGGCACATTCATATTTCATTTTCATTTGCGAAACTCAAACACAAGGCACATATCATCCTTGCACATTCGGCTCAATAGCCTCACATAGAGCATGATTTAATCACATCGTAATTTAAGCTCTCTTACGCAAGAACTTACCTCGGGTGTTGTCGAACGATTCCGCTAGCTATTCAACCACTTTTTCCTTCCCTTTATCGGATTTATTTCCCCTTTGCTCTTGAGCTTAATCAAACAAATAAATTGATTTCATCATTTAGGCATCAAAAAGATGAACACAAGGCACTTAGCCCATATTTATACATTAGACATTAAAGTCTCATACATGCAAAAATCATGCATCAACACAACATATTAGCTAATTTCTTTCCCCTTGGCCGAATATGCATGTCTATTTTTGGGGTCGATCTCAACACTTAATACACACATATACACACACTAGTAAAGCATCCTCCCCCTTTTCATCGATTTAACACATGCATTGCTCATCAACATGCAAAGTTACATTTGGCCTTAGCACACATCTTGCTAGCCGATTCTTCTCCATTTAGCAACCAATGCACATATGTGCTCACACAAAAATGCTAAAAAGGAGGTTCAAGAATCATCAAGCCATCATCACATGCATCATTAACAAGCTTCATATTTTGCATGCAATGGCATTAACACAACCTCCACCTAGGCCGAATCTTAACTCATCCTCATGCCTCATCACCACAACATCAAACATCAACCAAGAATGATGCATCCATGGTCAAGTGCCATTTCCATCACATAGCAAGATTTAGACCATGGGCTAGGTAGAACTCAAGCTAACAACTAAAACATGCATGCATCTCATGGAACATCATCAAACATACCTTAGCCTAGCTACATGCATGGCCGAATCTCTTCATCTTTCTTCTTCTTTCCTCCTTAAAATTTTTGGCCAAGGATGAACCAAAGGATGAGAAATTTTTTTCTTTGTTTTTTTCTTTCTAATTTAGGATAAATGAAGGTGAGAAAGGATGAACACAAAATTTTCTCCTTTCTTCTCTTTAGCTCACGGCAATGGGGGGCAACCACACATTTTTTTTTCTTTTGTTTCCATTTCTTTATTACCCATACTCCTTATTTTATTCTTCCATTAACAAAACATGTTTCATGACATGTTTTGCCCATCATTCCTTGTCATGGCCGGCCACTACTCATTAGGGGGGGAATTTGACATGCAAGTCCCCCCTTTGTCCACATGCACTAATAGGTCCTCACACATTGACCTATCACATTTTAGAATTTTCTCACATAAGTCCTATTGACTAAATTCACATGAAATCAACCAAATTGAAGCTTGAAATTTTCACACATTCTTAATTACATATTCTAGACAATAAGTATCACATTCAAACATTTCGGTGACTCGGTTTAGCGGTCCCGAAACCACTTCCCGACTAGGGTCAACTTTGGGCTGTCACACGTAGCATCTCTAGATCCTCTCTGACCACCACTAGCATTGCCCGTATTTCTAGATGGTCTACCTCGAGCAGTGGTAGCACCCGGTTTCCCACTCTGATTTACATTCTGTTCAGACAACCTCGGGCAATCTTTGATGAAGTGGTCAACTGATCCACACTTGTAACAGGAGCGGTCATGGAATCTACAACTCCCCGAATGCCATTTACCGTAATATCGACATTCTGTTTTGTCTCGACGTTCATTCCCAACACTAGCGATCGAAGTGCCTCGGGTACCCACAGGGGGTCGATCACGATCTCGTCTAAAAAGGCCCGAAGTGCCTCTAAACCGGCCCACATCATCTCGAAATTTCTTCGATGCCTGTTGAAGAGACTTTCCCGAGGATCTTTTACGAAACTCCCCTGTTCCCACATCAACTTTTTGTTTTTCTTTTCTAAGCTTTTCAGCTTTACAAGCTCGCTCGACAAGTACTACGAACTCTCGTATTTCAAGAATGCCAACGAACATTTTTATATCTTCATTCAGCCCATCCTCGAAGCGTTTACACATGATAGCCTCGGACGAAACACATTCCCGAGCGTATCTACTAAGTCTAACAAATTTTCGCTCGTAATCAGTAACTGACATAGAACCTTGCTTAAGCTCAAGAAATTCCTTCCGTTTTTGATCAACAAATCTCTGACTGATATACTTTTTCCGAAACTCAGTTTGGAAAAACTCCCAAGTTACTTGCTCTCGAGGCACAACAGAAGTCAGAGTACTCCACCAATAGTAGGCAGAATCGCGTAACAAGGAGATAGTACACTTTAGGCATTCATCAGGTGTACAAGATAGCTCATCGAGTACCCGGATAGTGTTGTCCAACCAAAGTTCAGCTTGCTCGGCATCATCGCTATCCGTAGCCTTAAATTCAGTAGCCCCATGTTTTCGGATTCTGTCAACTGGGGGCTTATTTGACCTTATTTGGTCAGTTACCGAAGGTATTGTAGGTGCGGGGGTAGTATTTGTCGGGAATGGAGGTTGTGGAACAGCCGTATTAGTTCGAATGTATTGGTTGAACCAATCATTCATCACGCTATAGAAAGCTTGTCTAGCTTCATCATTCGGGTTACTAGCATTAGGTTGAGAGTCCGCCGGCGCTGTCCCTTGTGCGGGAGCAGGCGCTACACTCTCAAGATCATCAGCTACCTCTCGGTCGGGATCGGGATCCATTACTATAAATAAACACATTTGCAAATGTCAGAAATCACCACACTATCAAATAATCACATAAAATGGCATGTATAGCTAGACCCAATGCATTACGGTAGTCCTAGAATCGACTAAACCTGGCTCTGATACCAATCAATTGTAACGCCCCGAACCCGAGACCGTCACCGGAGTCGAACACGAGGTGTTAACAGACTTTTAAAAATTTTCCAGACACTGCCAATCTGCGTAATAGTCGCTTTAAAAATCATATCTTGAGTTTCACAACTCGAAAATCAGTTTCGTGATTTTTCCCTGAAACTAGACTCATAGGCCCATCTACATATTTTTTTCTAGAATTTTTGGTCAGGCCAATTAGTACAGTTTATTTGTCAAAGTCTCCCATGTTACAGGGATCAACTACCCTGACCTTTGCGCATTACGACTTGGATATCTCCTTGTACAGGGCTCCAATACTGATGCCGTTTGTTTCTATAGAAACTAGACTCAGAGAGGAATCTATACATATGATCATATTTAGCCATTCCAATGGCTGATCATTTGCCCAACACTTCCATTCCAAACCATAGTCACATCATGAAACCATATATACATACATAAACACAAATGGTCTAATGCCATACTCCACTTCTACAAGCCATTTTCGCATGGCTGTACACACATACATCACAAAAAGTGCTTAAAACAACAAGGGGTAGTCCTATACATGCCATATCCAGAGTTCAACTAAAAGAGTACCAAAAGAGCTTTGATAGTGTGGATGACTTCGACTTCGATGATCCCGAATCCGATAGCTAACGAACAAAATCTATAAAACAGAGAGCCAAAGCAACGGGGTAAGCATTTTAAAGCTTAGTAAGTTTCAAGTAATGAATTCGGCTTTGACTAAAGTATTACATTCACATAACTAAATGAATCACTTTATTAATACACATTCTCATAATCATGCTTACTTCACAATTCGTCAACATATATACACACACAAGGTATCAACCCATATAAAAGCCTAAAAGTTCGTTAGTCGATTGAACGAATACTACTTAAAACGAATCGACTTTTCCGAAGCACATGCAAACATACCTTATCGTTTGGGTTTGTTGAGCGTATTAATTGAATTTATTACAGCACAAAACGCTCACATTCATGCCCAAGTTTCTTCGGAATTTAGCCGGATATTACCACAAGCACAATTGCCTTCGGGTCTTAGCCCGGGCATAGCAACTCGCACGAATGCCTTCGGGTCTTAGCCCGGATATATCAACTTGCACAATTGCCTTCGGGTCTTAGCCCGGATATATCAACTCGCACAAATGCCTGCGGGTCTTAGCCCGGATATATCAACTCGCACAAATGCCTTCGGGTCTTAGCCCGGATATATATCAACTCGCACAAATGCCTTCGGGTCTTAGCCCGGATATATCAACTCGCACAAATGCCTTCGGGTCTTAGCCCAGATATATATACAAATGCTCATGCACACATATATCAATAATCATAACACATCCATATCTTATTTTCGTCACTAAGGCTCAAACACAAAACATTTATTAAACCTTTCCAATTTTCGGCTCAATAGCCACACACAAAGAGCATGATTTCATTTGGCTTTATAACATAGTCTCTATGCACATTCGGCTATCCATCATAGTATGACTAATCATTTCAATATAATTCAAGTGGGGTCATTACTTGAAGACTTACCTCGGATTTTGTCGAACGACTTCAATGGCTATTCAATTACTTTTTCCTTCCCTTTATCGGATTTAGTTCCCCTTTGCTCTTGAGCTTAAGTTCAACAAATTTTAAAATAGTCATTAATCGACTATTCAAGTATTACTTTCAGAATAATATATATATTGATTCGACTTTCACACACATAGATTATAGTAAGCTTTATAAAAATCAATAAATAATTCATTAGCAAATTTTCATTAATGTTTACAACAAAATCACATATTCACTACGAGCTGTTTTTCCTGAGCAGTAGTCACTAAATTATTTATAACTGGAGCTACAAAACTCCAAATCACTTGCCGTTAATTTTCCCTGAATATAGACTCGTATATCTTCCATCCATAAAATTTTCAGAATTTTAGGCTTGGCCAATCAATACCAGATTTTTCTTAAAGTTTCCCCTGTTTCACTGTTTGACTAATCTGACCACTCTTCACTACGAATCAAATTTCTCATTTTACAGAATTCAAAATGTGTTGTATTTGATTTCATTTGAAACTAGACTCATTAAGGAGTCTAAGCATATAAATTTTATCTTATAATCATTTTTGTACAATTTATAATGATTTTCTAAAAACAGAACAGGGAATCTAGTAGTCGTTTTGACTCAGCCCCACAATACTTCAAATATCTCAAGATCGGTAACTCTTTTGTTTTTATAGTTTCTTTGTAAGAAAATAGACTCTTCAAGCTTTAATGACATAATTTACTCAGCTTCTAATTCAACTCCTACAAATTATGGTAATTTTCCAAAATCACCTTACTGCTGCTGTCCCCAAGCAGATTATTACCAAATCAAATACTAACATTTGCATTTCACCTTAATAGCTAGCTTAGCAAACCTTAATTTAACATATAATTCACACATATCACATTCCAAGCATTCACTCTATTCTATCACTTAAGGTATAAACATTACTCAATAACTTCCTAATTCAAATTCGGCAACTACACCAAGACCATTTTAACTCGTTTCTCATCCAAATAACATGAACCACAACCATTTCTTGAACATTTTCTCATGGCCGATTGCTCATGTTACCAACAAGATTCAAGATTTGAACATGGGCTAACTAAGGGACTTAGTAACTAGCTTAATACATTCAACAATTTCCAAAAGAACTATTTCCAAAAGCTACCATGAATTACATACCTTATTCAAGACTAGAAGGAGTGGCTGAATGTTTTACTTCCCCTTCCCCCTTCTTCTTAGCATTTTCGGCCAAGGATGATAAAAGATGAACAAATTTTTTTTTTCTTTAGATTTGGCTAGCAAGAACATGAATGATGATCCCCTTTTTTTTTTCATTACTTTTCTTTTATTCTCTCTTTTATTTATTTTATTACTAACATTTTATGACACAAAATAACATTTTTTTATTTGTGTCATACTTATGCCATAATTCCAATATAAAAAAATTTGCACAAATGCTTATCATGCCCATCATGGCCGGCCACTATGTTTTAAGGTGGGAAATTTGACATGCAAATCCACCTATTTCATACTATAAGTTATTTGGCCACTATAAATTAGCCCATAGCATTTGCAAAAATTTTCACATGAGTCATATTTCATAATTTCACTCACAATTGGCAAAATCAAAGCATGAAATTTTCACACATGCACTTTCACATGAAATAAACATAGAATATAACATCTAATTATTTTTGTGACTCGGTTTAGTGGTCCCGAAACCACTTTCCGACTAGGGTCAATTTAGGGCTGTCACAGAGAAAAAGAAATAAGATTATGTTATATATGAGTATATGATATGATGATAGCATCTGTATGATCATATTTATATATGAATGTGTTATGTAACAATAGATTGGCATAAAAAAATTGATACATGAGACAAATATATATATTGGTTGATGATGTTGGAAGTTAAATTATGTCTTGATTGCATCTTTTGACATGATATTTGATAAGTAATATTGTCCTGAATCATGAAAATATAACTGAGCTTTATCGCTTAGCATACGGTTTGTTCATTCCTTGTGTAAATATTTATAGATTTCAAAGACTCAATGAGTGATTTAGCATCTGGTCTGCAACTCTCAACTTAACAATGTTTGTATAATTCCCTTACAATTTTGATATACGACATGTATGTAAGGTTCAGTTAGTTCTATAATGTAATGGTCATTTTGAAATTCTGAGTTAGTAATGTTAGTTTGAGCCTAATGTATATGGATTGTTAAATGCATATATGGAATTTATATAAGTAGTTGAAATGGCTGAAATTTTGTCAATGGAACACATGTTGAGGTGGTTTCAAATTGAATTGTCAATTAGGTAGATTTGGATAAAAATGTAACTGCCCGTTTATTAGCGGTGTTGATAAAAATAGTTTCGAAACCACAAATTTGATGAGTGAGTCCGTAAATATTATTATTTAATATTTACAAGTCAAATATAATATTATATTGAATTTTTAATTGATAATTTTTGGTAATTAAATAAATATTTAAGTACAAGTGGTTTGTTCCTTAAGTCAAGTAGTTTTGGAAAATAAAGTATCAGGACCCGTTTCTATAAATCGAGCCTGTAAAGTGATTATATAGGTGTATTGAAATTTGGTCTAGAAATTTTGAAGTTTAGATAGTCAATTAGGTAAAAAAGACTAAATCGTAAAAGCTGCAAAATTTAATCACTATTGCTTTATAAGGGCTAAATAGGTTTAAATTAATTGTTGGATGATTTTAATTGAAAAATATGCCATATTTACTTTAGTTGGTCGGTTAATGAATGACTTAAGTATAAAAATTATATGTTTTATTATAAATTAATAAAGTTAAAAGTTAATAAATAAAATAAGGAAAAAGTGGTCATTTTTATTCCCATATTCTACAACCTTTCTTCAACCAAAAACCATTATTGAGTAAGGAAGTATTCGACCAATCTTTATGTCTCTTGCATGGTATGTGTTTTGAGTATGTTTTCAGTGATTTTTATGTTTTGAAATCATTGTAGCTTAATTTAGCTAACCTAGGGATTAATTTGTAAAATTTTTAAATGTTTTGAATAATGAAATTGATGAATTGGTGATGTTTTTAAAGTTTTATGATAAATTTATATGCTTGATAGTTAAATAGGGCAATTTTGTAAAGTGATTTTGGTTAATTTTTAAGTTAAATGACTAAATTGCTAAAATAGTAAAGTTATATGAAATTCTTGTAAAAATATGATGAATACGAGCTGTGTAGGAATTATAGAAAATTCGGCTGACCTTGTTTGGATTAAATTATTATTGAATTGAAAGTTTTGGGTTTAGGGACTAAATTGAATAAAATGTAAAAGTTTAGGGTAAAATGTAAAATATTGATAAAAGGTCAAATATATGAATTTTAGTATTTAAAAGTATTTGAAATGGACAACTGAATTAAGTTATTATATTTAGATCAAGAAACAAGTGAACCGGACATTACTTGTGGGAAAAGAAAGTTAGCGGAGTAATCATCAGTATTGCATTCGTAATCGTTTTTTATTAGGTTAGTTCGTATGTTGATTAAATTAGTTAATTGTTGTTTTTGATGATTTATTAAATATATATATATAATGAACATAATTAATTGATTTATGTATATGGCAACTTATGAATTGGAATAAATTGCAGAGTTAGCTAAGTTGATGATTATGTCTAAAAATGGAAACTATATGGATGAGTTCTTGTAATGGTATCATGTGGATAAAGTTAAATGACTTGGATATGTAATGTGACCCGTATGAACCTTGTGAAGGCTTAGGATACAAATGACATGTCATTAGGGTTATTATAGTTCAACTGCTGGTTTTGGATGTCCTACTGATGGCTGAGGTCCTGCATTTGTTGCTAATTCTCCACAGCTCTTGTGAGCATTTATAGTCACACTTTATGTGAGCATTGTTCTCGTGTATCCAACGTTATTTCATTATGGTTCATCAAGTGGAAAATGAGTAAACAGAAATGGTAATATGAAATGGACATTAGAATTATTTATATGGATATAAATATGTGAAAAGGGATATTTGAAATGTATACTTGAAATGAAAATGTGAAATGTTGAACAAATATGTGATAGTTGGTTTATGTACCAAATGTGTTTTTCATATATATGTTTGATAACATTATAAAGTTACATGTTTCATATATCAACTCACTAACCTTGTGAGACTTGTGATATGTATAGGTAATTAATGAACTCATGACCATGATATTGAAATACATTGTAAAATGTTTAAATTACATCCTTTACGGTAAGTTAAAGTTTAAGTTTATTTGATGATTGAATAAGGTTGACATCTTGAGTTTGTTTTGGATAGTTGTTGTCTTATAATTGATTATGAAAAGTTGTGGTTGTATTTTCTTGGCACATTAGGTATATCTTGACCATGTGTATATATAGGAATTTTGAACTAAGTTTAGTAGGTTTGATTATGGATGGAATTGATGAAATGGTGTAGTTGATAGGCTTATGAGTCATGAATATGTTATGGACAAATATAAATTTATTTGAAGTTGGATATGTGGTGCCATTGAAGGCATATTGGTTATGCACTTAGGTTGATTTCTATTTGGTGTATTATGGTATGTTTTGTTGCAATTTGAATAGGGAAAAATGGTTAGAAATGGTTTGGCTTGGAACCTAAGCAATGGAAGATGTAATGGCTTGATTTTGAAGTTGTTTTAGATGTGCACAGCCTAGGACATGGGCTGTCACATGGCTGTGTGCCACACAAGGCCACCTTACACAACCGTGTGTCTTATTGATTTTTAGATGAAGCTTTCCACATGGCATCAGGTTGTTACACGATTATGTAACCTTGAATTACAAAATCTAAGCTCTGTCACACGATCGGCCATACAGCCATGTCTTTGAACCACACGGTCTAGGCTTTGTCACAAGGCCTGGCAACACAACCGTGTGACCCCTGTTTTTTAGTTTTTATCATATTTTTCTATTTTGTTTCAGATTAGTCCCTATTTGTTCCCAAACTATTTTTAAGTCCCCTGTAAGCTCGGTTTAAGGTACATAAATGTAAATATGCTATGAATGATATGTAGTATGAATATTTGGTATTTAAATTAATAATTAAAAGGTTTTATGTTGTCATTTGTTTTATTATGTGCTATAATATTTCGTAACCCTAATCTAGCGACAGAAATGAGTTAGGAGTGTTGCATTCAGTGTTGTTGAAATAGAAATATATGAGGCAGTGAGAGTGTATGTTTGCTTAATTGGTTGAAATAGACAAATGGTTATATGGGAAAGTTATTGTGAGTTGATGTTAATGGTCATTTTAAAAATAGTGAGTGACGTCGAGATGTTAGACCCTTAACGTCACGACGAAAAATCGACAGTGAGTAACATTGCGACCATTGACCTCCAAAGTCGCGACATCAACCTAATAGTTTTGATATTTTAAAAGTTAGTCCTCAATCGACCTCATGTTATCAAAAGAGTTTTTGTAAGCTTGTTTAAACCCTAGATATATTTATGAAACATGTCATGATTACATATTGAACATTATAGTATGTATAAACTAGTAGATTAGGATCGTAGTTACTCCGGCAATAAATGTGGCATTCTGTATCTCAAACCCGACAATCAGATCGAGTATGAGGTTTTACATCTTTAGTCTAATCAGAAATGAGCAAACCAATTGAAAAAATAATATGTCGTTTATCAAGTCCAATTGGGGAGATGTTTTGTCTTGAGCTTCGGAGTGGATGACTCTTAGAAGATAGAGACATAGATGTGACTGATTGGAATGACAGTACATCGAACAGGACCCAAGTAGAATAGATCTTAAATTTGTTTATAGATTTATACACTTGTGGTGTTCATAGTGTGACATACCTTAATCCTGAGTTGATGATGGCCTATATGTAACAACCCGTTTTTAGTCAAATTAGAACAGTGGTTTTGGGACTAAAAATTCTAAATCAAAATAATTATTTTATTATTATTTTAATGTTTACAGTATGATAAGATGATTATGTGAAAATTTTGTTAAGAAATTTTATCGTTTGAGTGCTTAATTTGATAAAAAGGACTAAATCGTGTAAAGTGTAAAACTTGTGTTCTATTAGTTAAAGGTGTCTAATAGCTGTAGAAATTTAAAGTGGAAGTCCTTATGTGGTAAATATCCCAATAATATGATAGTGGATGACAATGGCTTGGTAATGTTGTAAATTGAATTAATTTTAAAGGTTAATTTTGGTATTTAGTAATTAAAGTAAAAATAAGTAAAATAAAATAAAATTTCCACCCATTATCATCTTCTTTAACCGAAACTTGAAGGGAGAAAAGCCATTTTTAGGGTTTTCATTTGGCCAAATTTCTCTGACTCATTTAGGTATGATTTTTGTCTCGTTTTTAATTATTTCTATGTTTTTGAGATAGTTGCAGCTTAATCTAGCTAGCCCAGGGATTAATTTGCAAAATTATTAAAGGTTTAGGGTTTTTCCATTGATGAATGAGCATGTGTTTTGATGTTTAATGGTAGAAAATGTATGCTTGTTGTTAGATAAACAACATTTGTAAATTGATTTTTGCCAAAATTGTCATTTAGGGATTTAATTGAAAAATGTTGAAATTTTGTGGTTAAATTGTGAAATAAATGACAAATATGGGCTGCTAGGGACTTAATTGAAATTTGGCTAGCATGGGTATAGGTTGAATTGCATGAAATTTTATTTTTATGAGATAAATACTAAATTGTAAAAATGTTGAAATATTGGGGGCAAAAGTGTAAAGTTTCCTTAATATGTATTTTGGACTAAATTGAATAAAATGATAATTAAATAAGTTAATTTTGATTACATTTAGATCAAGAAAAGCGAAATTCAGATTTAGATCAAGGGAAAAACAAAGTATCGGACTAATCAACTTATTTCGCCATTTTTGCAATCGAGGTTAGTTCGTATGTAATAAGCATTGTTATATTTATGTTTTAAATGCTTTAATATTGTATAAATGTGAATACGACATTGCAGACATATACGATGACGGCAAATGTGAAATCCCGGTTGAACCTTAGGAATAGATTAGGATACAAATGACATGTCATTAGGGGTTAAGTAATTTGGGTCTGGTCCGTACGTTCTACCGAGTGACTGAGTTATCCGACATGTGTTGCGGATTCTCGTCAGCTTGTATGAGCAGCACCGTGTAGCTTCATCATGACCATCAGCTTGTGTGAGCAGACCCGTTGTTAGCTCGAGAGTGAGCATTTTATGTGATACGAGATTGAGATAGCTTCGACTATGTATGTGCACTTAGAGTGCAAGATTTCCCGAGTATCCGATAGTATTCCAAATGGTTCAACAGGTATATCAAAGATGAGGATGAGTATGAACTTGATACGATATGGTACAAGTATGTACAAAAATCGTACAAGCATTGAATCAAAGAAACTTGTGAAATTCATATCTAATCTTGTGAATGATAATCTAGTAGGTTGGTGGATCAATTTGAGATATGTTGTGATATGTTTAAATTGCTTAAATTATACATATGTGGTAAGTTGAGTTTGTTACTATGCAAACTTACTAAGCTTTATAGCTTACTCTGTTTATTTTTTTGTGTTTTATAGTGAAATCAAAGCTAGCTTAGATTTGGGAATCGTCGGAGACCTCATTACACTATCAAGCTATAACTTCGGTATTTTTGAATCTATGTTTATGGTTATATAACATGTATAGGAACTTTGGTCTTTTTGGTGTATGTGTAGTAATGAATTTATTCATTTTAAATGGCTTGTAAATGTTAAGTATTTGGTTTTGTGCATAGCCATGTGAATTGGCTTATTTTGGTTTATTTGGTCATGAATATATAAGTGAAAATGGCCTTTGTTATGTGTTTGTTAATTAGTATGTGATGCTTGTTGAGAAATTGGTATTATGGTTACTAAATAGTTGAGATTTGAAATTTGGTATGTTTGTGAATTTAGGTAAATTGATGTATAATAGAAAGTGACCATTTAGGTGATGTGAAAATGTAGAATTTGGCATGAATGGAATAGCCTATTTAGATTTTTGTGTGTATTGTGGATGATGGTATAGAATTAGCATGAATTGGGGTTGGTTGAGGTTGGTTTGAATGCATATTTATGCCTTGTTGTGTGCCATTTGGATTGGTGTTGGTGTATGTAAATTTGGGTGGCAAGATGGCTTGGTAAATAGCCTACTTTTTTCCACACAGGCAGAGACACGGGCGTGTGTCTCAGCCGTGCATTACACACGATCAAGTACATAGCCGTGTGTCCCCTAGTGTTGAATTGAAAATCAAGTCAGTATGCTCCACATGGCCTAACACATGGGCGTATGACTTGGCCGTGTGACATATGTAACACCCCAAACCCGGCCTGGACGTTATGGCCGAATCTGGCGATGTCACATTGAAGTGTTTTTCAAAAAACTCATCGTCTAAAACCCCTTCTTTAACTAGCCACTTTATATAGTTTGAAAAGCCAATTTAGAGCCTTATTACTGATTGATAATGTGGGATTTCTATTTTAAAAGGTTGCTTTTATTAAAACGTTATTAACTTTGTAAACAGTTTGTTATTCGCGAAAGCTTTGAAAAAGAGTTACGTATTTGTGGCGGTTTCGAAAACGTTTGCCTTTTTGAAAACTCGTGTTTTTCCTACTGCTAGTAGTTGTAAATCACAAGTAAATTTGAGTAAAATACCAAAATCAAAAATAAACCCGAGAGGCCTTATTACATAATGAAAAACCTAAAATAAAACATTAATTATAATATTAAAAGATAACTAAGTCGAGTGGCCATTACTGAGTCATCTGTCGCATCGATCCTTCTAAGTTTGGAGATTTCCTGCACAGTTAATAGATGGGTGAGTTTACGAAAACTCAGTGTGTAATCCCTTACTAACGGATAGTCAGACATACATTGTGCAAATACAGTCTGGGCCTAAGCTCTTTTTTATTGACAGTGGCAATATCAATTTGGGCTTTAGCCCGTCTCAATACAAAAGCAGTCATATATTCGGGCCTTGGCCTAATTTAGTAACAGTAAACAGTGTAGTAACAGTAAACAGTATGCAAGTCCTACCCATCTAGCCTCTGCACACCATCTCCGTCCAACCCTACACTCTACGTGGGGATATAATCAACCCACTCATCCCTACACTCCAGAATTAGCACCGGTTGCGGCACTAAATAGTATTTGCAGTGGAGCTACCAGTATAATAGGCTAAGAGCCATCAGTGATTTGCAGCAGAGCTACAAGTACAAAACACTTCCTCCAATCATATAAAAACCCATCCCCATGCAATGCATCATGCAACATGTCATAACATTATACATGTATTCAATACGATTACAATAGCATGCTAAAATATAAACATACATCACACAAGGGTAAAACAGTCATCTTACCATAAAAAGGGGCAAAACAATCATTTTACCACATAAGGGCAAAACAATCATTTTACCACATAAGGGCAAAACAGTCATTTTACCTCATAAGGGAAAAATAGTCATTTTACCTCATAAGGGCAAAACAACCATTTTACCCCACAAGGGCAAAACAGGCATTTTACCCCATAAGGGCAAAACAGTCATTTTACCTTATAAGGGCAAAACAGGTATTTTACCCCATAAGGGCAAAATAGTTATTTTATCGATTAAGGATCCAGGTACACTTACCGATCCAACAGAAGGTCCACAGTCATCTCGGACGACTCATACAACCTTAATAGTCAAACAGTGAAAATAGGCCCAAGGTCCACATTGCGGCCCAAGTGGGCCCACACGCCCGTGTGGCCCACAAAGCCCAAAAATGGCTATGGTCGTGTAAGTTACACAGTCAGGCCCAATAATCTCCACATGTACGTGTGGTTTGCCTATGTGGGGCCCACGAGCCCGTGGGGCCCACCTGGCCCATTTTTGGCCCAACGTGACTCAAAATAGCCTAAGCCTGTAAAATCACTCATGGTGGCCTCTACGATCAAATGCCCTCGTTTTTATGCGTTCAAATTACCACACAAGCAAGCGAACGCTCGTGTAGCGTCAATAGTCATACTTTTCTGGCTTTTGCCCATCTACGTTTATAGAAGTCTGGTTACACACCTGTTTACGAGAACGCGCGAATAGCCCACGAGCACCAAACCTACATTCAATCAATGTATTCTATTAGTCGATTAACAAAAGGGTTAGCCACCTCCCTTAAAAAAATCCCAACTTATCACCATACCTGCCTTTAATTGAACAAAAGTGGCTTAGTCTCTTAGACCGCTGACTAAGATTGACCACACGTTCCTTGTCGAATATCTACGTCACCAAAGAAATCCATTAGTACTATTACTAAAACCAGTGAGCTGGATCAACCTATACTAATTATAAAAACATAAAACTCCAGAATAGGGGAAGTAGCATTCGGCCATACCAAAAGATGCAAGCCAACCAACCCCAGTTGAACACAATAACTACAAACAGGGTTACCTTTGATCGAGTGATGAAGGAAAGGTTTCGACTGCCTCAGTATTGCTTGCAGCTCTTACACTCCTCGAGAACTGAGAACCAACGAACACCACACAAGAGAAAAGGGAGATGAGATTCGGCAATAACAAAAGAAGAGTAATCGGCTTAAACAGTGCAATAGAGGGGAGACTTGATAAAAGTTGAGAGAAAATAAGAAGGAGTCGAGTGCTTACTGATTTGCTAGAGAATACTTACAAAAACCAAATCTAAAATAGAAAGATACATAATTCAGCCAAAGTATCCAGATAAGAAGAGAGGGAAGAAAAATGTAATCGATCAAAGAGGTAATCAATTAAGCCAGGGAGAAGAAGAAGAGAATCGGTTAAGACTAAGGCTAAAAACTGATAGGGTCAGAGAGAGAGGGAAGAAAGGAGGGTATTCGACAACAAAAGGTATCAAGGGAAAATGGTTGTCAAAGAATAGAGGGAGAAGAACAAAAACCATGATAGTCCCAAAATGAAAGTACCCTAAAGCACTAGCCAAAAAGCAAAAGATATCGAAAGTCTTCCTGGAACAATTTAGCTTCAGAAACAAAGAGTGAGAAGAACCAAAATTTGGAAAATAACCTGAAATGAAGTGACCAATTACCAACACATAGCCGAATTTCTGAGTGGCCAAAGCCCTATTTGGCTACAAGTCTTTCACTTTCAAATCCCACAAAATCCTCCTAATATCACTCCATTATTATCTCCTCAACCACTGAATTGAAACTCTCCTCAACCAGTAGTATTTCAGTCAACTTCCACCTCTCACACAGTAACAGGAGCAAAATAAAATACTCTTTGAGCACAGCAGGACTCGAACTCAAGGCCCTTAGTAGCAGCAACACGCCACTATCCCCATGACCAGCAGGCTTTGTATGTTATGATTTACACATATTTATTTAAGAAGCCTACTGACTATAGACAGAGTTTATTCAAGTAAAAACAAAATTTTGCACAAGTCAAAGCTTAAACTCAAGACTTCTCAGACACTTCCCAGAACACTTAACCACTGAAGCAGACATGCGTTTGTGTCACTTTCTTGCACAATTAAATATTTATGGTGTAGCATTCTAACTAATCCCATGCTCAAGACCTAATACTTCTAAACCCAAATTTAGGGCGTTACAATTCACCCCTCCTTAAAAAATTTTTGTCCCCGAAATTTCCAACTATTAGATCAGTCACATAACACAGACTATACCACTACGCTCCCACTGCGCACTCTAGTTCCAGAACACTACCACATTTAACTTGAGTGCTTTCAGTACAATCTATATATGGACTAGGACAGTGCATCAATCCAATACTCACCACGTTAGGGGCGACACCAGTGACACCTCCTGAAGAGTTTAACTCTATTGGACTGAAGTCATTCTGTAACAGACCCTCGGCCCCCAGATCTAGTATTAGGTCCAACGACCCTCTCCAAAATTCGCAACATAGCTTGGAACAGCGCGTTGTCCCCAGCCGCATGATCATGAGACCCAGTACCTCTAGTGCTTATTATTGAATTGTGTTTTATCAAAATTAACAGTTTTATGCAGATCAATTTACAGTTCTAGTTATTTATTAACAGATATTTTATGGAGACATTATCAAAAGTATAGAGTTTTATTTCCGCACAACGCAGTGTCTATTGGTGTCTACCCGTTTACTACAGTTTCAGTATACACTACTAAAGAGTTTGCAGTACAGTATACTATCTTCAATAGCCTCAGTAATCCTACCTATGGCAGTTTCAGTCAAAATCAAAATACAATTTTCAGACAGAACTTACAGGATTGGCTCGGTGTACAACACATTTAATAAAACATTTCAAAATACTTCAAATCATTTGAAACAGTTCTCTTAGAATTTTTACATTTTTAAAAGAATCCAAATCCACAGCTGAGTTTTGTAACTCAGCTCTGATACCACTAAATGTAACACCCCAAACTCAACCTAAATGTTATGGCCGAATCTGGTGATGTCACATTGAAGTGTTTTTTGAAAAACTCATAGCCTAAAACCCCTTCTTTAACTAGCCTCTTAATATAGTTTGAAAAGCTGATTTAAAGTCTTATTGTTTATTAATAATGTGGGATTTGTACTTTAAAAGGTTGCTTTTATTAAAACGTTATTAACTTTGTAAACAGTTTGTTATTCATGAAAGCTTTGAAAACAAGTTACGTATTTGTGGCGGTTTCGAAAACGTTTGTCTTTTTGAAAACTTGTGTTTTTCCTACTGCTAGCAGATGTAAATCACAAGTAAATTTGAGTAAAATACCAAAATCAAAAATAAACCTGAGAGGCCTTATTACATAATGTAAAACCCAAAATAAAACCTTAATTATAATATTAAAAGATAACTAAGTCGAGTAGCCACTACTGAGTCTTCCGTCGCATCAATCCTTCTAAGTTTAAGGATTTCCTGTACAGCTAACAAATGGGTGAGTTTATGAAAACTCAGTGTGTAATCCCTTACTAACAGACAGTCAGACATACATTATGCAAATAAAGTCTGGGCCTAAACCCTTTTTATTGACAGTGGCAATATCAATTTGGGCTTTAGCCCATCTCCATATAGAAGCAGTCATATATTCGGGCCTTGGCCCAATTTAGTAATAGTAAACAGTGCAGTAACAGTAAACAGTATGCAAGTCCTACCCATCAAACCTCTACACACCATCTCCGTCCAATCCTACACTCTATGTGGGGATATAATCAACGCACCCATCCCTACACTCCGGAATTAGCACCAATTGCGGCACTAAACAGTATTTGCAGTGGAGCTACCAGTATAATAGGCTAAGAGCCATCAGTGATTTGCAGCAGAGCTACCAGTACAAAACACTTCCTCCAATCATATAAAAACCCATCCCCATGCAATGCATCATGCAACATGTCATAACATTATACATGTATTCAATACGATTACAATAGTATGCTAAAATATAAACATACATCACATAAGGGTAAAATAATCATCTTACCATAAAAGGGCAAAACAGTTATTTTACCACATAAGGGCAAAACAATCATTTTACCTCATAGGGGAAAACAGTCATTTTACCTTATAAGGGCAAAATAGCCATTTTACCCTATAAGGGCAAAACAGTTATTTTATCGATTAAGGGTCCAGGTATGCTTACCGACCCAACAGAAGGTCCACAGTCATCTCGGATAACCCGTGCAACCTTAACAATCAAATAGTAAAAATGGGCCCAAGGCCTATATTGTGACCCATGTGGGCCCACAAGCCTGTATGGCCCACAAAGTCCAAAAATGGCCTTGGTCGTGTAAGTTACACATCCTGGCCCAATAATCTCCATACATTCATGTGGTTTACTCATGTAGGGCCCATGAGCCCGTGGGGGGCCCACCGGCCATTTTCTGCCCAACGTGGATCAAAACGGCCTAAGCCCATGAAATCGCTCATGGTGGCCTTTATGATCAAATGCCCATGTTTTTATGCATTCAGATTACCACATAAGTGAGTGCACATCGTGTAGCGTCAATAGTCATACTTTTCTGGCTTTTGCCCATCTACGTTTATAGCAGTGTAGTTACACACTTGTTTACGAAAACGCGCAAATAGCCCACGAGCACCAAACCTACATTCAATCAAGGTATTCTATTATTCGATTGACAAAAGGGCTAACCACCTCCCTTAACACGATCCCAACTTATCACCATACCTGCCTTTGATTGAACAAAAGTGGCTTAGTCCTCTTAGACTGCTGACTAAGATTGACCACACGTTCCTTGTTGAATATCTACGTCACCAGCGAAATCCATTAGTACTATTGCTAAAACCCATGAGTCGGATCAACCTATACTAATTATAAAAACATAAAACTCCAGAATAGGGGAAGTATCATTTGGCCATACCAAAAGATACAAGCCAACCAACCCCAGTTGAACACAATAACTACAAACAGGGTTACCTTTGATCGAGTGATGAAGGAAAGGTTTCGACTACCTCATTATTGCTTGCAACTTCTACACTCCTCGAGAACTAGGAACCAATGAACACCACACAAGAGAAAAGGAGATAAGATTCGGCAATAACAAAAGAAGAGTAATCGGCTGAAATAGCGCAAGACAGGGGAGACTTGATAAAAGTTAAGAGAAAACAAGAAGGAGTCGAGTGCTTACTGATTTGCCAGAGAATAGTTACAAAAATCGAAACAAAAATAGAGAGATATAGAATTTGGCCAAAGGATCCAGATAAGAAGAGAGGGAAGAAAAATGTAATCGATCAAAGAGGTAATCAATTGAGCCGGGTAGAAGAAGAAGAGAATCGGTTAAGACTAAGGCTAAAAACTGATAGGGTCAGAGAGAGAGGGAAGAAAGGAGGGTATTCGACAACAAAAGGTATCAAAGGGAAAATGGTTGTCAAAGAATAGAGGGAGAAGAACAAAAATCGAGATAGTCCCAAAATGAAAGTACTCGAAAGCACTAACCAAAAAGCAAAAGATACCGAAAGACTTCCTGGCACAATTCGGCTTCAGAAACAAAGTGTGAGAAAAACCACAATTTGGCAAAAACCTAAAATGAAGTGACTAATTATCAACACATATCTGAATTCTTAAGTGGCCAAAGCCCTATTCGGCTACAACTCATTCACTTTCAAATCCCATGAAATCCTCCTAATATCACTTCACCATTATCTTCTCAACCACTGAATTCAAACTCTCCTCAACCAACAGTATTTCAGTCAACTTCCACCTCTCACACGGCAAGAGGAGTAAAATAAAACACTCTTTGAGCACAGCGGGACTCGTCCCGAACTCAAGACCCTTAGTAGCAGCAACACGCCACTATCCCCAAGACCAGTAGGCTTTTTATGTCATGATTTACCCATATTTATTTAAGAAGCCTACTAACTAGAGACAGGGTTTATTCAAGTAAAAACAAAATTTTGCATAAGTCAAAGCTTGAACTTAGGATTTCTCAAACACTTCCCAGAACACTTAACTACTAAAGCAGACATGCATTTGTGTCACTTTCTTACACAATTAAATATTTATGTGCAGCCTCCTAACTGATCCCATGCTGAATACCTAATACTTCTAGGCCCAAATTTAGGGCGTTGCAGCATAAGTTAGTATACCCTACAGGTTTGACACGGCCTAGCACACAGCCTGGAACACGGGAGTGTGAGGCCATTTTGAAAGCGCATACGGGCTGGTCACACGAGCGTGTGGTTAGCCGTGTGACCCAAGTTAGGGAGTTACACGAGGTCGGACACGGGTTGGGACACAGCAATGTGATCTCATTTCGAATGTTCACACGGCCTATGAATGGACTTGTCTTTGGCCATGTGAGACACACGGGTGGGCCACACGGACGTGTGTCCCCTGTAGTTTGAAAAAATTCCTAAGTTTTGTAGAAATTTCTTAAGTTATCGGTTTAGTCCCGAACTACCCCGAATGTATGTTTTGGGCCTTGTAAGCTCGTATCAGGGACAATGTGAATGAATATGAATATTTATATTTGAAATGGAAAATGTATGAGAAATGTTTGTTTAATTGTGTAATAAGCTCGGTAATGCTCCATAACCCTATTCTAAAGTTGAATAAGGGTGAGGGGTGTTACACTATATATGTGTGACTAATATACTTTGATGTAAGTAAAAGTTTGAGTTTAAATAGATAATGAATTGAAAGTTGGTGCGTTGGGTATACAACTTCTACAATATGTAGCATCATTCACAATAATGGAATTCATAACCGAAGAAATGGGTAAATGATATCCTCTCATTGATATTACATGATAAATGGAAAGTAAATATGGCCACGGGTCGTTTGTCTTTGTGATAAATAGGATCATGAAATAAATGGGATCATATTAGGAAAACAAATTTATCTAAAAGAGATTAAGGATATCCTATGAGGGTAACACACTTATGACAAGGTCATTAGATAAGCACTAATTAAGTAGCTGTAACACCTCAAACCCGATCTAGATGTTACAACTAAATTCTAGAGGTCACATTGGCTACTGAATTGCTAAGTAAAAACGATCAGGCCTTCAGAAATTGATTTTTTTTAAAGAGTTTGCTTATTTTTTGAAAAACTATAGTGGACTTTTCTTTACTTATAAAAAAATTTAATGTTGTCAAGTTTTAAAAAAAATCCAATTAAACAAAAATTATTATCTTTTTTGGTTTGTTATTTAAACTGTGTTTCAAACTTATATGATCAAATTTTTGGTTTGCCAATTATTTAACTATATTACATGCATGCTAAAACAATATAAAACCTGAAGTCCAATCCCATGCCACGTTCGTATAAAAAGTTTTACAGTTCCAACTAATTATGAAATTATAAAATTAAAATACTCTAATTAGCAAAAACTAAGACGAGCCCCCTGAATGTAGTGTCCGATCCTAACTTTGAGGATTATCTGAAAGGAGAAAATTATGGGGGTGAGCTTTAAAAAGATCAGTGTGAGTAAAAAAGTAACAATTTAGTCATAAAGTCATTCTAAAAAAAAATAAGTCATCCATACAAAGCCAACAACGGTACATAGCAAATCATCAATAAATACCATTAAAACAAAGTTTGTAATAAGCATGACAAATTTCAACTAGTGCATGAGCATGGGAATGATCAAATGATGCAATGTAAAGTGTCAATAGAACAGATCCTACCCCCGTCTGCTACACACCAACGTTGTCTACCCAACACACCAATTAGGGTAATTAGAAACCCTTCCAACCAAACCAAACACACCAAAATCGTGGTATTTATATTCCAAAAATTATGCAGATAAGCTGCCAAATGTATTGTGGAAATACTGCAAGAAATAGATAATGTAGTTTAACTGCCAAATCAGAATTTGTGGATAAACTGCTAGAATAGTAGATCATAGTCTGTGATAATTGCCCATTGTGTGCGATAGAATGCGATGACTCCCGAGGACTGCCAATATTTGTTGATACAGAAAATAGGGCGGCAATGAAGTGAACAACAGAGTGCTAGTTGTGATTTAATGGAAACAAATGAAAAGAAAGGAAAAGAAGAAATAGCCAAAAAAATAAGAAACACTAAAAATTTCAGCAAAAGAGAACTACAACAAAAAAGAAGAAGGACACAACGTGTAAAACAAAGTGGAGAAAGAGGGGGGAAGTGGGACAACAAGAGAGAGAGAGTTTTGCAGAATAATTTTAGAAAATTTTAAAAAATATTAAACAATATCCTAACCTATCAGATTTCTCTGTTATCACAACCTAGTGGTTTAGAGTTTGCATTTGACCCACTGTCTGACAGCAAGGGCGGCACAGCAAGGGAAGAGCAAAAATAATTACCACTTTTGCACACAACAAGATTCCAACTTGGGTTTCAAGGACCATTTCACTAACACTTAACCAACAAAAAAATAACTTATTTATTTTATAGAAACGCATAGATAATCTCAAAAATTAGAGTGTGATTACTCTCTTAATTCACAAACTTGATTCAACTATCTCTCGATTTTTGGGATGTTACAATAGCTTTCGTAATAATATGTAATTAGGGAGAGCTCAGTCATGATACTATAGTGGAAAGACTTCGTGACTAAATGGGTTTATAATTAATAGGCGAAAAGTTAAAACTTAATTATAAGTCATTTGACTTCTAATTATATATGTTCAATCGGTCTCTTTGCTAGCTCGTTGAAACCAAAAATGAATTGCATATAGAATCAAATAAACAGAAATAGATGAAAATGATTAAAGTTAGAGAAATGTGTCACATTTGGAAATGAATGTGTTTTCTCACTAAGTATAGAAATAACTTGAGAATTAATTTAAGTTTTTCGAATTATTATTTAATCAAATAATTAAAGTTAAAAAATAGAATTAAATTAATTAGTCATCCTGAATCCGTTGAATAGGAAAATTAAATATATTTTCTCATAGATTCTTTTATGGTAAAGTTGTTATGACTTTAAAAAAATTAGAATTGGGTTGAGAAAATCATTTAATTAGAAAATTAGTTAATTTAATTAAATTAATTTAGTAAACAGTATTTATTCTGAGAAATAGAAAAACAAGTATTGAGTTGAATTAAATTATAAAGTGTTGGGTTATAGTTCAGGAAGCATATATAATTGGACCAAATATATCAGAGGCTCAAAATCTCATCATAATACATACGAGGGGCGGCAACCCTAGTATATTTAACTAAGGTGTGCTACCCCCTTCTTCTAATTAAACTAGAAGACTAATTTTTCTATTAAATGAATATTATTTTTGTTTTCTTAATTTAAACAAGACTCTCCTATCTCTCCCTATAAATAAATGGTATTGGTAGAGCTACTAACACAAGAGTTTTCAATATTGATATTCTATCCAAAAATAGTAATAATTTATTTTTTAATTATAAATTTTATTTTTTTGGAATAACATTTCTACTGGTTTCTATTAAGGAAGGTTGTTCATTGAAAGTCGAGAACGTCTAGAGTTTGTCTCGCACAAAGCATAAGTATTTTTCAAGAAAAAATTTTTACTCTAAATATCACAAACTGATTTAGTTTTCAAAAATTTAATTTTTTGACTTGTGATAGAAAATCATTTTTAAACCATTTTTTTTTCAATATTTATCAAAGGTTAATTTGTAACTTCTGCCAAACTCATAGAGACATTCTTTAATCACCTAAACTTGTCTAACAATGGCTTTCACAAATGACAAGATCTGTGAAGAATAAATGAGACAGCATAGGTGATGCGAGCATGGCCAAGGAACTAGCTACCAAACCCATTGAGCTACCTTTGGGGCCAATTACTCGAACAAGGGCCAAGAAGTTCAAGGAAGCCATTGCGAGCTACCTTGACCGAATATGGGGAGAGACCATCACAGGGCATATTGATCATTCATGGACTAGCTCCATAGCTTCCCATGCAGCTTACTCAAAGCTGAATTTTAGCTTTCATCTTTTTTTATTAATCGTTGGCTGGAATAAACATTAATAATGTCTAGTTATTTTTAGTTAAGTATTTAATGTGTCTTGTGTCTATTTAATATGTTCTACTTAGATTCGGTAGTTAATATGCCTTAAGTTAATTAATGTATTCTAATTAGTTCAGCCATTTAATATGTCTTAAGTTTATTTAATGTGTTCTAGTTAATACAGCTACTTATTGTGTCCTTAATCGAATTTATTGGTGTTTGCAGGTGTTCACACCAGCTGAATCAGCTAGCCAGATACATTGGACGGCATTAGAAGAAATCAAAGCATTTGGAGCTGAATTAAAAACCAAGCTTCTGATTACTCTTCTCCAAGTGCCTATTCGTGGAGATCAATGGACAAAAGCACATTCACACTAGACCATTCAGCTTGCAGCTGATTTCACACCTTAGAAGCTATTTAAATTCGTATGTTCACACTTGGAGGCTGATTGAGTTCTTGTGTTCACAAAGGCTGTTCGTGCGTCACAACTTCAATTAAAAGGCTGCTGCACATTTAGCTTCCCAAGGGAGGATTAAAGGAGCTCATAACTCTTTGAATTATGAATTATTAGCAAGATTCAGCTCAGCTCATTAAGTGTACTCAATTAAGTTGATTGGGAATGTAAATAGCCTAAGCTATTGGCGTCACCTACGTCTAGGAGTTGCTAAAAGTCATGTTAATCATATTTGGAGTTAAGTCAGCTCATTAATAGCTTAATTGAGTTGATTAGAAGCTGTCCATTCGGCTGAAGCTAGCTCAGCCTATAAATACCTTGTTCATTCCATGTTGTAAGGACTTTTGCTCATTTTATGAATATTATACTTCTTTGTGAGTGTTCAACTCTCATAGTTCTCTCTAGACTGAGTTGGCTTATCAAGACAAGTCTTATAGCCTCAATCCTGTCTTTTCTTTGAACTTATCACTTGCTTAAGTGTGGCGTTCATCTATACCTCTGGTTCCTATCTATCATAAATAGTGGATCAAGGTTCTCTAGCTTTTCAAACTGATTTCACCTAAGTGCTACTATATGTTTCGGGTCAACCTTGCCTATTGTGTTGGTTCATATTATAGCCTTAGCTGAAACTATTTCATTGTTACTTAAACCATCTCTAAACCACTTTGTTTAAGTCTTTCTTTATCAATTTCGAGCCTATTTTGCAAACAATTCAATCTTACTTAATTTTACGATAGGCATCTAGACAACTCGAATCACAACACCGAAACGAATTCGTATCAACAGGGCACGACATAAGATTTTAAAAGATTGACATAGTCTAGACTCCATTTTCTTAAGGATCATAGGGGAAAGCTTTTTCATGGCAAGAGTGAATAGATAAGGAGACAGAGGAGCTCCTTGTCACAACCCTTTCTGAAGTGCAAAATAATCTAAAATCTATCTATTCTATAGAATAGTAATGTGACTAATGTGACTAACCTGCACATAAAACATAATTAAATAATAATTTTTCTAGGTAGCCCAAATTTGAATAAAACATCATTTAAGAAACTCCAATCCACACTACCAGATGCCCATGTAAATCAATTTTAAGGATTATTGCAGATTGTTAACCTTGCATCCGCATCATAGAATGAACAAATCTAGAGTAATGAATATGTTATTCGTCATGCTCCTCCCAACTAAAAAATTATTTTGAAAAAGCTCACCGCTCTTTTGTAAAATCGGTCATAATTTATGAACCTGAGTTTCGGTAGCACTTTGTATGAAGTATTAAAGAGACTAATTGGTCTGAAGAGAGATTTTATCTACATTAGTAGTCTTTGGAATAAGCAATAAGAAAACCTTGGCAAGAGTTTTCATCAAAAGTACTCGAAGCAAAATCCTCCAAACAAAACTAAGTATAGAGGTTTTGAAGGTAACCGAATGTTTTTGGAAGAAGATTGGTTGTATCCAGCGAAAAATAATGTAAAATTGTTATTTAAGCTTTTAAATTTTTAAAAAAAATTTAAATTAGTAAATGTAAAATTGTACTTTGGTCTCTCTTAAAATTATAAAAATTAAATTTAATCCTTTAAAAATTATAAAGATATAAACTATAAAAAATTAAAATTTCATTCGACCCTCCTAAAAGATTCTTCTAGCTTTGCCTCTAGTTGTATCCCATCTGGCCCTAGTGCTTTTTAGATCTTTCATGGAGAATAAAGCTGCACTGGCTTCCTCAATATCTATCTGTTAGCAAAATCTCCCTTTCTTCACCTGTAAATATCAGTCTGAATCTATATGTTTGTTATAAAGTGATTGAATAGACACTGTAGTGAAATGTTGTTTATAGAATCCCACAACATGAGCATGAATAAGTCTTTGATCCGTGACCCACTCCTCATTAATCCTTAATTTGATAACTCTATTGTGATTTCAACATAAAGAGTTGTTAAATGGAAAAATTTTGTATTTCCATCATTTACCAAACAAAGATTTGCTTAATCAGTGTCCCCTTTATCGAACTAGACTTTTTCTCCATAAAGAGTAAGGATTAATTAAAAACATGCAATGTATATTCATGAGCTAAAATGTTTTAAATTGATTACTAAACAATGTTTCTAATTGATTATAATATTAACTTTGATATTCTTAAATTTAATTTAGGGTAAATTGTATAAATAGTCATTCAACTATTAGAAACTTTTTTATTAGGTCATCTAATTTTAAAAAGTTAGTAAATTTCATCTTATTTTTTATTTTTTTAAGTCCAAAATCATTAAATACTTAATAACTAGTTGATGTGGATTTTAAGTTAATGATTTATTTTTTTAACATTTATTTTTAATACACATCATTTCCATTTCATATAATAATTAAAAAGATTATTAATCCAAATCACCCCATCCCACCCCACCCTGTCCCTCTCCCTCCCCTCTTCTGACTCCCTCTCCCCACCGTCCCCTCTCCTCCCATCGTGCCACACATTGCCCGTTCTTCTTATTGATTTTGCTTTGTTGATTTCACATATTTAACATCCATGGGAAACATGGCCACCCATACTTAGTTTCATGTTCTTGGTGTTGATGCTAGTCTCATCTTTAACATCTTTTCTTTCTTTTTTTTTTTCCTTAAAGGGTAGGGGTAGAGTTGTTCAGGGAGGTTAAGATTGGAAAATATAAATGATCGGTTTTTGTTTTTTTCAATTGTTTGATTGAGAAAAAAGGAGCACGGGTTGATGTTTTTAATGATGTGTTTACAGTGATTGCAGTAGGTTCTAAAAGCAAGGCTTTGGAAGTTTTGGGATTGAATGATTGTAGGTTACTAGTTGGGTGGAGGATTATGAATGTTAGCACGATTTTTTTTTCTTTGTTTTTTTTTTTTTGGGGGGGGGGAGGAGTCAGGAGGGGAAGGGGAGAGGGAGGAGGTTAGGTAATTTGGATTAATAATTTTTTAATTATTATTTAACATAAAAATAATGTGTAATAAAAGTAAATGTTAAAAAAATAAGTAACTGTTATGCATTTAACAGTTTTAGACTTAAAAAATTAGAAAGATAAATTAATTGGTCATTTTATAATTTTTTAAAATCGGATGATTTAATAAAAATGTTTTTAATAATTAAGTGACTATTTATGTAATTTACTCTTTAATTTATGATTCTTATGTTTTAATTTCATAAGAAATTTTAAGACGTAAGAAATAATTTTAAAATAAATATATATCTAGTCTTTTCATTATTTGAGGACCCATTTTAGAGAAATGCTGTATTAATTTTTGGTAAACTATAAAAATAGTTATTTATATTTGTTTAAGTTTATATTTTGATTATTGATGTTTTATTTATTTCGATACGGTTATTAATGTTATCAAAATTGCGTTAAATTTTTTTTTCATTCCAACTACAGGTACCCATTGTTTCAATTATGTTAACAAGTTATAGTTTTCTTCTCAATTATATTTATGTCGTTCAAATTTATAGAATGAGTTATTTGACAATGATATGTGGAAACTTTTTCTAGTTTTAGGCATTGATATATCAATTGCAAAAGATATGTTATGTGCTTAACTGTAGTATTTTTTATATTTGTTTCTAAGTTGATATTGTTGTTTAGGAGGGAGTGCACTTTCATTAAATGGAATAAAGTTTTATTAAACAGGTTGAGTGAGGAAGATAAAAGAAGGAAAGGGAGAAGAAAGAGAAAGTGAAAAAATAAAAGAAATATTGGAAAAAAATTAAAAACGTGGGAGAGAAAAAAAAAAGAAGAAATGAGAAATGAGAAGGGGAAAAAAATACATAAGTGACAGGGCCTATAATAAAAAAATTTAAAAAAAATTAAATCCATGTCTACGTTTAATGTGCTATGTGATAAAATTGTAACAATTAAAACATCGAAAACCAAAATGTAAAATTAAACAAACATAAATGAATATTTTTGAGTTTAGGCTATAAAAAACCCGAGAATGCAACACGTTGGGCCTCAGGGATCGGGCCGGACAATCCAAAGTTGGTCCGAATATTAAACGACGGATCTACCGCAACGCAGATATAATGCTCGAGCGCGTCAGTACCTTCTTCGCCTTTGAGTTCTTAACGAATTGATCTCCAGAGTACAAACTAGATCGAGGTAAGCTCCATCTCAGATCTCTAAATTCCGCAACCTCAGTTGGGCATTTAGAGGGTAAAATTGTCAGATCTGATTTTTTTTCCCTTCGATTTCATTGCCTTTTACGTTTCAAACGCTTTTAAATCGGAAATGCTGTATTCAGTCCTTCTGTTGTTTCTCTCGGTGATTCCTCTACCATTCGCATTTTATTCTGTCAAACACTGTAATTGTGTTATCGGTATTTGAATTTATATGCATGTTGATGTACAGATCTGAGGTGGTCGATCTCTTTGCAGACTTAGATATACTGATTCGCTTTTTTCTGTTTTCAGATTTACTGTTATATTATAGATCGTTTCTATCCGTTTCCATTTATTTTATCCTGATTCCCGCTGCTTATTTGTGATCGCCTTTATCCTAAATTGATTTTCATTGTTTAATAGGTATTCTGATAAAAGCTTCAAATTGATATTGTCTGGGTAGATTGCTTCTTGGTAACCAAGATGGTAAGATCTGTTCTTTATTTTCATTTTTCACTCGTTCTTTTTAGTAGAAGTATACATTTAAATAGATTTCAGTTCTTTTTAAATATATATGTATTAAATAAACTATAAACTCATTTTGGAGAAACTGAAGATATTACAAGGTCCATGTTTTGTTTTCTTGAATGATTTGCTTTTTGCTTCATTCCCATCTGTTAACTTTATCTGTACGAGCATTGCCATTGTTGTTGAAATTCTCTTCTATGGTTTTGTCTATGTTTTTTTTTAATGTCCAGCATTTTCTGGTAAGCACTGCTCCTAGTGTTGTCTCTTATGCTTTGTTTTCTTGTAATTCATTCCCTCCTTATTAAAGGTAATAAAAAGCATAGACCGAAGTACTTCTGATTTTACCTTTTGTTTTTGTGATTTAGGTTGTACTTGCTGCTTCAATTGTAAGCAAGTCTGGAAAAGGTGACTTTCATGTTGGCTCATTGTAGTTGTTTTTCTTGTGCTGTTGTAATTAAGTTGTTGAAGTTCAAAATTCGGTTGTGTTACATGTGCTTTATTTGTTCTTATTGCAGTGCTTCTCTCCAGGCAGTTTGTGGACATGACTCGCATAAGAATTGAAGGTCTTCTTGCTGCTTTTCCTAAGTTGGTGGGTACAGGAAAGCAACACACATATGTTGAGACTGAGAATGTGCGATATGTTTATCAACCAATAGAAGCTCTTTATTTGCTTCTTGTAACAAACAAACAGAGCAACATTCTTGAAGATTTGGAGACTTTAAGACTGCTCTCCAAGCTGGTATGCTTTAACTTCTCTTTGATTTCTTTCCTGTCTGATTTAATCTTTGAACATAATAGATAATGTAGTTGGAAGTTGACTTGTTTGCGGAGTGGTTCCTTTACCTGTATGTTTTCAGCTTCTCATTCCTTGGCACATTTGTATCTATTACTTGAGGCATTTGCAGTTTTTAGCCTTTCTGTAATATCCTTGTCTGAGCCAAGTAGAACAGAGCATTTACTTGATTTGTTGTACTTTTTCTAGGTAACTGAGTATTCTTACTCTCTAGATGAGGAGGGTATTGGCAAGACTGCTTTTGAACTGATCTTTGCTTTTGATGAAGTCATTTGTCTTGGGCACAAGGAAAATGTGACTGTCGCACAGGTTAAGCAATACTGTGAAATGGAGAGTCATGAAGAGAAGTTGCACAAGCTGGTATTGCAGAGCAAGATTAATGAAACTAAGGATGTCATGAAGCGTAAAGCTAGTGAGATTGACAAGAGCAAGGTTCTTGTTTTGCAATGTTCTTGGCTCTTGTGCTAATCAATCTTTTCTGGTATGTACTCTATTAATTTCTGTCGTGTTCTGCAGATTGATAAGAATAGATCTGACAAAGGAGGGTTCATGTCAATGGGATCTGGAAGAATAGAAACTAGCTTTAGTGAATTGAGTATTTCTAGCAGCGCAAGCGGCTTTGGAAGTGGTTCTGGGTTTGGTGGGATTACCACTGATCTCGATGCCTTCTCTACTAAGCCTAAAGGTTAGTCACAATAGTATGCCACCACATGCCTTGGATTTTGATTTGTTTCTCTGGCTTTTAGCAAATTAGTTGTACTTGCTTTCCTTAATTCCATAAAAAACCCAAGATGCATCTACTTCTGGACTATGCTTCATATGCTTCAGACATTTTCTGACCACATGCTTATATTGTTAGGTCGTCAACCTTCAGCTGCAAATGCTCCTCCAAAAGGTTTTGGCATGCAGCTTGGTAAATCACAAAAAACAAACCAGTTCCTGGAATCGCTGAAAGCAGAAGGCGAACTGATAGTTGAAGATCTGCAGCCAAAGGTAGGCCAATCCAGAGTGGCTGCAGCTCCACCTACGGATCCCATTACTTTGACTGCTGAAGAGAAACTCAACGTTACACTGAAAAGAGATGGTGGAATCAGTAACTTTGATGTTCAGGGGACCTTGTCACTTCAAATTCTTAACCAGGAAGATGGACTCATCCAAGTTCAGGTAACATTCTTGTTGTCCTTGCAGAGCAATTTACCTTTCCCTTAATGCCTTTACATCTTTGAATTTACTGATTTTATTTCATGCTTTATTTCAGATTGAAACTGGGGGTAATCCTGGAATTCTTTTCAAGACACACCCCAACATGAACAAGGAATTGTTTTCCAATGGGAACATTCTGGGGTTGAAGGACCCTAATAGGCCTTTCCCCACTGGTCCAGCTGGGGATGCAGCTGGTGTTGGTCTTTTGAAGTGGAGAATGCAAAGTGCAGATGAATCAATGGTGCCATTGTCCAGTGGGTTTCAAATCTAATGCTTGCTTATTCTTGGTATGTAACCGCTATTTTATTCTTCAACGGTTGATTTTTTTTTTATCTTTTGTGTTGCAGTCAACTGCTGGCCTTCAGTTTCTGGAAATGAAACTTATGTAAGCATTGAGTATGAAGCTTCAGCCATGTTTGATCTGCGAAATGTTGTGATCTCTGTACCTCTTCCAGCTCTTCGGGAGGCACCAAATGTCAGGCAGATTGATGGTGAATGGAGGTAAATGGAAATGATATGAAGATGGTACTCTGGGTGGAAGCAAAATTGTCATTTTTAAACCTACTAAACTGGATTCAACTCTACCTAAGCCTGGTGTCTTTGGATTACCCATATCTTAATAATGTGTAACAATCCCAACCACGTAGCCTGAAATACTATGATGTTGTGTACTTTGTTTTATTTACATTTTCATGTTTATCATGTAGGTATGATCCCAGAAATTCCATCTTAGAATGGTCCATACTTCTGATTGATAACTCTAACCGCAGGTCAGACCACTTTTTTCAACACCGCAAACTTCAAGTGTTAATATTTTAAATATGGTATTGGTTTATAATTATTATCTTTCTACGGAAATGTTGGCAGTGGATCTATGGAGTTTGTGGTGCCTCCAGCAGACTCATCAGTGTTCTTCCCAATATCTGTTAGATTTTCAGCCACTAGTTTATACAGTGACCTGAAGGTATGATATGAATTTAATTTTTTATTGTCTATTTTAACTTTGTAGTTGGATCTTTCAGTAAGGTATGCCTCTGTTAAATTGCATTCTTAAACCCTGTGATTTTGCTCAAGAGAGAAATATTGGTGCAGGTTGTGAACATTATTCCCCTGAGAGGTGGAGCTACTCCCAAGTTCTCGCAGAGGACAAATTTGAGTACAGAGAATTACCAAGTTGTGTGAATGTTAATATCAATATTCCAAGTGTACTAATAATAGGTTGCGACACTTTTTGGTGAACTTTGAGAGCAAGTTCAAGTATTCAAACAACGGCTATTTTTTTTCTTGAAGTTCATAGATCATTGATGTTGTACTTCAAATTTAGGTTCGGTTTGATTTATGAATATATTTTTATTTTCATTTAAAAATATTTTTTAAAATTTGAAAAAATACAATTGTTAAATAGAAGTAAAAATGTTTTTGGTAATAAAAATATGAAAATTGTTAGCTTTCAAATTTGCATAAATTATTTCAATCTTATTTAAATATATTTTCAAGGCATATTTTTGAAGGTTAACTTTGTTTTGATACAAAAACATAGAAGTTAAAAATAATTTAAATGAATCTTGCCTCAAGATAGAAGGCCTTTAGTCTTGAGATAACCAAACAATGAAGTAAATGTTTGCTGGAGCCTTGTCTTGAGATACTAAATAAATTGTCTTTAGACAATTTGCCTTGTGTCTTGAGAAAAGTCATTTGTGCAACAGGACTTCTAGCACTAACGGTTATATTTGTGTATTTGTGGCTTGAGACTAGCACTAACGGTTATATTTTTGTATTTGTGTCTTGAGACGAGTTGTTGAGATGAGTTGTATTAAATGCGTGAAATAAATGTTCCATCAGTTAGAAACTCAGTTTAACGACTCCAAACATCCATAATTTAATAAGAGTATAAATATCATTCAAGAACACTTATATAAAGATAAGAGACAAGTGCATAAAGATCAAGTGCTTAAATCCAATCAATTCTCATTATTATTCTTAATTCTTCTTGTACACACTTGTGGGTTTAGTTGTTATTCATTCTTTCAAGTGTTGTAGTGTTGTGTGAGAGTGTTTATTGTTATATATCAACCTACTTCCCCTATCTTGCCTTGAGAAAAGATAGAGAATGAAAATGTTAAACCTTATCCTTAAAAGGTTTGAATCTAATGAATTTGAAAAATCTTTAGTTAAGGTAGTGGAGGTAGGCAATTAGTGCTGAACCTTTATAAAATCTTGTGTCTCTATTCTTTGCCAAGTTTGCTTAATTTTTTTAAACATCAATTCACTCCCCTTATTGATGATTATTGATCCTAACAATTGATATTAGAGATAGATTTCTAATGACAATATTACTGCCAAGAGAAAAGATCCACTAGTGTCATGGGTTACGAATGGGAACCTGCAACCATGACGAACTTGTGCAATCCATCGCATTCGAGGGAGGTCATTCGGCCCAATTGGATAGGTCCATTGCGTGGAGAGATTGGAAGCCCATCTCCAGAGCTTGGTAAATATAGGAAGTGATCTTCAAAGATATACGCAGCAAATATGGTAGGGGATCTCCAAAGATATGTGATCCCAGACATTAAATGTAATCTTTAGAAGATACGATTCTGTAATCTTAGAGATTTGATATCTAGATAGCTTTCAATCTTAGCCATTGATGTATTTCGATCTGTACCATTGATATTGGGAAGGCTCAGCTATAAATAGAGGCCTCTCCCCCTCATTGTAATTCATTCAGTTATTAATAGAATTTTGAGAGCATTCACTCAAATCTTTCTCTCAAGTGTTCTTATTTTTCTATGGCTTTTGTTCATTTTTCAAGTTTGTTCTTACTTCGTTCTTCTATTGTTCTTCGTGGGTGCCTTAGAGGAGTTCTATTGAATCCTCAATTATTGCGAGTTAGGCTGACTTAGGCATTTGTGAGCTAAGAAACTGCCTAAGGCTGCACAGATTGCTTGTGACAACTCTAAGTCCGTGACAGTTGGTATCCGAGCTAGCGTTCGAAGGCGTCGTTGAAAGATGTTGAAAGAAGTTGCTCAGAATGTTGATGGAATGGAGACCCGTGGGAGGGCTAGGAAAGCTAGCCGTTTGAGGGACATACTGTCAGCTTTGGAAGATCGAGTCCTCACTCTCGAGGAATCCGTGAGGGATGTCAAGGAGAGGGTTGATGATATCGATGATAGGGTCAACGATGGGTTGCTATTTATGAAGGAGTAACTTAGAGATTATGTGTTGGACTCTATTGAAAACCCAACTGCTAGGGATGATGCCATTGAGGAAAAGCTGAGTGGCAGGGATGATGCCATTAAGGCTATGATGACAGTCTTAAAAGAGGAGATTGCGGAGCTCAAGGGTGAACTCACGATCTACAAGGCTACTTTGGGCAATGGAGGGTTAGCTTGTCGCGCCCAAGCCCAGTGTGGATGTTCCCAAGCCTAAGGAGTTCAAGGGAACAAGGTCCGCAAGAGATATGGACAACTTCCTGTGGGGATTCGAACAATACTTCCGTGCCAAAGGCATCGCGGATGATGCCATTAAGGTAATTACTGCCGCTATGTATCTTACTAACGTTGCCTTTTTGTGGTGGCGTCGTAGGTCCACCGATGTGAGAAGTGGTGGGACAGAAATTCGAACTTGGAAGGAGTCAATGCGAGTTTAAGGTACAGTTTTACCTAGAGTATGCCGAGGATGAAGCTCGAGCAAAGTTACATAGGCTTTCGCAACAAGGCACTGTGAGGGAGTATGTGCAGGAGTTTAGTGAACTCATGCTTCAAATCTCAGATATGGGTGAGAAAGAGGCATTCTTTTCCTCCATGGATGGGTTGAAACTATGGGCGAAGCAAGAGTTGCAACGCCGAGGAGTACAAGAGCTTACCAAGGCCATGTTTGTAGCAGATTTGTTGGCTGAATTTGGTGGGAAGAAAGACAGGCCTGAGTCTTCTAAGCCCAAATTCAATCCGAACGGAAATAGTGGGGGAGACAAAGAAAGGCCACTAGGAATGGCAACGGTAAGAAGTCGTGGGACAAAAATAAGGGGGGGCCTATAAGTTGCTTCCATTGTGATGGCCCGCATATGATTAAAGACTGTCCAAAGAAGGCCTCGCTCTCTGCTATGGAAGCGAAAGTGGAGTCCGATGTGGAGGATAAAAATCTTGGTTCAATACTAGGGGGTGTTGAAGACAAGATGGGTCATAAGCTGATGTTTGCGGACATCATAGTGGCTGGCAGAAAGTTGAATGCACTTGTCAACACAGAGGCGTCTAATTTATTCATGTCCAAAGGGGCTGCTCATAAACTTGGCCTCAAGATTGAAAATGAGTAGAAGTCAGATTAAGACGGTGAATTCGAAAAGTGTTCCAATCAAGGGGGTTGCAAAGGGAGTAAATCTCCAACCTGGCGATTGGATCGGTAAGGCATCTGTCAAGGTAATACCACTTGATGAATATGATTTTTTAGTTGGATTGAGTTTCCTTGATCAGGTTAATGCGTCCATTTTTCATTCCGGTAATTACATGGTGATTTCGGACTCGAACAATGCATGGTGAGAGTGTCAAGAAAGGGGAGCCTGGAAGGAAAAACATTATCCGCAGTCCAATTTGCTAAGGGAGTACGTAGAGATGAATTCTCCTACTTATCCACTTTGAAGATAGAGGAAACCATTAAGACTGTTGGTGAGATCCCTAAGGAAGTGGGCCAAATATTACAATCTTTTTGGGATAAGATGCCTGCATAGTTGCCAAAGAGTTTGCCACCTAAGAGGGAGGTGGATCATAGGATCGAATTGGTGTCCAACATGGTGCCGCCAGCTAGGGCCCCATATCGTATGTCCCCGCCGGAATTGGAAGAACTACGGAAACAGTTGAAGGAGCTTTTAGATGCGGGATTCATTAGGCCAACTAAATCTCTGCACGGTACACCGGTGTTATTTCAAAAGAAACATGATGTGTCGTTATGGATGTGCATCGATTATCGAGTCCTAAACAAGATTACCGTGAAAAATAGGTATCCTATTCCTCTTATTGCAGACTTGTTAGACCAACTTGGTAGTGTGAGATGGTTTACCAAGTTGGATTTAAGATCGGGGTATCATCAAGTTCGGATAGTTGAGGGGGACGAGCCAAAGATTGCTTGTGTGACGCAGTACGGTTCGTACGAGTCTTGGTGATGCCCTTTGGACTCACGAATGCCCCAGCTACATTCTGCACCCTGATGAATAAGGTACTTCAACATTTCCTTGATCATTTCTTGGTTGTTTACCTTGACGACATTGTGATGTACAGTAAGTCGCTCGACGAGCATGTGGAACATCTGAGGGAAGTGTTCCAAACTTTGAGGGAAAATGAACTATTTGTCAAAGAGGAGAAATGCTCCTTTGCTCAAAGAGAGGTGCCATGTTTAGGCCACATTATGGGAGGTGGCAAGATCCGGATGGATGAAAGCAAGGTTCGGGCCATTACTGAGTGGGAGGCTCTAACCAAGGTGACAGAGTTTAGATCCTTCCTTGGTTTGACAAACTACTATCGACGCTTTATCGAGGGCTACTTTATAATTACCGCACCCTTGATGGACATGTTGAGAAAGGGTAAGGTATGGGATTGGAACCCACAATGTGAGAGGGCCTTTCAATCAATTGAAGTAAGTAATGACAAAGAAGCCCGTACTTGCATTGCTGGATTACTCGAAGCCCTATGAAGTACACAAGGATGCATCAGGTTATGCCATTGGAGGAGTACTGATGCAAGATGGTCATCCAATTGCTTTCGAGAGTCGAAAGCTTAATGAGACAGAGAGAAGATATACAGTCCAAGAAAAGGAGATGACCACTGTAGTGCATTGCTTGTGCACATGGAGGTATTATTTACTGGGTTCCAAGTTCATGGTCCTTACCGATAACGTTGCAAACAATTATTTTCTAACCCAGAAAAAATTTTCTCCCAAACAGGCTCGTTGGCAGGTTTTTCTAGCGGAGTTCGATTTCACAATTGAATATAAGCCAGGGACTGCCAACATTGTGGTTGATGCACTTAGCCGAAAGATGGAATTTGCGGCCATCAGCCGACCCGATGGGTCCTTATTGGAGCATATTCGAGAAGGGTTGTCCTATGACCCCACAGCCAAAATCTTGATTGAGCTGGCCATGGAGGGGAAAACGAGGAGATTTTGGCTTGATGGGGAATTGCTATACACCCATGGGCACTGCCTCTATATGCCTCACTATGGGAAATTGCTCAAGGAAGTCATGAAAGAATGTCATAACTCAAAATGGGCGGGCCATCCAGGAATGCACAGTACCTTGGCCCTTCTGGAGGATCGTTACTATTGGCCTCACATGGGTGAAGAAGTGGAGACTTATGTGAAGACTTGTCTCGTATGCCAACAAGACAAAGTCGATTTAAAAAGTCCGGCCGGTTTGCTACAACCCTTTACTATTCCAAAAAGACCATGGGAGAGTGTATCCATGGATTTTATTGTTGGTTTGCCTAAGTCTGACGAATTTGAAAGTATTCTTGTTATGGTGGACAGGTTCTCAAAGTATGCGACGTTTATTCCAACTACCAAAGAGTGCCCTATTGAGGAGGTAGCCCATTTATTTCTTAGATACGTGGTGAAATATTGGAGAGTGCCACTGTCTATTATCAGTGATCGGGATGGGAGATTTACAGGCCGGTTTTGGACAGAGTTGTTTAAGTCAATGGGCTCAGACTTGAACTTTTCCACAAGCATGCATCCACAAACAGATGGAAAACCGAACGAGTGAATGCATTGTTGGAGACATATCTTCGGCACTATATGAGTGCCATAAAAAGGGATTGACCAAAGTTGTTGGATGTGGCTCAATTTTTGTACAACTTGCAGCAAAGTACGACCATCAAAGCCCGTTCGAGATAGTAACGGGCTAGCAACCACTCACACCCAATGCTGTTGCGACCCGTAATACAGGACCAAACCCTACAGCTTATCGTTTTGCGAAGGATTAGCAAGAGAAAAATGACTTGGCTAGAGCTTGTTTACACAAGGCAAGCAAGCACAACAAGAATTGGGTTGATCAGAATCGAAAAGATGTGCAATTTCAAGTGGGTGACTCAGTCCTTGCCAAACTACACTTGATGTTGCGATATACAGGTTTGCACAAGGGGCTTGTGCGAAGGTACGAAGGGCCATTCAAAGTTGTGAAGAGAGTAGGCAAGGTAGCCTACAAGCTTGAGTTGCCAGCAAAGCTCAAAGTCTACCTAGTGTTTCATATAAGCATGCTTAAGCCATTCCATGGGGATCAAAAGGATCTGAATCGAGGCAAGTCTGAACGAGCACTAATAGGGGTAAAGGTCTCGTACGACTGCGAAGTTGAAAACATTGAGGTACATCGTGTGGTTAGACAAAGGTACCATTGACCGCGGTATGAATATTTGGTTCGATGGAAGGGACTTCCTGATAGCGAAGCAAGTTGGGAACCTGCCGAGACATTATGGCAGTTCCAAGAGAAGATAGACCAGTTCCATGATGGAGACGTGATGAGGGCGTCGCTAGAACAAGTGGGGGAGAATGTCATGGGTTGCGAATGGGAACCTGCAACCATGACAAATTTGTGCGATCCATCGCATTCGAGGGAGGTCATTCGGCCCAATCGGACAGGTCCATTACGTGGAGAGATTGAAAGCCCATCTCTAGAGCTTGGTAAATATGGGAAATGATCTTCAAAGATATGCGCAGCAAATATGGCAGGGGATCTCCAAAGTTATGTGATCCTATATATTAAATGTAATCTTTAGAAGATACGATTTTGTAATCTTAGAGATTTGATATCTAGATAGCTTTTAATCTTAGCCATTGATGTATTTCGATCTGTACCGTTGATATTGGGAAGGCTCAGCTATAAATAAAGGCCTCTCCCCCTCATTGTAATTCATTCAGTTATTAATAGAATTTTGAGAGCATTCACTCAAACCTTTCTCTCAAGTGTTCTTATTTTTCTGTGACTTTTGTTCATCTTTCACGTTCGTTCTTACTTCATTCTTCTACTGTTCTTCGTATGTGCCTTAGAGGAGTTTTGTTGAATCTTCAATTGTTGCGAGTTAGGCTGACTTAGGCGTTTGTGAGCAAAGAAAATGCCTAAGGTCGCATGGATTGCTTGTGAAAACTCTAAGTCTGTGACACTAGAAGCTAAAGATGGAAGCAATAAGTCAAAAAATTTGTGTCATGGCATTGGAGCAAAATTCTGTCATGTTGGGTCCTCCTTTATTGGAAGACATTAATGAAGTTTATTCATGTAACACCCAATACTCGACTTGATTGTTAGGTCCGAATTATAAGGTGCCACATTTGTTGTCGAAGCAACTACAATTAATAATATACAATCCAATGTCATTATTGTAATAACCCGTTTTTCAATGGTGTTGGAAACAGTGGTTTTGGGGCTACAAATCCGACAAGTAAGTTCGTAAATTTTATTATTTAATATTTACGAGTCAAATATAGTGTAATAATAAAATTTGATTTAACGATTTATGTTAAATGAAAAAATAATTAGGTTTAAATGGTATGACCCTAACGTCAAGTGGTTTTAGAAAATGAGGTAATGGGACCTTGTTTCTTTAAACCAAGCCGTAAATATTTACAGAGTGTTATTAAGGTCATATTAAAATTTGGTTAAGAAATTTTAATCTTTAGATAGTTAATTAATTAAAAATGACTAATTTGTAAAAAGTGCAAAAGTCAATTAATTAGTGCTTAAGTGCCCATTTGTATAAATTAAAAAAAAAATGGATGGTTTAATATGACAAATTAGCCATAGTTGATAATAGTGGACGGTAATGTGGTTGATTTCTTAAGTTACTATTTGAAATGTTTTATTAAATTAATGTTTAAGTATTAAAATAAAAAAACAAAAGTAAAATAGATAAGCATCATCTTGACTTTGTTTCTTCACCAAAATTAGAAGGAAGAAACAAACAAAAATCTATGCATGTAAGTGTTATTTTTATTGGTTTCTCGTAATTTTTATATTTTTGAGATCGTTGTAGCTTAATCTTCCTAGCTTGGGGGTTGATTTGTTAAATTTTAAATGTTTAGAATTCTACCATGGATGAAATTGAAGTGTTCTTGAAATATTATGATAGATTATTAAACTTTATTTTTAAATGTAAGTATTTTGTTAAATAAATTTTGGTGATTTTCAAGTTTAAGACTTATGGTAAAATTCAAGGAAACTATTGTAAATTATGGATAAATATGGGCTTTTATAAGATTGGGTAAAAATAAGCTAGCATGATTTATGATTAAAAATGATGAAATTGCAAGTTTTGGGTTTAGGGACTAAATTGCAAAAAGGGTAAACTTTGAGTGTAATTTTGTAAATTATTATTATGAGTTATAAGCTAAATCAATTATTTTAAATACTGGGATGAACTTAATTGAATAAAAATATTTATCTAGATTAAGAAACGACTCAAACGGACACTAATGTGGGAAAACCAAAATAGCGGATTAATCGTTGGATAACGTTAGGGCATCGTTTCGGTACAAGTAAGTTCGTATGAACTGTAACCGTTTATATGCTAGTTAAATTGAATATTCATGTGACAGCCCTAATTTGACCTTAGTCGGAAAGTGGTTTCGGGACCACAAAACCGAGTCGTAAAAAAATATTAACCGTTAAATTTTGTGCTTATTGTATGTGAAAAGGCACGTGTGAAAGTTTCATGCTTTAATTTTATCATTTTTATGTGAAATTTATTAAATAGGACTCATGTGAAATAAATGTGAAAGATGATAGGTTAATCTCAAAGTGGTTTAATAATGCATGTTAGAAAAAGGATGGGTTTGCATGTCAAATATCCATTTTGACAAGTAGTGGCCGGCCATGATGAAGTGATATATAAAAATATGTATTAATTATTAGTTAATGGCTTTATATTTTATAATATAGATGAATAAAATGAAAATAATAATAGAAAGAATGGTGAAGAAAACAAAATCTCAACTTTGTTCTTCTTAGCCAAACCAAAAGAGAGAAAAAGGGGAGCAAACATTCGGCCATTTGAAACCTAAGGAAGGTTAGTAAATCAAGTTAGATTTTTGAAATTCTAGTTTGTTTTAGGTTACTCATCATGCTACTTACTTAGCCAATGCCAAAACTGTAACACCCCGTACCCGAGACCGTTGCCGGAGTCGAACACGAGGTGCTAACAGACTTATTTCATTGTAAAACATAGTTCATTTAAAATTTCCAGACAAGCTAGCTGGCTCACTGCGTCACTGACACTTTAAAAATCATATCTCGAGTTCTAAAACTCGAAAACAAGTTCCGTAAATTTTTCCTGGAACTAGACTCATATTTCCATCTACAAATGTTTTTATAGAATTTTTGGTCATGCCAATTAGTACAGTTTATTAGTTAAAGTCTCCCCTGTTTCAGGGTTCGACTGCTCTGACCTTCATGCATTACGACTTATATATATCCCTGTACAGGGCTTCAATACTTATGCCGTTTGTTTCTAACGAAACTAGACTAAAAAAGGAATCTATAAATATATGGAATGACCTCTAATTATCTCTGGTTAATTTATAGTTAATTTCCAAAGTCAGATCAGGGGATCCAGAAATTGCTCTGGCCCTGTTCCACAAAAAATTAAATATCCCTTAAAATACAACTCATATGATCGTTTTGTTTCTTCCGTATGAAAGTAGATTCATCAAGGTTTGATTACATAATTTATTCACTATTTAATTCCATTCCCACTATTTTTAGTGATTTTTCAAATTTACGCCACTGCTGCTGTTAGCATCTGCCTTTAAGGTAGACTTTACCTATTTCATAGTTTCCATGATTCAACTAGCCCTTTAGCATATATAGCACAAATTATGATCATGATTAACCATTCCAATGGCGAATCATTGCCAAGCATATCCACACCTCTCAATAACCATATACATACAAAATGATTATAACACTATGCTTAAAATATATAAGCCATTTTCGCATGGCTATCCAAATATATACAACACCAAAGTACTGGACTAATAACACAAGGGCAGCCCTATACATGCCATTTTCAGAGTTCAACCAAAAGTGTACCAAAAGGGCTTTGATAGTGTGGACGACTTCGACTTCGACAATCCTGAGTCCGATAGCTGACGAACTAAAATCTATAAAATAGAGAATCAAAGAAACGGAATAAGCATTTAATGCTTAGTAAGTTTTGAGCAATGAAATCATGCACAACTGAAGCATAGCATTCATACGACTAAACGAATAATTTCATATACACATATTCTTACAATCATACCTACTTCACATTTCCAACCCTTATATTCATACATAAGAAATCAACTTGACTAAAAACCGGAAGCTTGTTAATTGATTGAGCAAATTCTATTTAGAAGGAATCAATTATCTCAATGCACATACGAAATAAATTGATTTCGACGGCTATTCGATCACTTTTTCCTTCCCTTTATCGGATTTAGTTCCCCTTTGCTCTTGAGCTTAATTTAAAAAATAAATTGATTTAATCATTTTGAACATCAAGGAGAAATTTAAGGTACTTAGCCCATGTATATTAGGCATTAGAGTCATATATGTACGAAATCATGAATCAAATCAACATATTAGCCCACACTCTCTTTTAGCCGATTATCTAAGCCAAGATAAAAACATCAATATGCTTGCCTCTAACCGAATACATGCAACACCAATCTATCTCATGCAAATAACATGAACAACAACCATATTTCCTACTATGGCCGAATGCATCAAGACACCATACCATTTCAATTTTGGTCATGGGTTAAACAAAGAACCTAATGTCTAACTCAAAAAAAATGCTAAAAAGAAAATCCAAGAGGCATCAATCCACCATCACATGTATCATTACAAAGCTTCACATTTAGCATGCAAATGACATCAACACAAATCCACCTTAGCCGAAACTTAACTCATCTTCATGCATCATCACTACAACATCAAACACCAACCAAGAAGACAACACCCATGGCCGAATATCATCTCCATCACATAGCAAAGATTTAAACCATGGGCTAGGTAGAACTCAAGCTAACAACTAAAACATGCATGCATCTCATGGAACATCATCAAACATACCTTAATCTAGATACAAGTATGGCCGAACCTCTTCAACCTTTTCTTCCCCTCCTTCCTTTGATTTTTCGGTCAAGAAGAAACAAATGAGAACCCCATTTTTTTTTCATCATCCTACTAACCATTATTATTTTATTGCCCATGCTCCTTATTTTATTTTCCTAACATAAAACACTAACATAAAAGGTTTATAATACCTTTTATCCCATAGCATGGCCGGCCACTAGTCAAATTTTGGGTAATTTGACATGCAAACCCATCACGTTTATAACATGCATTAATAGGCCACTTACATTTGCCTAGCACATTTCTAAATTTTCTCACATAAGTCCTATTAACTAAATTCACATGCAATTAACTAAATCGAAGCTTAAAACTTTCACACATTCATATTCACATATTTTAGACAATAATTATCATATTCAATAATTTGGTAACTCGGTTTAGCGGTCCCGAAACCGCTTTCCGACTAGGGTCACTTTAGGGCTGTCACAAAAACTTTGAATTTAGATGGTTGAATTGAACATTCGGTTATGGTAGATAAGGAAGGAATTTGATTTTTATCTTTAAGTTTTGATGAAGAAATTGTTGATGAAAGAAGTTGATCTTGTTAAAAACTATAATTGCTAATACTCATATGTGTAATAGCCGAACATAGGCTTTGCTTAATGTCTTGAACAAATGCCGATTAGGTGTTTTGAAATGGATAAATTAGGTGCTTGATTTCCTAAAGGTTCGGCATGGTACATGATATTTTTGTTAGTATGATTTTGAATAATTTGAGTAATGTTATGTATAAGTAAAATTATTAGGTACGGTTTTGGCGGTATATATGTACAATTGATCTATTTAGCTAATAATATCTAGGGTGATAAATAATAAAATTCTTGATGACTTGTGTTAAATGACATTCGGCCAAGGACTATATGTGCTTGCTAATTCGGTTTAGGTGAAGAAAATATGACCGAGGGATGTGATTAGGTTGTGACTTATCATTGATTTTGCTTTGGGGCCGTAAGGTTATTTTAGAATGTGTCATAACATTTACTTAGTTGGTCGAGTTGATGAGAAAAGAATTTGGATATTTCTATATGATATCTTAAGCATATCGTTCACTTGGTAAAGTTGACTAATGGTTCATGTACGAATGCTTGTTTAGCCATATGTTATGTTTTGTTTTGACGTAGTATTAAATATATATATGATCATGTTATTTAAGAAAATCGGTAATGCAAGGTGATCATCTAGTAACATGTTCGGTTGTAATGAGTGGAGTATATGCATGATGATAAAATAATAGCGAATAAGGTTATTTGTACTTTAATTGTACAGTACACATGTATTAAATTGAATTGATCAATTGAAAAATAATTAAATAAATTATTTTTGAATTTAAGCTCAAGAGCTAAGGGGATCGAAATCAGATAAAGGAAAGGAGAAAACAATCGAGTAGCCTATCCGTAACTGTTCAAATATACTCGAGGTAAGTCTTTGAGTAATGGAACTTAGCTTATGATTTGATTAAACAATGTTATATATTAATATATATAGCATAATAAATAAATTGTGACCTAATGATTTCTCTTGATTTACATATTGAAATAAATAGGTAGTGCATCGGCTTGTAGTCGAATGGTTATAGAAAATCATGTAGAGTAGCGAAACGGAATCGTGTTATTTGTATGAGCTATTGAGCCGAAAATGGAATGATGGATAATCATGTTGTGTTTGTGATCTAATAATGTAAATGAATTGTTAATGATTTATAATATAAATATATTTTGTGCATGACAATTGAGGATTATATCAGGGTTAAGTCCCGAAGGCATTCGTGCTAGTTATTATACCCGGGTTAAGTCCCGAAGGCATTCGTGCTGGTTGTTATATCCGGGTTAAGTCCCGAAGGCATTCGTGCTGGTTGTTATATCCGGGATAAGTCCCAAAGGCATTCTTGTTGGTTGTTATATCCGGGCTAAATCCCGAAGGCAATTGGGTTGGAAATGTGCGATCTTGTCGTAATAATTTCTATTGATGTGCTTACAACCCTAAGATGATCAGGTATGCACCGTATATACATTGAAATTAAGTTAAGATTGACTATGAGCATGTAAGTATATGGGTTGAAGTGTGAAGTAACATAAGCATGTGATTTTGCGTATTTGCATTTATTTAGCCTTGTAATCGAATTAGATGTATTCGGCCTAATTATGAGGTTAGTTGGGCAAAAAGAGATTATCTACATGATACGAATTCGTGTTTAAGGAGAAATTTAAGATGACATGTATGAACAATAGTGGTATATTTAATCATGACTACATTTAGTCAGAAAGATGATGAGTCTTATGAATGCTATGCTTTAGTTATAAATGATTTCATTACTTAAGACTTACTAAGCATCGAAATGCTTACTTTTTTTTGCCTTAATTCCCTGTTTTATAGATTTTTTTCGTGAACTATCGGACTCGGGAGATCCAAAGTCGAAGTCGTCCACGCTATCTAAACCTTTTGGTACTCTTGTAAGTGAACCTTGATAATGGCATGTATAGGATTGACTTTTGATGTTAATTACGTATCTTTTTGGTGATGTACATATGTATAGCCATGCGAAAATAGCTTGTTAAGTTATTATATGCGCTCCACATAATTAATGTGTATGTGTGGATGATAATCGATTAATGTTTTAAATGTTTTGATGTGAATTAAACTTAGGAATGAATTAATGTACTATTTAAATTGAGAAGATTGCTTTGCATATTGTATAAACGAAATTCGAATTCAAAGGTATGCTATCGGAAATTACCTGAATATTGTCAAATGAATTTTTGTGCTTGTTTGGTAATATTCCTTACCCCTCCGGCGACGGATACGGGTTAGGGGTGTTACATTTTATTTGTATCAGAGCTACGGTTTAGTCGATTCTAGGACTACCGTAAAACATTTGGGTCTAGCTATACTTGCCATTATGTGTTAATACGATAGTGTGGTGATTTCTGACAATTAAATATATATTTTTTGTATAGTAATGGATCCCGATCAAGTGATAGCTGATGATGTTGAGAGTGTAGCGCCTGCTCCTGCATGTGGGACCGTGCCGATAGACTCTCAACCTATAGCGAGCAATCAAAATGACGAGGCTAGACAAGCCTTTTATAATGTGATGAATGATTGGTTTAACCAATACATTCGAACTAATGCGGCTGCTCCACAACCCCTATTTCCAACAAATACACCCCCTGCACCCACGATACCTCCTGTAATTGATCAGATGAGGTTGAACAAGCCCCCGGTTGACAGAATTTGAAAGCACGGGGCTACTAAATTTAAAGCTACAGCCTGTGATGATGCCGAGCAAGTTGAATTTTTGTTGGACAATACTATTCGAGTACTTGATGAACTATCTTGCACACCCGATGAATGTCTAAAGTGTGCTATATCTTTGCTACGTGATTCCGCCTATTATTGGTGGAATACATTGGTTTTTGTTGTACCCAGAGAGCGGGTGACGTGGGAGTTCTTCCAAACTGAATTTCGAAAAAAATATATTAGTCAGAGGTTCATCGATCAGAAGCGGAAAGAATTTCTTGAACTTAAACAAGGTTCCATGTCAGTTACTGAATATGAACGGAAGTTCATCCGTGTAATATCCTGAATTAGGGCTTAATCGGAATAGTGGTTTCATGACCACAAATTTGAGATAGAAATAATTATTTTATAATTATTTTTATGATTATGATATGATTGCATGATTGTGTGAAAATTTCGTGATGAAATTTTATGCCAAAGTGCTTAAATTGAAAGTAGGGACTAAATCGAATAAGTTGCAAAATTTGCATTCTAGAAGTTTTTAGTATGAAATATTAATTAGGAGGTCTTAAATAGAAATTTGACCAATTTTAAGTTCATGGAAGGAATTTTGAAAGTTTAGTAAGGAGGGGCATTTTGGTCATTTGGATATTAAATGAAATAAAATGGGAAAAATAACACAAAATTGGTCATCATCCTCCTTAGTTGCTGCCGAATTCTCCCTCTCTCCATATCTAGGGTTTCTTCAACTTTCAAGCTCCATAGTAAGTGATTCCAAGCGCCGTTTTTAATGTTTTTTATGTTTTTGGAATCCCGGAAGCTCGATTAAGCTTATGCTAGTAATAATTCAACCTAGGGTTTATATTTGGAAAAATAACCATAGGTGAAATTTGTGTATTTTGATGTTTTATGATAGAATATGGGGTTTGAAATTATGTTAGACAACTTGTGCTACTCGGTTTTGAGTGAAAACGGGTAAAAGGGCTTAATCGGCAAAAATACCTAATAGTCACAAGTATATGTTAGAGAGAGAATTTGATGTTTCCATAGAAGACAAAAGTGATCAGCATGTTATAAAACATAAGAATAAGGAATAAATTTTAATTCCCGAGCCTAGGGGCAAAAGTGTAATTATGCAAAAGTTTAGGGGCAAAAGTGTAATTTTCCAAAGTTCGTATTAAAATTCTGTTTTGATGAATGTATGTATTAAATAAGATTAATTTGGTGTTATAGATCAAGAGAAACGAGATTCAAGTCGCGATCGAGGAAAGAAAAGATTGTGGACTAAATTACAAAATCTTTATATTTTGGTATCAAGGTAAGTTCATGTGTAAATAATGTAGCATAATTGTTATTTTTAAGTTATTGATGTTAATTATATGATATGCTGATTTTTAATCGTGAAATATTATGCTTTGTGGTTCATGTTGAGTAATATGCAAATTATGTTTACTACTTAATAAATATGAATTGTTACCGAGTATTGGTTCCGATATTCCATGGAAGATGGCAAATGTGAGATCGAGGGAAAAAGCCCGTTTGAACCTTAGGAATAGATTAGGATACAAGTGACATGTCTCTAGGATGGTTGAGCATCCAAACTCGTTGAGTTGAGTCCGAGTTCACTTATGGATGCAAATGTCTGAACTCGTTGAGTTGAGTCCGAGTTCGTGAGATGTAACTAGGCATCCGAACTCGTTGAGTTGAGTCCGAGTTCATTTATGGATGCGAACGCCTGAGCTCGTTGAGTTGAGTCCGAGTTCACTTAGGGGTGGGTTACATGATTTCTTGATTACATATGTGGCACTTATGTGCAAATTATCCATGTATCCGAGTTATATTCCGATGTGTTCAACGGGTGAAATTTCTGGTTTAATGGAAGAACACTTAAGATATAAGTGACAATTTGGGTAAGTGTTGTGAAATGGACACTTTGGACAGGTATGTTCTGAACCCTCGGGTTGGAAATAGATACATCAACGATAAGATCGTAAGATGATGAATGATATTTAGAAATGCGATAAATGTTTTGGTGATACCAGGTTAAGGTTGTTTGGTATGATTGTATTGTTATGTTACTTGTTATTTGCATATGAACTTACTAAGCATTTATGCTTACTCTTTCCTTTTCATTCACTGTAGTCTTGAACAAGCCGGCTCAGGAATCGGGACAGGTCGAAAGTTCGATCACACTATCCAAAAGACTTTTATCTTGGTAAATGGCTTGTACAACTACTTAAGTATGGCATGTATAGCAATATACCTATTTTCCGGGTTAAGTCCCAAAGGCATTCGTGCTAGTTGTTATATCCGGGTTAAGTTCCAAAGGCATTCGTGCTGGTTGTTATATCCGGGTTAAGTCCCGATGGCATTCGTGCTGGTTGTTATATCCGGGATAAGTCTCGAAGGCATTCGTGCTGGTTGTTATATCCGAGCTAAATCCCGAAGGCAATTGGGTTAGAAATGTGCGATCTTGTCGTAATAATTTCTATTGATGTGCTTACAACCCTAAGATGATCAGGTATGCACTGTATATACATTGAAATTAAGTTAAGATTGACTATGAGCATGTAAGTATATGGGTTGAAGTGTGAAGTAACATAAGTATGTGATTTTTCGTATTTGCATTTATTTAGCCTTGTAATCGAATTAGATGTATTCGGCCTAATTATGAGGTTAGTTGGGTAAAAAGAGATTATCTACATGATACGAATTCGTGTTTAAGTAGAAATTTAAGATGACATGTATGAACAATAGTGGTATATTTAATCATGACTACATTTAGTCAGAAAGATGATGAGTCTTATGAATGCTATGCTTTAGTTATAAATGATTTCATTACTTAAGACTTACTAAGCATCGAAATGCTTACTCTTTTTACCTTAATTCCCTGTTTTATAGATTTTGTTCGTGAACTATCGGACTCGGGAGATCCAAAGTCGAAGTCGTCCACGCTATCTAAACCTTTCGGTACTCTTGTAAATGAACCTTGATAATGGCATGTATAGGATTGACTTTTGATGTTAATTACGTATCTTTTTGGTGATGTATATATGTATAGCCATGCGAAAATGGCTTGTTAAGTTATTATATGCGCTCCACATAATTAATGTGTATGTGTGGATGATAATCGATTAATGTTTTAAATGTTTTGATGTGAATTAAACTTAGGAATGAATTAATGTACTATTTAAATTGAGAAGATTGCTTTGCATATTGTATAAACGAAATTTGAATTCAAAGGTATGCTATCGGAAATTACCTAAATATTGTCAAATGAATTTTTGTGCTTGTTTGGTAATATTCCTTACCCCTCCGGCGACGGATACGGGTTAGGGGTGTTACAATTCATTATGTTGATTTGATTTAAACAAACTTATATATATACAAATGTATCAATGCAATGATGAATTGATGGATATCGAGTCCCGGTTGAACCTTCAGAATTTTTAGGATACGAATGACATGTCATTAGGGATTTCATGTTTCGGGTCTTGGTCTTGGATATCCTATCGATGGCTGAGGTCCTACATTTGTTGCAAATTCTCCACAGCTTGTGAACAGCATTGTGTAGCTTACATCCTGGCCCACAGCTCGTGTGAGCAAACCCATTTCACAGCTAATGTGAGCATTGATGTAAAGGAAAGGTTATGGTTATATGTAAGGTACATTTTGTTTAAGTTTTTCCGAGTATCTGATGAAATTCTAGATGGTTTAATGAGTGAGAAAAAGGAAAATGAAATGATAATTATGCAAATACAATGAATCATGACATTATGGCAACATTGATGATGTAAAATATTATGATTATACATGGTAAACCACATATCTTATGGTTGATTTCATATATATCATGAACAAGTATACTAACTTGTGAGTTTGATGGTGTTTTATAGGCTCACACTAAGCTTATGGCATTGATTTTGGTTTATTCTTATTTTATGAATTATATTATAGAAATGATAAGTTCTGTTTAAGGTTATATGAGCTTACTAAGCACTTGTTGCTTACTTAGTTGTTTTCCTTTGTTTTATAGATTTTTGGAAGCTCGATCTATTGGAAGCTCATCGGATACCTATCACATTATCTAGTAGACAATTCGGTAGTTTTTGAGTTATTTGACTAAGGTTTATAATGGCATGTATAGGGTGATTTGCAGTGGTATTATGGTGTATGTGTTAATGGTGTTTTGGCATGTATAAGCTTTGAAAAGCTATGTTGGTTTGGTACACTTTGATGCCTTACCAAATTATGTGATTTTGGTTACTTTAAAGTGCTTATTTATAAGATCATCTTGGCATGTTGATGATGGCTTGAAAATGGTTACTTGTGACCTGTTTTAGATAATATTTGAACTAGGTTATTATGTTTGGAAATGGCAATATTAACAGTACTGGGTTGGTCACTCGATTTTGAGTTCGAGAGCTCAAGTTATGAACATTTTAGTGAAGTTCATACTTATTCGTATCATTCTGCCTTTCTTCAAAAAGATTTATCCTTGAAGCTTGTGTTTGATCAATTCTTGGTTTCATTTGCTTACCTTTGACATTGTTGTTGGGCCTTGAGGTAGTATAAGCTCATCACATCCGTGGGTCTAAAGCTGGGCCTTGAGACTTGCATCAACAAGGCATATGAACTCAAAAAGCAAAATTAGTACGATCATATCTACATGAGGATGCGCACATATAAAATGGTAATATAATTTACTCAATAATAAAACATTTCCCACCAATTCTATTCTTTTGCTACTTACCGATATATGCATGTCAATGGCATTACTTCAACCAAATTTTCATGTTCAAGTCATTTCACTTATCTTAAACTTACCATTCAATCCGTTTCTGGACTCTACCAACTCATTCGCCTTCGTTTTAGCCCCTAGGGCTCGTTTTCACTTATGTTGCAGAAGAAGATACATATTTTCTTCATTATAATTCATATATGAGCATATTCAATTCTTTAGGATCATACCAATTCATTTTGTTATAGTTTATCAATCTTATTATTAATGAACCTTATTAACCTAACTCAAAATCAGATGGATACATGGATTGTCCAACCAGCACACTAGACTGGTACTGAAGTGCATTATAAAAAATATCCAAGTAAGGAAACTAGCATGTAAAATGCATACTACAACACGAAGCACATCCTGGCACACAAAAAGCATACTGGCAGACAAAGTGCATATTGGCACATGAAGTGCATCCTAGCGCGTTAGCACATAAACTGGTACACAATCCAATCCTATGGAAAGCCAACTATATCTGACATAGCCTGACTAGTTAATGGGGTACCACTGTTCAATTTCATTTACAATTCAGTACATATATCATTTCTCGATTATGTTCAAAACTCCAATTCCATTTCATCATCAAATCGCATATATTTCTTGTCCTTAGACAAACCATGTTATTTTCTATTTCATTCATTTTAGTCCACTATTTCAATATTCACGTTAAATCAAGTTAAGACAACTCGTAATATCATCATATACTTAATATGAAATCCAAGCATTCAATTACCATATATAGGCAAACAATTAAATCTATCTTGAATCATTAAAGTACAAACTGAGGTTTCATGCATCACTCGTCAATGATTTTCGCTTTTCCTATCCCTTTCGACAGTTTGATGTTGTTGTTAGATACGAATAATCACAAAACATATCATATAATCAATTTCTAGCCAATTCAAAATCAAATACCAAGATACACATATTTTGCAATTTGTTCAGTTTAGTCCTTAAAATTGGGATAAGTATAACTTTCAATTTAAGGCTTCGTATTAGAATATGATTTCACCAAAATTCATTAGGGACTCTCTATTTTCTATTCCTATCAAAATTTCATAATAATTTTTCATTTTATTCAATTTGGTCCCTAATGTACAAACCTAACAATTAAGCTTTACAAATTAATCCTTTTTGTAAACTAAGTTGAATTTCTAACAATTTCACTCCAAATCAGCCTGATTTATCAAGCTCCCATGACCTCAAATCTACAAAAATTAATGAAAAATGACTAGGGAATTACGAATGTTTCAAGCTTTAAAAATGGTGTTTTTGGTTTGTTTTTTAACCTAAGATGGTGTTATGTATTGAAAGGAATAAGATGGTATGATACTGTGTATGTTTGTGTGATACATATATCGATTGAGATGAAAAGAAAGATTAATGATTAAGAAAGTATGTTCTAATTCCTGTTGTTGCATCGAGATCGTAATGAATTCGTCAAGAAATGATGATTGATATATTGAATCCATGTAACATCCTAAACCCAGCCTAGACATAAAGACCAAGTCCAGAATGTCAAATGAACTTGCCACAAACAAATACTCTTAAAACCAAATTGATAGACACGTAGATAAGTTTTTAAACTATTAACCATTCAACATAATTCAATATTAAACCTTGCAGTCGAGGTACACTAACAAGTTAAACACACGCATATACATATATATAGAGTAGAACTATTAGGTGACCGAGTCCCGTGTCTGCCAGCCAATCAGTTTTGGGAGGTTCTTGAAATTCATTCAGTCTATTTAGTACGTTACAACCAGAAGTATCAGATTAATACTCAATGTACATAAATTAACTTAGATATTCTTGAAATTCAGATAGCATACTAAGTCCCATTCAATTAGGATAACAATTTACAATTATTTCATATACAAAGCAATTTGGATACGTAGCAGATCAGATACAGAAACATATTCAGGTATAATACAGTAACAGATGTAGTTATCCTACCCCTCATCCGCTACACACTATCTTCAACAAACCCCACACATCAGTAGATATATAATACCTATCCAACCCTACACACCTTATAGTGCCGGTATGACATGTTGCAGTGCTTATAGTCTCACTGCCAGATCAGAGATAATAACAGGTGATTTAACCACCAAATTAGTACAAAACAATTCCTTCAATTCATAATTCCCCCTAAGCAGATGCAGAGTACAGATGACCAATATGTGTGTATCACTTATTATACAGATACAATCATATAGTCCAGTATAATAGAGGTAAATGGAGCCAATTTATAATCACTATAAAGCAGATCATATAGCTCAGTATGGTTATACCTATCTTACAGACACTTTACACTTATCTCGTACAACAATTATGGCGTTAACAGAAATTAGCGATTTGGGCTCATACTCTTGGCACACAACTGTGTGGTTACCCATATGCCCTATTTGTCAAATCAATGAGTTACATGGCATGGACACACACCCGTCTCCCTTTCCCGTGCCTCCCTATTCATCTAGTCAGTAAGTTACATGCTCTGGACACACACCCGTGTTCCAGCCTGTGTGACCACTACACATTCATGTCTCACACATGGCCAGCCATACGCCCGTGTAGCTCGCCCATATGTCTTAAATTCTAAATTAGTCAGTTACAAGGCCCACCACACAGCTTACCACATGCTCGTGTGTGACACACGGCCTGTGCATATGCCCGTGTGATAGCCCGTGTGCAGTTAACTATCCCATTCAAATGTCTAAAAACACAAAAAGAAAGGGTTTCAATACCCTACCTGGATGTAATGACGACCCTAAAAAAAACCTAGGATTCCCAAAGGCTAGGAACCAAAATTCAACAACTCAATTAACGAAAATTTAAGAAATATGCTAAATCGCAACAATAAACAACGCCGAAACCTTCAATGCAAAAAATCGTAATGAACAAAACTTACTTAGTGGAAATCTAACAGTGCACACTCAAATTATAGACAATGAGAGAAGCGTTAGGCATCTTTTAATCTTCCCCTACATTTTTGTAACCACAAAAAACAAAACAAAACAAAACAATTAACATCCTCACTTCAGGATTTCAAGAAACTTGCAATCACACATAACTACTAAAATTACTGTGATGAAGTCTTACCTTTAAGCACCGAAACAACCAACAAAGAGGTACAATTCAATGATTAACTCAACAAAATGTTATACAAAGAAAATTCAAAAACAATAGCCAAAAAAGAAAAAGAAAGGAAAAGAAGAACAAAAATAAACAAAAGGAAGAAGGAAGGAAAGGAGTTAACGTAAGACTATTTAAATTCCTAAAATCAGTATTTTGGAGAAGTGCAAAAATTATATTTCCTAATGCACACGCAGGAATTCGAACATAGGACCATTGACACAGAAAAATGCTTAATCATTGAACTAGCAAGCTCATTCTTGAAACCTCAACGCACAAAATCTAACTTAATTGGTACATGCAAGTCTAGAAGTTCAATTAAAGAATACGTAAAATCTCAAAAGACGCAGCTTGAACCTCGAAACTTTAGTGAGCAAATAGAACACACAACCACATAAGTAGACACATATTCATTGACACAACCCAAAAACATAAATCATATTTTTGGGGTGTTAAAACTCTCTCCTCTTAAAAGAAAATTTCGGCCTTGAAATTTTACCAGATTTGAACAGATGCAGATATTACTGGCGTATTGAATCTTCAGGTTCCCAAGTCGCTTCCTCGGTACTGTGATTCCGCCACATGACCTTAACCAGAGTTAGAGTCTTCCTTCGTAAGACTTTAACATCCTACTCTAGAATCTGAATCAGTTCCTCTTCAAAGGTCAAATCAAGCCTCACCTCAACCTCCTCTATAGGCAATATGTGCGAAGGGTCAGACTGGTACCCTCTCAACATCAAGATGTGGAACACGTCATGAATTTGATCAAGCTCAGGTGGCAACTTAAGCTAATAAGCAATCGATCCCACCCGTTTTAAAATACGATAAAGTTCTTTAACAGCCCAATTTTGGGCCTAGTCAGAATAGTGGTTTTGGAATCACAAATCTGAGGTCAATAAATTATTTTAATATTATTTTATGTGTTATAGCATAATTATATGAGTGCATGAAAATTTTGGTGAATTAATTTTAGCGTTTGTGAGCTTAATTGCAAAAAAGGACTAAATCGCATAAAGGGCAAAAGTTTTGTTTTACTATCCAAATATGTTAAATAGCTAGGGAACCAAAATTAGAGGTCTTTAAAGTGTAAATAAGCCCTTTTGGATAGTGATGGCTGGCCATAAGGACAAAAAAAATTTGAAAAGTCAAAAGTTGGTGGCATTAGGTGACATTTTTTGTAATAAAATAAAATAAGGAAAAAGGTTGTCATCTTTTTCATTTCTTCTTCTTCAACCACCGAAAATGGTAGCAAACATCAGGGTTTTGAAGCTCAAGTTTTCAGCAACTTAAATCCTTTGCTTGTAAGTGAAATTTGTGGTTGTTTTTGTTGATTTTTGCATTTTTGGAACCTATATAGCTTAGTCTAGCTAATGGGGGGATTATTTTGAAAAATGGTTGAAAGTATAGGGTTTTTCCATGAGAGAATTTATGTTGTTTGCTAAATTTTTATGGAAGAAAATGAGTCTTGGTTGTGTAATAAACAACTTTTGTGAAAGGATTTTCATGAAAACACCTAAAAGGACCATTTTGTGAAGTTTATAAAATAGGTTGTAAAAGTGTGAAATAATTGGAATTGTGGGCTACTTCTAGTATAAAAAGAATTTAGATAGGCTTGGTTAGTGAGAAAATTTGATGAAAATCAATTTACGAGCCTAGGGGCAAAATGGTCATTTGGCTAAAGTATAAATTATGGAATGTATTGGTTAATATGATGATTAAAGTAGTGGATTTTATTATTTTAGATCAAGAAAATCAAGATTCAGGCTTAAATCGGGAAAGTATGAGATTTTGGACTAAAATGAAAAAATTAGCCGTGCTTGGATTCGAGGTAAGTTCGTATGATAATAATAATACAATGTTATGTTTGAATTGTAATTCTTTACTATTATTGCATAAATTGTATGATTGAATACATTGGAAATGTAGATGGAATGGTGTACATGATGTGGAAATATGACATGGAAGAAAGTTACATGAAATGCAAGAAAACGATGATATATGACAAGTGATATAGGAATTAGGTGATATATATATTTTAAATGTTTTATTGTTATCTTGTATCATAATCTTCCTTGTTACCACGAAAGTATAAATAATGTGATATAAGAGTAACCTACATTATGAGCAAGTGGGACGACATTAGGTTAGATATGAAATCCCGTTGAACATCAGAAATAGTATTGATACAAAAGGTATATCATGAGGAACTATGTGGTCTGAACTCATGAGTTGTGTCTGAGTTCATGAGATAATGTTATATGTAATGTGGGTCCGGGTACTGACTTCGTGACCAAACCCATGCGTAACTCGTTGAGCGAGCATTTCATGTCAAAGCTATATGGGTTCGGGTGCTGACTTTGTGTACAAACCCGTGAGTAGCTCAATGAGCTGGTGTTACAGATAGTGCAATGGGGTCTGGGTACTAACTGATGAATAGGCCTGTGAGTAGCTCAAAATGCGAGCATTACATAGTATGAGGTAGCTCTGGCTTCTTACATGATACTTAGGTACAAACTTCTCGTGTATCCAATAGTATTTCGAGTGTTCAATGGTTAATGCAATGGATAATGTGATGAAAGAACCAAGGAGGGCATGTTAAAGAAGGTATGGTTATGTGATATACTACGAGTGAGTACAGGTATGTACGCTAAACTCATGAGCAATGCCTTGATGAAAAATGACTTATGGTGAGAAAGTTTATGTATATGTATATATATGAACATATGATAAGTATGCAAAAAGGCTTGAATGATGAATAGTCTTTATAGTTATGTTATTATGTCTTTGGGTAATTGAACATGGAATCCACGAAATGGTAAGTTCATGATTAGTTGAAAATGAACTTATGATAGTTATCATCATATTGTACTAAAACAGTTTTGGACAGCAGCAGTAGTCTGAATTTGAAAATACACCAAAAATAGTGGAAAGTGAGTTAGAGATTTAATAAAATATGAAATTAAAGCTTATCGAGTCTAGTTTCTTATGAAGTAATGGTGTAAGCAAAAGAATTTCATATTATGAGATAATTGAATTTGTGTGAGACAAAGTCAGAACAATTTTGAAATCCCTTATCTTGACCTTGGAAAATCACTAAATATTGTATAAGAATAATTATGGATTATAATTTGTATGAATAAATCCTTACTGAGTTTTTTTTCATGAGAAATAGATGAGAACGCCATCTGAATCCCGTACTAAGAGATAAATGAATTTTAGTAAAGAAAGGTCGAAGCTATCAAACAGCAGAATAGGGGTAACTTTGAAGAATAAACTGTACTTATTGGCTAGACCAAAAATTCTGGTAAGGAGGTATATGAGCGTAGTTTCAAGGAAAATTAGAAGATCTTAATTTGAAGTTCCGTAACTCTAGATATAAATAATTTAGTGACCGTGATTCTAGAAAACAACTTGACCTGAACATAAATAAAAGTACAAATATGGTTGTATTAACTTGAGAAGCAAGTTAATAAATTGCTTATTATTTTCAAACGGTCTTACTAAGCTATAAAGCTTACCCCTCTCCTTCCCATTTCTTTTAGTGTTGTCAAGTTAGCTCGGGGTTGGAGATTGTTGGAGGCAGCATCACACTATCAAGCCATCGTTTTCGGGGTATTGATGAATCTTAAATGTCTTCAAGTGAGTGGCATGTATAGGGACTTAGTTATTGATATGTGTTCTTATGATTTGGCTAAGATGTCGGCCTATATTAGTACATTGTACATAGCCATGAGATGTGGCTTATGATTGTAACACCCCTAACCCGTTTCCATCACTGGAATGGGTTACGAGATATTACCGAACCGAAAACTTATTCAAAAATTTTCATGCATCTACTTCTATCATCTTCATTTCGTTAAGTTCATCTTTAATAATGCATAATTCATTATGCCACCATATATATTCCTTATTCATATATAGGAACACATAATTAATCATTATCAAGTTCAATCAAAACCATCACATAAGTTTACATCCTATAACAACCATATCATACGATTTTATGTTATGTTCAGACATAACTAGACGACCCATTATGCTATCTCAAATTAAATACTAAGATCAAATACAATAGCCAAATTACAATTAATCACCTATATAAATGTGTCATAATCGAACCACCCCAAAAACACAATCAATATTTTTTAGCATTTTCAACACTCAAACATATGTATAGATTTATATATATATCATTCATTAATAGCATTACACATTATAACCAAGACGAATTATACCATGATTAAACATAACCAAATTCAAACTTAGTATTTAAGCCATATTCGCATGGCTGGAAGTATACATATCAAAGTTCAAACAAAATACATATTTGCCTATACATGCCGTAATGTTCACTTAGATCAACTAAGAAGAGGGTACCAAAATGTTGCAAGCTGGTGTGATGACTTTGACGATGGTCCCAAGCACGCAAAATGGGTCTAAGAAATCTAAATAGAAGACAAGAAAACACACCAAATCAGTATTCAACTCAGTAAGTCATAAGCAATATAATACAGACCATTAACATGAGATCATAAGAAAAATGACGTAAGATCAACTATTTCAGCCATACCGATCTATGCTACAATTACCTAGATTATTGATCCAACCACAAGCCAAATCTTGCTATCCAATCAACTATCAAACAACCAAATGGTTTAAATCCTTTTCTCAAAGTATGAAACAATGATGAACTAGATGTATCCATGCATATACGTTTCATGTCTCAAATTCGATATTTCAGGTAATAGTTCTAGCACTTTATTCTTTCCCTATACTTCTTATATCATCAACCGATTTCGCACACATAGTGCTAAACAAGTTCGCACACATAGTGCCATTCTACACCGCACACATAGTGCCTTGAAGATTCACTCATGTATTGACATTCAAATCAGCACACATAGTGCCATTCAATTTCACACACATAGTGCCATTCAAATCCGCACACTTAGTGCCAATGTTGACCCATTATAATAAGACAATTTACTTAATTCAATTAGCATATACGGCCACAATTATAAATATGTATGTCACTCCAAAAGAAATTCTCTCATGATACGCCAGAGTCATTTATGTATAAATTAATCAACCTTACAAATGCTTATGGACTTACCTTGTGTTGGATAAAACGGTTCCAAATCGGCTACTCGATGCTCCTCGCTTTGCCCTTGCTTGATTCCCCTCCTTTAAGTTCTTGAGCTTAATCAAATAAATTAACTAGTTTAACCGCCTTGCTAGTTATTTGTATCCAAATATTAATGATTTTATATCATAAGGAACACATGGTAAAATTTGATCTTTCTACCTTATGCTTTTGAGCTATCGGCTAATAACCACATAATATCACATTACTACCAATAATCCAATCAATATTTCAATTACACATACATATATAACACAAATATATATTTGTATATACGGCAACTACCCTTGCTAATTACTCACATATATAGTCTAATAATTTTCATTACATTTTACAACCGTAATTGTTCAAGACATTAAAACTTCAACAAATATTCATCTATTACCTCAAGGCCGAATGCATCATCACTTCCCAACATAACATTATCTCAAATATGTTTACATTCAAATATATATATAATCATTAATCAAACTCAACTTATAAGCCAACATCACTCATTTAGTCGATTATATACAATCAAAGATAATATCACAAATGTGCATACCTATATAGCCGAATGTGCAAGATTAAATTCAACATCACCTAAGTACTTAATTAGATGACCGAATATACAATATCAAATATAATATCATTTTTAATTCATTTAAAATCTATCAAGCTCATATTCTTCTAATTTCATGAGTTCAACATCTTAATGCCTATTGTAATTACTCAAAAAATTTCAAAGACATCAATTAAGTCACTCAAACTATTTTGATTTAAAATCGACAAACACACATATATCAAGCTATTTTAACCAAATTCTACTTATCACTTAAACTAAAATATGCACTTAAACTTACTATGTTTTCATTATGCCTTTCACTCCCAAAACATAAAAATATCAATCTATTTCCTTCTTCCATTATGTTTAAATTAATTATAATATTTTATTTGAAAGTGATTAAAATATTCAAAATAAAGATGAATAAAAGAAGAAATTGAAGAGAGTGTTCATCATCTTCTTCTCCTTGCCAAAAACCGAAACAAAAAAAAGAAATAGGGAAATTTACACTAAGACAATTCGGCAACCCTTTTTGCTAGTTGGAGGTAAGTTTTGAAATGTTGTTTAAACTTTTGTTTATACATGTTAAGCTAATTGTTAAATACATTTTAGCAATGTTAAGAAAATCAAACTTTTATGGAAGTTTGGGCACTAAGCCGTATATAAAGAGATAGGAGTCGAGGTTGTTTTCATGTTATATTGAATAAGTAGAGGTTATTATGAGGTTGAATTCGTTGAATTATTAGTTGGGTAACAATTGGTGCATTCGGCCATATGGGTTAAAATGGAATGTTCATTTTATTTGTTATTTCATTTTTATGAGAAATGGGTCAAGGTTAAAGCCGAATGAATCATAATGGATAAGAAAGTGCAAAATTTATGTTATGTGGTAATATGAGTAGTTGACCGAGCATGAATAAGGAATATATATGGTGGCATAATGAATTATGCATTATTAAAGATTAACTTAACGAAATGAAGATGATAGAAGTAGATGCATGGAAATTTTCGAATAAGTATTCGGTTCGGTAATATCTCGTAACCCATTCCAGCGATGGAAAGAGGTTAGGGGTGTTACATTTTAGTTGGTATCAGAGCTATGGTTTAGTCGGTTCTAGGACTACCGTAGCACGTGTGAGTCTAGCTATACATGCCTTAATGTTAGTATATGATAGTGTGATAACTTCTGACGGTTGAAATTATTGTTTTAATTAGTAAATGGAACCCAATTCAGAGAAAACCATAGCGGATGACGTTGAGAGTGTAGCGCCTGCTCATGCACAAGGGATGATGCCTGTCGAACCTCAACCATCTGCGAGTAGTCAGGATGATGGGGCTAAGCAAGCCTTATTTACCATGATGAATGAATGGGTTGCACAATATGCCCGAACAAACCTGACTACTCAACAATTTTCAAATTTAAATAATCCTTCTCCGGTGCCTATAACACCATCAACTACTGATCTTTTGAGACCGAGTAAACCTCATGTTGATTTGATTAGGAAGCGCGGGGCTGAGGAATTCCGAGCCACAGCTACTGACGACGCTGAAAGGGTTAAGTTTTGGCTTGATAATACCATCCGTGTTTTTAATGAGCTGTCTTGCACACCGGATGAGTGTCTAAAGTGTGCCATATCCTTATTACGAGACTCGACCTACTATTGGTGGAGAACCCTAATTTCTATTGTCCCAAAGGAACGAGTTACTTGGGATTTCTTTCAGACGGAGTTTCGTAAGAAGTATATTAGTCAATGATTCATTGATCAAAAGCGTAAAGAATTTTTAGAGTTCAAACAAGGTCGTTTGATGGTATCTGAATACAAATGTGAGTTTGTAAGACTCAGTCAATATGCTCGAGAGTGTGTAGCTGATGAAGTCACCATGTGTAGAAGATTTGAAGAGGGATTGAATGAAGATTTAAAGCTACTGGTGGGTATTTTAGAAATAAAAGAATTCATAACACTAGTTGAACGGACTTGCAAGGCTTAAGAGCTTGGAAAGGAGAAAAAGAAAGCTAAATCTAAAGCCAGAGACTTTCATAAAAGATCAGCGGGTAAAACTTCTTTCTCGGCTGCAAAGAAGTTTAGAGACGATACAAATAGATCAAAGATGACTGCAGGAATTTCTATTAGGGAGCGACCTTCAACGGACTCTTGAGCTACTTCGGTTGCTAGTGTTGGCAACAATCGACAAGAAAAACCCGAATGTTCACAATGTGGAAGACGACATGTATGTGAATGTTGGGGTAAGTCTATTAACAGAGCCTGTTATAGATGCGGTTCGAGGAATCATTTCATTTGAGATTGCACGGAACCTGACGAGAAAAATAAGATGCGAGGTGCAAGATCGAGTAGTACAACGACTAGAGGTAGACCACCGAGAAATACAGGAGGTAGGGGTGGTAGTCAGAGAGGGAATTCTGATACGGCTGTTCGATCTGAGACTCGTGCTCCTGCCATCGCTTATGCCATCCGGGCATGAGAGGAGGCATCCTCCCCCGATGTTATCACTGGTACTTTCACTCTCTTTGATACTGATGTGATTGCATTGATTGACCCTGGCTCTACTCATTCATATGTATGTGAGACTTTAGCATCCAGTAAGACTCTACCTGTTGAGTCTACTGAGTTCGTAATTCGAGTGTCAAATCCCCTGGGTCGATATGTACTTGTCGACAAAGTGTGTAAGAAATGCCCCCTGATAATCTGAGATTTCTGTTTTCCGGCCGATTTGATGCTTTTACCGTTTGATGAATTTGATGTTATTCTCGGTATGGATTGGTTGACCGTACATGATGCAGTTGTAAATTGCAAAAGGAAGACTATTGATTTGAGATGTGCGAATAATGAGAAAATCTGGGTTAAGTCTACTGACTTAAACGGATTGCCAGCAATAATATCCTTGATGCTGGCTTAGAAATATGTGAGAAAGGGGTGTGAAGCATATCTTGCGTACATACTTGATAGCAAAGAGTCAGAAAGGAAACTTGAATCAGTGCCAGTGGTTTGTGAGTATTCAGATGCTTTTCCTGAAGAACTACCGGGATTACCACCCGTTCGAGAGGTAGAATTTGGCATCGAACTTGTACGAGGAACTACACCAATTTCGATGGCTCCGTATCGTATGGCACCTACGAAATTGAAAGAATTGAAAACTCAGTTGCAAGAGTTGACGGATAGAGGTTTCACTCGACCGAGTTTCTCACCTTGGGGTGCACCAGTATTGTTTGTGAAAAAGAAAGACGGAACCATGAGAATGTGCATTGACTATCGTCAATTGAACAAAGTGACTATAAAGAATAAATATCCGTTACCTCGTATTGATGATCTGTTTGATCAGCTAAAGGGAGCCTCAGTGTTTTTGAAGATAGATTTGAGATCGGGTTATTATCAATTGCGAGTTCGAGACCCAGATATACCTAAAACTGCCTTCAGAACGAGATATGGTCACTACAAGTTCCTAGTGATGCCGTTTGGGCTCACTAATGCCCCTGCGGTATTTATGGACTTGATGAATCGAATCTTTAGACAGTATTTGGATTGTTTTGTAGTGGTGTTTATAGATGACATCTTAATTTATTCACGCGATGAATCTGAACATGCCGAGCAGTTGAAATTGGTATTACAGATTTTACGAGACAAGCAGCTATACGTGAAATTTAGTAAATGTGAGTTCTGGTTGAGGGAAGTTAGCTTTTTGGGACATGTGGTATCCGCATCGGGTATTCGAGTTGATCTGAGCAAAATTTCGGCCATACTCGATTGGAAGCCTCCGAGAAATATTACTGAAGTTCGGAGCTTTTTGGGACTTGTCGGTTACTACAGACGGTTTGTAAAGGGTTTCTCAATGATAGCGACACCAATGACGAAACTACTTCAAAAAGATGTTAAGTTTGAATGGTAAGAAAAATGTCAGAAAACTTTCGATCAATTGAAAACCTATTTAACTGAAGCTCCAGTGCTAGTGCAGCCCAAATCCGGTAAAGAGTTTGTCATTTATAGTGATGCATCCTTACTCGGGCTGGGTTGTGTGTTGATGCAAGAAGGTCGAGTTGTAGTTTATGCGTCGAGGCAATTGAAGCCACATGAAAAAAATTATCTGACTCACGATCTCTAATTAGTTGCCATTGTATTCGCTCTGAAAATATGGCGACACTATTTGTTTGGAGAGAGGTGTCATGTATATTCGGACCACAAAAGCCTCAAATATTTGATGACTCAAAGAGATTTGAATCTGAGACAAAGACGTTGGATTGAATTGTTGAAAGATTATGAGCTCGTCATTGACTATCACCCGGGAAAGGCTAACGTGGTTGCTGATGCTTTAAGTCGTAAATCGCTGTTTATTTTGAGAGCGATGAATGTTCACCTGTCCGTTTCATCCGATAATGTGTTAGTAGTAGAATTAAAGGCTGAACCATTATTGATTCATCAAATACATGAATCCCAGAAATTTGACGATGAATTGGTTACTAAACGAGCTGAATGTGTTTCAAATGTAGAATCAGAGTTTCAAATAGACGACAACGATTGTTTGAGGTTCAGAAGTCGATTGTGTGTTCCAAGAAATTCAAAACTTATTTCTATGATTTTGAGCGAGGCTCATAGTAGCCGAATGTCAATCCACCCGGGTAGTACGAAAATGTACAATGATCTGAAACGTCAATTTTGGTGGCCTGGTATGAAACGAGACATTTCTGACTTTGTTTCTAAGTGTTTGATATGTCAACAAGTGAAAGCAGAACATCAAGTGCCTTCGGGATTACTTCAGCTGATCATGATACCCGAATGGAAATGGGATCGAGTCACGATGGATTTTGTATCTGGTCTACCGTTGACGCAGAGTAAGAAAGACTCAATTTGGGTTATTGTTGATAGATTGACGAAGTCTGCTCATTTTATCCCTGTCCGTACAGATTTCTCGCTCGATAAATTGGCAGAATTATATGTCTCCCAAGTTGTTCGATTACATGGAGTACCTCCTTCTATTGTTTCTGATAGAGACCCCAGATTCACATCTCGATTCTGGAGAAGTTGCATGAAGCATTGGGTACTAAGTTACATTTTAGAACAGCTTTCCATCCCCAAACAGATGGTCAATCTGAACGAGTTATTCAAATACTCGAAGATATGTTGAGATGTTGCATTCTCGAGTTCAGTGGTTTGTGGGAATGATATTTACCCTTGGTTGAATTCGCGTACAACAATAGCTTCTAGTCAAGCATTAAAATGGCACCATACGAGGCTTTGTATGGTCGTAAGTGCCGTACACCACTATATTGGACCGAACTCAGTGAAAATAAAATATACGCGGTTGATTTGACTAGAGAGGCTGAAGGAAAAGTGAAAATGATTAGTGATAGCTTAAGAGCAGCATCGGATCATCAGAAGTCGTATGCGGATTTAAAACGGAAAGATATTGAATATCAAGTCGGAGACAAGGTGTTTCTTAAGGTTTCACCTTGGAAAAAGGTGCTCAGATTTGGCCGTAAAAGCAAATTGAGTTCGAGGTTCATTGGGCTGTATGAAATATCCGAACGAATTGGGCCAGTTGCATACTGATTGATTTTACCCCCTGAGCTTGAAAAGATTCACAACGTTTTTCATGTTTCGATGCTTCGATGTTATAGATCCGATCCATCGCATATAATTAATCCATCTGAAGTTGAGATTCAATCTAATTTGAGTTATGAAGAGGAACCAGTTCGTATTTTAGCACGTGAAGTAAAAGAACTACGAAATAAGAAAATCTCATTAGTGAAGGTACCGTGGCTTAAGCACGGGGTTGAAGAAGCTACTTGGGAACTTGAAGACACTATGAAGGATCGATATCCTAACTTATTCACTGGTAAGATTTTCGGGGACGAAAATTCTTTATGTGGGGGAGAGTTGTGACAGCCCTAATTAGACCCTAGTCGAAATGTGGTTTCGGGACCACAAAACCGAGTTACAAAAAAAATTTATTTTAATTTCAATTGCATATATTTATGTGAATTTTCTTGAAAGGACTTAGTTGAGAACTTAGAAAAATATGTTAGGTAAATATGTAAGGACCAAATAATATTAAAGTAGGAAAGTTTGGGTTTGCATGTCAAATTGCCAAATTTATACTAAGTGGCCGGCCAAGCAATGATGTTCTTCCATTATGTTTAAATTAATTATAATATTTTATTTGCAAGTGATTAAAATATTCAAAATAAAGATGAATAAAAGAAGAAATTGAAGAGAGTGTTCATCTTCTTCTTCTCCTTGCCAAAAATCGAAAAAAAAGAAATAGGGAAATTTACACTAAGACAATTCGACAACCCTTTTTTCTAGTTGGAGGTAAGTTTTGAAATGTTGTTTAAACTTTTGTTTATATATGTTAAGCTAATTGTTACATACATTTTAGCAATTTTAAGAAAATCAAACTTTTATGGAGGTTTGGGCACTAAGCCGTATATCAAGAGATAGGAGTAGAGGTTGTTTTCATGTTATATTGAATAAGTAGAGGTTATTATGAGGTTGAATTCGTTGAATTATTAGTTGGGTAACAATTGGTGCATTCAGCCATATGGGGTAAAATGGAATGTTCATTTTATTTGTTATTTCATTTTTATGAGAAATGGGTCAAGGTTAAAGCCGAATGAATCATGATGGATAAGAAAGTGCAAAATTCATGTTATGTGTTAATATGAGTAGTTGACCGAGACATGAATAAGGAATATATATGGTGGCATAATGAATTATGCATTATTAAAGATGAACTTAACGAAATGAAGATGATAGAAGTAGATGCATGAAAATTTTCAAATAAGTATTCAGTTCGGTAATATCTCGTAACCCATTCCAGCGATGGAAACGGGTTAGGGGTGTTACAATGATAGTCTTGGCTTGTAAGCCTATTTATCCAAGCTAAGTATTAATGCCTTGTGATGTGGTCATGTGATTATATTTGTTTGATATGAGTGGTTAGTATTACGATATGTGTGTTTGATGAATGTCTTATGACCAAACAAAGTGGTTATAATCAGAGAATAAAAGTGTGATATGACAACAAGTTAATAATGCTTGAATATGAAATTGGTGTGGAATGACTTAGGCAAGCATGGTATAAGTGTATAAGTGATAATCAAAATGACATGTTCAATTGATTGTGAATTGATATGTTTAGACTTGGTATAAAATGAGTAAGCAAAACACATGTATGATGACGTATGAATATTACAATTGAGTCTTAATGGAGGATGTTTAATCATTTACTTGATGCTACACTATATGTGTCTATAATGTATTTAAGTATGTGAGGTATTAATGGTAACAAAAAGGCTTGGAAAGTAGCCTAAGTGCTAGCTACACAGGTAGAGACACGGCCATGTGTCTCTTCCGTGTGGACGATACGGCCTAGCACATGGGCGTGTGGCCTGGCCTTGTGGTTCAATTTGTTTTGCTGACGTCATAAATAGAGAGTTACAAGGCCTGAGAACACGGGCGTGTTGAAGACACACGGGAGTGTCCTTGTGTCCACACGGGCGTGTGACCCTGTTTCTTGAAATTTTTTCTAGGTTTTTCCAAAACTTTCCAAAGTTCTCGATTTAGTCCCAAACCACCTTTAATGTATGTTTAGAGCCTCGGTAGCTCGTGTAAGGGACACTATGCATGTGAGTGAATGTTTTTAATTGAAATGAAATTTTATGGCCCGATTTCACGAAATTGTGTACGTTTAAGTCTGATAACGCCTCGAACCCTATCCTGGCATCAGATACGGGAAAGGGGTGTTACAGGTTCGATGAATCTCAGACTTAACTTGCCCTTTCGTCCGAATCGGATGACCTTTTTCCATGGCGACACTTTTAGAAACACCTGGCTGCCTATAGAGTATTCAATATCCTTTCTTTTCAAGTCAGCATATGACTTTTTTTCGGTCAGAAGCTTGTTTCAGACGATCCTGGATCAATCTAATCGTGTTTTTAGTCTTAGATACCAACTTAGGTCTCAAAACTCGTCGTTCACCCAACATAGTCCAACACAGAGGGGTACGAAACTTACGACCATATACAGCCTCTATGTGCCATCTGAATTCTAAACGGGTTGTGTAACACCCCTAACCCGTATCTGTTGCCAGAATAAGGTTTCAGAGCATTACTAAATAAACATTACCTAAATCATTCGTTTCAAAACATTTAAATAATCACAACATAATCCATAATTAAACATGCATATCGTCCCTTATTCAAGCCCTCGAGGCCTTAGAATCACTTTAGAAATGATTCGGGACTAAATTGGGAACATTTGAAAATTTTAGGAAAAATTTAGAAAAAATCAGCTACATGGGTCACACGGCCGTGTGACTCACATGGCTGTGACACACGCCTGTGTCTCAGGCCATGTAACTTTTTAAATAGGGACACACAACCGTGTCCCAATCCGTGTCCGTACCCGTGTAACTCTCTGACTTAGGTCACATGGCCAAGCCACACGCCTGTGTGCCAGGTGATGTAACTCTCGAAGTGGCCTCGCATGCTCGTGTGTCTAGCTGTGTGTGTCACACCACCAAGTCACACGTCTGTGTGTCTTACACTGCCAAGTCACACGCCCGTGTGTCTGGCTGTGTGGACCTAAAATGTACCTTAAACAACATGTTTACCATTTCCTACTTGCTTGGGCATTAAACAACTCAAAAACCATTCGTTTAACCTATTCAAAACACGATCAAACATGCTTAAAACATGCCAAAAAAATCATCCTAGGTGCCTAACCAATGCAACCTCATTGGTACCACAAGTTATATCATCAAAACCTATCAATAATGCATCATTCAAATCAAAGTTTAAAATATACCAAAATCACTCAATTTAGCCTAGTGTATACCCACCTAAACATCAATAATAAATTCACATACACCTAACAAGCCTTGGTTGAAAACAACATGCCAAATTATGGCTTCAAACACAAACATATGTTTATATATACTAGACTAACATTATACTTATAACTTTATTACAAACCATTCACAAAATAGCTATCAATTTAAGACATCTTAGGTACATGCCATCACAAAAGATAAACATCACCACATTTGAGATTAGGATCATTGTTGGATGCTGAGTCGGTGATCAAAAGAGAAGTACCTAACCTGCACACGAAAAACAAAACAGTACGCTAAATAAAACTCAGTGATATTTCTAAAATCCGAACATTTAAAGACATAAAGATACATGAATGCTTAGTTTGAATTGTATAATCACATTACTATCTAACAATCACTTGTAATTTATTACCATCTTAATTTCATACATAATACCACATTATTTCATGATTTTCTCAACTACACAAATATTCTTCCATTAGTTGGTTTAACACATAACTCTATTAATATTATTTGCTATAAAAATAACTTTTCATAGGTCATTCAACAATTCCTTTTAACAATGGCATAAACCAACTATATTCAATCCATGAGTAAATTACTCATATATCTCATTCATGATAACAACATTTTCACTTATCATATATCAATCCACATTTCCATTTCCAATTCACATATTTTGCCATTTCAATATCGATCATAGAACTTTATTATTTAATTACCCCTATTAACACAACTTGGACTTGGACGGATACACGGATCCAACCAACACACCAGTTTGGCATCCAGTGCCTCATCGGATAAATCCAAAGTAATAACTACGCCCAACACTATATAAATTGACACCTAGTGTCTCATCGATTAAACCGAAGTAAATTGGCACCCAGTGCCTCCTCGACTCAAGGTAAAAACAAATCCCTAAACTCTTCTTATCCTATGCCATGCCATCTATATTCGACTCAGCTTGATATAGTTAATAGGTTTTCATTTCATTTTCCAATTACAACCAATATCCAATTATCATATTTACACATTATCACATTTGCACATATATTCATTTCAATTCAAATAAGCAATACATTTATGATGTATATACCAATTCAATCCATTTCAATCAACTATAATTTCAATTCACTATCAAAGTGCCAAAATACTCACCTCAACCACTTACCATATGCATTAAATCAAAATACAACAATTAATAACTAGGTTCGGATTATAGAAATACAAACCGTGGATTGCGAGCTATTCGATGTTGATTTTATCCTTCCCCATTTTAGTCGAGAATCTTGGTACGATGTTAGCTATAGAATTAAAATAACTAAAATACATCAATACAACACTATTCAATTTCACATTGAATATTTCAAATTTTACTCAATATTTGCTTAAATTCTAATTTAGCCCCTAAATTGAGACTAATTTTTATTCTTCATATCTAATCTTATATTTTTATACTATTTTCACTTTAAGCTAAATTTAGCTCCCGATTTTCAATTAAACCCCTAAATTTCAAAATTTTCATAATTTAGTCCCCAAACTCAAATATCAAGAATTAACTTCACTATTTAGTCCTCTTTCATTGAAATCTATCAATGCATAAACAAGTTCTGAATGTAATAAAAAGATACCTATAACAACGTCATTAGCATCGCCATCTTTACGTGTCCGCACAATATAAGCTCGGGCTGGCGCTCTGGGCTCTAACTGATGAGTAACAGTGTCATTTCCCTTTGTAGTACCACCTCTCAAAAATGAACGACCTTGACTTGACCCGCGACCCCTAGGTGCAGGCACAGATCTCTGAGAAGCAATAGGGTAGCATTCTCATTCTTCAGACACTCTCTAGTGAAATGCTTCGTGGATCCACAACGAAAACAACCTCAAGTTAACTTCCAACATTGACCACGATGCTTTTTCTCGCAATGCACTCAAATCAAAATATCAGTATCCCTGGATGGGCCTCGCACACTACCCGTAGACACAGCCAATTTTTTATCACGAATTTTATTAGCTCTATCCAAATTAAAAGTCGACCTCCAGCCACCACGAAATTCTTTTGATCTCTTTGGTTGTGGATTTGAGCTACCAGCTCTAGGAAATTTTCCAACAATACGAGTAGTCTCAGTTTTTTTATCGAGACCCACAGCTTATTCTACCATTCTTGCTCGTTCAACTAAATCTGCAAACTCATTAATTCTATGTGATACTAACTGCACCTGAAGCTCATTGTATAAACTACGTAAAAATCGCTTGCAAGTTTCAATTTTAGTTGACGCAAGTTCAACAGCGTACCTGCTAAGTCGCGAAAACTCACGTTCATTATCAACCACAGACATTTGACCTTGTTTGGCATAAAAAAAATCTTGTCTTCTATCTTCGATATACAGTTCACCCACATATTTCTTTTGAAATTCCTTTTAAAAGAATTCCCAATTAGCCTGATCTACGGATACTTGATGTGTCATTGACTGGCACTAGGTATATGCTTCTCATTGCAGTAGAGAAACAACATATATTACACTTTCACGCGGGTTGCATTCAAATTATTGCAAGACATGTTTAATGGATTCAATCCAAACCTCAACCACAGAAGGATCAACTCTTTTGAACCCTAAGAATTTAGTCGCACTGTATCCGTACCGTAGCAGATGTAGTTTTCACAACATGCTAAAGAGCATCAGGGATAGCTCGAAGTAAATGTGAGTCACCTCCTCCCTCAGTATTACATCGCTCAACCTTAGGTTGTTGAGCACTAATTGGATTAACACTCGGTGTTACTGATTCAGTTCCATCTAATTCATTAGAAACATCATCTTTGATATACATCTCTTAATCAACATCATTATTATAGTCATCCAACATTTTCAACTATATAAAAAAACAAATATATCAGCATCCAGATCCTGACTCAATTATGGCATGTACCTCTAGACTCAATTCTGAGCTCAATTTAATTCGGAATCGGCTAAACCTGCAAGCTCTAATACCACTAAATGTAACTGATTAATGTCGTTCGCTTAAAGAAACAAAGGTATAATTGCTTCTTTAGTCACTTTAATTATTTTAAAATCATAATTCAACTCCTACCCTATACGCGATTTAGTCTTTATAATTTAATAACTCTTAAATCATGCATATTCACTTAACTGAAATCTAATTAACTACACAACTAACTTTGTAAATATTTTTAAATATTTACAAGTTTGATTTACCGGGATGGAGTCTCAGGAATGCACTTTTCGACACCCTTGACTATAGGGTCATTATAGGTAGCTGTTCTTATACGCAAATTCGGCTAACGGCAGGTGATCGTTCCAATTGCCCCTGAAGTCAATCACACAACTCCTAAGCATATCCTCTAAAACTTGAATAACTCTCTCAGACTATTCGTCGGACTAAGAATGATATGCAGTACTAAAATCTAATCGTGTACCTAAAGATTGATGTAGTTTCTTCCAGAACTGGGAGGTGAAACTCAAAACCCTATCAGATATAATTGAAACTAATATTTATGTAACCTTACAATCTCAATCACGTACGGTTTTGTAACACCTCTAACCCGTATCAGTCGCCAGATTGGGGTTACAAGGTATTACTTGAACTAAATATCATTTTTTTAACATTAATACATGCACACACTTGGACTAACTTTTAAATCAAACTATTATTAATATCACATAGCCAATTGTAACTTTGACACAATCTAGTATAATATTAAAACATATAAACTTTATAAGTCAATATCTATATATATGTATTCAAAAACATGAATTACCATATCAAGCCCTGAACATGTTAAAATAAACATATACATGTTCGGTTATAACTAAACTACTTTCAATGCCATATCACATATAACTCATTAACCTATACAACAATCAAAATTCAAATAATCCATTCAATATGCAAAGCAAAAATTGAATCAATCCACTTCATACATTCAAGTCATTAAACAAATTTGATACTCAAAAAAAAAATAAATATACCACTCCACCATAACACATTGCCAATTAACCACAAAGAGCTTAATCATAATCCAACAAAATCGAATTTAAGCATGTAAGTTAAGCCATTTTCTCATGGCTTTTATGTACAATGCTATCAAAAGAAAAAAGTCTCCCAAAATATTATCCTATACATGTTATAACGTTAACTTAGGATTAGCTAAGAAGGGGTACCAAAACGTTGCTGGCAAGTGTGATGACTTCGAAGATGGTCCCGAGTATGGAGTGGATCGAAAAGAAATCTAAAAAAAGAGACAAGTGAACACACCAAATGAGTTTTCAACTCCGTAAGTCATAAGCCATATAATACAAACCATTAGCTGAATATGTCGATCTAGAATCTAGAAAGGTTAATAGATTATCGAAATTATCAATTCAACTACTAGTCAAGTCTTACTGTTAACTCAAGGTATCATATAACCGAATACCTTAATTCCTTCCTGTAATATTTAACAACGATGAAATAGATGTATTCATGTACCTATGTTTAAATTTTCATGTCCCCAATTTCCTATTTGGACAATAGTTTTGCCCTCCATTCAGTTCCTGCATTTATTTTATCAACAACCAATTTCGCGCACGTAGTGCTCAATCAAGGAAATTCATATCCATAGTACCATGTTAACCCGCACACATAGTGCCTTAGTAGTTCACATACATATTGACATTCCAATCCGCACACATAGTGCCATACAAATCCGCATACATAGTGCCATACAAATTCGCACACATAGTGCCATTCAAATTCGCACACATAATGCCAAAATCATTTCGTTTAAACAAGTGATTTATTCAATTAACTAAGTATAATCGGTCACATGCCTTTCAATCAAAAGAATACATAAACGAGAGTAATTCTTTCACGATATGCATACACCAATTATGTATAAAATAACCAAGTTTAATTGCTTATAGACTTACATCGTTTTAGATGAAACGGTTGCAATCAGCTACTCGATATTCTTTGCTTTGCCCTTGCTTGATTCCCCTCCTTTGGGTTCTTGAGCTAAAATAAATAAATTAACTAATTTAATTACATTGCTAGTTAGTTATGTCCCATAATATTAATGATTTCATATCATGAGAATCACACAGCTAAAATTTGAATTTTTTCACTTTAGGCTTTTAAGCCATTCGGCTATTGTTCACCTAAGACCACATTACTATCCCTAACCCAATCAATATTTCAATAAAACACCTATATTTATATATATGTACATACGGTAACCACTCCTTGCTAATTACTCACATATATATATAAATTTAATAATTTCCATTTCATCTTATAACCATCGTTGTTCAAGACATTGAATCTTCAACTAAAGTTTATCTAATGTCTCAAGGCCGAATGCATATAAATTTTTAGCATACATATAAAGTTTATACTTTAAATAATTTATTCACATACTAACAAGCCGAATATCATCTTTACTAAATATTTAAACCATAATTCCTTAACAATCTTTTCACTTTCGGCATTATCACTACCAAATAACAATTGCACATCACTTTGTCATTTAACACAAAGTTTCAACACATAACCACCTTGACCGAATACTTCTAAAAACTATCAAAAGCTCCATATTTGTTCATACCATCATTTAAGTTCACCAATATCTATTTAGCTAGCTCATTTTCACCTTTCTAATATTTCTATCCAAAACATAAAAACACTATCTTCTTAGCATTTATCCATTATAACCGAATGCACATTTTGTCACCAATTCAAAAAAAATTCACATATGGGTTATAATAAGAGCTTGACTACTAACTCAATTTTCTTAAAATTTAATAAAAATAACATAAAATCCTACCTTAATTAACCCTTAAGATGGCCGAATGCCCTTGACATTTTCCTTCTTCTTTCCCTTATGTTTTCGGCAATGAGGATGGAAGAGAAACATTTTATTTCCTTGTTTTTATCACCCCCACTTAATATATTATAGCTTATTTTATATTATAACATATTTCAATTATATAATCTATTATTATAAAAAGCATATAATTATTGTATGCCAACCCCATTACCGAACCCATAATTTAAAAAGGTAAAATAGACATGCAAATCCACCCTTTTAGTAATTCAACAAATTAATCCCTTGGACATTTACCTACCACATTTTTAAAGTTCTCAGACAAGTCCTTTTTAGCTAATTTTACGTCCGAAAGACAAAATTAAAATACCAAATTTTCAAACATATTAATTTAGTCATTAAGCATATAAAATATATGCAATTAAATAAAAAAATAAATTTTTATGACTCGATTTTGTGGTCCCGAAACTACATTCTGACTAGGGTCAAATTAGGTTTGTCACAACTCTCCCCCACTTAAAAATTTTCGTCATCGAAAATCTTACCAGCAAATAAATTCGGATAACGTTCTTTTATAAAGTCTTCGAGCTCCCCAGTAGCCTCTTCTACTCAGTGTTTGACCCGTAATACTTTTACTAAGGAAATCTTCTTATTCCGTAATTCTTTCACTTCTTGAGCTAAGATACGGATCTGTTCTTCTTCATAGCTCAAATCAGATTGAATCTCAATTTCAGATGGATTAATTATGTGCAATGGATTGGATCTATAACGTCGAAGCATCGAGACATGAAAAACGTTGTGAATCTTTTCAAGTTCAGGGGGTAAAATCAATTTATATGCGACTTGCCCAATTCGTTCAGATATTTCATACGGCCTGATGAACCTCAGACTCAATTTGCCTTTACGGCCAAATCTGAGCACCTTTTTCCAAGGTGAAACTTTAAGAAACACTTTTTCTCCGCCCTGATATTCAATGTCTTTTCGTTTTAAATCCGCATATGAGTTTTGACGATCTGAAGCTATTTTCAGACTTTCACTGATTACTTTTACTTTCTGCTCAGCATCTTTAATCAGATCAATTCCGAAGATTTTACTTTCATTAAGCTCGGTCCAAAACAACGATGTACGGCATTTACGACTGTACAAAGCCTCGTAAGGTGCCATCTTAATGCTTGATTGAAAACTATTATTGTAAGCGAATTCAAGCAAAGGCAAATATCGTTCCCATGAACCACTAAACTCAAGGATGCAACATCTCAACATATCCTCGAGTATCTGAATATCCGTTCGGATTGACCATCAGACTGGGGATGAAAACCAGTGCTAAAGTGCAACTTGGTACGCAAAGCTTCTTGCAATTTCTTCCAAAATGGCGATGTGAATCTCAGATCTCTATCTGACACAATAGATATAGGTACCCCGTGTAACCTTACAATCTGAGAAACATTCAATTCAGCTAGCTTGTCCAATGAATAATCCGTACGTACGGGAATAAAATGAGCCGACTTTGTCAATCTATCAACAATAACCCAGATCGCATCTTTCCTGCTTGACGATAACGGCAACCCAGATACAAAATCCATCGTAACTCGATCCCATTTCCATTTAGGTATCATGATCGGCTGAAGTAACCCTGAAGGCACTTGATGTTCTGCTTTGTGACAGCCCTAATTCGACCCTAGTCGGAATGTGGTTTTGGGACCACAAAACCGAGACATAAAATTTAGTTAAAATTTTAGTTGCATATCATATATGTGTGATAGTACCTGTACAAAAATTTGATGTTTTAATTTTATATTATGAATGTGAATTTTGCTTGAAAGGATCTAGTTGAAAGACTTGGAAAATTATGATAGGTAAATAAGTAATGACCAAATAGTATTAAAGTGGGAAAGTGTTGTCCTTGCATGTCAAATTAGCCAAACTAAAGCATAGTGGCCGGCCATGCTATGGGTGGAAACATGTCTCCAACATGTTATGCTAGTGATGTATGTTAAGAAAATAAAATAATGAGCATGGTGATTAAATAATGAAAGGAAGGGTGATGGAAAAAAAAATAACATGGTCTCACCCCCTTGTTGCCGTGAATTGAAGAAAGAAAAAAAAAGAGTTCATTCTTGAACATCCTTGGCCGAATAGAGGAAAGAAAGGAAGGGGAAAAAGGCTTGAGAAAATCGGCTATGGTGGTTTGCTAGACTAAGGTATGTTTGATATTATTCTTTGAGATTCATGTATATTTTAAGTTGTAAGTGAAAATCTACCTAGCCATGGTTCAAATTTTGTTAATTGATGGAGATGATATTCGGCCATGAATGTTACATTCTTGGTTGGTATTTTGATGTCTTTGGTGATGAGGTATGAAGATGGTTGATTTTGAGTGTTTAATAAAAAGGATGCATGAATTATTGTTAAATAATGGTCGAATGTGGCATGATTAAAGATGTGAATAAATTGAAGTTAAGGAGGTTGTCAATGAAAAATATGAGTTGGATGAGGCTTAAAGAATAAAAATCTAGGTGACTAGAGGTCAAGGACATTCGGCCATGGATGGTTGTATTTCTTTGATGTCGTTTTTGATGCTTTAGGGTATTGAGGGTTGATTATAGATGAGGTGAGTTTCTTGATTTAAAATTTGATGGATGTTAAGCTAGTTAGGCAACCAAAGGTTCGATATTTTTGTTATGTGGTTATATGTGCATTTCGGCCATGGTTTTTGTTTGAATTTGAGATTTGTAATGTGATTTTCCTAGATTGTCTATGAATTTTTGGTTGTTGATTTCATGGTAATGGTATATTGAATCCATGAAAATTTAGTAAGGTTGCATTCGGCAACTTGCTTGAAATTAAAAAAATTGATGTCTAAGCTTAGGTGATTTCGATGATGATATATATATATACATAAGTATATTTAGTTGATTCGGCTTTGGTAGTTGCATGAGGTTATTAGCCGAATATACTAACATACATATACATGTGAAATTGGATTGTAAATATTTAGCAAGGTGGTTAAACTAGTTAAATTATTGATTTAGCTCAAGGAGCTAAAGGAGGTGAATCGAGCAAAGGCAAAGAAAAGGTTATCGAGTAGCCGAGTTGGAACCGTCTTACCCAACACGAGGTAAGTCATTAAGCATGTAGTTGGTATTATTTCAAATGGTCATAATGTGTATGTATTGATGCTGAATGGAATGAATAAATATACATATATATATATGCATGTACGTATGTGATAATGAAATTGTTGAATGAAAGAAAAGAGGTAAGATGTACTGAGTTGTTGATCTCGGCACTAAACGTGCGGGATAACCATTTATGACCATGAGATTGGCGCTAAGTGCGCGGGATTAAATTGTACAGCACTAAGTGTGCGATTCGACTATGTTGCACTAAGTGTGCGAAATGAATATGATGCACTAAGTGTGCGAATTGACCATGCGGCACTAAGTGTGCGAGTCTGACTATGTAGCACTAAGTGTGCGATTTGATTACGTAGCACTAAGTGTGCGAGTTGATTATATAGCACTGAGTGTACGGGCTCAATATATATTCGTGAATCATTATGGACACTATGTGTGCGACACTATTGAGTCGATCGCGGACAGCGGATCGGGTAAGTGTCTTGAGTACATGGCTAATATGTGCTATGCTTATACTTGGTGTTGAGCTCGGTAAGTTGAACCTATGTGACAACTATACTTGAAGTCACGTACATAAAAATTTATCGTAGGATGGGTGAAAGGCCGTTTTGTTGTTTGATTGTAACGAAAATAAATTGATTTATGAAAATGCTTCAATGTCCTATTGATGAGTATATGGATTGTGAATGCATGAATTGATATGAAATTGAATCGATAGGTTGGAGGAACTATGGTATGGTTCGGTATGGATGGAGTAAATTGTCTCATTCCATTTTGTTTCCTCTTGTGATAATGTTATTGATGTATAGTAGTGCATTGCTTATGACTTACTGAGTTATAAACTCACCCGGTGTTTCCTTGTCACCCATTATAGGTTGCTTGGACTCATCTATTTTTGCGGGGTCGGGCCGTCATCGAAGTCATCACACCGGATAGCAAGTTTTGGTACTTTCTTCTTAGTGTGCTTAGAAGATCATTTTGGCATGTATAAGCTAGTACGTTGTGTTTGAATTATGGCATGTAAACTTTAAGCCATGCGAAAATGGCACGAATGTTCGATTGAGTTGGATCAAGGGTAGGCATGAAATGGACCTAGTTACTTTCGTAACAGATGCTGGCAGCAGCAGTGTCATGAGATTGAAAAATCAGTAAAAATAGTAGGAGTGGAATTAATTGATGAATAAATTATGTAATCGAAGCTCGATGAGTCTGCTTTCATGAGGAAGTAACGAAAAGATCATATGGGTAGTATATTAAGAGATAATCAGATTTTTGTGGGACAGGGCCAGAACGGTTTCTGGATTCCCTGCTCCGATTTTGGAAATTCATTATAAATTAACCAGAGATAATTAGGGGTCGTACCATATATGTACAGATTCCTCTCTGAGTTTAGTTTTCATAGAAACAAACGGCATCAGTATTGAAGCCCCGTGCAGGGAGATATCCAAGTCGTAATGGGCAAAGGTCAGTGTAGTCGACCCCTGCAACTTGGGAGACTTTGACTAATAAACTGTACTAATTGGCCCGACCAAAAATTCTAGAAAAAGTTACATAGATGGGCACATGAGTCTAGTTTCTGGGAAAAATTACGAAACTGATTTTCGAGTTACGAAACTCAAGATATGATTTTTAAAACGACTAGTACACAGATTGGGCAGTGTCTGGAAAATAAGTTTTGTAAGGGGTTAAAGTCAGTTAACACCTTGTGTTCGACTCCGGTGTCGGTTTCGGGTTTGGGGTGTTACATTTTATTGGTATCAGAGCTATGGTTTAGTCGGTTCTAGGACTACCATAGCACGTATGAGTCTAGCTATACATGCCATAATGTTAATGTTTAAAAGGGTGATGACTTCTGACGGTTGAAATGTTTTGTTTTGATTAGTAAATGGACCCCGGTGAAGAAAGAGCCCTAGCGGATGACGTTGAGAGCGTAGCGGCTGCTCCTGCACAAGGGACGCCGCCTGTTGAACCTCAGTCATCTGCGAATAATCAAGGTGAGGGGGCTAAACAAGCCTTCTTTACCATGATGAATGAGTGGGTCGCGCAATATGCCCGAACCAACCCGGCTGTCCAACAATTCCCAAATTTGAATAATCCACCCCAAGAGCCTGTAATGCCATCAGTCGCTGATCCTGTGAGGCTGAGTAAGCCACCTGTAGACTTGATTAGGAAGCGTGGGGCCGAGGAGTTCAAGGCCATAGTAACTGATGATGCTGAAAGGGCCGAGTTCTGGCTTGATAACACCATTCGGGTGTTCGATGAATTGTCATGCACACCCGATGAATGTCTAAAATGTGCTGTATCTTTGTTGCGAGACTCAGCCTACTATTGGTGGAGGACCTTGATTTCCATAGTCCCGAACGAGCGAGTAACTTGGGACTTCTTTCAAACGGAATTCCGGAAGAAATTTATTAGCCAACGGTTCATTGACCAGAAGCGTAAGGAGTTCTTGAAACTCAAGCAAGGCCGTATGACTGTATCTGAATACGAACATGAATTCGTAAGACTTAGTAGGTATGCCCGGGAGTGTGTAGCTGATGAGGTTGCTATGTGCAAAAGATTCGAGGAAGGATTGAATGAAGATTTAAAGCTACTAATGGGTATTTTGGAAATAAAGGAATTCATAACACTAGTCGAACGAGCCTGCAAGGCGGAAGAACTTGGAAAGGAGAAGAGGAAGGCTGAATTTGAAGCTAGAGATTATCGTAAAAGATCGACGGGTAAAGCTCCGTTCTCAGCTGTAAAGAAGTTCAGGGAGGACATTAATAAGTCGAGGGCGACTGCGGGAATTTCCATCAGGGCAAGACCATCGATGGGCTCCCGAGCTACTTCGGTAGCTAGTGTGGGCAATAATCGTCACGAGAAACCTGAATGTCCCCAATGTGGAAGACGACACCTAGGTGAATGTTGGGGCAAGTCTACTAGCAGGGCCTGTTACGGGTGCGGTTCGAAGGACCACCTCATTAGAGATTGCACGGAGCTGGATGAGGAGAATAAGATTCAAGGTGCAAGACCTAGTGGAGTGACATCTAGAGATAGACCACCGAGAATTTTAGGAGGCAGGGGTGGTAGTCAGAGGGGGGCTTCTGATACGGCCGATCGAGCCGAGAACCGTACTCCTGCTAGAGCATATGCCATTCGCGCACGAGAGGAGGCATCCTCCCCTGACGTCATCACTGGTACCTTCACTCTCTTTGATACTAATGTGATTGCATTGATTGACCCTGGTTCTACTCATTCATATGTATGCGAAACCTTAGCAACCAGTAAGACTCTACCTGTTGAGTCTACTGAGCTCGTAATTCGAGTATCAAACCCTTTGGGTCAATGCGTACTTGTTGATAAAGTGTGTAAGAGATGCCCTCTAATAATCCGAGAATCCTGTTTTCCGGCCGATTTGATGCTTTTGCCGTTCGACGAGTTTGATGTTATTCTTGGTTTGGATTGGTTAACCGCGCATGATGCGGTTGTGAATTGCAAAAGCAAGACGATCGATTTGAGGTGTGCAAATAACGAAATAATCCGAGTTGAGTCTGCGGACTTAAGGGGGTTGCCAGCTGTAATATCAGCAATGTTGGCCCAGAAATATGTAAGGAAAGGGTGCGAAGCATACCTCGCGTATGTACTTGATGACAAGGAGTTAGAAAAGAAACCCGAATCGGTGCCGGTGGTCTGTGAATACCCGGTTGTTTTTCCTGAAGAGTTACCGGGTTTGCCACCTGTTCGGGAGGTAGAGTTTGGCATTGAGCTTGTACCTGGAACTACGCCAATTTCGATCGCTCCGTATCGTATGGCACTAACCGAGTTAAAAGAGTTGAAAGCTCAGTTGCAAGAATTGACGGATAGAGGTTTCGCTCGACCGAGTTTCTCACCTTGGGGTGCACCAGTATTGTTCGTGAAAAAGAAGGACGGAACCATGAGGTTGTGCATTGATTATCGTCAACTGAATAAAGTGACGATAAAGAATAAGTACCCGTTACCGCGTATTGATGATCTGTTCGATCAATTAAAGGGAGCATCGGTGTTTTCAAAGATAGATTTGAGATCAGGTTATTATCACTTGCGGATTCGAGATTCAGACGTACCCAAAACTGCTTTCAGAACGAGGTACGGTCACTACGAGTTCTTAGTGATGCCGTTTGGGCTCACTGATGCCCCTGCGGTGTTTATGGATTTGATGAATCGGATCTTCAGGCCGTATTTGGATCGGTTCGTAGTTGTGTTTATTGATGACATCTTGGTCTATTCAAGAGATGAGACCGAACATGCTGAGCATCTGAGGCAAGTGTTGCAAATTTTGCGGGATAAGCAGTTATATGCTAAGTTCAGTAAGTGTGAGTTCTGGTTAAGAGAGGTTAGCTTCTTGGGTCATGTGGTATCCGCATCGGGTATTCAAGTTGACCCGAGCAAAATTTCAGCCATACTTAACTGGAAGCCTCCGAGAAATGTTACCGAAGTCCGGAGCTTTCTAGGGCTCGCCGGTTATTACCGACGATTTGTCAAAGGTTTCTCGATGATAGCCACACCAATGACAAAGCTACTTCAGAAGGATGTTAAGTTTGAATGGACGGAGAAATGTCAGAAAAGCTTCGATCAACTGAAAACTCATCTGACTGAAGCTCCAATTTTGGTGCAACCCGAATCGGGTAAAGAGTTTGTCATTTATAGTGACGCATCCCTACTTGGGTTGGGTTGCGTATTGATGCAAGAAGGTCGAGTTGTGGCCTATGCGTCAAGACAATTGAAGCCACACGAGAGAAATTATCCGACCCATGATCTCGAACTAGCCGCCATTGTGTTTGCATTAAAAATATGGCGACATTATTTGTTTGGCGAGAAGTGCCATGTGTTTTCAGATCACAAAAGTCTCAAATATTTGATGACTCAACGAGACTTGAATCTGCGACAAAGACGTTGGCTTGAGTTGTTGAAAGATTACGAGCTTGTCATTGATTACCACCCGGGAAAGGCTAATGTGGTTGCGGACGCCTTAAGCCGGAAATCACTGTTTGCTTTGCGAGCGATGAATGTACACTTGTCTGTTCTACCTGACAATGTGTTAGTAGCTGAATTAAAAGCCAAACCATTATTGACTCATCAAATTCGTAAAGCTCAGAAAGTCGGTGATGAATTGGTTGCAAAATGAGCTGAGTGTGTTCCGAACAAGGAATCGGAGTTTCAGATTGATGATGATGGTTGTTTGAGTTTTAGAAGTCGTTTGTGCGTTCCAAGGAATTCGGAACTCATTCCGATGATCCTGAACGAAGCCCATTGTAGCCGAATGTCAATTCACCCGGGGAGCACGAAAATGTACAACGACTTGAAACGTCGGTTTTGGTGGCATGGTATGAAGCGAGACATCTCCGACTTTGTTTCGAGATGTTTAATATGTCAACAGGTGAAAGCGGAACATCAAGTGCCTTCAGGATTACTTCAGCCGATCATGATACCCGAGTGGAAATGGGACCGAGTCACAATGGACTTTGTGTCCGGACTGCCATTGTCCGCAAGTAAGAAGGATGCGATTTGGGTTGTTGTTGATAGGCTGACTAAGTCGGCTCACTTTATCCCCGTACGTACAGATTTTTCATTGGATAAACTAGCCGAATTGTATGTTACTCAGATTGTGAGATTACATGGAGTACCTATTTCTATCGTGTCGGATAGAGATCCGAGATTCACCTCGCGATTTTGGAAGAAATTGCAAGAAGCTTTGGGTACCAAGCTGCATTTTAGCACCGCTTTTCATCCCCAAACCGATGGTCAATCCGAGCGGATAATTCAGATACTCGAGGATATGCTGAGATGCTGCATCCTTGAGTTTAGTGGTTCATGGGAACGGTATGTACCTTTGATTGAATTCGCTTACAACAATAGTTTTCAATCAAGTATTAAGATGGCACCTTACGAGGCTTTGTACGGTCGTAAATGCCGTACACCATTGTTTTGGACCAAGCTTGGTGAAAGTAAAATTTTCGGAGTTGATTTGATTAAAGATGCCGAACAGAAAGTAAAAGTAATCCGTGAAAGTCTGAAGGCAGCCACAGATCGTCAGAAATCGTATGCGGATCTGAAACGGAAGGACATTGAATATCAGGTGGGAGATAAAGTGTTCCTTAAAGTTTCGCCTTGGAAAAAGGTACTTAGGTTTGGCCGTAAGGGCAAGTTGAGCCCGAGATTCATTGGGCCGTACGAAATCTCCGAACGAGTGGGGCCAGTTGCGTATAGATTGATTTTGCCCCCTGAGCTTGAAAAGATTCACGATGTCTTTCATGTTTCGATGCTTTGACGCTATCGATCTGATCCGTCGCATATAATTAGCCCATCAGAGGTTGAAATTCAAGCCGATATGAGTTATGAAGAAGAACCGATACGTATCCTAGCTCGTGAGGTGAAGGAGTTGCGAAACAAAAGGGTTCCGTTAGTGAAGGTGTTATGGCTCAAACATGGGATTGAGGAAGCTACTTGGGAAACTGAGAGCTCGATGAAAGAACGATACCCAAACCTATTTACCGGTAAGATTTTCGGGGACGAAAATTTCTTAAATGGGGGAGAGTTGTGACAGCCCTAATTCGACCCTAGTCGGAATGTGGTTTCGGGACCACAAAACCGAGACATAAAATTTAGTTAAAATTTTAGTTGCATATCATATATGTGTGATAGTACCTGTACAAAAATTTGATGTTTTAATTTTATATTATGAATGTGAATTTTGCTTGAAAGGATCTAGTTGAAAGACTTGGAAAATTATGATAGGTAAATAAGTAATGACCAAATAGTATTAAAGTGGGAAAGTGTTGTCCTTGCATGTCAAATTAGCCAAACTAAAGCATAGTGGCCGGCCATGCTATGGGTGGAAACATGTCTCCAACATGTTATGCTAGTGATGTATGTTAAGAAAAATAAAATAATGAGCATGGTGATTAAATAATGAAAGGAAGGGTGATGGAAAAAAAAACATGGTCTCACCCCCTTGTTGCCGTGAATTGAATAAAGAAAAAAAAAGAGTTCATTCTTGAACATCCTTGGCCGAATAGAGGAAAGAAAGGAAGGGGAAAAAGGCTTGAGAAAATCGGCTATGGTGGTTTGCTAGACTAAGGTAAGTTTTATATTATTCTTTGAGATTCATGTATATTTTAAGTTGTAAGTGAAAATCTACCTAGCCATGGTTCAAATTTTGTTAATTGATGGAGATGATATTCGGCCATGAATGTTACATTCTTGGTTGGTATTTTGATGTCTTTGGTGATGAGGTATGAAGATGGTTGATTTTGAGTGTTTAATAAAAAGGATGCATGAATTATTGTTAAATAATGGTCGAATGTGGCATGATTAAAGATGTGAATAAATTGAAGTTAAGGAGGTTGTCAATTAAAAATATGAGTTGGATGAGGCTTAAAGAATAAAAATCTAGGTGACTAGAGGTCAAGGACATTCGGCCATGGATGGTTGTATTTCTTTGATGTCGTTTTTGATGCTTTAGGGTATTGAGGGTTGATTATAGATGAGGTGAGTTTCTTGATTTAAAATTTGATGGATGTTAAGCTAGTTAGGCAACCAAAGGTTCGATATTTTTGTTATGTGGTTATATGTGCATTTCGGCCATGGTTTTTGTTTGAATTTGAGATTTGTAATGTGATTTTCCTAGATTGTCTATGAATTTTTGGTTGTTGATTTCATGGTAATGGTATATTGAATCCATGAAAATTTAGTAAGGTTGCATTCGGCAACTTGCTTGAAATTAAAAAAATTGATGTCTAAGCTTAGGTGATTTCGATGATGATATATATATATACATAAGTATATTTAGTTGATTCGGCTTTGGTAGTTGCATGAGGTTATTAGCCGAATATACTAACATACATATACATGTGAAATTGGATTGTAAATATTTAGCAAGGTGGTTAAACTAGTTAAATTATTGATTTAGCTCAAGGAGCTAAAGGAGGTGAATCGAGCAAAGGCAAAGAAAAGGTTATCGAGTAGCCGAGTTGGAACCGTCTTACCCAACACGAGGTAAGTCATTAAGCATGTAGTTGGTATTATTTCAAATGGTCATAATGTGTATGTATTGATGCTGAATGGAATGAATAAATATACATATATATATATGCATGTACGTATGTGATGATGAAATTGTTGAATGAAAGAAAAGAGGTAAGATGTACTGAGTTGTTGATCTCGGCACTAAACGTGCGGGATAACCATTTATGACCATGAGATTGGCGCTAAGTGCGCGGGATTAAATTGTACAGCACTAAGTGTGCGATTCGACTATGTTGCACTAAGTGTGCGAAATGAATATGATGCACTAAGTGTGCGAATTGACCATGCGGCACTAAGTGTGCGAGTCTGACTATGTAGCACTAAGTGTGCGATTTGATTACGTAGCACTAAGTGTGCGAGTTGATTATATAGCACTGAGTGTGCGGGCTCAATATATATTCGTGAATCATTATGGACACTATGTGTGCGACACTATTGAGTCGATCGCGGACAGCGGATCGGGTAAGTGTCTTGAGTACATGGCTAATATGTGCTATGCTTATACTTGGTGTTGAGCTCGGTAAGTTGAACCTATGTGACAACTATACTTGAAGTCACGTACATAAAATTTATCGTAGGATGGGTGAAAGGCCGTTTTGTTGTTTGATTGTAACGAAAATAAATTGATTTATGAAAATGCTTCAATGTCCTATTGATGAGTATATGGATTGTGAATGCATGAATTGATATGAAATTGAATCGATAGGTTGGAGGAACTATGGTATGGTTCGGTATGGATGGAGTAAATTGTCTCATTCCATTTTGTTTCCTCTTGTGATAATGTTATTGATGTATAGTAGTGCATTGCTTATGACTTACTGAGTTATAAACTCACCCGGTGTTTCCTTGTCACCCATTATAGGTTGCTTGGACTCATCTATTTTTGCGGGGTCGGGCCGTCATCGAAGTCATCACATCGGATAGCAAGTTTTGGTACTTTCTTCTTAGTGTGCTTAGAAGATCATTTTGGCATGTATAAGCTAGTACGTTGTGTTTGAATTATGGCATGTAAACTTTAAGCCATGCGAAAATGGCACGAATGTTCGATTGAGTTGGATCAAGGGTAGGCATGAAATGGACCTAGTTACTTTCGTAACAGATGCTGGCAGCAGCAGTGTCATGAGATTGAAAAATCACTAAAAATAGTAGGAGTGGAATTAATTGATGAATAAATTATGTAATCAAAGCTCGATGAGTCTGCTTTCATGAGGAAGTAACAAAAAGATCATATGGGCAATATATTAAGAGATAATCAGATTTTTGTGGGACAGGGCCAGAACGGTTTCTGGATTCCCTGCTCCGACTTTGGAAATTCATTATAAATTAACCAGAAATAATTAGGGGTCGTACCATATATGTACAGATTCCTCTCTCAGTCTAGTTTTCATAGAAACAAACAGCATCAGTATTGAAGCCCCGTGCAGGGAGATATCCAAGTCGTAATGGGCAAAGGTCAGTGTAGTCGACCCCTGCAACTTGGGAGACTTTGACTAATAAACTGTACTAATTGGCCCGACCAAAAATTCTAGAAAAAAATACATAGATGGGCACATGAGTCTAGTTTCTGGGAAAAATTACGAAACTGATTTTCGAGTTACGAAACTCAAGATATGATTTTTAAAACGACTAGTACACAGATTGGGCAGTGTCTGGAAAATAAGTTTTGTAAGGGGTTAAAGTCAGTTAACACCTCGTGTTCGACTCCGGTGTCGGTTTCGGGTTCGGGGTGTTACATGCTTTCACTATTTGACATATCAAACACTTCGAAACAAAGTCAGAAATGTCTCGTTTCATACCAGGCCACCAAAATTGACATTTCAGATCGTTATATATTTTCATACTACTCGGGTGGATTGACATTCGACTACTATGAGCCTCACTCAAAATCGTCGTAATAAGTTTTGAATTTTTTGGAATACACAATCGACTTCTGAACCTCAAACAATCATTGTCGTCTATCTGAAACTCTGATTCCACATTAGAAGCTCATTCAGCTCTTTTAGCAACTAATTCATCAACGACTTTCTGAGATTCACGTATTTGATGAGTCCGTAATGGTTTGGCTTTCAATTCTGCTACTAACATATTATCAGATGAAACGGACAGATGTACATTCATTGCTCATAAGGTAAACAGTGACTTGCGACTTAAAGCATCAACAACCACGTTAGCCTTTCCCTGGTGATAGTCGATGACAAGCTCATAATCTTTCAACAACTCAAGCCAACGTCTTTGTCGCAGATTCAAATCTCTTTGAGTCATCAAATATTTGAGGCTTTTGTGATCCGAGTATACATGACACCTCTCTCCAAACAAGTAGTGTCGCCATATTTTCAAAGCGAATATGATGGCAGCTAATTCGAGATCTTGGGTCGGATAGTTTTTCTCATGGGCTTTAATTGCCTCGACGCGTAAGCTACAACTCTACCTTCTTGCATCAATACACAACCCAACCCAAGTAAGGATGCATCACTGTATACGACAAACTCTTTACCGGATTCGGGCTGCACTTGCACTGAAGCTTCAGTCAAATAAGTTTTCAATTGATCGAAACTTTTCTGACATTTTCCTGACCATTCAAACTTAACATCTTTTTGAAGTAGTTTCGTCATTGGTGAGGCTATCATCGAGAAATCCTTTACAAACCGTCTGTAATAACCAGCAAGTCCCAAAAAGCTCCGAACTTCAGTAACATTTCTCAGAGGCTTCCAATCGAGTATGGCTGAAATTTTACTCGGATCAACTTGAATACTCGATGCGGATACCACATGTCCCAAAAAGCTAACTTCTCTCAACCAGAACTCACATTTACTGAACTTAGCATATAATTGCTTATCCCGTAAAATCTGCAACACTAATCTCAGGTGCTCGGCATGTTCGATTTCATCCCACGAATAGACCAAAATGTTGTCAATAAACACAACTACAAACTGGTCCAAATATTGTCTGAAGATCTGATTCATCAAGTCCATAAATACCGCAGGGGCATTAGTGAGCCCAAATGGCATCACTAAGAACTCGTAGTGACCATATCTGGTTCTGAAATCAGTTTTAGGTATATCTGAGTCTCGGACTCGCAACTGATAATAACCTGATCTCAAATCTATCTTTGAGAACACTGAGGCTCCCTTCAGCTGATCAAATAAATCATCAATATGCGGTAATAGATATTTGTTCTTTATTGTCACTTTATTCAATTGACGATAGTCGATGCACATTCTCATGGTTCCATCTTTCTTTTTCACAAACAATACTGGTGCACCCCAAGGTGAGAAACTTGGTTGAGTGAAACCTCTATCCGTCAACTCTTGCAACTGAGTTTTCAATTCTTTCAATTCTGTTGGTGCCATACGGTATGAGGCTATCGAAATTGGTGTAGTCTTAGGTACAAGTTTGATGCCTAACTCTACCTCTTGAACGGGTGGTAATCCCGGTAATTCCTGAGGAAAAACATCTGAATATTCACAAACCACTAGCACTGATTCAAGTTTCTTTTCTGACTCTTTGCTATCAAGTACGTACGCAAGATATGCTTCACACCCCTTTTCACATATTTCTGAGCCAACATCGAGGATATTATTGCTGGCAATCCGTTTAGGTCAGTAGGCTCAACTCGGATTATCTCATTATTTGTACATCTCAAATCAATGGTCTTTCTTTTGCAATTTACAACTGCATCATGTACAGTCAACCAATCCATACCGAGAATAACATCAAATTCATCAAACGGTAAAAGTATTAAATCGGCTGGAAAATAGGAACCTCAGATTATTAGGGGGCATTTCTTACACACCTTGTCGACAAGCACATATCGACCCAAGGGATTTGACACTCGAATTACGAACTCAATAGACTCAACAGGTAGAGTCTTACTGGATGCTAATGTTTTACATACGTAAGAATGAGTTGAACCAAGATCAATTAAAGCAAGCACACTAGTACTATAGAGAGTGAATGTACCAGTGATAACATCAGGGGAAGATGCCTCCTCTCGTGTACGGATGGCATAAGCTCTGGCAGGAGCACGAGTCTTAAATCGAGCAGCCGTATCGAAAGTCCCTCTCTGACTACCATCCCTACCTCCTGTAATTCTCGGTGGTCTACCTTTCGTCGTTGTACCACTCGATCTCGCATTTTGCACCTTATTTTTCTCATCAGGTTCCGTGCAATCTCGAACGAAATGATCTCGCGAACCGCATCTATAGCAGGCTCTGTTAATAGACTTACCCCAACATTCACCTACATGTCGTCTTCCACACTGTGGACATTCGGGTTTTTCTTGCCGATTGTTGCCAACACTAGCAACCGAAGTAGCTCAAGAGTCCGTTGATAGTCGCTCCTTAATAGAAATTCCTGCAGTCGTCTTTGATCTGTTAGTATCATCTCTGAACTTCTTTGCAGCCAAAAAAAATTTTTACCCGCCGATCTTTTACGAAAGTCCCTAGCTTCATATTCAGCTTTCTTTTTCTCCTTTTCAAGCTCTTAAGCCTTGCAAGCTCGTTCAACTTGTGTTACGAATTCCTTTATTTCTAGAATACCCACCAGTAGCTTTAAATCTTCGTTCAATCCCTCTTCAAATCTTTTACACATGGCAATTTCATCAGCTACACACTCCCGAGCATAACGACTGAGTCTTACAAACTCACGTTCATATTCAGATACTATCAACCGACCTTGTTTAAGCTCCAAAAATTCTTTGCGCTTTTGATCGATGAACCGTTGACTAATATACTTCTTACGAAACTCCGTCTGAAAGAAGTCCCAAGTAATTCGTTCATTTGGAACAATCGAAAGCAGAGTTCTCCACCAATAGTAGGCTGAATCTCGTAATAAAGATATTGCACACTTTAGAAACTCATCAGGTGTGTAAGACAGCTCATCAAAAATGCGGATGGTATTATCAAGCCAAAACTCAGCCCTTTCAGCGTCATCAGTAGCTGTGGCCCGAAATTCCTCGGCCCCACGCCTCCTTATCAAATCAACAGGAGGTTTACTAAGCCTTAAGGGATCAGTAGCTATTGTATTATAGGCACCGGAGGAGGATTATTTAAATTTAGAAATGGTTGAGCAGCCGGGTTTGTTCAGGAATATTGTGCAACCCACTCATTCATCATGGTAAAGAAGCCTTGCTTAGCCCCATCATCTTGATTACTCGCAGATGGTTGAGGTTCAACAGGCGCCGTCCCTTGCGCGGGAGCAGGCGCTACACTCTCAACGTCATCTGCTAATGCTCTCTCCGGAGTCAATTCCATTTACTAATCAAAACCACAATTTCAACCGTCAGAAGTCATCACACTATCATATACTAGCATTATGGGCCTAGAAGTTTTGGGCCTTAAACATGGGAGCGGTTGAAGGCAGCTTATAATATTCTTTTGTGCGTGAAAATTTCTTAGTTGAAAGCTTGTTTTAGTGGTTAAGTGTGCTGAGAAGTGTTGGAGAAGTCCTGGGTTCAAACCTGGACTCTAGCAAAAATTTTGGTTTAAGGTGAATCAAACCCTGGGTGTAGTAGGTAGGCCTTAAGAATATTGTTGGAGAAATTGTGACAAAAAAAGCCTTGTGGCTTAGTGGCAAGTAGCGTGTGGAGCATTTAAGGGGAGGCATGGGTTCGAATCCCATGGCAAGCAAAAAGCATTTATTTTGCTAACAGGGGGCGGCAAGAGTTGGTGTTGAATTTAAACTCTGATGATGGAGGGATCCCACATCGAGAAGCTAACATAAGAGTGGATGCGAAGCTGGCTTTAAATAGAGAGAGCGATGAGGAGAGTAAGGTACCTTTCTTGGCTGATCCCTTTCGCTTTATGGCGTGCTCGTTTGGGTTGGGTGTCGGCTAAGAGTGCTCAGAGCGTGGATTAACTCCAGTCTCCAATCAGGTGTGTATTTCTCACTACTCTAGCTGTAGGATGGCTACTTCGGGGCACGATGGGCCGAAAGGAGCCATGTGGGCCCAATTGGCTACGGGCCCAATTGGATAAGTTGTTTGATTGTGTTGTAAATATTAGACTAGGCTAGGTGAATCTCATATCTGTGGCTAGATTTGGGCTAAAAGGGCCACACGAGCGTGTGGGCCCATTTGGGCTGAGAATAGGCTTTAGGCCCATTCGTATGGTTATCCCTGTTTAGAATACTTTAGTTTACCAAATTACTGAAATACCCTCGAATTGTAAAATTATCAAAGTACCCCTGATTTACAGAATTACCGTTTTACCCTCGATTTATAGAATTATCATTTTACCCTCGATTTATAGAATTACCGTCTTACCTTCGATTTACAGAATTATCGTTTTGCCCTCGATTTATAGAATTACCATTTTACCCTCGATTTACAGAATTACCGTCTTACCCTCGATTTATAGAATTAAAATTTTACCCTCGATTTATAGAATTACGGTCTTACCCTCGATTTACAAAATTACCATTTTACCCTCAATTTACAAAATTACCATTTTACCCTCAATTTACAAAATTATTGAAATACCCCTGGTTTGTAAAATTACCAAAATACCCTTGATTTGTGAAATTACTGAAATACCCTTGTAGGGTAAAATTACTGAAATACCCCTGTAGGGTAGAATTATCAAAATATCCTTGTAGGGTAGAATTATCGAAATACCCCTGTAGGGTACAATTACCGAAATACCCCTGTAGGGTAGAATTACCGAAATACCCCTGTAGGGTAGAATTACCGAAATACCCCTGTAGGGTAGAATTACCAAATACCCCTGTAGGGTAGAATTACCGAAATACCCCTGTAGGGTAGAATTACCGAAATACCCTTATAGGGTAGAAATACTGAAATACCCCTATAGGGTAGAATTATCGAGATACCCTTGTGGGGTAAAATTACCATTTTGCCCCTAGGGTGTTAAATGACTATTTTGCCCTTGTGGGCAAGTGACTAACTTCGACTGTGTGGTTGACGAATTTGATTGTGAATATATATTGGTGATAGGAATGACTTGACTGTGACTGTTTGATTCAAATATGGGCATGATATTCTGATTTTGTATGTTGTATGCCATGACATTTATATCTGTTGCATAGGTTATGGGTTATATTGATGGAGGAAGTACTGAAAGTGGCTTGCCCACGTACTGGAGGCTTTGCCTCAACTTACTGATAACTGAGCAGCAATGCTGCAACTGTGGAGTGTAGGGATGGATGGGTTGAGCTATTCCCTACATGGAGTGTAGGGCTGGTGCGGGTGGAGTGTAGCAGTTGGTTATAGGCTGGATTGGGTTGGGATTGCATTCACATTCTGATTTTTTGATTCTGTTACCTGATACTGATACTGATTCTGATTCTGATTCTGTCACCTAATTCTGATTTTGATTCTGATTCTAGTTTTGATAATGTTTCTTATTCTGTAATGGGTTAAAGCCCATCTGGTACTGTCTGTTATAATGGGTTAAGGCCTAATTGATACTGAAACTGTAAGTCAGGCTGGGGCCAGACTTTTAATTCTTTTATATGACTGACTGTTCCTTTTATAGTAGGGGATTTCACACTAAGTTTTCGTAAACTCACCCCGTTTATTAACCTTTCAGGTAATTTCCAGCCTTAGACAGATCGGTGCTGCAAGAGGCTCGGAGGAAACCACACACACTGTTTATGTTATAGTTTTGATTATTTCTTTTAAATGTTTTTATGTGGGTTGTAGTAAAGCCGTTGTAATTTTCTGGATTTCAAATTTGGAATTTTATTTATTGTTCTTATAATTGCTAGTATTAGAACACAATTTTCCAAAGCAACTACTGTTGTTCAAAACATCACGTAACCGCAATTGTTTTTAAATTAAGCTTCCGCAACTGCCAGGATTTTTTATAAAGTTGTTAAGAATGTTATTTAGTTGATGTTTTCTAACAAGGTTTAAAAAGGGTACAAGTTTTTAATTATTAAGAAGAGTTTTTAATGGAAACATGGTTTCTGAAAAACACTTCAATGTGACACGCCAGATTCGAGCCAAACTTTCAGGCCGAGTTTGGGGTGTTACATTTAGTGGTATCAGAGCCTGGGTTGCAACAACTCGGCTGTGGATTGGGGTTTTCAAAGGTTGAATTTTAGAAAATTATTGTCAACCACGTGGTCTGTTAGAAGTATTTCTCTTAAAAAGTGTGGCACACCGAGTCTCCGACGCCGAATCCGTAAGTCTTCTGAATACTTTTGTCTGTTTAGAAATTAAAATACTGTGGATTCCTTAGATATTGGTCTGAATTTAAATTTGCTTTTTATTTTATGTGGATGTGATATTTGGATATAGAAATTGTATATATGTGTGATAAATATGTGGCTACTTCTGTGAATAAGTGTTGTATTTATGAGATGTTTCAAGTTCTAGTTGAAGTGTGATAGTGATAGTAGGATCAGAGTGCGCAGCGGTACCGTAGTGGGGCAGATGTTACACGACTACCCTATTTGACGAAAATTTCGGGGACGAAATCTCTTTAAGGGAGGTAGAGTTGGAACACCCTGAATTTGGGCCTAGAAGTTTTGGGCCTTGAGCATGGGAGCGGTTGGAGGCAGCTTATAATATTCTGTTGTGCGTGAAAATTTTGTAGTTGAAGGCTTGTTTTAGTGGTTAAGTGTGCTGAGAAATGTTGGAGAAGTCTTGGGTTCAAACCTGGACTCTAGCAAAAATTTTGGTTTAAGGTGAATCAAACCCTGGGTGTAGTAGGTAGGCCTTAAGAATATTGTTGGAGAAATTGTGACACAAAAAGCCTTGTGGCTTAGTGGCAAGTAGCGTGTGGAGCATTTAAGGGGAGGCATGGGTTCGAATCCCATTGTAACAGCCCAAAATTGACCCTAGTCGGGGAGTGGTTTCGGGACCACAAAACCGAGTCATAAAAATAATTAATTTCCATATTCTATGCTTATTATGTGTGTACATGAGTATGTGGAAGTTTCATTCTCCAATTTTGCCAATTGCATGAGAAATTATTAAATAGGGATCGATATGAGACATGGTGAAAATATGATAGGCTAATTTAAAATGGTCTATTAATGCATGTTATGAAAATGATGGGTTTGCATGTCAAATTACCCAAAATTTGAGCTAGTGGTTGGCCATGCTATGGGTGGAAACATGTTGGGAACATGTTGGCTTAGTGAGGTATGTTAGAAAAAAATAAAATAAGGAGTATGGGTAATAAAGAAATGAAAACAAAAAAAATGAGTGGTTGTTTCCCCCCCCATTGCCGTGAGCTAAAGAAAGGAAAAGAAAAATTTTGTTCATCCTTTTTCATCCTCTTTTGACCGAAAATTCTAAGGAAGGAGGAAGGAGTTCTTGCTTCATGTTTGGTTTGGAAGAGGATTAGGAGGAAGTTTGGCCATGCATGTAACTAGATTGAGGTATGTTTGATATTATTCTTTGAGATTCATGTATATTTTAAGTTGTAAGTTTGAAATCTACCTAGCCATGGTTCAAACTTTGTTAAATGATGGAGATGATATTCGGCCATGAATGTTACATTCTTGGTTGGTATTTTGATGTCTTTGGTGATGAGGTATGGAGATGGTTGACTTTGAGTGTTTGAACTAACTAAGGATCAAATAGATGCATGGGTACAAAGTAGGAAGAATCGGCTACTATGGTTGATACTAATGCCGAATGTGAAAATGTTATATTAAGTAATGTATGTGAATTGTGTTAATAATATGAAAAAAATATTTAGATGTATTATAATTGATAAAGTATTAAATCAAAAGTTGCTAAAATTGCCATTTCTTTAGCCGAATATGTGTTTGATCAATGAAGAATTTGTTAAAGAATATAGGTGAACTTGGTAAGAGTACTCGGCTTAGTGTATAAATGATATAAAGATTTTAGAAATTATTTTTGGTTAGGTGTATGTATGATTAGGTATATTCGGCCATATGATTAAATATATAGATGATGTTAAATTTGATTATGTATAATGGGCCATATAGGGTACACATTGTGATATTAACTTTGATTCTCTATAATTGATCAAGTGGGTGATTAGTAAGGGTGATTTCCGAATATACTAACATACATATGCATGTGTAATTGATTGTAAATATTTAGCAAGGCGGTTAAACTAGTTGATTTATTGATTAAGCTCAAGGAGTTAAAGGAGGAGAATCGAGCAAAGGCAAAGAAAAGATCATCGAGTAGCCGAGTTGGAACCGTCTTACCCAACACAGGTAAGTCATTAAGCATATCTTTGGTATTGATTTAAATGATCGTGATACCTATACCATTGTGTTTAATGAGATGAAATGTATACAAATGTATATGTAAGTAGAGATGAAATTTGTCGAATGTAAAAAGGAAGTGAAGCCTATAGAGTGGCTGGTTTTCGGCACTAAGTGTGCGGGCAATAAGTGTTCACGGTCATGAGATTGGCACTAAGTGTGCGGGTTTAAATTGTACAGCACTAAGTGTGCGAGTTTAAAGTACATGGCACTAAGTGTGCGCGGTTGATTATTAAGCACTATGTGTGCGAACCCAATATATATTTTCTATAAATTATTTACATTAAGGGTGCGACTTTACCGAGTCGATTTTGGACAGCGGAAAAGGTAAGTGTGCGAACTTGAAATGCATGGCACTAAGTGTGTGAGTTTAAAGTGCATGGCACTAAGTGTGCGTGGTTGATTACTAAACATTATGTGTGCAACCCAGTATATATTTTCTATAAATTATTTACATGAAGGGTGCGACTTTACCGAGTCAATTTTGGACAGCGGAAAAGGTAAGTACCTTGAGTTCATGGCTAATAGGCGCTATGTTTATATTTGGAGTTGAGCTTGGTAAGTTTTGAACCTATGTGACGATTATAGTTGAAGTCACGTACATAAGGTTCATTGTGGAATAGGTGGAAGTTCGTTTAATTGTATGATTATAACGAAAATAAAATGATGTATGAAAGGCCAATGTAGGACTTGGTATGAGATTGAACCATAGGGTTTAAGGAACTATGGTATAGTTTGGTATGGATGGAGTACTTAACCTCATTTCATTGTTTCCTGTTGTGATAATTTTATTAATGGATGGTTGTGGAATGCTTATGGCTTACTGAGTTATATACTCATTCGGTGTTTGCTTGTCACCTATTCTAGGTTTCTTGGACTCGTCTCTTTTTGCGTGATCGTGCTGTCGTCGAAGTCATCACACCGGCTAGCAACCTTTGGTATTTTCTTCTTAGTTGGTCTAGGAGAACATTTCGGCATGTATAGGCTAATATGTTTTGTTGAAATTTGGTATGTAAACTTTTAGCCATGCGAAAATGGCATAATGTTCGGTTGAATTTGGTTCTAATGTTGGGTCGTAAGTCTTGGTAATACGATTTTTATGCCATATGTCATGGCTGATTAATTTTGGTGTTAAGATTCATGATACGGCAATAGCATAGTAGGGAGATGTTTGACAATCATTAGCCTTTGGTATGGCTAGTCATGATTATAATTTTGTGATATGTATGATGAATTACTAGTTAGATCAATGAGAAATCACGAAATGGACGTAGTTGCTTCAGTAACAGATGCTGGCAGCAGCAGTGATGTGGGATTGAAAAATTACAAAAATTAGTAGGAATGGAATTAATTAGTGAATAAATTATTTAATCGAAGCTCGATGAGTCTATTTTCATATAGAAGTAACGAAACAATCAAATGGACAGTATGTTAAGAGATATTCAGGTTCTCGTGAGACAGGGCCAGAACGGTTTCTGGGTTCCCTGTTCCGACTTTGAAAATTCATTATAAATTAACCAGAGATAATTAGGAGCCATGCCATATATTTATAGATTCCTCTCTGAGTCTAGTTTCTATAGAAACAAACGGCATCAGTATTGAAGCTCTGTACAGGGAGATATCTAGGTCGTAATGCGCAAAGGTCAGTGTAGTCGACCCCAGTAACATTGGAGACTTTGACTAATAAACTGTACTAATTGGCCCGACCAAAAATTCTAGAAAAAAATATGTAGATGGGAATGTGAGTCTAGTTTCAGGGAAAATTCACGGAACTGGATTTCGAGTTCCAGAGCTCAAGATATGATTTTTAAAGCGACTAGTACGCAGATTGGCAGCTTGTCTGGAAAAATTTTAATAAGTGGTTGGAAGTCTGTTAACACCTCGAGTTCGACTCCGGCGACGGTCTCGGGTTCGGGGTGTTACACCCATGGCAAGCAAAGAGCATTTATTTTGCTAACAGGGGGCGGCAAGAGTTGGTGTTGAATTTAAACTCTGATGATGGAGGGATCCCACATCGAGAAGCTAACATAAGAGTGGATGCGAAGCTGGCTTTAAATAGAGAGAACCTTGAGCAGAGTAAGGTACCTTTCTTGGCTGATCCCTTTCGCTTTATGGCGTGCTTGCTTGGGTTGGGCGTCGGCTAAGAGTGCTCGGAGCGTGGATTAACTCCAGTCTCCAATCAGGTGTGTATTTCTCACTACTCTAGCTGTAGGATGGCTACTTCGGGCCGCGATGGGCTGAAAGGGGCCATGTGGGCCCAATTGGCTACGGGCCCAATTGGATAAGTTGTTTGATTGTGCAGTAAATATTAGACTAGGCTAGGTGAATCTCATATCTGTGGCTAGATTTGGGCTAAAAGGGCCACACGAACGCGTGGGCCCATTTGGGCTGAGAATAGGCTTTAGGCCCATTCGTATTGTTATCCCTGTTTAGAATACTTTAGTTTACCAAATTACTGAAATACCCTCGACTTGTAAAATTATCAAAGTACCCCCGATTTACAGAATTACCGTTTTACCCTCGATTTATAGAATTACCATTTTACCCTCGATTTATAGAATTACCGTCTTACCCTCGATTTACAGAATTATCGTTTTACCCTCGATTTATAGAATTACCATTTTACCCTCGATTTACAGAATTACCGCATTACCCTCGATTAATAGAATTACCATTTTACCCTCGATTTACAGAATTACCGTCTTACCCTCGATTTACAAAATTACCATTTTAGCCTCAATTTACAAAATTATTGAAATACCCCTGGTTTGTAAAATTACCAAAATACCCCTAATTTGTGAAATTACTGAAATACCCTTGTAGGGTAAAATTACTGAAATACCTCTGTAGGGTAGAATTACTGAAATACCCTTGTAGGGTAGAATTACTGAAATACCCCTGTAAGGTAGAATTACCAAAATACCCCTGTAGGGTAGAATTACCGAAATACCCCTGTAGGGTAGAATTACTGAAATACCCCTACAGGGTAGAATTACCGAAATACCCCTATAAGGTAAAATTACCGAAATACCCCTGTAGGGTAGAATTATCGAGATACCCTTGTGGGGTAAAATTACCATTTTGCCCCTAGGGTGTTATATGACTGTTTTGCCCTTATGGGCAAGTGATTGACTTGGACTGTGTGGTTGACGAATTTGATTATGAATATATATTAGTGATATGAATGACTTGACTGTGACTGTTTGATTCAAATATGGGCATGATATTCTGATTCTGTATGTTGTATGCCATGACATTTATATCTGTTGCATGGGTTATGGGTTATATTGATGGAGGAAGTACTGAAAGTGGCCTGCCCACATACTGGAGGCTTTGCCTTAACTTACTGATAACTGAGCAACAATGCTGCAACTGTGGAGTGTAGGGCTGGGTGGGTTGAGCTATTCCCCACATGGAGTGTAGGAATGGTACGGGTGGAGTGTAGCGGTTGGTTATAGGCTGGATTGGGTTAGGATTGCATTCACATTCTGATTTTTGATTCTGTTACCTGATACTGATTCTGATTTTGATTCTGTTACCTGATACTAATTCTGATTCTGATTCTGTCACCTAATTCTGATTCTGATTCTGTCACCTAATTCTGATTCTGATTCTAATTCTAGTTCTGATAATGTTTCTTATTCTGTAATGGGTTAAAGCCCATCTGGTACTGTCTGTTATAATGGGCTAAGGCCCAATTGGTATTGAAACTGTAAGTAAGGCTGGGGCCAGACTTTTAATTCTTTTATATGACTGACTGTTCCTTTTATAGTAGGGGATTTCACACTGAGTTTTTGTAAACTCACCCCATTTATTAACCTTTCAGGTAATTTCCAGCCTTAGACGGATCGGGGCTGCGAGGGTCTCGGAGGAAGCCACACACACTATTTATGTTATAGTTTTGATTATTGCTTTTAAATGTTTTTATGTGGGTTGTAGTAAAGCCGTTGTAATTTTCTGGATTTCAAATTTGGAATTTTATTTATTGTTCATATAATTGCTAGTATTAGAACACGGTTTTCCAAAGCAACTACTGTTGTTCAAAACATCACGTAACCGCAATTGTTTTTAAATTAAGCTTCCGCAACTGCCAGGATTTTTTACAAAGTTGTTAAGAATGTTATTCAGCTGAGGTTTTCTAACAAGGTTTAAAAAGGGTACAAGTTTTTAATTATTAAGAAGAGTTTTTAATGGAAACATGGTTTCTGAAAAACACTTCAATGTGACACGCCAGATTCGAGCCAAACTTCCAGGCCGGGTTTGGGGTGTTACAGTTGAGGTTAAATAGGTGCTGTCCCTTGCGCGGGAGCAGGCGCTACACTCTCAACGTCATCCGCTAATGCTCTCTCCGGAGTGGATTCCATTTACTAATCAAAACCACAATTTCAACCGTCAGAAGTCATCACACTATCATATACTAGCATTATGGGATGTATAGCTAGACTCACACGCGCTACGGTAGTCCTAGAATCGACTAAATCGTAGCTCTGATAGCAATAAATGTAACACCTCTAACCCGTATCAATCGCTAGATTGGGGTTACAAGGTATTACTTGAACTAAATATCATTTTTTTAACATTAATACATGCACACACTTGGACTAAGTTTTAAATCAGACTATTATTAATATCACATAGCCAATTGTAACTTTGACACAATCTAGTATAATATTAAAACATATAAACTTTATAAGTCAATATCTATATATATGTATTCAAAAGCATGAATTACCATATCAAGCCGTGAACATGTTAAAATAAACATATACATGTTCGGTTATAACTAAGCTACTTTCAATGCCATATCACATATAACTCATTAACCTATACAGCAATCAAAATTCAAATAATCCATTCAATAAGCAAAGCAAAAATCGAATCAATCCACTTCATACATTCAAGTCATTAAACAAATTTGATACTCAAAAAAAAAATAAATATACCACTCCACCATAACACATTGCCAATTAACCACAAAGAGCTTAATCATAATCCAACAAAATCGAATTTAAGCATGTAAGTTAAGCCATTTTCTCATGGCCTTTATGTACAATGCTATCAAAACAACAAAGTCTCCCAAAATATTATCCTATTCATGTTATAATGTTAACTTAGGATTAGCTAAAAAGGGGTACCAAAACGTTGCTGGCAAGTGTGATGACTTCGAAGATGGTCCCGAGTATGGAGCGGATCGAAAAGAAATCTAAAAAAAGAGACAAGTGAACACACCAAATGAGTTTTCAACTCAGTAAGTCATAAGCCATATAATACAAACCATTAGCTGAATATGTCGATCTAGAATCTAGAAAGGTTAATAGATTATCGAAATTATCAATTCAACTACTAGTCAAGTCTTAGTGTTAACTCAAGGTATCATATAACTGAATACCTTAATTCCTTCCTGTAATATTTAACAATGATGAAATAGATGTATTCATGTACCTATGTTTAAATTTTCATGTCCTCAATTTCCTATTCAGAAAATAGTTTTGCCCTCCATTCAGTTCCTGCATTTATTTTATCAACAACCAATTTCGCGCACGTAGTGCTCAATCAAGGAAATTCATATCATAGTACCATGTTAACCTGCACACATAGTGCCTTAGTAATTCACATACATATTGACATTCCAATCCGTACACATAGTGCAATACAAATCCGCACACATAGTGCCATACAAATTTGCACACAGAGAGCCATTCAAATTCGCACACATAGTGCCAAAATCATTTCGTTTAAACAAGTGATTTATTCAATTAACTAAGTATAATCGGTCACATGCCTTTCAATCAAAAGAATAAATAAACGAGAGTAAATCTTTCACGATATGCATACACCAATTATGTATAAAATAACCAAGTTTAATTGCTTATAGACTTACATCGTTTTAGATGAAACAGTTGCAATCGGCTACTCGATATTTTTTGCTTTGCCCTTGCTTGATTCCCCTCCTTTGGGTTCTTGAGCTAAAATAAATGAATTAACTAATTTAATTACATTGCTACTTAGTTGTATCCCATAATATTAATGATTTCATATCATGAGAATCACACGGCTAAACTTTGATTTTTTTCACCTGAGGCTTTTAAGCCATTCAGCTATTGTTCACCTAAGACCACATTACTATCCATAACCATCGTTGTTCAAGACATTGAATCTTCAACTAAAGTTTATCTAATGTCTCAAGGCCGAATGCATATAAATTTTTAGCATACATATAAATTTTATACTTTAAATAATTTATTCACATACTAACAAGCCGAATATCATCTTCACTAAACATTTAAACCATAATTCCTTAACAATCTTTTCACTTTCGGCATTATCACTACCAAAATAACAATTGCACATCACTTTTTCATTTAACACAAAGTTTCAACACATAACCACCTTGACCGAATACTTCTAAAAACTATCAAAAGCTCCACATTTGTTCATACCATCATTTAAGTTCACCAATATCTATTTAGCTAGCTCATTTTCACCTTTCTAATATTTCTATCCAAAACATAAAAACACTATCTTCTTAGCATTTATCCATTATAACCGAATGCACATTTTGTCACCAATTCAAAAAATTCACATATGGGTTATAACAAGAGCTTGACTACTAACTCAATTTTCATAAAATTTAATAAAAATAACATAAAATCCTACCTTAATTAACCCTTAAGATGGCCGAATGCCCTTGACATTTTCCTTCTTCTTTCCCTTATGTTTTCGACAATGAGGATGGAAGAGAAACATTCTATTTCCTTGTTTTTATCACCCCCACTTAATATATTATAACTTATTTTACATTATAACATATTTCAATTACATAATCTATTATTATAAAAAGCATATAATTATTTTATGCCAACCCCATTACCGTACCCATAATTTAAAAAGGTAAAATAGACATGTAAATCCACCCTTTTAGTAATTCAACAAATTAATCCCTTGGACATTTACCTACCACATTTTTAAAGTTCTCAAACAAGTCCTTTTTAGCTAATTTTACGTCCAAAAGACAAAATTAAAATACCAAATTTTCAAACATTGTAACACCCCGAACCCGAGACCGACACCGGAGTCGGACACGAGATGTTAACAAACTTTGAAAAATTTTTCTAGACACTGCCCAGTCTGAGTACTAGTCGCTTCAAAATCATATCTTGAGTTTCACAACTCAAAAATCAGTTTTGTGATTTTTCCCTGAAACTAGACTCATGTCCCCACCTATGTATTTTTTCTAGAATTTTTGGTCGGGCCAATTAGTACAGTTTATTAGTCAAAGTCTCCCATGTTACAGGGGTCGACTACACTGACCTTTTCCCATTACGACTTCGATATCTCTCTGCACAGAGCTTCAATACTGATGCCGTTTGTTTCTATAGAAATTAGACTCAGAGAGGAATCCATACATATATGGTATGACCCCTAACTATCTCTGGTCAATTTATAGTGAATTTCCAAAGGCGGAACAGGGAATCCAGAAACTGTTCTGGCCCTGTTCCACAAGAACCCGAATATCTCTTACTGTACTGTTCCTATGATTGTTTCGTTACTTCCATATGAAAGTAGATTCATCAAGGTTCGATTACATAATTTATTCACTATTTAATTCCACTCCTACGAATTCTTGTGATTTTTCCAATCCACACCACTGCTGCTATCAGCTTCTGTTTTCAAAGTAAACCTTACCTAATTTGGGGTTTCATGGACCAACTAGGGCCTTGTCATACATAAGCCCACATATGATCATACTTAGCCATTCCAGTGGCTGATCATTTGCTCAACACTTCCATTCCAACTATAGTTACATCATGAAACCATCTATACATTCATAAACACGAATGGTCTAATGCCATACTCCACTTCTACAAGCCATTTTCGCATGGCTGTACACTTATACATTTCATAAAGTACTCGAAAAACAACAATGGGTAGTCCTATACATGCCATGTCAAGATTCAACCAAAATAGTACCCAAAAGAGCCTTTGATAGTGTGGGCGACTTCGACTTCAAGATCCCGAGTCCGATAGCTGGAGAACCAAAAATCTATAAAACAGAGGAGCAGTGTAACGAGTAAGCAATTTATGCTTAGTAAGTTTGAGCAAGGAATTCCAGCATAAACAAAGAATAACACACATTTGGCTAAATGGAATATTTTATAATATGCAATTTACCGATATCAAACTTGCTTCACAACATTAACAACCCTTATGTACATACACAATAGACTAACTTAGCCGAAGGCCGGTAGCTCGTTTATCAACTGAGCGAACATTTATTTGTAAGGGCTCGATTAAATTCAACACATACGTAACATATCCCCATATTGGGATGTTTTTCGAGTATTCGCTGGAATTTTACAGCAAGCTCATTCATTACCAAATCACGTACCTTCGGGATTTAACCGGATATAGCTCCTCGTTCAAATGCCTTCGGGACATAGCCCGGTTTTAGTAACTCACACAATGCCTTCGGGACGTAACCCGGATTTAACAACTCGCACGAATGCCTTCGGGACTTAACCCGGATTTAATAACTCGCACGAATGCCTTCGGTACTTAACCCGGATTTAGTATCTCGCACAAAGGCCTTCGGATCTTAGTCCGGATATATTCGCTTAGCACAAAGCCTTCGGGACTTAGCCCGGACAACATTCAATTAATCATGCACATCTAACAATAATTCATGGTGCATTCATATTTCATTTTCATTTGCGAAACTCAAACACAAGGCACATATCATCCTTGCACATTCGGCTCAATAGCCTCACATAGAGCATGATTTAATCACATCGTAATTTAAGCTCTCTTACTCAAGAACTTACCTCGGGTGTTGTCGAACGATTCCGCTAGCTATTCAACCACTTTTTCCTTCCCTTTATCGGATTTATTTCCCCTTTGCTCTTGAGCTTAATCAAACAAATAAATTGATTTCATCATTTAGGCATAAAAAGATGAACACAAGGCACTTAGCCCATATTTATACATTAGACATTAAAGTCTCAAACATGCAAAAATCATGCATCAACACAACATATTAGCTAAATTTCTTTCCCCTTGGCCGAATATGCATGTCTATTTTTGGGGTCGATTTCAACACTTAATACACACATATACACACTAGTAAAGCATCCTCCCCCTTTTCATCAATTTAACACATGCATTGCTCATTAACATGCAAAGTTACATTCGGCCTTAGCACACATCTTGCTAGCCGATTCTTCTCCATTTAGCAACCAATGCACATATGTGCTCACACAAAAATGCTAAAAAGGAGGTTCAAGAATCATCAAGCCATCATCACATGCATCATTAACAAGCTTCATATTTTGCATGCAATGGCATTAACACAACCTCCACCTAGGCCGAATCTTAACTCATCCTCTTGCCTCATCACCACAACATCAAACATCAACCAAGAATGATGCATCCATGGTCAAGTGCCATTTCCATCACATAGCAAGATTTAGACCATGGGCTAGGTAGAACTCAAGCTAACAACTAAAACATGCATGCATCTCATGGAACATCATCAAACATACCTTAGCCTAGCTACATGCATGGCCGAATCTCTTCACCTTTCTTCTTCTTTCCTCCTTAAAATTTTTGGCCAGGGATGAACCAAAGGATGAGAAAATTTTTTTCTTTGTTTTTCTTTCTAATTTAGGCTAAATGAAGGTGAGAAAGGATGAACACAAATTTTTTTCTCTTTTCTTCTCTTTAGCTCACGGCAATGGGGGGCAACCACACATTTTTTTTTCTTTTGTTTCCATTTCTTTATTACCCATACTCCTTATTTTATTCTTCCACTAACAAAACATGTTTCATGACATGTTTTGCCCATCATTCCTTGTCATGGCCGGCCACTACTCATTAGGGGGGGAAATTTGACATGCAAGTCCCCCCGTTTGTCCACATGCACTAATAGGTCCTCACACATTGACCTATCACATTTTAAATTTTCTCACATAAGTCCTATTGACTAAATTCACATGAAATCAACCAAATTGAAGCTTGAAATTTCACACATTCATAATTACATATTCTAGACAATAAGTATCACATTCAAACATTTTGGTGACTCGGTTTAGCGGTCCCGAAACCACTTCCCGACTAGGGTCAACTTTGGGCTGTCACAACTCTCCCCCACTTAAGAAATTTTCGTCCCCGAAAATCTTACCGGTAAATAGGTTTGGGTATCGTTCTTTCATCGAGCTCTCGGTCTCCCAAGTAGCTTCCTCGATCCCGTGTTTGAGCCATAACACCTTTACTAGCGGAACTCTTTTGTTTCGCAACTCCTTCACTTCACGAGCTAGGATACGCATCGGTTCTTCTTCATAGCTCATGTCGACTTGAATTTCAACCTCTGATGGGCTAATTATGTGCGATGGATCAGATCGATAGCGTCGAAGCATCGAAACATGAAAGACGTCATGAATCTTTCCAAGCTCCGGGGGCAAAATCAATCTATACGCGACCGGACCAACTCGTTCGGAGATTTCGTACGGCCCAATGAATCTTGGGCTCAACTTGCCCTTACGGCCGAACCTGAGTATCTTTTTCCAAGGTGAAACCTTAAGGAACACTTTGTCTCCCACCTGATACTCGATGTCTTTTCGTTTCAAATCTGCGTACGACTTCTGACGATCCGTGGCTACCTTTAGACTTTCACGGATTACCTTTACTTTCTGTTCAGCATCTTTAATCAAATCAACTCCGAAAATTTTTCTTTCACCGAGCTCGGTCCAAAACAATGGTGTACGGCATTTACGACCGTACAAAGCCTCGTAAGGTGCCATCTTAATACTTGATTGAAAACTATTGTTGTAAGCGAATTCAATCAAAGGTAAATACCGTTCCCATGAACTACTGAACTCGAGGATGCAACATCTCAACATATCCTCAAGTATCTGAATTATCCGCTCGGATTGACCATCGGTTTGGGGGTGAAAAGTAGTGCTAAAATGCAGCTTGGTACCCAGAGCTTCTTGCAATTTCTTCCAAAATCGTGAGGTGAATCTCGGATCTCTATCCGACACGATAGAAACAGGTACCCCGTGTAATCTCACAATTTGATAAACGTACAATTCAGCTAGTTTCTCCAATGAAAAATCCGTACGTACGGGGATGAAATGAGCCGACTTAGTCAGTCTATCAACAATAACCCATATCGCATCCTTCTTACTTGCTGACAAGGGCAGTCCGGACACAAAGTCCATTGTGACTCGATCCCATTTCCACTCGGGTATCATGATCGGCTGGAGTAATCCTGAAGGCACTTGATGTTCCGCTTTCACTTGTTGACATATTAAACGTCTCGAAACAAAGTCGGAGATGTCCCGTTTCATACCATGCCACCAAAATTGACGTTTCAAATAGTTGTACATTTTCGTACTCCCCGGGTGAATTGACATTCGGCTACAATGGGCTTCGTTCAGAATCATCGAAATGAGTTCCGAATTCCTTGGAACACACAAACGATTTCTGAACCTCAAACAATCATCATCATCAATTTGAAACTCCGATTCCTCGTTCGGAAAACACTTAGCCCGTTTTGCAACCAATTCATCATCGACTTTCTGAGCTTCACGAATTTGGTGAGTCAATAATGGTTTAGCTTTTAATTCAGCTACTAACACACTGTCTGGTAGAACAGACAAATGCACGTTCATCGCTCGTAAAGCAAATAATGACTTCCGGCTTAAGGCGTCCGCAACCACGTTAGCCTTTCCCGGGTGGTAATCAATGACAAGCTCGTAATCTTTCAACAACTCAAGCCAACGTCTTTGTCGCAGATTCAAGTCTCACTGAGTCATCAAATATTTGAGACTTTTCTGATCCGAAAATACATGGCACTTCTCACCAAACAGATAATGTCGCCATATTTTTAAAGCAAACACGATGGCAGCTAGTTCGAGATCATGGGTCGGATAATTCCTCTCGTGTGGCTTCAATTGTCTCGACGCATAGGCCACGACTCGACCTTCTTGCATCAATACGCAACCCAACCCAAGTAGGGATGCGTCACTATAGATGACAATCTCTTTACCTGATTCGAGTTGCACCAAAATTGGAGCTTCAGTCAAATGAGTTTTCAGTTGGTCGAAACTTTTCTGACATTTCTCCGTCCACTCGAACTTAACATCCTTTTGAAGTAGCTTCGTCATTGGTGTGGCTATCATCGAGAAACCTTTCACAAATCGTCGGTAATAACCGGCGAGCCCCAAAAAGCTCCGAACTTCAGTAACATTTCTCGGAGGTTTCCAGTCAAGTATGGCTGAAATTTTGTTCAGGTCAACTCGAATACCCGACGCGGATACCACATGACCCAAGAAGCTAACCTCTCTTAACCAGACCTCACACTTACTGAACTTAGCATATAACTGCTTATCCCGCAAAATTTGCAGCACTAGCCTCAGATGCTCAGCATGTTCGGTCTCGTCTCTTGAATAGACCAAAATGTCATCAATGAACACCACTACGAACCGATCCAAATACGGTCTGAAGATCCGATTCATCAAATCCATAAATACTGCAGGGGCATTAGTGAGCCCAAACGGCATCACTAAGAATTCGTAGTGACCATATCTCGTTCTGAAGGCAGTTTTGGGAATATCTGAATCTCGGATTCGCAACTGATAATAGCCCGATCTCAAATCTATTTTTGAGAACACTGAGGCTCCCTTCAGTTGGTCGAACAAATCATCGATGCGCGGCAACGGATATTTGTTCTTTATCGTCACTTTATTCAGCTGACGATAGTCAATGCACAACCTCATGGTTCCGTCCTTCTTTTTCACGAACAATACTGGTGCACCCCAAGGTGAGAAACTTGGTCGAGCGAAACCTCTATCCGTCAGTTCTTGCAACTGAGCTTTCAACTCCTTTAACTCGGTTGGTGCCATACGATACGGAGCTATCGAAATCGGCGTAGTCCCTGGTACAAGCTCAATACCAAACTCTACCTCCCGAACAGGTGGTAAACCCGGTAATTCTTCCGGAAAAACATCCGGGTATTCACAAACCACCGGCACAGATTCGGGTTTCTTTTTTAATTCTTTGTCACCAAGTACATACGCAAGGTATGCTTCGCACCCTTTTCTTACATATTTCTATGCCAACATTGCTGATATTACAGCTGGCATCCCCTCCAAGTCCGCAGACTCAATTCGGACTACTTCGTTATTTGCGCACCTCAAATCAATAGTCTTGCTCTTGCAATTTACAATCGCATCATGCGCGGTCAACCAATCCAACCCAAGGATAACATCAAATTCATCAAACGGCAAAAGCATCAAGTCCGCCGGAAAACAGGAACCTCGAATTTCCAGGGGACATTTCTTACACACTTTGTCGACAAGCACGTAACGACCCAAGGGATTTGACACCCGAATTACGAACTCAGTAAACTCAATAGGTAAAGTCTTACTGGATGCTAAGGTTTCACATATGTAAGAATGAGTAGAACCAGGGTCAATCAAAGCAATTACATTAGTATCAAAGAGAGTGAATGTACCGGTAATAACATCAGGCGAAGAAGCATCCTCGCGGGCACGTATAGCATAAGCTCTAGCAGGCGCACGGGCTTCGGATCTGGTTATATCATCTCTAGATCCTCTCTGACCACCACTAGCATTGCCCATATTTCCAGATGGTCTACCTCGAGCAGTGGTAGCACCCGGTCTCCCACTCTGACTTGCATTCTGTCCCGACAACCTCGGGCAATCTTTAATGAAGTGGTCAACTGATCCGCATTTGTAACAGGAGCGGTCAGGAAATCTACAACTCCCCGAATGCCATTTACCGCAATATCGGCATTTCGTCCTGTCTCGACGTTCATTCCCAACACTGGCGACCGAAGTGCCTCGTGTACCCACAGGGGGTCGATCACGATCTCGTCCAAAAAGGCCCGAAGTGCCTCTAAACTGGCCCGCATCATCTCGAAATCTCTTCGATGTCTGTTGAAGAGACCTTCCCGAGGATCTTTTACGAAACTCTCCAGTTCCCTCATCAACTCTTTGCTTTTCTTTTCTAAGCTCTTCGGCTTTACAAGCTCGTTCAACAAGTACCACGAACTCTCGTATTTCAAGAACGCCAACAAACATTTTTATATCTTCATTCAGCCCATCCTCGAAGCGTTTACAAATAATAGCTTCGGACGAAACACATTCCCGAGCGTATTTGCTAAGTCTAACAAATTTTCGCTCGTAATCAGTAACCGACATGGAGCCTTGCTTAAGCTCAAGAAATTCCTTCCGTTTTTGATCAACAAATCTCTGACTGATATACTTTTTCCGAAACTCAGTTTGGAAAAACTCCCAAGTTACTTGCTCTCGGGGCACAATAGAAGTCAGAGTACTCCACCAATAGTAGGCAGAATCACGTAGCAAGGAGATAGCACACTTTAGGCATTCATCGGGTGTACAAGATAGCTCATCGAGTACCCGGATAGTGTTGTCCAGCCAAAATTCTGCTTGCTCGGCATCATCGCTATCCATAGCCTTAAATTCAGTAGCCCCATGTTTTCGGATTCTGTCAACTGGGGGCTTATTTGACCTTATTTGGTCCGTTACCGGTGGTATTGTAGGTGCGGGGGTAGTATTTGTCGGGAATGGAGGTTGTGGAACAGCCATATTAGTTCGAATGTATTGGTTAAACCAATCATTCATCACGCTATAGAATGCTTGTCTAGCCTCATCATTCTGATTACTAGCATTAGGTTGAGAGTTTGCCGGCACTGTCCCTTGTGCGGGAGCAGGCGCTACACTCTCAAGATCATCAGCTACCTCTCGGTCACGATCGGGATCCATTACTATAAATAAACACATTTACAATTGTCAGAAATCACCACACTATCAAGTAATCACATAAAATGGCATGTATAGCTAGACCCAAAACATTACGGTAGTCCTAGAATCGACTAAACCGTAGCTCTGATACCAATAAAATGTAACACCCCGAACCCGAGACCGACACCGGAGTCGGACACGAGATGTTAACAAACTTTGAAAAATTTTTCCAGACACTGCCCAGTCTGAGTACTAGTCGCTTCAAAATCATATCTTGAGTTTCACAACTCAAAAATCAGTTTTGTGATTTTTCCCTGAAACTAGACTCATGTCCCCACCTATGTATTTTTTTTTAGAATTTTTGGTCGGGCCAATTAGTACAGTTTATTAGTCAAAGTCTCCCATGTTACAAGGGTCGACTACACTGACCTTTTCCCATTACGACTTCGATATCTCTCTACACAGAGCTTCAATACTGATGCCGTTTGTTTCTATAGAAACTAGACTCAGAGAGGAATCCATACATATATGGTATGACCCCTAACTATCTCTGGTCAATTTATAGTGAATTTCCAAAGGCGGAACAGGGAATCCAGAAACTGTTCTGGCCCTGTTCCACAAGAACCCGAATATCTCTTACTGTACTGTTCCTATGATTGTTTCGTTACTTCCATATGAAAGTAGATTCATCAAGGTTCGATTACATAATTTATTCACTATTTAATTCCACTCCTATGAATTCTTGTGATTTTTCCAATCCACACCACTGCTGCTATCAGCTTCTGTTTTCAAAGTAAACCTTACCTAATTTGGGGTTTCATGGACCAACTAGGGCCTTGTCATACATAAGCCCACATATGATCATACTTAGCCATTCCAGTGGCTGATCATTTGCTCAACACTTCCATTCCAACTATAGTTACATCATGAAACCATCTATACATTCATAAACACGAATGGTCTAATGCCATACTCCACTTCTACAAGCCATTTTCGCATGGCTGTACACTTATACATTTCATAAAGTACTCGAAAAACAACAATGGGTAGTCCTATACATGCCATGTCAAGATTCAACCAAAATAGTACCCAAAAGAGCCTTTGATAGTGTGGGCGACTTCGACTTCAAGATCCCGAGTCCGATAGCTGGAGAACCAAAAATCTATAAAACAGAGGAGCAGTGTAACGAGTAAGCAATTTATGCTTAGTAAGTTTGAGCAAGGAATTCCAGCATAAACAAAGAATAACACACATTTGGCTAAATGGAATATTTTATAATACGCAATTTACCGATATCAAACTTGCTTCACAACATTAACAACCCTTATGTACATACACAATAGACTAACTTAGCCGAAGGCCGGTAGCTCGTTTATCAACTGAGCGAACATTTATTTGTAAGGGCTCGATTAAATTCAACACATACGTAACATATCCCCATATTGGGATGTTTTTCGAGTATTCGCTGGAATTTTACAGCAAGCTCATTCATTACCAAATCACGTACCTTCGGGATTTAACCGGATATAGCTCCTCGTTCAAATGCCTTCGGGACATAGCCCGGTTTTAGTAACTCACACAATGCCTTCGGGACGTAACCCGGATTTAACAACTCGCACGAATGCCTTCGGGACTTAACCCGGATTTAATAACTCGCACGAATGCCTTCGGTACTTAACCCGGATTTAGTATCTCGCACAAAGGCCTTCGGATCTTAGTCCGGATATATTCGCTTAGCACAAAGCCTTCGGGACTTAGCCCGGACAGCATTCAATTAATCATGCACATCTAACAATAATTCATGGTACATTCATATTTCATTTTCATTTGCGAAACTCAAACACAAGGCACATATCATCCTTGCACATTCGGCTCAATAGCCTCACATAGAGCATGATTTAATCACATCGTAATTTAAGCTCTCTTACTCAAGAACTTACCTCGGGTGTTGTCGAACGATTCCGCTAGCTATTCAACCACTTTTTCCTTCCCTTTATCGGATTTATTTCCCCTTTGCTCTTGAGCTTAATCAAACAAATAAATTGATTTCATCATTTAGGCATCAAAAAGATGAACACAAGGCACTTAGCCCATATTTATACATTAGACATTAAAGTCTCAAACATGCAAAAATCATGCATCAACACAACATATTAGCTAAATTTCTTTCCCCTTGGCCGAATATGCATGTCTATTTTTGGGGTCGATTTCAACACTTAATACACACATATACACACTAGTAAAGCATCCTCCCCCTTTTCATCAATTTAACACATGCATTGCTCATTAACATGCAAAGTTATATTCGGCCTTAGCACACATCTTGCTAGCCGATTCTTCTCCATTTAGCAACCAATGCACATATGTGCTCACACAAAAATGCTAAAAAGGAGGTTCAAGAATCATCAAGCCATCATCACATGCATCATTAACAAGCTTCATATTTTGCATGCAATGGCATTAACACAACCTCCACCTAGGCCGAATCTTAACTCATCCTCTTGCCTCATCACCACAACATCAAACATCAACCAAGAATGATGCATCCATGGTCAAGTGCCATTTCCATCACATAGCAAGATTTAGACCATGGGCTAGGTAGAACTCAAGCTAACAACTAAAACATGCATGAATCTCATGGAACATCATCAAACATACCTTAGCCTAGCTACATGCATGGCCGAATCTCTTCACCTTTCTTCTTCTTTCCTCCTTAAAATTTTTGGCCAGGGATGAACCAAAGGATGAGAAAAATTTTTTTCTTTGTTTTTCTTTCTAATTTAGGCTAAATGAAGGTGAGAAAGGATGAACACAAATTTTTTTCTCTTTTCTTCTCTTTAGCTCACGGCAATGGGGGGCAACCACACATTTTTTTTTCTTTTGTTTCCATTTCTTTATTACCCATACTCCTTATTTTATTCTTCCACTAACAAAACATGTTTCATGACATGTTATGCCCATCATTCCTTGTCATGGCCGGCCACTACTCATTAGGGGGGAAATTTGACATGCAAGTCCCCCCTTTGTCCACATGCACTAATAGGTCCTCACACATTGACCTATCACATTTTAAAATTTTCTCACATAAGTCCTATTGACTAAATTCACATGAAATCAACCAAATTGAAGCTTGAAATTTTCACACATTCATAATTACATATTCTAGACAATAAGTATCACATTCAAACATTTTGGTGACTCGGTTTAGCGGTCCCGAAACCACTTCCCGACTAGGGTCAACTTTGGGCTGTCACAAACATATTAATTCCGTCATTAAGCATATAAAACATATCCAATTAAATAAAAAAAATAAATTTTTATGACTCAATTTTGTGGTCCCGAAACCACATTCCGACTAGGGTCAAATTAGGGTTGTCACAGCTTGAGCTAATCTTTGTAGCGAATAATCAGTTTTGATTGGAAGGAAATGAGTAGACTTGGTCAGTCTATCAACGATGGCCCACACTGAATCTTTCTTAGTGGGTGTTGAGGTAACTCGCTAACAAAATCCATTGTCACATGCTCGCACTTCCACTAGGGAATCTTAATCGGTTGAAGCAACCCTGAAGATAACTAATGTTCAGCTTTGACCTTCTTACGCGTCAGACAGTGAGAAACCAAAGTAATCACTTTCTACTTCAAACCAGGCCACCAATACAGTTCTCGAATATCACTGTACATTTTATTCCCGTAAGGGCTGCTATGGGCTTCTTGTAGGATCGACTGTTGTAGCTCACGGTCCTTGTAACATCCCGAAATAGGGCTCAATCAGAACAATGGTTTCGGGACCACAAATATTACGTTGAAATATTTTTTATGATTATTATGAGGCCTAGAATATGAAAATATGCATGTATTAAAGTTTCATGAGGAAATTCTACGCGTAAGGTGTGTAATTGGGAAATAAGGACTAAATTGAATAAATTGAAAAACTTGGATTTTAGAAGCAATTTGCATGAAATTGCTTTAGATTATTAATTAGAAGGTCTTAAAGAGAAATTTTTCCAAATTCTAAGTTTTTGGACAAAAATGGGCATGTATGGAGAAATTTGAAAGTTTAGTATTGAAGGGCATTTTGGTCATTTGGTATATTAATGAAATAAAATGGGAAAATAAGCCAAAAATCAGCCCATTCTCTCCATGTAGCTACCGAAAATTAGGGTTCTCCATAGGTAGGGTTTTCAAGCTTTCCAAGCTCAATAGTAAGTGCTCTCTAGCCGCATTTTTAATGTTCTTCGTATTTTTAAAATCCCGGTAGCTTACTCTCTTCATTTCTACCCATATTTCATGCTAGGGTTCATGTTTAGAAATTTACCCATGCATTAGATACTTGTATTTTGATGTTTTTTAGAGGAATACAAGAATTTAAAGGATGGTAAACCACTTTTATCAAGTGGTTTTTCATGGAAATGGCTTGAAGGACTAAATTGAAAATGTTGTAAAAAGTGGGTAGAAAGATGTGAAATAAAGGAAAATATGGGTTGCCATAAGAATGAAAAACATTTGGCTAGGCTTGGGTAGCCAAAAAATTTCATGTATTTCAATATACGAGCCTAGGAACTAAATTGTAAATAATGTGAAAGGTTAGGGGCAAAACAGTCATTTTTTCTGGGGGTGAAATTTTGACTCGAAAAGAATAATGTGAGATATTGATGATTTATTTTTATTGTTATAGACCCCGACGAACAAATTTCGGAGGTCGATCGAGGAAAACATGTAACACCCCGAATTTGGGCCTAGAAGTATTGGGCCTTGAGTGGGGGTCCGTAAGGAGGTTGTATATAGGTATTTAATTGTGCAATGAAATGAAACAATTAAATGTTTGCTTTAGTGGTTAATGGCTTTGAGAAGTGTTGGAGAAATATTGGGTTCAAACTTGGGCTTTAGCAAAAATTTTGGTATTAAGTGAAAAAAAACCTGGATGCTTGGATGAGGGCCTTTTAAATTATTGTGTTAAATAAATGACACAAGGAGCAATGTGGTCTAGTGGAAGTGGCGTAATTAAGGTTGTATGGGAGCCTGGGTTTAAGCCTTGGCTCTTGCAATTTATTCTGTTTTTTTTAAGGGAACCTGGACTTTGGCCTTTAGACCTTATAATTAATTGGGGATAAAATATGACACAAAAAGAGTCTGTGGTGAAGTGGCAAGGTGGCGTCATAGAGTTCGCAAGAAGGTCCAGGGTTCGAAATTCATGGCAGTCAAAGAGCATTTATTTTGCTAACAGGGGGCGGCAAGAGTTGGTGTTGAATTTAAACTCTGATGTTGGAAGGATCCCACATCGGGAAGCTAACATACGAGTGGATGCGAAGCTGGCTTTAAATAGAGAGAACCATGAGGAGAGTAAATGTACCTTTCTTGGTTGATCCCTTTCGCTGTATGGCATGTTCGTTTGGGTTGGGCGTCAGCTAAGAGTGCTCAGAGCTTGGATTAACTCTAGTCTCCTATCAAGTGTGTATTTCTCACTACTCTAGCTGCAGGATGGCTACTTCGGGCCGTGATGGGTCGAAAAGGGCCATGTAGGCCCAATGGGCCTACGGGCCCAATTGGATAAGTTTGTTTGATTGTGTAGTAAATATTGGACTAGGTTAGGTGAATCTCATATTTGTGGCTAGATTTAGGCTAAAAGGGCCACACGAGCGTGTGGGCCCATTTGGGCCGAGAATAGGCTTTAGGCCCATTCGTATTGTTATCCTTGTTTAGAATACTTTAGTTTACCAAATTACTAAAATGTCTTCAATTTGTAAAATTACCAAAGTACCCTCGATTTACAGAATTACCGTTTTACCCTCGATTTACAAAATTACTAAAATACCCCTAGTTTACAAAATTACCAAAATACCCCTAGTTTGTAAAATTACCAAAATACCACTAGTTTGTGAAATTACCGAAATACCCTCAATTTGTAAAATTACCAAAATACCCCTGATTTACAAAATTACAGAAATACCCTTGACTTTCTAAAAATTATAGAAATACCATTGGTTTACAAAATTATTGAAATACCCTTAGTTTGTAGATTTACCAAAACACCCTTGTAGGATGAAATGACTAAAATACTCCTAATAGGTAAAAAGACCGTAAAGCCCCTGTAGGGTAAAGTGACCGTAATACCCCTGCATGGTAAAATGACGAATATGCCCTTATGTTCCGTATGACTGATGTGCTTAGGATTTACATATATTGATATTGGATTAGTTAAGTTTGAGTGATAGGTGGTGGTTATCATACGTTATTGATTTTGGAAACGTTTCAACTTCAACCCATAACAGGTGTGTAATAACCCTCGCAGTAGCTTAGATTAATATTCGCCGAAAAGCCGAAATGCTAAAATTCGGGCATTTCGGGAACTTGTGATTTTGCCTTTGCTTAAAGATGAGATAGATACGAAATGATTAGTGTTTGGATCGATGGAGCAGGTAAGAGCGCAATTTTGTGCACGATGGTAAGTTGGGCCTCAATGGGCTGAAATCGGGCCCAATGGGCTTTCGGGCCCAATGGGCTTTTGGGCCCATTTGGGTAAAATTGATAGAAAATGGAATCTGGAAAAGTTGCATGTTAACACGGTTAGTACTGTTGTAAAATTTGGATTAAGCAGGCTTAGTAGGCTAAATCAGCATTCGTAGGGCCCATTAGGGGTTTTGGGCCCAAAAGCCCGAAATTGATAAAGTGGGTTAAAGATCATTGTTTAAACACTCAGAAATATTGATAATTGTTAATGAACATGGAAAACCCTGATATTTGGTAAAATTACGAAATTACCCTTATAATATGAAAAATGACTGTTTTGCCCTTATGGGCAAATGACTGACTTGGACTGTGTGGTTGATGGATTTGATTGTGAATATATGTTGGTGATATGAATGACTTGGCTATGATTGCTTGATTCAAATATGGGCATGACATTCTGCATACATGACATGTTGCATGGGTTGGGTTTTATAAATGGAGGAAGTGCTAAAAGGCTATGCCCCAATTTACCGAAAAGGGCTTTGCCCCAGTTTATCAAAAAGGGCTTTGCCCCAGTTATTACAAGAGGCTAGGCCTCCAGTTATATGATAAAGCAGCTATGCTACCAGTGGAGAGTTTGGTTGGGTGGGTTGAGTTATTCCCCACATGGTGTGTTGGTTGGTACGGGTAGAGAGTAGCAGATGGTGGGTTGAGTAGTCTCCCCAAATGGGCTTGCATACATTCATTGATATTACATGTGATATTGAAATAGGCCTATGGACCATACCGCTTACAGTAAAGGCTTCGGCCAGTGATATGATTTATGAAAAGGCTTTGGCCCAGTGATATGATTTCTGAAAAAGCTTCGGCCCAGTATATGTCGAGACTAAATTAGGGTTTAGGCCCATATTGCTACTGTTTAAGGGCTAAGGCCCAGACTGTACTATTACTGAATAGGGCTTTGGCCCAGATTGTACTGACACTGTGTTATTCACTGTTTGTTTGTTGTTGGGGATTACACACTGAGTTTTCGTAAACTCACCCCGTTTCTAACTGTGCAGGTAATCCCTAAGCTTAGATGGTTTGGAGCTGTGAGGGACTCGGAGATGGCCACACTACTGTTTTTGTTTCTTTTAATTGCAAAAAGTAACTGGTTTATTTTTTTATATAAGTTTTATCTTAATTAATATTATTATTTGGTTTTGGGTTGCAATAAGGCCATTTTAATTATTTTTTGGGATTATTTTATTTTATACCCTATATTTTACTGATAACAATCCAAAATGGGTTAGACTTAGGGCGCGTTTCCAAAATGATAATTGTTTTCAAAATAACGCAACGATACAATTAATCGGTTTATAAAAAATATCTACTTAAATGAATTCCAACTCGTATTTCTCAAAACCTAACCTCGCACCAAAGTGTGGCAATGGTTGTGGGCATGTCCAGGATTGGATCCAATCAAGAGCTTGGTACTTAAGCAGCCTTCATGGCTCACCTCCTCTGTTTTGGATACCTACCTGGTGCATAGCTTCCATTCACTTTATTAACATAGCAAAGACTATCTTTTAAAACACTAAGAAGGACGTTGAAAGAGGTATGGGTATTCTTAAAAACTTCAATGCGTCACGTCGGATCCGGCCATAACGTCTGGGCCGGGTTTGGGGTGTTACAAAACAAAAGGTTTCAGAATAAACAAAACGCAAAATTGAAACGAATACCAGGTAAGTTTGAATAACTCAAAGTAAACTCATAATATGCTTAGATGTATGTCTTATGAATGTGTAATGATTGTATATAATGAAGGCAGGAAAATCCATGAAATGTGTTAATAACAATGATAAGATGATAAATGTCCCGGTTGGAGTTAAAAAGGGAAATTTGATGGATAAACCATAACCTACATGACTTAAGATGTTGCATCTGTTGCAGAAAAGGATTTAGCCTGGACGGGTAATCCATTGATCTGAAATATACAAAGGATATAGCCCGAACGGCTGTTCCTTGAGTGATCGAAGCTCCCAAAGAATATGTGTGCATTAAAGATTTAGCCCAGACGAGTAATCTGATTAGGGTCTGAATTTAGCCTGGTCTGGTAATTTAGATCCGTGCTCATTAAGGGTGTTTGTCGCTACAAGAGATTTAGCCTGAACTGCTAATCCCACCGTAAGATTTGAGGTTTGTGGGAGTGCGTACTTGAGAAGATTACTCTTATGACTTGACGGTAAATGGATAATCCATCGAGATTTCTGAGGTACTCAACAAGATTAACATGAGATATAGAAATGAAAATGTTGGATGATGAGCTCATCTAAGATAAATTATAAGATAAATTGTTATGGACTAACTTGATGTTTGAGTGCATGTAATAGGAGGCTGTCCTATATTTATTGGATGGGTTGTCTAACATGGTTGTATGCTAATTCCTTGGTAAGTTTACTTTCCAGTTATTTGAGCTTACTAAGCATGTAAATGCTTACCCCTCTCTTTTCCCTGTCTTACAGAGCTTGAGGACTCATAGAGATTGGAAGACGATTGGAGAATCAACACATTATCATCTTGTCCAACTTTGGTATATAAATACTTTTATTTTGTTCAATGGCATGTGTAGGGATTTTGTTTACTTTGTCATAAATGTCATTTAGTTCGCCAATATGATGGGTTATAAATGTGTTTATATCACTTGTATAAGGCCATGGGATATGGCTCATTTTGATGTTGGTCATGACCTACAATTTGTGCATGGTTTTGTTCAAATGTTCTTGTGATGATTAAAATTGATGTACTGCAATTAGACATATGCAATTTGACCAAATCACATGGGGTGGTTAGGCCACAATTTGGCAATGAGTTAATATATTGAGCCAAGCTTAATTGAGTTACAAGTGATAGAAATCCTGAATATAAAGGGGATGACCTAGCATGTATAAAACTGATAAGATGAGGTTTACACGTAATGAGATATATCAAGGTCATTTAAGAGTATAATCAGACTATGTTAAGGGTTATTGAAAACTATAAGTGGGTAAGAATATTAGAGGGTGACCAAAGGCTTGTAAAATAGCCCAACAAGGTTCACACGGGTAGACACACAGGCGTGTGTCTAGGCCATATGTGATACACGGATACCCCCATAGGCGTGGCGTATGGCCGTGTGACCCCTGCACCTAAAATTTTTAAGTCAGAATACATGGTAGTAAACACACAGGTAAAGACACGGCCGTACGTCTGAACTGTGTAGAGGGCACGGCCCAGCACATGGGCGTGTGCCTTGGCCTTGTGCCCCTAAATGCATGCTGACGTTATAAACAGAATGCTCGAGTTTTTGGACACGGACGACCACATGGGCATGTCTAGGCCGTGTGAAGGACACGGGCCAGAGATAGAGCCGTGTGTCTCAACTGTGTGAAAACCCTTGTAGGTTCAAAATAAGAAATAAATTTAATTAATTCCACACGGGTTAGGGAAACGTGCGTGTCTCAAAGCACACTGGCGCTTGCATTGTCTCTATACGGGCATGTGAGATTTAACCTAGAAAATTTTCTTAGGTTCTCGGTTTAGTCCGGGACCATTCCCATTGTATGTTTTGGGCCTCGTACGCCCATAGTAGGGATAGGAAGATGTTGTTTGATGGGTTTGAAATTGGAACGAAATTTTATAACCTGTTTTTTCAAAAATATTTGAGTATGTGTCTGGTAATGCCTCATACCTGGTCTCGATCTTGGGTACAGGTAAGGGGTGTTACATTTAGTGGTATCAGAGCTATGGTTTAGTCAGTTCTAGGACTACCGTAGGGTATATCGAGTTTAGCTATACATGCCATTATACGAACGTTGATAGTGTGACATCTCCTAACTATTTAATCATCTTTGAATATAGTAAATGTCTTCCAATAAAGCACAAGATGGGTTCGTGAGAGCCGAGAGCCATGCTCTAGCTTCAGTAGAATGAGCTGTTTTGAGTAGTAACAAAAGGCCTATGTTTGAAGGTCGAGAAGAGGATAGAGCTGCTTTCTTTGAAATGATGGATGAGTGGTTTGGGGATTATTTGAGAAATCGCTCCAAAATACCATGACCTCCCCCGCCCCATGACCAGCCTGATGGGGAAGTGCCAGGAGGTATGGCACCTGTAAGAGTTGGTAAAGCTCCGGTGGATAAGCTTAGAAAGTATGGGGCTGAGGAATTTAGAGCTAAAATTGATGATGATGCTGAAGGAGTTTATTTCTGGCTCGAGGACACTACACGAGTACTAGACGAGTTATCTTGTACACTTGAGGAGTGTTTAAAGTGTGCTATATTGTGACAGCCCTAAATTGACCCTAGTCGGGAAGTGGTTTCGGGACCACAAAACCGAGTTAAGAAAATAATTAATTGTTATATTCTATGCTTATTATGTGTGTACATGCATATGTGGAAATTTCATTCCCTAATTTTGCCAATTGTATGAGGAATTATTAATTAGGGATCAACATGAGACATGGTGAAATATGATAGGCTAATTTTAAAGGGCTTATTAGTGCATGTCAACACAAAGGTGGACTTGCATGTCAAATTTGCCCAATTCCCTTATAGTGGCCGGCCAAGATGGATTGATGATGGGCAATTTATTTGTGAATTAGATTTTATAATAGGAAATTGGGGTATTGGAGACATAAGGAATAATAGAAAGAATGGGAAGAAAACAAAGTCTTAACTTTGTTCTTCTTAGCCGAACCAAGAGGGAGAGAAGGGGGAGCAAACATTCGGCCATTGAAACCTAAGGAAGGTTAGTGAATCAAGTTAGATTTTTTTTTGAAATTCTAGTTTGTTTTAGGTTACTCATCATGCTACTTACTTAGCCCATGCCAAAACTTTGAATTTGGATGGTTGAATTGAACATTCGGTTATGGTAGATAAGGAAGGAATTTGATTTTTATCTTTAAGTTTTGATGAAGAAATTGTTGATGAAAGAAGTTGATCTTGTTAAAAACTATAATTTCTAATACTCATGTGTGTAATAGCCGAACCTAGACCTTGCTTAATGCCTTGAGCAAATGCCGATTTGGTGTTTTGAAATGGATGAATTAGGTGCTTGATTTCCTAAAGGTTCGGCATAGTACATGATATTTTGTTAGTATGCTTTCGAAGAATTTGAGTAGTGTTATGTATAAGTAAGATTATTACGTACGGTCTTGGCGGTATATATGTACAATCGATCAATAGGCATTAAAAGGCTAAATGTGCGAATTTAAGGTATAAGAACCTATAGGTAATTACATAGATAATGTTGGAAATTAATGTAGTGTATTCGGCCATGTAGAGTATATCCTAGAGATATTATGTTTAATTCTCTATAATCGGCTAAATGAGTGATAATGGGTTATAATGTTGAATGGAATTATATGTATAAGTGGTTAGTAAAGTGATTAAACTACCGAATTTAATTAGTAAATGTGTTCTAAGCTTGATGAATTTTGAGATGCGATTGGGAGTAAATTTGTCATGAGCATACTTTGTTAATAATAAATATGATAAATGTATATATATATAGCTGAATGTGATATGTGTGAATTATATGTTAAATCAAGGCTTGGTAAGCTAGCTATTAAGGTGAAATGCTAATGTTAGTATTTGATTTGGTAATAATCTGTTTGGGGACAGCAGCAGTAAGGTGATTTTGGAAAATCGCCATAAATTGTAGGAGTTGAATTAGAAGCTGAGTGAATTATGTCATTAAAGCTTGAAGAGTCTATTTTCTTACAAAAGAAACTATAAAAACAAAAGAGTTACCGATCTTGAGATATTTGAAGTATTGTGGGGCTGAGTCATAATGACTGCTGGATTCCCTGTTCTGTTTTTAGAAAATCATTATAAATTGTACAAAAATGATTATAAGATAAAATTTATATGCTTAGACTCCTTAATGAGTCTAGTTTCTAATGAGATCAAATACAACACATTTTGAATTCTGTAGAGTGAGAAATTGGATTCGTAGTGAAGAGTGGTCAGAATAGTCAAACAGTGAACAGGAGAAACTTTAAGAAAAATCTGGTATTGATTGGCCAAGCCTAAAATTCTGAAAATTTTATGGATGAAAGATATACGAGTCTATATTCAGGGAAAATTAACGGCAAGTGATTTGGAGTTTAGTAGCTCCAGTTATAAGTAATTTAGTAACTACTGCTCAGGAAAACAGCTCGTAGTGAATATGTGATTTTGTTGTAAACATTAATGAAAGTTTGCCGATGAATTATTTATTGATTAATATAAAGCTTGCTATAATCTATGTGTGTGAAAGTCGGATCAATATATATAATATTATTCTGAAAGTAATACTTGAATAGTCGATTAATGACTATTTTAAATTTTGTTGAACTTAAGCTCAAGAGCAAAGGGGAACTAGATCCGATAAAGGGAAGGAAAAAGTAATTGAATAGCCGTTGAAGTCGTTCGACGACATTTGAGGTAAGTCTTCGAGTAATGACCCTACTTGAATTATATTGAAATGAATAGTCATACTATGACGGATAGTCGAATGTGCTTAGAGACTATGTTATAAAGCCAATTGAAATTATGCTCTTTGTGTGCGGCTACTGAGCCGAAATTTGAAAGGTTTAATAAATGTTTTGTGTTTGAGCCTTAGTAACGAAGAAATGAAATGGATGTGTTATGATTATTGATATATGTGTGCATGAGCATTGGAATATATCCGGGCTAAGACCCGAAGGCAATTATGCGAGTTGATATATCCGGGCTAAGACCCGAAGGCAATTATGCGAGTTAATATATCCGGGCTAAGACCCGAAGGCAATTATGCGAGTTGATATATCCGGGCTAAGACCCGAAGGCGATTATGCGAGTTAATATGTCCGGGCTATGACCCGAAGGCAATTATGCGAGATGATATATCCGGGCTAAGACCCGAAGGCAATTATGCAAGTTGATATGTCCGGGTTAAGACCCGAAGGCAAAGGTGTTTGCGGTTGTATTCGGTTAAATACCGAAGAAACTTGGGTTTGAATGTGAGCGTTTTGTGCTGTAACTAATTCAATAAATATGCTCGACCAACCCGAACGATAAGGTGTGTTGCATGTGCATTGGAAAAGTCGATTCGTTTTAAATAGTATTCGTGCGATCGGCTAACGAATTTTCGGCTTTTAGAAAGGTTGATACTTTGTGTATATATGTTGATGGAGTGTGAAGTAAGTATGATTATGAGAATGTGTGTTAATAAAGTGACTTAGTTAGTTATGTGAATGTAATACTGTAGTCAAAGCCGATTTCATTACTTGAGACTTACTAAGCTTAAAATGCTTACCCGGTTGCTTTGGCTCTCTGTTTTATAGATTTTGTTCGTTAGCTATCGGATTCGGGATCAGCGAAGTCGAAGTCATCTACACTATCAAGCTCTTTTGGTACTCTTTTAGTTGAACTCTGGATATGGCATGTATAGGACTACCCCCTGTTGTTTAAGTTCTTTTGTGATGTATGTGTGTAAAGCCATGCGAAAATGGCTTGTAGATGTGGAGTATGGCATTAGACCATTTGTGTTTATGTATGTATATATATGGTTTCACGATGTGACTATGGATTGAAATGGAAGTGTTGGGCTAATGATCAGCCATTGGAATGGCTAAATATGATCACATGTGGACCTATGTATGGCAAAACCCTAGTTGGTCCATGGTAACCACAAAATAGGTAAAGTTTATCTTGAAAACAGATTTTGACAGCAACAGTGGTGTAGAATTGAAAAATCACATAAATTCGTAGGAGTGGAATTAAATAGTGAATAAATTATGTAATCGAACCTTGATGAATCTACTTTCATATGGAAGTAACGAAACAATTATAGGAACAGTACAGAAAGAGATATTCGGGTTCTTGTGGAACAGGGCCAGAACAGTTTCTGGATTCACTGTTCCGCCTTTGGAAATTCACTATAAATTGACCAGAGATAATTAGGGGTCATACCATATATGTATGGATTCCTCTCTGAGTCTAGTTTCCATAGAAACAAACGGCATTAGTATTGAAGCCCTGTGCAGAGAGATATCCCAGTCGTAATGGGAAAAGGTCAGTGTAGTCGACCCCTGTAACATGAGAGACTTTGACTAATAAACTGTACTAATTGGCCCGACCAAAAATTCTAGAAAAAAATATATAGGTGGGGACATGAGTCTAGTTTTGAGGGAAAAATCACAAAACTGATTTTCGAGTTGTGAAACTCAAGATATGATTTTTGAAGCGACTAGTACTCAGACTGGGCAGTGTCTGGAAAAATTTTAAAAGTCTGTCAACACCTCGTATTCGACTCCGGTGACGGTCTCGGGTTCGGGGTGTTACATATATCTCTTTTGAAGGATACTGTATACCACTAGTGGAAGATTGTATCTTCAATGGTATCAAAGGAAAACTTCACTTGGGAATTTTTCCAAGTGGAGTTTAGGAAGAAATACATCAGTCAAAGGTTCTTAGACTCAAAGTAAAAGGAGTTCCTGGAACTCAAACAAGAAAATAAGACTGTACCAGAATACGAAAGGGAATTTGTAAGGCTAAGTCTGTATGCGACAGAATGGGTTCAAACAGAGTTAGAAATGTGTAAACGCTTTGAGGAAGGTCTGAATGAGGAAATCAAGCTGTTGATTGAGATCTTTGAGATTAAAGAGTTTGCTGCATTAGCTGACCGGGCCAAGAAGGCCGAGGAGCTCAATAATGGAAGGAAGCAAGCTAAGAGAGAAGCTCGAGTTTCGAGCAAGAGATCCAGCGGTAGGGCGTTCTCATTTTTCACAAAGAAATCAAAGAAGTAACATGGACGTTCCACTTCATCGGTAGGATATTCGGGTAAAGTGAAAAGCTCCAGACGATGTAACCAGAAGTCTTCTTCCCTGATGGTGACTAGTGTAGGGAGTGTAGATGACCAAAAGACAAAGTGTAAAAGCTGTAATAAATTTCACTTCGGAGAGTGCCAAATGAAGAGCGGTTCGTGCTATAGATGTGGTTCTCTTGACCACTTCCTCAGGGACTGCCCAGAGCGAATTGATAAAGAGGTAGAATTAGCTCCAAAGTTGAGTACTCCTATTTCACGAGGTAGACCTCTGAGACATCTTGAGAGTGCTAGTGGCAGTCAGGTTGTGACCAAGGACACTACAAAATCAGAGGCTCGAGCCCCGGTAAGAACACATGCAATACGCACTTGAGAGGAAGCCTCTTCTCCTGACGTCATCACGAGTACTTTTTCTCTTTTCAATACTTGTTTTGTTGCCTTAATTGATCAGGATCGACGCATTCATACATTTACATGAGATTGGTGTCTAGTATGAATATGCCCATTGAACCTATAGAATTTATAGTTAGAGTATCGAACCCATTAGGCAAGTTAGTCCTGATTGATAAAGTCTGTACGAATTATCCTTTAACGATTCAGGGTCATTGTTTTCCGGCTAACCTTATGTTATTGCCATTTGATGAGTTTGATGTAATACTTGGGATGGATTGATTAGCCCTGCATGATGTAATTGTAAACTGTGGTAGCAAGTATATTGAATTGAAGTGTCCAGATGGTGAGATTCTATGGGTTAATTCAAGGGAATTGGATACAGCGCGGATTGTAATTACATCAATGGTTGCCTAAAGATATGTGAGAAAAAGGTATGAAGCCTACCTTTCTTTTGTACTGAACACTAAGGAAACGAAGTTGAAGATTGAGTCTGTACCAATAGTATGTGAATATTCAGATGTGTTCCTTGAGGAATTATCCGGACTACCTCCTGATAGAGAAATAGAGTTTGGCATTGAACTGATGCCAAGAACAACTTCTATTCCTATTTCTCCGTATAGGATGACACCCATCGAGCTGAAAGAGTTAAAAGCACAGTTGCAAGAGCTGTCAGATAAAGGTTTTGCAAGGCTGAGCTTTTCGCCTTGGGGTGATCCCGTATTATTTGTAAAGAAGAAAGATGGTTCGATGAGGCTATGTATAGATTATCGGCAACTGAACAAGGTAACTATCAAGAATAAGTATCCTTTACCAAGGATCGATGATTTGTTCGATCAGTAGAGGGGAGCCACTGTTTCTTTAAGATAGACCTGAGATCCGGCTACTATTAGTTGCGAGTTAAGGAATCGAATGTGCCTAAGACAGCTTTCAGAACAAGGCATGGTCACTATGAATTCCTTGTCATGCCGTTTGGGTTAACGAATGCACCGGCCGTATTTATGGACCTAATGAATAGGATATTTCAGCCATACTTGGACAAGTTCGTCGTTGTGTTCATTGACAACATTTTGATCTATTCCAAGGATGAGACAGAACATGTGAAGCATCTGAGGACTGTGTTGCAGACCTTACGGGAAAAATAATTGTATGCTAAATTTAGCAAAAGTAAGTTTTGGCTCCAAGAAGTAGGGTTTTTGGGTCATATTGTTTTGGGTGATGGCATCTGAGTTGATCCAAGTAAGATCTTTACTATCGTTGACTGGAAACCACCAAAAAATGTAACCGAGGTTAGAAGCTTTTTGGGCTTAGTCGGTTACTACTAAAGATTTGTGAAAGGATTTTTCATAATAGCAACTCCAATGACGCGGTTTCTATAGAAAGATGTTAAGTTTGAATGGACAGAAAAGTGTCAGTAGAATTTCGAGAAGTAGAAGACATTGCTGACTGAAGCTCCAGTTCAAGTATTACTCTAGCTGGGAAAAGAGTTTGTGGTCTATAGTGATGCATCCTTAAATGGACTGGGTTGTGTGCTTATGCAAGATGGCAAGGTGATAGCCTATGCGTCAAAGCAGTTGAAGTCTGACGAGCAAAATTATCCGACGCACGACTTAGAGCTTGCCGCCATTGTTTTTGCCTTGAAAATTTGGAGGCATTATTTATATGGTGAGACTTGTCGTATATTCACAGATCACAAGAGTTTGAAGTATTTAATGACTCAAAAAGAATTGAATCTGAGACAACGGAGATGGTTAGAATTAATTAAAGATTATGAACTAATCATCGATTACTTCCCAGGAAAGGTGAACGTGGTCGTCGACGCACTAAGCAGAAAATCTTTGTTTGCACTAAAGGCCATGAACGCTCAATTGCCGTTGTTTGATGATGGTTCAGTCTTGGTTGAGCTAAGGGCTAGGCCAACATTTCTTCAGGAAATTTATGATGCTCAGACTTATGATAGTGATCTACAAGCTAAAAGAACTCAATGTGAGTCGGGTATCGAAACAGATTTTCAAATTAGTTTTGATGGATGTTTAATGTTTAGAGACAGAGTTTGTGTACCGAGAAATGATGAAGTTATTTGGAGAATTTTGCAAGAGGCACATGATAGCCATTTGTCTATTCATCCTGGAAGTACCAAAATGTACAATGATCTGAAGAAAATGTACTAATAGAATGACATGAAAAGAGACATCTCCGAATTTGTATCGAAATGCTTGATATGTCAGCTAGTTAAAGCTGAACATCAAGTACCTTTAGGTTTGTTACAACCTGTGATGGTCCCCGAACAGAAGTGGGACAAAATTACTATGGACTTCGTGACAGAATTACCGTTGACCCCGAAAAAGAAAGATGCTATATGGGTTGTGGTTGATAAGTTGACGAAGTTGGCTCATTTTATCCCAGTAAGGACAGATTATTCACTTGATAAGTTGGCTGACTTGTATATATCTGAGATTGTGAAATTACACGGGGTACCGTTATCGATTATTTTAGACAGAGATCTGAGATTCAATTTGAGATTCTAGAAGAAGTTACAAGAAGCCTTGGGTACTAGGTTGTGTTTTAGTATAGCTTTTCACCTACAGACTGATAGTCAGTCTGAGCAGATGATTCAGATTCTTGAGAATATGTTGCGAATCCTCGAATTTTAGGGCAGTTGGGAAAAATACCTGCCATTGGTAGAGTTTGCCTACAACAACAGTTTTTAAATGAGTTTGAAGATGGCGCCTAATGAGGCTTTGTATGGTAGAAAGTGTCGAACTCCATTGTATTGGACAAAACTCAAGGAGAGTTAGATTCATGGAGTTGATCTGATCAAGGAAACTGAAGAAAAGATTAAAGTGATCAGTGACTGCTTAAAAGCGGCATCGGATAGACAAAAGTCATATGCTGATTTAAAAAGGAAAGAGATCAAATTTCAAGTTTGAGATAGGGTATTCTTGAAAGTATCTCCATGGAAAAAGGTATTGAGATTTGGCCGGAAAGGTAAACTGAGTCCACAATTTATCGGACCATACGAGATCACTAAAAGGGTTAGACCATTAGCCTATCGTTTGGCGTTGCCACCAAATCTAGAAAAGATTCATGACGTGCTCCATGTATCTATGTTGAGGCGATATCGATCAGACCCCTCTCACGTGATTTCACCAACGGAGATTGAAATTAGACCGGACATGACTTACGGTGAGGAACCGGTTAAGATTTTGGCCAGGGAAGTTAAGCAACTAAGGAACAAAAGTGTTGCCCTTATGAAGGTATTATGGCATAGACATGGTGTGGAAGATGCTACATGGAAGCTAGAAGATACCATTAGAAGCCAATATCCGAACTTGTTTACTGGTAAGACTTTCGATGACGAAAGTCGCTAAAGGGGAGAAATGTAACATCCCGAAATAAGACCTAGTCAGAAAAGTGATTTTGAGACCACAAATCTGACATTGAAATATTTTTTTATGATTATTATGAGGCCTAGAATATGAAAATATGCATGTGTTAAAGTTTCATGAGGAAATTCTATGAGTAAGGTGTTCAATTGGGAAATAAGAACTAAATTGAATAAATTGCAAAACTTGGATTCTAGAAGCAATTTGCATGAAATTGCTTTAGATTATTAATTAGAAGGTCTTAAAGATAATTTTTTCCAATCTTTAAGTTTTTGGACAAAAATGGGCATGTATGGAGAAATTTGAAAGTTTAGTATTGAGGGGCATTTTGGTCATTTGGTATATTAATGAAATAAAATGGGAATAAGCCTAAAATTAGCCCATTCTCTCCATCTTGCTGCCAAAAATTAGGATTTTCCATAGCTAGGGTTTTCAAACTTTCTAAGCTCAATAGTAAGTGCTCCTTAGCCCCGTTTTTAATGTTCTTCGTATTTTTAAAATCCCGATAGCTTACTTTCTTAATTTCTACCCATATTTCATGCTAGGGTTCATGTTTAAAAATTTAACCATGCATGAGATACTTATATTTTGATGTTTTGTGGAGGAATACAAGAGTTTAAAGGATGGTAAACAACTTTTATCAAGTGGTTTTTCATGGAAATGGCTTAAAGGACTAGATTGAAAAAGTTGTAAAAAGTTGGTAGAAAGATCTGAAATAAAGGAAAATATGGCCTACCATAAGAAAGAAAAACATTTGGCTAGGCTTGGGTAACCAAGAAATTTCATGCATTTCAATATACGAGCCTAGGAACTAAATTGTAAATAATTTGAAAGGTTAGGGGCAAAACAGTCATTTTGTCCGGGAGTGAAATTTAGACCCGAAAAGAATAATGTGAGATATTGGTGATTTATTTTTATTTTTATAGACCCCGACGAACAAATTCCGGAGGTTGATCGAGGAAAACGAAAGGTTTCAGAATAACTGAAACGCCCGAAACGAATACTAGGTAAGTTCGAACAACTCAAAACAAACTCCTAATATGCCTAGATGTATGTCTTATGAATGTATAATGATTGTATATAATGATGACATGAAAATCCATGAAATGTGTGAATAACAATGATAAGATGATAAATGTCCCGGTTAGAGTTAAAAAGATAAATTCGATGGATAAGCCACAGCCTACATGACTTGAGATCTTGCATGTGTTGCAGAAAAGGATTTAGCCCGGAAGGGTAATCCGTTGATCTCAAATATACAAAGGATCTAGCCTGGACGGATGTTCCTTGAGTGATCAAAGCTCCCGAAGAATATTGTGCATTAAGGATTTAGCCTGGACGGGTAATCCGATTAGGGTCTAAATTTAGCCTGGACTGGTAATTCAGATTCGAGCTCATTAAGGGTATTTGTCACTGCAAGGGATTTAGCTTGGACTGGTAATCCCGATAGCACTCTATGAGTTTATATGACGGTGGATTTAGCCTAGACTGGTAATCCCACCGTAAGATGTGAGGTTCGCGGGAGTGCGTACTTGAGAAGATTACTCTTATGACTTGATGGTAAATAGATAATCCATCGAGATTTCTGAGGTACTCAACGGGATTAACATGAGATATAGAAATGAAAATGTTGGATGATGAGCTCATCTAAGATAAATTACATGATAAATTGTGGACTAACTTGATGTTTGAGTGCATGTAATAGGAGGCTATCCTATATTTATTGGATGGGTTGTCTAACATGGTTGTATGCTAATTACTCGGTAAGTTTACTTTCAATTTATTTGGGCTTACTAAGCATGTAAATGCTTACCCCTCTCTTTTCCCTGTCTTACAGAGCTTGAGGACTCTAGAGATAAGAAGACGGTTGGAGAATCAACACACTATCATCTTTTCGAACTTTGGTATATACTTTTATTTTGTTCAATGGCATGTATAGGGCTTTTGTTTACTTTGTCATAAATGTCATTTGGTTTTCCAATATGAAGGCTTATAAAGGTGTTTATATTCACTTGTATAAGGCCATGGGATATGGCTTATTTTGATGTAGGCTATGACCTACAACTTGTGCATGGTTTTGTTCAAATGTTCTTCTGATGATTGAAATTGATGTACTGCAATTAGACATATGCAATATGACCAAATCACATGGGGTGGTTAGGCTACAATTTGGCAATGAGTTAGGTTAATGAGCCAAGCTTAAATGAGTTACAAGTCATAGAAATCTTGAATATAAAGGGTATGACCTAGCATGTATAAAACTGATGAGATGAGGTTTACATGCAATGAGATATATCAAGGTCATTTAAGAGTATAATCAGACCATGTAAGGGTTGTTGAAAACTATAAGTGGGTAAGAATATTAAAGGGTGACCAAAGGCTTGGAAAATAGCCCAACAACGTCCATACGGGTAGACACACGGGCGTGTGTGACACATGGATACCCCTATAGGCATGGTGTATGGCTGTGTGCCCCTGCACCTAAAATTTTTAAGTCAGAATGCATGGTAAACACATGGGTAGAGACACGACCGTATATCTCAACAGTGTAGAGGGCACGACCCAGCACATGGGCGTGTGCCCCTAAATGCATGTTGATGTCATAAATAGAATCTAGAGTTTTTGGAAACGGGCGACCACACGGGCATGTCTAGGCCGTATGAAGGACACGGGCCAGAGACACGATCGTGTGTCTCAACCGTGTGAAAACCCCTGTAGGTTCGAAATAAAAAATAAATTGAATTAATTCCACACAGGTTAGAGACACGGGTGTGTCCCAAAGCACACGGGCGTGTGCATTGTCTCTACACGAGCGTGTGAGACTTAACCTAGAAAATTTTTTTGGTTCTTGGTTTAGTTCCGAACCATTCCCATTGTATGTTTTGGGCCTCGTAGACCCATAGTAGGGATATGAAGATGTTGTTTAATGGGTTTTAAATTGGAATGAAATTTTATAACTCATATTTTTTGAAAATGTCTGAGTATGTGTCTGGTAACACCTCATACCTGGTCTCAGTCTTGGGTACAGGTAAGGGGTGTTACAGTCCTTGGGCACACAAACCTGACCTTTGAAGCACAAAACCTTGTCACTATCCAAGCTGAATTCAGAAGGTCCACCAAACTCAACTTCACGTACTCGCTGGACTAAAGACTCATCATCCAATTGCTTAGCTCGGATTTGATCAACCCAAGTTGGTTTAACCTGTAGTTCAACTGATAGACTCCCGTCATCAAACAAGCTTAATCAAGCAAACATTGCTCGACGACTAAGAGTGTCAGTCATCACATTAGCCTTACCAAGGTGATACTCTATGGTACAATCGTAGTCTTTAAGCATTCTAACCCATCTACGCTACCTAAGATTTAACTCATTCTAGGTTAACAGATATTTAAGACTTTTGTGATCCGTGTAGATAAAATACCTCTCACCATAAAGATAATGTCACTACAGCGAAACAGGTTTTTAGCGGCATTTTTTTGCCTATAAGTGCCACTAAAAATATTTACGGTGTTTTTATTAGCGCCTCAAAAAATGTTGTTATAAACAACGCCGCTAAATTTTACGGCGTTGATTTGAAAAACAGCCGCTATAGAACATGACCTTTAGCGGCGCTTTTCTAACAAACGCTACTATAGAACGTGACCTTTAGTGATGTTTCCCTACAAACACCACTATAGAACATGACCTTTAGCGGAACCTTTACTCAAAACGCCACTATAGAATGTGAGCTTTAGCGGCGCTTTTACTAAAACGCCGTTAAATGTCATGTTCTTTAGCGGCGTTTTTGGTGAAATCGCTGCTAAAAGTCTTGTACTTTTGTGGTGTTTATGAAAAAAATGCCACTAAATTTAGTAGATTTCTAACATCCTATTTTCATTCATATACAACCCTTCCTGTAACAACCAAAAACAACAAATACAAATCCAACCAAAAACAACAAATCTAAATAATACTTCAAATCCAATGAAAGATATATAATCTAAATTAATAAATGAAATAACAAAATATTCTTACAATAATGTTAAAAGTTATAATGTTAAAATATTCTTACAATAACAAAACAAATGTCTAATATGACTGATTCTGCAACTACTGAAACATGATCATCATATTCTGAAGCTGTTCATGGAGTTTGTCGTATTTTCTACTTTGCTCTGCTTCCCTCATTGCTGCCTCCGCTTTAAGTTGAACAATTTGCTCAACTGTGCTCACTTGCATTTGAGCTAGCTGGTCTCTTAATCTCTGAACTTTAGCTTGAGTTTGACTGCTCGAAGGCATGTATTGCTGCGAGTTAGATCCAAAAGATCCTTGAAATCGAACCTGACCATACCTTTTTAGACTCAAAACTTCAGTAATAAATTGGTTATCAATTTGTCAAGATTAACAGAACTATCACTCGAAGCAACCGCTTCATACTCCGCCCTTTTATCCTTTAGTTTATCCTAATAAATCAATCAAAGAGTTATAAATGAAATATATAATAAAAAAATGCAACATAACTAAACATTATTTGCATTACAAACGACGAATTAAATCATTTTAATTAAACATGATAAATATTTAAAATAATTCAAAATTTATTAAGTAAATATACCATAATTTTTGCAGCTTTAGTAGTCATAGGAGATCCATCTTTCTTTCTATATGTAATGTCAAAAAGCTGAAGGCGTCTAACTTTTTGACAAGACGATTGTTCCTACAATATAGTAGTATTTAACACAATTAATAAATTCAAGATACCTCATCCTCAACTATACAAGCAAAACTTTTCAACCCAGTTGTGTGCGTGAATTTTTGTTTTTGCCTACTTGTAGTTCCAACGCTCTCACGATCCTATATTATTAAATTATTATTATGTATATAGTAAATACTATAAAATGAAATAATTATACAATTTTGGAAGTACGTAATACCTCTCCTTTCTTTAAATTCCAAAATCTAACTGCATCTTCCCATTGGTACCTCAGCATTCCCGGCGGGACATTTCGTAATTTCTCTTCGAGATTTATATTTTTCTTAAAATATTCCTTCTTTAAAGCACTTTTATGGTCTCTTCATTTTTTTCCTAATGCCTTCTTGACATAACTATTTAAGACCTCTAGAGCAAATCTCTCCTGCAAAAAACACAAGTTTAGAAAGTACATATAAATGAAACTTAAAACAAAGTATTATAAATTACATTCACGTTATTACCTTAATATTGTCGAGAGCTTGATTTTTGTTACTATCAGGCATGTAACGTCCAAAAATCTCTTATATTTATTTCTTTATGATTGTGACATAAATATCTGTCTGCTTTAGTGGTTAAGTGTTTTGGGGGTGTATGGGAGGTCCCAAGTTCAAGCCATTACTTGGGCAAATTTTGATAATTTATGAATAAAGCCCTATCTCTGATTAGTAGGCTTATAATTAAACGTGGGTAGATTATGTAAAAATAAGCCTATTGGTTTGGTGGTTAAGTGAAGAGCACAGGAGCAGGAGGTTTGAAGTTCGAGTTCTTGCTCAAACAAGGGATTTATTTTTACTACTTGTGCCATGTAGGTGTTGTAGTTAGACTAAAAATCTGTAATGTTTGAGTGGGGTTTGAATTCAGTTGTTGAGGGGATTGTGGTGGATGGTTAAGGGGAAATGTTGGAGTGATTTGGAGAGAAAAATAAGAGATTAATGAGTTTCTAATCATCCCAAATTGGGTAGTGGCAAGTTTCGGCTCTCCTCCTCTCACACTCCCAACTTTCTGTCAGTTTTTCCCTTCTACTTCCTTGTTTTTTATAACACCCCTAACCCTATCCGTCGCCAGAATGAGGTTACGAGGTATTACTAGTTGAGACACAAATTTCGAACAATCATATGCATACACTTGCACAAAATTTTAAACCAATCAAATATTAATATAAATAACTGATTTAATTTCTTTACGAATCATTTCTAAAAGGAAATTCAAAATTTGTATACAAACAACTTCAATACTAATCTTGTTTGACTGAATAATAAACTTATAAATCAATAAAACATATGACCAACAATTAAGGACTAACCTATACACTATACAACATCCATTTTTAATCAAGTAAGACATTTGAACATCACATAAAACTCATATAATCTTCATGATTTGCTAATTCACAAGTCACTATTCATTTGGTCATTTTTCAATGCATTAGCCGATTACAAATATTTTTAACAAATATGCTTTAACAGTTGTCCACTTTCAAATTTATTTAATCACTATAAAAGTCAATGCATTTCAAAGAACTAAACCAATATATATATATCAAACATAGTTTGTCTAACATTTTAACACACCATAACCGAATATAAACATGCCAATATTACCTATCAAGCCATATAACAAAGATCATATCTATAATTAATTCAAAGATCATATATTTGACTAAGTACATAAATATTCATATTTCTAAGATTTATGTCATATCAAACTTATTACATCATATATATATGCCGAATCATGTTAAATACATATACTATACATTTACCAAAATACAACTCAAGACCAACTTGCTTCTTATCGATTCGGTAATAATATTAACCATGAAAATCATATAAGTTCTAAATACTTTAAAATAAGCCAAAACGTCTCTTATAAAGCCAATATACATATAAACATCATTGTCATTTTACTACATTAGTAAACCAAATCAATAAACCATTCATAAAGACAAATCATACCATATAACATGCACATCAAAATGAACTCCAATCATGTTTGGATATAACCTAATAATCTTTAATACCAATTCATATAATAACGCCTTAACTAAATATATCAATCAAATTCACATGCATGTTTATCTATGCACGAACTATAACCAAATTATCCAAACATAATACCATGCCGATTCAATCAAACCACATCCAAAATCACTAACCATTCTCGATATGTAAAACACATATAAACTTGACTAAAGTTTCTTATACTCTCATAGCATATTAGCCATTTTTGCATGGCTTAATATATACATAAATTCGATCTAAACAAAATATAACCTAGCTTATAAACGCCATAGGTTCGAGTTTAACTCATCAAATACCAAAAACAGTTGATAGTGTAATGGACTTTGCTGACAATCCCCTAGCTCGTAACTAATCTCCAAGATCTATAAAACAGAGGCAAACATACACACACAGAGTAAGCTATCATAGTGTAGTAAGTCATAAGCAAATAAATAACTCAATAACATAATCAACTCATTTAAACCAAATCAAACTATACTATCATAATCATATTAAATCTCAAACTTATGATTTCATGTATATCATATACAAAGCATATGGCTGAATATACCTTACAAATGCACATATGTTCACATTAGTAACTTATAAAATTTGCATCACATATCTAATGGTCAACTTATGTTATTTTCAATAGGTAATCAACTAACTCATACCTGATCATTTTAGCTCATTTTACATCTTCGATCACAACTTATCATTGCCCGTTGAACCATTCAGAATTGAATAGGATACTCGGATAATCACATATATTGTACAATGCCAACATCCCAGACGTGGTCTTACATGCTATCTCATATCGATGCCACTATCCCAGATAGGATCTTACACGAATAAAATGCGATGCCAATGTCCCAGACATGGTCTTACACATAACCACATATATCAATTTCCCAGATGTGGTCTTACACGAAAACACATATCAGAAATCCTATGTCATGAATTATGTATCCTAGCTATTCCTAAGGATCGTACTGGGCTTTTAGACGTCTTAACTTTGTCGAAACAATAAAATTAAATTACAAAAATTTCACACATATAAATTCACACATAATAAACACAGAAAATAATTTTAAAATATTTTTCTAACTAGGATTCGTGGTCACGAAACCACCATTCCAAATAGGGTCTAAATCGGGCTATTACAACTCTCCCCTTTTGGAATTTTCGTCCCTAAAAATCTTACCGGTGAAAAGGTTCGAATAGCATTCTTTCATTACATCCTCTGGCTCTCACGTTGCCTCTTCAACTCCGTGTTTATGCCACATTAATTTCACTAACAGAATTTTCTTGTTTTACAACTCTTTTAACTTCGGGAGCCAGAATAATTATCGGTTCTTCCTCATATGTCATATCAGGCTTAATCTTAATCTCTGATGGATTAATCACATGTGAGGGATCAGATCGATATCTACAAAGCATTAAAACATGGAATACAGTAGGATCTTTTCTAACTCAGGTGGCAACAACAATCTATATGTGTAGCACCCTTTAACCCCATCCCGTAGTCGGAACAGGATTATAGAGTATTACCGGTCACTATAGTTCGATTACAATTAATAGGAAAATAAATACAATTTAGTTCATAAAATATATCTTAATGTTTCTTTAATGGGCCCTCGAGACTTAAAATGTATGTTAAAACCAAACCAGGACTCAATTGGAAGCTTATAAAATTTTGAGTAAAATTCATAAATTTCCCTTTTATGAACAGTACCACACACCCATGTAGCATATGTGACACGCCCGTGTAGTCACACCGTGTGGCTCACACGGCCTGGACACGCCCATGTCCTCTACCCGTGAAGCTCTCTGACTTTTTCCTATGAACAAATTAATTTCACACGGCCAAGACACACGCCTGTGTGCTCAGTCCGTGTGGCAATCTATTTTGTAGCATTTTAGGTGTAGGGCACACACGGCCTAACAACATGCCTGTTTTCAAGCCGTGTGTCTCACACGATCTGGTCACACGCCCGTGTACCAGGCCATGTGGACTCAATAATGAACCTTTCACACTTTACTAACCAACCCTGCAAATTTCAAACCACAACTAATACAAAATACCAATACTAAAACAATTCAATACTTGACTTAAAACACTTATCATGTATCATTATCAAATATCAATTTACTTATTTCACTATTACAATCACAATGCAAAATAACACACTTAAGACATCCTAGGTACATGCCATTATCAACAACTTACATGCTTTACCTTATTGAGTTCGAGATCGGCCTGGGATGCTGATTCAACGGTCTAGCTTTATTTAACCCGTGCACGGAAATAAACCGTGCGTTGAGTATGGACTCAGTGGTATTTCTATAAACCGATACTTAAGTCAATAATAAATCATATATCAGTGAACCTTGAGAATTTAATCTATTACTCTTAATAGTTCAATAATTTGTTTTTTATTTATAATACTAAGATATTGTTAATCACTTTCGATGAGATGTATACAGTATCAATGTTTATTCATTATCTGTCAATTTTTCATATTTATTCAGAACAACCAGTATTCAGTATCTTTCAGACATTTAGTAGCAGTCCAATATTCAGTAACAATTAGTTTTTCAGTACTTTTATTTACAATTCATTTGAATAATAATATTATTCACCTTTCATTCAATATTCTGTACAATTTCATTTAAATAACAGTCAATATTCGTTGGTAACAACCAATTGATCTTTATTGTTTAGTACCAGTCAGTCAACAGTAATAATCGGTTAATTAGTAACAATCATTTATTCAGTATCAGTTGTTTATTCAGTAACGGTTAATTATATAGTAGCAATCAGTCTTTAATACTTTTCATTACCCTTATTAACGTGACTCGGACCTGGACGGATACACGGATCCAATCCACACACCGGGGATGGTACACAGTGTTTCATCGGCCAGAGCCAAATTACACAGTGTCAGTAACGGTAACAGTAATAGTAATAGTAACAGTAGCGGTACACAAATTACCTTATTGGAACAAATCCGAAACAGTAACAGTCAGGTATGGAGTACCGCTTCGGAACGAATCTAGAATAGTAACAGTAGTCGACACAAATAGTGTCTCATCGACACAAAGTCAGAATATCCTTAAACACTTCCAATCCTATGGCATGCCAATTATATCCGACTAGCCCAATACTATTAATAGGGTTTTCAGTCTTCTTTTAAATAACAGTCATTTTTCTGATGTGTCGCTTTTCATTCCATGTCATCAGCACATCTTCTTTAATTCACTGTACAACTTATTTATTCCAGAATGCATGGACATGGTACTACTATAAATTTCAGGCAAAATCTTCTGTATAAGCTTCTGAGTTCTTCGATACATCTTCTATTTTTAAATAGCAGACAATCATCAAATTCAAATTGAAAATTTTTAATCAAGAGTCATCTGTATACAATACATATTTAACCAATAATTCGTTATCACATTTCTGAACTTTGCAGACCTACTGTAGAGAAGTCAATTTAACTTTTATCTCAACTACACTTGAGCCATCATCAGGTAATAACAGTCGAGTGTTCATGACTCTGAACACAAAGAAAAAAATTTATTTCTGAGTACACATAACTTTATTTACCTTTCTTGAATGATAACCAATTATCAAATCATGATCTTTCTAATGCAAAGACAATAGCTACCACTTCCAAATCATGTATCAGATAATTCTTTTCATGTGAAACCATTAGTTTACTTACTTTCTTGTATCAAAACACTGTTATCCCTATAAATCACAAGTTTCTTTGCCAAATTTTAGGCTAAACTAGAACTAGTGCTTCAGTTAACTGAGATCTCAACTGATCAAAACCTTACTGACATTTATCAGATCATTCCAATGCCATATCTTTCTATAGTAATCATATCATCCAAAAATCCCTTTTTCAAATTTCTGGTAATAACCGACTAGCTTCAAAAAACTTCTAATTTCAGATATACTTTTCAATATCATTTCAAACACAAGATCTATAACACATTCAGCTTTTTCAATCAATAGTAATTCGGGTAACCTTTTTTTTTTAGAAACACATCAGAATTCTCTCACACTATTGCCACTGATTTAAACCTTAACTCGATTACATTAATATTCAATACATAAGCAAGATAAATACCATGACCCCTTTCCATCATATGTCTATTTTGGCATGTCCAATATCACAATAAACAATTAGTTCAATCTTCTTCGATTCAACAAAACATTTCATCATTCTAACCTTGCAGTATAATATACTTTTGCTTATAATTTACCACCATATCATTCAGAATTAACCATTCCATTCTTGAAATCACATCAAATAGTAATAACATCAAATCGATCAAAAAACAGTAGTATCATTATCAAACAGTTCCTGTAGATCTTATCAGCCCATAAATACTGATCCGAAAAATTTAATGCTTCAACCCAAAAATTTCAGCAAACTCAACAAGCAAATCTTTAATAGATACTGAACTCATGTAATCACAGGAATAGTCAAACCAAGATCAATTTAAAATAATCATATTAGTGCCGATAAAGAAGAAAGTACCTGTAATGACATCCAGTAGAGATAAATCTTCTTATATATAATTAACATATACCCTGGCTAATATTCATTCTCCAGATTTTACAGTGAAGTCCTTTGTTACACTTCAATTTTCACTCGTATTTCTGAGATTATTGGGTGACCTACCTCTGATAACTACGTTACACAGTCTTGAACTCTGAATAATATCTTTTTCAACTTCTCCAAGCAATCACTAAGATAATGATCAAAAGAATCATATCCAACACATATTCCACTCTTTATTCTACGTTCCTCAACTTTATATCTTCATTTAAACCATCTTTAACAATTTTGTACCATACATTTTCTATCAGAATATGCTCTCTGATATATTTATTCAATCACATGACTCTATTTAAGCTTCAAGAATTCTTTACATCTTTGATCAAGAAATCTTTGACTGATGTATATATATATTTCTTCAGAACTCGTTTCAGAAAGTTTCCAAATAACCCTTTCTTAATTACAGCATAAAGAAATATTTCTCACTGTTGGAAAGCTGATTCTATTAACAGAAATATCATACCTTTCTAACATTTAATCGGTGAACAGAACAATTCAATTACAATCCTGATAACATTCTCTAACCAGATTCCAGTTCTTTCAAGATCATTTTTAGCTATAATTCTCAATTCTTCCACACTATATTTACAGAGTATTAACAACAGATAACTTACCCATTCAGAAAAGCTCTGTATCTTGAAGCACTTCGGGAACCGATTGAGAAATAGGAGGGGTAGATGTCGTAGAAGATACAGTTTCTTTCTACTCACTAAAGAGCATCAGTTACAGTTTTAAATAATTACGTTCATTTCTTTCTCTATTATTTCATCAGTCAACATTTAGTAATTAATTACTCATTGAATTAATACTCAATATTACCGATTCAGTTTCCATGTATTTCACGAAACTCTTCATTTCCAGTATACATTTCATAATCAATACCATCGATATATTCATTTAAAATTTTCAACTATAAAATAGTAACAAACAAATATATCAACATCCGATCTCGACTCAATTTCGACTCAATTATGACGTTACCTCTAGACTCATTTTTGAGCTCAATTTAGTCCGAGAATTGACTAAACTCGAATAGCTTTGATACCACTAAATGTAACACCCCTTAACCCCATCCCATAGTCAGAACAGAATTACAAAGTATTACCAGTCACTACAGTTTGATTACAATTAATAGGAAAAGAAATACAATTTAGTTCATAAAATATATCTTAATGTTTCTTTAATGGGCCCTCAAGACTTAAAATGTATGTTAAAACCAAACCAAGACTCAATCGAAAGCTTATAAATTTTTTCATAAAATTCTTAAATTTCCCTTTTATGAACAGTACCACACACCCGTGTGGCATATATGACACGCCCGTGTGGTCACGCCATGTAGCTCACACGACCTGGACATGCCCATATCCTCTACCAGTGGAGCTCTCTAACTTTTACCTATGAACAAATTAATCTCACACGGCCAAGACACACGTCCTTGTGCTCAGCCTGTGTGGCAATCTGTTTTGTAGCATTTTAGGTGTAGGGGATACACGGCCTAACAACATGCCCGTGTGCAAGCTGTGTGTCTCACACGGTCTGGTCACACTCCCGTGTGCCAGGCCATGTAGACTCAATAATGAACCTTTCAAACTTTACCTACCAACCCTACATATTTCAAACCACAACCAATACAAAATACCAATACTAAAACAATTCAATACTTGACTTAAAACACTTATCATGTATCATTATCAAATATCAATTTACTTATTTCACTATTACAATCACAATGCTAAATAACACACTTAAGACATCCTAGGTACATTCCATTATCAACAATTTACATGCTTTACCTTATTGAGTTCGAGATTGGCTTGGGATGTTGATTTAACGGTCTAGCTTTATTTAACACGCGCACGGAAACAAACTGTACACTGTGGTATTTCTATAAACTGATACCTAAGTCAATAATAAATCATATATCAGTGAACCTTGAGAATTCAATCTATTACTCTTAATAGTTCAACAATTTTTTTTTGATTTATAATACTAAGATATTGTTAATCACTTTCGATGAAATGTATACAGTTTCAATGTTTATTCATTATCCGTCAATTATTCATATTTATTCAGTAACAACCAGTATTCAGTATCTTTCAGACATTTAGTAGCAGTCCAATATTCAGTAACAATTAGTTTTTCAGTACTTTTATTTACAATTCATTTGAATAATAATATTATTCACCTTTCATTCAATATTTTGTACAATTTCATTTCAATAACAGTCAATATTCTTTGGTAACAACCAATTGATCTTTATTGTTCAATACCAGTCAGTCAACAGTAATAATCGGTTAATAAGTAACAATCATTTATTCAGTATCAGTCGTTTATTCAGTAACGGTCAATTATTCAATAGCAGTCAATCTTTAATACTTTTCATTACCCCTATTAACATGACTCGGATCTGGACGGATACACGGATCCAACCCACACACCGGGGATAGTACATAGTGTTTCATCGGTCGGAGTTGAATTACACTGTGTCAGTAACGGTAACAGTAATAGTAATAGTAACAGTAGCGGTAGCGGTATTCAAAGTACCTCATTGGAACAAATCTGAAACAGTAGCAGTAGTCGACACAAATAGTGTCTCATCGACTCAAAGTCGGAATATCCCTGAACACTTCTAATCCTATGACATGCCAACTATATATATCTGACTAGTCCGATACTGTTAATAGGGTTTTCAGTCATCTTTTAAATAACAATAATTTTTCTGATTTTAAAATCAGTAAATATTCAATTCATTTCCTAATAATCACAAACTTATCACACATTCAATCCAATATCAATAATCACATATAATTCATGAATTTTTATTCTATTCAATACCATAATAATAATTACCATTCATACTAAATAATAAATTCAACAATTAATTATTAGATTCGGTTTATAGAAATACAAACCGTAATTTCTGAGCTATCCCTCGTCGACTTTGTCTTTTCCTCGCTTAGTCGAGACTTTTTGGCACAACACTAGCTACGGAAATTAATTAAATATTATCAATACAGTACCATTCAATTTTCATTTGGAATATTTCAATTTTTATTCATCTTTTGCCTAAATTCCAATTTAGTTTCTAAACCGAAACTAACTTTTATTCTTCACATTTAACTCAATATTTTCATTCAATTTCCACTTTAGACTAATTTCAATACTCTAATTTCACCATAAAACCAAAATTTCAAAATTCTTTCAATTTAGCCCCTAAAGCATGCAACTTATGAATTACTTTACAATTCAATCCTTATTTCACTTCTAACTTGAATTTCTATCAATTTAATCCCTAATTCATCATTTTATTCAACATGAACAAATTTAGAAATCTAATAACTTTCAACATATCAACTTAATTTCATCAAAACCTTGTTCCAAAGCTTCTAAAACATCAAAATTAAGTAAAAAAGGGCTAAATTAACTTACCAATTAAACCTTCAAACCTCAAAATCCCAATTTTTCCTTTTTCTTTCTTTCCTTTCTTTTTCCTTCTTTCCTTCCCTTGTTTCGTCCCTAGTCTCTGTTCTTTCTCCCTTTCTTTTTCTTTTCTTTTGTTTCTTTATTCTTTTATTTCATTTACTTTATATGTATATAATATAATAACAATAATAAATATCTATTTAATAATCAATATATTTATTACAAATGTAATATTACTTATACTTACACATGTAACATATCATCATTATGCATTTGTCATGTTTTAATTTATTTATTACATAAAAATCTTATAATATAATTATTTAATTAATAAATATATTTTATAATTAAATACATATATTACAAATGTATGTATTTTTATTTATACACTTGTATCAAATCATATTCACACATTTGTCTTTATTTAATTTATTCATCATATAATATTAATTTAATAATATTAAATACATTAATATTTACTTAAATAATAAGCAAATACATACATGTATTACAAATGTATGTATAATATTTATTACACTTGTATTTTATTTTTCCCACATACTTGGCATTCACTTTGGCTTATTTGCTTATTTACTTATTTAGTCCCTTCAATTTTCTTTATTCTATAATTAAACTTTCACACTATATTCAATTTAATCCTTTTATCCAATTATCCTTAATTTAAGCTAATTCACTTATTTAAACTTTAATTAACCACTCACTTAGCTTCGTAAATGCTTTTAATAAATATTTACGAATTCGTTTTTCAGAAACAAAGACCCGAAAATGCACTTTTTCGATAATTGTAAAATTCGGGTCATTACAGTATGCAACCAGAACTGCTCTATAATCTCATACAGCCTAATAAATCTCGGACTTAATTTGCCTTTACGTCTGAATCTGAGTATTTTCTTCCAGGGTGAGACTTTCAGAAAGACTTTGTCCCTGATCTTAAACTCTATATCTTTGCGTTTCAAGTCCGCATATGATTTTTGACGATCTGACGCAGTTTTCAGACTTTCGCGGATCACTTTTACTTTCTGTTCTATCTCTCTGATCAAATCAACCCCGTGTATCTTGTTTTCATTGAGCTCAGTCCAATATAATGGTGTACGACATTTACGACCGTACAAAGCCTCGTAAGGTGCCATTTTGATACTCAATTGAAAGCTATTATTGTACTCAAATTCAATCAGAGGTAAGTATTTTTCCCACGTACCTTCGAACTCAAGAATGCAACATCTCAACATATCTTCAAGTATCTGAATGATTCATTCAGACTGACCATCTATTTGCGGTTGGAAAGCAGTGTTGAAATGTAATTTCGTACCTAGAGCGTCTTGCAGTTCCTTTTAGAACCACGATGTAAACCTCGAATCTCTATTCGAAACAATAGAAATAGGTACTCCGTGCAACCTCACAATCTAAGAAACATACAATTCAGCTAGCTTATCTAGTGAGTAATCTGTGCGAAGTAGAACAAAATGAGCCGATTTAGTCAATCTATCCACAATAACCCAGATGCATCTTTCTTTCTTGGTGTCAACGGTAATCCGGATACAAAATCCATCGTGACTCTGTCCCATTTCCACTTAGGTATCATGACCGGTTGAAGCAACCCAGAAGGTACCTGATGCTCGACTTTTACTTGCTGGCAGACTAAACATTTCGAAACAAAGTTAGAAATGTCTCATTTCATACCATGCCACCAGTAAAGCTATTTCAAATCATTATACATTATCGTACTACCCGGGTGAACAGATAACCGACTGATGTGAGCTTCATTCAAAATTATCTGTATCAACTCTGGATTTCTCGAAACACATATTTGGTTTTTGAACCTCAGACAATCCTCAGCATCAACTTGAAACTCTGAATCAGCATTCAAATCACATTGGCTCCGCTTTTCTAACAAATCATTATCAACTTTCTAAGCATCACAAATTTGTTGAATAAATAACGATCTTGCTTTTAATTCAGCTATTACTAAACCATCATTAGACATAACCATATGTGCATTCATTACATGGAAAGCAAACATTGATTTTCGGCTTAAAGCATCAGCAACAACATTAGCCTTTCCCGGATGGTAGTCGATCACAAGCTCATAGTCTTTTAACGACTCTAACCATTGACGCTTTCTCAAATTTATATCTTTTTGAGTCATCAAATACTTTAGGATCTTATGATCAGAATAAACATGAAATTTCTCACCGAACAGATAATGACGCCATATCTTCAATGCAAACACAATACCTGCATTTTTAGATCGTGTGTCGGATAGTTCTTTTCATGCTGCTTTAATTGTCTTGAGGCATAAGCTATAACTTTTCCTTTTTGCATCAAAACACATCCTAAAATATTTAAATATGCATCATAATAGATAACAAATTCTTTACCTAATTCTGGCTGAACTAGCACTAGAGCTTCGGTCAAAAGGGCTTTCAATTGATCAAAACTTTTCTGGCACTTTTCTGACCACTCGAACTTAACATCTTTCTATAATAGCTTCGTCATCGGTGTTGCAATCATAGAGAAAGCTTTCATTACCCGTCTATAATAACCAATAAATCCCAAAAAACTTTGGCCTTCAGAAACATTTCTCGAAGGTTTCCAATCAAGTATAGTTGCAATTTTACTCGGATCAACTTGAATACCCGATGCTGATACAACATGACCCAGAAAACTGACTTCACGTGACCAGAACTCGTATTTACTGAACTTCGCCTACAACTATTTGTCTCGCAAAATCTGTAACACAAGTCTCAAATGTTCACATGCTCGGTTTCATCACGGGAATAGATCAAAATGTCATCTATGAACACAACCACAAATAGATCCAGATACTATCTAAAGATCTGGTTCATCAAATCCATGAAAATAGTAGGTGCATTAGTGAGTCCGAAAGGCATAACCAAAAACTCATAATGTCCGTACCTCATTCGGAAAGTAGTCTTTGGCACATCAGAGTCTTTAACTCGTAACTGATAGTAGCCTAATCTCAAATCTATATTTGAAAACACTGTAACCCTTTTCAACTGATCGAACAGATCGTCAATCCATGGCAACGGATACTTTTTATAGTTACCTTATTGAGCTGTTTATAATCGATACACATTCTCATAGTTCCGTCTTGCTTTTTTCACAAATAAAACTGGTATATCGCAGCGAGGAAAACTCGGTCGTGCAAAACCCCTATCTGTCAACTCTTGCAGCTGAGCTTTCAATTCTTTTAATTCAGTAAGTGCCATTTTGTACGGAGCTATCGATATCAGAGTCGTCCTCGCCACTAACTCAATGCCAAACTCTCCCTCTCGGATAGGTGGCAAACCCTACAATTCTTTAGGAAACACATCCAGATACTCGCACACAATTGGTACTGATTTGATCTTTCTTTCAGCCACTTTACTATCAAGCACATATGCAAAGTAAGCTATACTATCATAATTAACTCATTTAAACCAAACCAAGCTATACTATCATAATCATATTAAATCTCAAACTTAAGATTTCATGTATATCATATTCTTTCACATATAAACTTGTTCATAGTAGAATGTACATATATATAACAAAGTATCTTTCAATTTCAAAGCCAAGGTATTATTATAACCAGGTACACTTATACACATACCCATGAATTAAATATAACATTACATGCATATACAAAGCATATGGCTGAATATACCTCACAAATGCACATATGTTCACATTAGTAACTTATAAAATTTGCATCACATATCTAATGGTCAACTTATGTTATTTTCAATAGGTAATCAACTAACTCATACCTGATCGTTTTAGCTCATTTTACACCTTCGATCACAACTTATCATTGCTCGTTGAACCATTCAGAATTGAATAGGATACTCAGATAATCTCATATATTGTACAATGCCAACATCCCAGACGTGGTCTTACATGCTATCTCATATCGATGCCGATGTCCCAGATAGGATCTTACATGAATCCAATATGATGCCAATGTCCCAGACATGGTCTTACACGTAACCACATATATCGATGCCAACGTCCCGACATGGTCTTACACGAAAACACATATAAAAAATCTTATGTCATGACATATGTATCCTAGCTGTTCCTAAGGTTCGTAAGGGGCTTTCAGATGTCTTAACTCGGTCAAAACGAATTCGTAAAATATCTCCCAAGCTTATTCACATTCGACAAACACATATATATTTCCACATAGTTTATTTCAGCATATAACTCGTATTTAATCAAATAAATAACATTTATTTTCTTATTAACTTACCTCGGGTGATGAAAATCGAAATGGGATGGCTAATCAATAACTTTAGTTTTTCCCCGATCCAAATCTTATTTTTTTGGTTCTTTATCTTGATTGAGCTTAACAAAATGGCTGAACCCTAAGCTTTGTTTCTTTCTTTTTTTTATATGTTTCGGTCAAAAAAAAATATGAACATTAACATGGCTTTAAATTATGTTATAACATATCATATTATTATTTACTATTTTACATATTTAACCTTTAAAATTTAATTAGAAAACCATATAAAACATGTCCAAAACTGTCCACTCATATAATCAATGGCCTTATTACAACATAAGTACTTCATATTATAAAGACAACATCAATTCGGGCCCTTTGACATTTAACCATTGAATTTTCATTTTACGCGATTTAATGCTTTTTATTAAATTAAGCACTCAAATGATAAATTAAAATATGAAAATTTCACACATATAAATTCAAACATAATAAACAAAGAAAATAAATTTAAAATATTTTTCTAACTCGAATTCGTGGTCATGAAATCGCCGTTCCGAATAGGGTCTAAATCAGGCTGTTACATTTTCTCTGCCGAGTGTTTTTCCCATATCATTTTTTCCATTTTCTTTTGCTTTTCTTCCCCACTTACTACCGTTTTTCTCCCTTAACCCCTTTGTTACTGTCAAAATTCCAATTGGTATTATTTCTTCTCCTTGCTGAAAAGTCTTTAACATTCTTCTCATCTTTTTCTCTGGCCAAATCTTATTTTTTTTCCCAAATTTCGGCTGCTACTTCTTTTCTCTGCTTGGACACCCCTTCCTGAAGTGCTGTCAAGATATTGTTCTATTTTGCTCAGTGCAAAAATTTCCCTTTTTCTTCTTTATCTTCTCCCCCTCTCGAATTTATCTCCCCATCCCACGGCAGTAGTACTTTCTGCCTTTCCTTATCGATTCTTCGCCTGGTTTCGGTAAGCAAGTTTTTGGTGTTTGGTAAAATTGTGTTCATAAGGGTTCCGATTAGTATTCTTTTATCTTGTTGGACAGCAGCAGATCTTGGAGAAAAAGATCAGTTGCGAGGGGAACCTTAGTCGAAGTGTTCGAAGTGTCGAGGGTAAGTTGGATGTTACGTAATAAGATGAATGCTTCAATTCAAATCGGTTTGAATGCATATCAAGGGATGAATCTAGTGTTTATCGATCAATTGATAGGTATTGGAGTGCTCAGGAGTACAATCGCATCGAAAATTATTCTAGTGTGTAAACACAACTCAGAAAATTAAAATCGGTGAAAAGCTAAAAAGTGTGATTGTCGATGCCACACGGGCGTGTGGGTCATCCGTGCGGTTGCCGTGTGATCGAATGGGCTTGTGATCGCTGAGGCTAGTTGTGTGAAATACACTGGCCAAGGCCATTTTGGGCTGTATGGGCCACACGGGCAGGTGGGCCCACACGGGTAAACATTATGGGCTTGTGGGTCCATTTTTACTGTTAGATTGCTAAGGTTGAACGAGTTGCCAGAGTCAATTGTGGACTTACTGTAGGGTCGGTAAGCTTACCTAGAACCCTAACTAACTGAAATAACTGTATGACTGATATGAATAAGTATGATGATGTTCCACTGATTTGATATTGTATGCCCTAATAACATTCATGATATTATGGTATAGCATGTCATATTTGTATATTGTATTGGATTGGATTGAGGGATTATATTATTCAGAGGAAGTGTACTGAAAGGCCTCGAGCCTAATTTACTGGCAGCTCACCTGCAACCTATTATTTAGTGTCGTATTCTGTACTTTTTATAGTGTAGGGATGTGTGGGTTGATTATATCCCCACATAGAGTGTAGGGTTTGACGGAGTTAGAGTGTAGAGGCTGGCTGGGTAGGATTTGATATTGCATATCTATTACTGTACTGAATATTGATACTGTAATGGGCCAAGGCCCAAATGCATGACTGCTTTTATATTGTAATGAGCTAAGGCTCTAACTGAAACTTAAACTGTTACTGAAAAGGGCTTAGGCCTAGAATATGATTTTATTCTGTTTGCTTGTTTATATGGGAAATACAGACTGAGTTTTCATAAACTCACCCTTCTATTTTATCTGTACAGGTAATCCCTAGACTTAGGCGGATCGGTCGGTGGCCACACAACCTATTTCATTCTATTTAGTACTTAATTAAGATTTTGATTCTATCTTGGGGCATTTTACTGTAACATGGCCTCTTTGGTGTTTTTATTTTAATTTGGGATTTTTATTGTTTTGGTTTATAATTGCTAGTGGTAGGAGTAGTCGAGTTTTCAAAAAAATCAATCGTTTTAACAAAATATGCACAAATACGCAAACCATTTTAATAACTTCCACATAGAATAAACGTTTTGAAACTTTCAACTGAGTAATTAACAAGACTTTAGAATTAATAAGTAATAATAAAAGGTTTTTAAGTGGAAAATGTTTTAAGCAAAGTTATAGTTTTCCAACACAAGCTACGGTTTTCAAACACACTATCATGTGACATCGTCAGATTCAGCCATAATGTCTAGGCCGGGTTTGGGGTGTTACATTTGTAGTATCAGAGCCAAGTTACAAAACTCGGCTGGGGATTTGAGTTTTTATGATCTAATTTTCTATGAACTGATTTCTAATGATTTGAAATGTTTTTACAGAATGTGTGGTACACCGAGTCTTTAGCGCTGATCCCGTAAGTTCTTTAAACTATTATCTATTTATAAACTAAAATTGCTATAGATAGTATGTACTGAAACTACTACAGACAGACTGTACTGAAAACACTTAAGTTAGTGTATACTGATACTGTAGTAAGATGGTAGACATAGATTGACACTGCAATGTACGAAACAAACTATACACTTCTGATACTGTTTTCATAAAATATCTATTAATAAACACTGGAACAGTAAACTGATGCATAAAACTGTTAATAAAAATAAAACGCGAATAGACAATGAGCACAAAATGTACTCACGGACGGGGTACAAGAGGCTGTAGAGGTGCTCGAGCTAAGTCCTCATCATCTGGCAATCTGCCTAATTTCGATATTGGTGAGACACTGACTCCACCTAGGACTGAGATGGTCTCATGATCAAGTGGCTAGGGACGAAGCACTATCCCAGGCTATGTTACGGATTCTAAAAAGTGTCACTGGGCCCAATACTGGAGCTGAAGGCCACGGGTCGGTTACGGAATGACTCCGGTCTGATGAAGTTGAGCTTTTTAGGGGTATTGTTAGAGTTGCCCCTAATGTGGCTAAGTATTGGATAGAGGCCATAGAGAGGATTATGGATGATCTGGACTGCACCCCCGAGCAGAAATTAAAGGGTGCTATATTGCTGTTGCGTGATGAGGCATATCAGTGGTGGCTCACTATTAAGGAGGGCAATCAGCCCGATCGACTGACCTGAGAGTTCTTTAAGATCGTTTTCCAGGGGAAGTATGTAGGGGCCAGTTATGCGGATGCTCACAGGAGAGAGTTCCTGAATTTGACCTAGGGTGATAGATCAGTGGCCAAGTATGAGGCCGAATTTCTGTGACTGAGCCACTATGCGCGAGGTATGTTAGTGACTGAGTATGAGTGATGTGTTCACTTTGAGGATGGCCTCAGGAATGATTTGAGCATTCTGATAGCTCCACAGAAGGAGTGAGACTTTGCTGCACTATTGATAAGGTAAAGATCGCTGAGGAAGTAAAGAGCACTGAGCGCCAGAACTGAGAGAGAGGTAAGAGCAAGATGGAGTCGGAGCCCTCAAGTTTCATTCAGAGGCCTAAGAAAAATGCCATAGTTGATGGGCCAATCGGAGTTGGGGCTCCTAATGCTGCTACTGGACAGCCGCCGTGTACTGACTGTGGTAGAAGCCATTAGGGGGAGTGTTGGAAAAGAACTAGAGCTTGTTTGAGGTGCGGTTCATTAGAGCACTGTATTAGAGAGTGTCCGTAGAGGTTCGATCAGATGCAAGCTTCTGGAATGGGTACTACACCACAACGAAGGGTAGTTCAGCAGCCACTGAGAGGCCGTGGTCAGGCCAGAGGTAGAAATGGTTTGGGCCGTAGTCAGAGAGCACCGAGCAGAGGTGCTAGACATACTGAGGTGAGGTAGCCGACTCTAGTTTATACTACACGTCGCTGAGAGGATGGAGATGCTCTAGACGTCATTACAGGTATGTTCTTTATTTATAATGTACCTTATACTACACTAATAGATATTGGATCCACTCACTCTTATATAGCTTGTACCGTATCTGAAAACTTGGGTATACTGGTTGAGAGAACTTCAAGTGAGGTCATTGTACTAAGTCTGTTAGGGTAGTTAATAAGGGTTAACAAACTGTTTAGAGATGCTCCTCTAGAGGTTCAAAGGGCTATCTTTCTGGCTGATCTGATGGAACTACTTTTTGGAGAGTTTGATCTGATACTGGGAATGGACTGGTTGATCAAGCACTGAGTGAGCTTAGATTGTGCCACAAAAAGGGTTGTACTGAGAACTGAGGAGGATAGCAAGGTAGTCGTAATTAGGAAACGTCAGAACTACTTATTGAATGTGATTTCTGCATTGAGGGCAGAAAAGTTGGTTCACAAGGGATGTGAGGCGTGTCTGGCCTACATCATTGTTTTAGATTTTGGGGATTCTTCGGTTAAGGATATTAGGACAGTTAAAAATTTTTCAGACATTTTTCCAGAAGAGCTGTAGCACCCCAAACCCGGCCCAGACGTTAAGGCCGAATCCGATGTGCCACTTTGAAGTCAAAAACCCGTGTTCCCTTTTTAGTGTTTTAAAAAAGCTGAATTTTGTCAAACTAACCAAGTGAATGGAAGCTGGGCACCAAGTAGGTATCCATAACGGAGGAGGTGAGCCATGAAGGCTGCTTAAATACCAAGCTCTCCGATTGGATCCAATCCTAGACATGTCCACATCCATTGCCACACTTGGTTATAACAAGTTGAAATTTCTTTAAGTGGTTATCTTTGGTAAATTGAATATTCGTGTCATCGTGTTATTTAAAAAAATATCGTTTTGAAATCGTGCCCTAAGTCTAGCCCATTTGAATTATTATTATCCATCAATTTAAAGTTGTTTAAAATAATATAATCCCAGAAAATCAAAGAAGAAAATAAAGTTAAAATGGCCTTATTACAACCCAAAACTTAAATAGTAATTAAAAATAACTTAAGAAAACCAGTCTCTGTTTCAAACCCAAGTCACCCAGATCAAGACTCACCTGCAAGGTTAAAGAAGGGGTGAGTTTGGGGAAACTCAGTGTGTAAGGAAAACCCATTCAAAGCCCAAGTCAGCTCAAGCCCATTGGGCCTAAGCCCATTCAAGTAACAGTGGTACTGGGCCAAGCCCTTTTCAGATTACAATAAACTGGGCCTTAGCCCCTTATTTAGATAACAGTATGGCCCATAGGCCCATTTCAAAATACATGCAACATCAGTAAACATATGCAAGCCCATTTGGGGAGACTACTCAACCCACCAACTACTACACTCCACCCGTACCAGCCATACACTCCATGTGAGGAATAGCTCAACCCACCCAGCCCAACACTCCACAGTTGCAGCCTTGCTGCTCAGTTAACAGTAAATTGAGGCAAAGCCTCCAGTACGTGGACAAGCCACTTTCAGTACTTCCTCCGTCAATATCCCAGTCCCATGCATCAGATAATAACAACATGGCATGCAGTAAATAACAACAGTCAAACATGCATTTAGGTCAATTTAATCCTAGGGGTATTTCGGTAATTTATCTCCCAGGGGTAAAACTGTAAATTTTCCACTTTTAAAGGTATTTCAATAATTTATCTATTTTAGGGTTTTTCATGCATATTCCTACCTTTCACGTACCAACAGAATCACTATCGAGGGTTCTTACTGAATTGGGCCCGTTGGCCCATCATTCCAATTTTGGCCCATTAAGCCCAAAAATATCGAGGGCACAGAAATCATGCACTTTGCAGTCCAAACATTGCAGCTTACCAAAAACATTAATCGATTTACCTCACAGGCATTCGCACACTCACAAATCTACAAAATACCGATTTTCGGCATTTCGGCTTTTCGGCTTTTGCCAATCTAGACTAAGAAAGAGGGTGTTAGTTACACACCTGTTTGCGACGATATGTTAACGAGATCCACACACGAACCGCCTACAATTGGATTACTAACACGTTAATCTAACTATTCAAATACAAACTACATATTAACCCCTTACAATATTCGGCCAACCACACCTACAGATCATAGTGAGCTTATAAGAAATTAATAAGCAACTTATTAACAAATTTTTGTCAATGTTTACCACATAATCATAATTTCACTGCAAGCTGTCTTCCTGAGCAACAGTCACTAAATCATTTATAACTCGAGCTACGAAACTCCAAATCAAGTGCCATTAATATTCCCTGAAAATAGACTCATATATCTTCTATCTATAAAATTTTCAGAATTTTTGGTTTAGCCAATAAATACCAGATTTTTCTCAAAGTTTCCCATGTTTCACTGTTTGACTAATCTGACCACTCGTCATTACGAATCAAATTTCTCACTGTACAGAATTCAAAATATGTTCTAGTTTATTTCATTTGAAACTACGCTCATTAAGATTTAATTACATAATTTATTCAGCTTCTAATTCATCTCCCACAATTTATGGTGATTTTCCAAAGTCACGTTACTGCTGCTGTGCCAAGCAGATTTATTACCAAATCACTCTTTCACACCTAACTTGCATGCTTGTTATTTAAACATGTATATCACCAATCAATCATCACATATCTATGATTTTACTTAAGTATAATCTCCATTTCATCATTTTAAAGCACAACATGTTAGCCGATTTTTCCCTTTAGCATCTAAGGCACATGCATGCTCATTTGTTTGGCTCAACTTCACCTATCTTCCATTTTTCATCAAAAGAACATGAAACAACAACCAAAAACTAAAATATGCTTCATGAGTTAGGGTAGAATCAAGAAGAACTCATGAACATCAAGATAGAAGCAAAGTACCAAGAACTTACCTTCAATTTTTCCTCCTCCTAGTGACCGAATATTCAAGGGTTTCCTCCCCTATTTGCTCTCTCTCAAATTCAGCTATGGAGAACAAAGAATGAACAACAACCTTCCTTTACTTCCTTTTGTTATTCTTGTCACTCAACATTTTATGACACATAAATGATATACTAATATTTGTGCCATACTCATGCCATAATTCCAATAAAAATATGCCCATAATGCTTATCATGCCCATCATCCATTAACTATTAAAATGCTAATGCCCATCATTCATTAACTATTAAAATGCTAATGCCCATCATCCATTAACTATTAAAATGCTAAAATGCATACATTATCAACTATCCATCACCTTGGCTGGCCACTACATTAAAAGTGGGGAATTTGACATGCAAATCCTCCTATTTTGCACTCCTATTTATTTGGCCACTACAAATTAGCCTATAGCATTTTCAAACATTTTCACATAGGTCCTATTTCATAATTTCACTCCCTTTTTCTTATGGAACAAAAATTAACTAAAATTACCAGGTTCTATCTTAAGCTTGGGCCTTCTAGAGGGCCACTAACATAATTAAACCTATGCCAACATTCACAGAATTCCCGAAAATTGGGCCTTACAAGAGCTACCTGAGTTACCTCCAAATTGTGAAGTAGAGTTTGGGATTGAGCTCCTTCTTGGGACAGATCCAGTGTCCATTGCCCCTTATAGAATGGCACCGAAGGAGCTTATGGAGCTTACGGCTCAGATTCAATAACTTTTGGATCATAGGTTCATCCATCCTAGTATGTCTCCGTAGGGAGAACCAGTTCTGTTCGTCAAAAAGAAGGATGGATCCATGCGTATGTGCATTGACTACCGACAATTGAACAAACTGACCATAAAGAATAACTAGCCCCTTGTAACACCCCGAACCCGAAACCGACACCGGAGTCGGACACGAGGTGTTAACTGACTTTAACCCCTTGTAAAATTTATTTTCCAGACACTGCCCAATCTGTGTACTAGTCGTTTTAAAAATCATATCTTGAGTTTCGTAACTTGAAAATCAGTTTCGTGATTTTTCCCAGAAACTAGACTCATTTGGCCATCTATGTCTTTTTTTCTAGAATTTTTGGTCGGGCCAATTAGTACAGTTTATTAGTCAAAGTCTCCCATGTTGCAGGGGTCGACTACACTGACCTTTGCCCATTAAGACTTGGATATCTCCCTGCACGGGGCTTCAATACTGATGCCGTTTGTTTCTATGGAAACTAGACTCAGAGAGGAATCTGTACATATATGGTACGACCCCTAATTATCTCTGGTTAATTTATAATGAATTTCCAAAGTCGGATCAGGAAATCCAGAAACCGTTCTGGCCCTGTCCGACAAAAATCTGACTATCTCTTAATATACTGTCCATATGATCTTTTCGTTACTTCCTCATGAAAACAGACTCATCGAGCTTCGATGACATAATTTATTCATCAATTAATTCCACTCCTACTATTTTTAGTGATTTTTCAATCTCATGACACTGCTGCTGCCAGCATCTGTTACGAAAGTAACTAGGTCCATTTCATGCCTACCCTTGATCCAACTCAATCGAACATTCGTGCCATTTTCGCATGGCTTAAAGTTTACATGCCAAAGTTCAAACACAACGTAATAGCTTATACATGCCAAAATGTTCTTCTAAGCCAACTAAGAAGAAAGTACCAAAACTTGCTATCCGGTGTGATGACTTCGATGACGGCCTGACCCCGCAAAAATAGATGAGTCCAAGCAACCTATAATGGGTGACAAGGAAACACCGAGTGAGTTTATAACTCAGTAAGTCATAAGCAATGCACTACCATCCATCAATAACATTATCACAAGAGGAAACAAAATGGAACGAGACAATTTACTCCATCCATACCGAACCATACCATAGTTCCTCCAACCTATCGATTCAGTTTCATATCAATTCATGCATTCACATTCCATATACTCATCAATAGGACATTGAAGCATTTTCATAAATCAATTTATTTTCGTTACAATCAAAAGACTAAACGGCCTTTCACCCATCCTACGATAAATTTTATGTACGTGACTTCAAGTATATTTGTCACATAGGTTCAAACTTACCGAGCTCAACACCAAGTATAAGCATAGCACCTATTAGCCATGTACTCAAGACACTTACCCGATCCGCTGTCCGCGATCGACTCAATAGTGTCGCACACATAGTGTCCATAATGATTCACGAATGTATATTGAGTCCGCACACTCAGTGCTATATAATCAACTCGCACACTTAGTGCTACGTAATCAAGTCGCACACTTAGTGCTACATAGTCAAACTCGCACACTTAGTGCCGCATGGTCAATTCACACACTTAGTGCATCATATTCATTTCGCACACTTAGTGCAACATAGTCAAATCGCACACTTAGTGCTGTACAATTTAATCCCGCGCACTTAGCGCCAATCTCATGGTCATAAATGGTTATACCCGCACGTTTAGTGCCGAGATCAACAACTCAGTACATCTTACCTCTTTTCTTTTCATTCAACAATTTCATCATCACATACGTACATGCATATATATATGTATATTTATTCATTCCATTCAGCATCAATACATAAACATTATGACCATTTGAAATAATACCAACTACATGCTTAATGACTTACCTTGTGTTGGGTAAGACGGTTCCAACTCGGCTACTCAGTGATCTTTTCTTTGCCTTTGCTTGATTCTCCTCCTTTAGCTCCTTGAGCTTAATCAATAATTCACTAGTTTAACCATCTTGTTAAACATTCATAATTCAATTACACATGCTTATGTATGTTTGTATATTCGGCAACCCTCCTCACTAATTACTCATGTTGATGGCCGAATGGATGTATGTGTGTACAATGTCAACTATAACATCATGTAATTCCACATATGACTACATTTCTTAAGTTCCACAACTTAATGCCCATTATACATAATCAAATTTAACATCATATATATATATTTACTCATGTGGCCGAATATACATACTCCCATATAATATCAAGTACTCACTTTAAGTATATTGCCGAATATACTTAATCATACACACACCTAACCAAAATAATTTCTAAAATCTTTATATCATTTATAACACATCTAATTATCCTTTTTCACATTATCAACTCAAATCACATACATTATTTACTATAACATCTTTACATTCGGCATTGGTGTCAACCATAGTAGCCGATTCTTCCTACTTTGTACCCATGCATCTATTAATCCTTAGTTGGTTCAAACACTTCACACACTAGGATTCATCAAATTTTTAACAAGAAATAAAATCTCTAATCCTCAAACTACCATGGTCGAACCTTCATGGAGTTGCTAAGACTCCTCATTTCTACTTCTCACACACTCTCACATCCAAACCCTTTTATTAAACACCCAAAGTCAACCATCTCCTTACCTCATCACCAAAGACATCAAAATGCCAACCAAGAACGTAACATTCATGGCCGAATGTCATCTCCATCATTTAACAAAGTTTGAACCATGGCTAGGTAGATTTTGAACTTACAACTTAAAATATACATGAATCTCAAAGAATAACATTAAACATACCTCAATCTAGTTACATGCATGGCCAAACTTCCTCCTAATCCTCTTCCTTAGGATTTTCGGTCAAAAGAGGTTGAAAAAGGATGAACAAAACCTTTCTTTTCCTTCCTTTAGCTCACGGCAATGGGGTGTATGCATGAGACCATTATTATTATTTTTTTCTTTTTTTTTCATCACCCTTCCTTTCATTATTTAATTATCATGCTTATTATTTTATTTTCCTTACCATACATCACTAACACAACATGTTGGTGACATGTTTCCACCCATAGCATGGCCGGCCACTACATATTAGGGAGGGGGAATTTGACATGCAAGTCCCCTTTTTCTTCCACATGCACTAATAGGTCCTCATGCATTGACCTATCACATTTTAAAATTTTCTCATATAAGTCCTATTGACTAAATTCACATGCAAACGACTAAATCGAAGCTTGAAATTTTCACACATTCATGATTACATATTCTAGACAATAAACATCACATTCGAACCTTTCGGTGACTCGGTTTAGCGGTCCCGAAACCACTTCCCGACTAGGGTCAATTTTGGGCTGTCACAACTCTCCCTCACTTAAGAAATTTTCGTCCTCGAAAATCTTACCGGTAAATAGGTTTGGATATCGTTCTTTCATCGAGCTCTCGGGTTCCCAGGTTGCTTCCTCGATCCCGTGTTTGAGCCACAACACCTTAACCAACGGAACCCTTTTATTTCGCAACTCTTTCACTTCACGAGCTAGGATACGAATCGGTTCTTCTTCATAGCTCAAGTTAGATTGAATTTCAACTTCTGAGGGATTAATCACATGTGACGGATCGGATCTATAACGTCGAAGCATTGAAACATGGAAGACATCGTGCATCCTTTCAAGTTCAGGGGGCAAAATCAATCTATATGCAACCGGCCCCACTCGTTCGGGAATTTCGTACGGCCCAATGAATCTCGGGCTCAACTTGCCTTTACGGCCAAATCTGAGTACCTTCTTCCAAGGTGACACTTTAAGAAACACTTTATCTCCCACCTGATATTCAATGTCCTTTCGTTTTAAATCCGCATACGATTTTTGACGATCTGTGGCTACCTTCAGACTTTCGCGGATTACCTTTACTTTTTGTTCGGCATCTTTAATCAAATCAACTCCGAAAATTTTACTTTCACCAAGCTCGGTCCAAAACAATGGCGTACGGCATTTACGACCGTACAAAGCCTCATAAGGTGCCATCTTAATACTTGATTGAAAACTATTGTTGTAAGCGAATTCAATCAAAGGTAAATACCGTTCCCATGAACTACTGAACTCGAGGATGCAACATCTCAACATATCCTCAAGTATTTGAATTATCCGCTCGGATTGACCATCGGTTTGGGGGTGAAAAACGGTGCTAAAATGCAGCTTGGTACCCAAAGCTTCTTGCAATTTCTTCCAAAATCGTGAGGTGAATCTCGGATCTCTATCCGACACGATAGAAATAGGTACTCCATGTAATCTCACAATCTGAGAGACATACAATTCGGCTAGTTTATCCAATGAAAGATCCGTACGCACGGGGATAAAGTGAGCCGACTTAGTCAGCCTATCAACAACAACCCAAATCGCATCCTTCTTACTTGCGGACAATGGCAGTCCGGACACAAAGTCCATTGTGACTCGGTCCCATTTCCACTCGGGTATCATGATCGGCTGAAGTAACCCTGAAGGCACTTGATGTTCCGCTTTCACTTGTTGACATATTAAACATCTCGAAACAAAGTCGAAGATGTCTCGTTTCATATCATGCCACCAAAATCGACGTTTCAAGTCGTTGTACATTTTCGTGCTCCCCGGGTGAATTGACATTCGGCTACAATGGGCTTCGTTCAGAATCATCGGAATGAGTTCCGAATTCCTTGGAACACACAAACGACTTCTAAACCTCAAACAACCATCATCATCAATCTGAAACTCCGATTTCTTGTTCGGAACACACTCAGCTCGTTTTGCAACCAATTCATCATCGACTTTCTGAGCTTCACGAATTTGATGAGTCAATAATGGTTTGGCTTTTAATTCAGCTACTAACACATTATCAGGTAGAACAGACAAGTGTACATTCATCGCTCGCAAAGCAAACAGTGATTTCCGGCTTAAGGCGTCCGCAACCACATTAGCCTTTCCCGGGTGGTAATCAATGACAAGCTCGTAATCTTTCAACAACTCAAGCCAACGTCTTTGTCGCAGATTCAATTCTCGTTGAGTCATCAAATATTTGAGACTTTTGTGATCCGAAAACACATGGCACTTCTCACCGAACAAATAATGTCGCCATATTTTCAATGCAAACACAATGGCGGCTAGTTCGAGATCATGGGTCGGATAATTTCTCTCGTGTGGCTTCAATTGTCTCGACGCATAGGCCACAACTCGACCTTCTTGCATCAATACGCAACCCAACCCAAGTAGGGATGTGTCACTATAAATGACAAACTCTTTACCCGATTCGGGTTACACCAAAATTGGAGCTTCAGTCAAATGAGTTTTCAGTTGATCGAAGCTTTTCTAACATTTCTCCGTCCATTCGAACTTAACATCCTTTTGAAGTAGCTTCGTCATTGGTGTGGCTATCATCGAGAAACCTTTGACAAATCGTCGGTAATAACCGGTGAGCCCTAGAAAGCTCCGGACTTCGGTAACATTTCTCGGAGGCTTCCAGTTAAGTATGGCTGAAATTTTGCTCGGGTCAACTCGAATACCCGATGCGGACACCACATGACCCAAGAAGCTAACCTCTCTTAACCAGAACTCACACTTACTGAACTTAGCATATAACTGCTTATCCCGCAAAATTTGCAGCACTAGCCTCAGATGCTCAGCATGTTCGGTCTCATCTCTTGAATATACCAAGATGTCATCAATAAACACAACTACGAACCGATCCAAATACGGCCTGAAGATCCGATTCATCAAATCCATAAACACCGCAGGGGCATTAGTGAGCCCAAACGGCATCACTAAGAACTCGTAGTGACCGTACCTCGTTCTGAAAGCAGTTTTGGGTACGTCCGAATCTCGAATCCGCAACTGATAATAATCCGATCTCAAATCTATCTTTGAAAACACCGATGCTCCCTTTAATTGATCGAACAGATCATCAATACGCGGTAACGGATACTTATTCTTTATCGTCACTTTATTCAGTTGACGATAGTCAATGCACAACCTCATGGTTCCGTCCTTCTTTTTCACGAACAATACTGGTGCACCCCAAGGTGAGAAACTCGGTCGAGCGAAACCTCTATCCGTCAATTCTTGCAACTGAGCTTTCAACTCTTTTAACTCGGTTAGTGCCATACAATACGGAGCGATCGAAATTGGCGTAGTTCCAGGTACAAGCTCAATACCAAACTCTACCTCCCGAACAGGTGGCAAACCCGGTAACTCTTCAGGAAAAACATCCGGGTATTCACAAACCACCGGCACCGATTCGGGTTTCTTTTCTAACTCCTTGTCATCAAGTACATACGCGAGGTATGCTTCGCACCCTTTCCTTATATATTTCTGGGCCAACATTGCTGATATTACAGCTGGCAACCCCCTTAAGTCCGCAGACTCAACTCGGATTATTTCGTTATTTGCGCACCTCAAATCGATAGTCTTGCTTTTGCAATTCACAACCGCATCATGCGCGGTTAACCAATCCAAACCAAGAATAACATCAAACTCGTCGAACGGCAAAAGCATCAAATCGGCCGGAAAACAGGATTCTCGGATTATTAGAGGGCATCTCTTACACACTTTATCAACAAGTACGCATTGACCCAAAGGGTTTGATACTCGAATTACGAGCTCAGTAGACTCAACAGGTAGAGTCTTACTGGTTGCTAAGGTTTCGCATACATATGAATGAGTAGAACCAGGGTCAATCAATGCAATCACATTAGTATCAAAGAGAGTGAAGGTACCAGTGATGACGTCGGGGGAGGATGCCTCCTCTCGTGCGCGAATGGCATATGCTCTAGCAGGAGTACGGTTCTCGACTCGATCGGCCGTATCAGAGGCCCCCCTCTGACTACCACCCCTGCCTCCTAAAATTCTCGGTGGTCTACCTCTAGATGTCACTCCACTAGGTCTTGCACCTTGAATCTTATTCTTCTCATCCAGCTCCGTGCAATCTCTAATAAAGTGGTCCTTCGAACCGCATCCGTAACAGGCCCTGCTAGTAGACTTGCCCCAACATTCACCTAGGTGTCGTCTTCCACATTGGGGACATTCAGGTTTCTCGTGACGATTATTGCCCACACTAGCTACCGAAGTAGCTCGGGAGCCCATCGATGGTCTTGCCCTGATGGAAATTCCCGTAGTCGCCCTCGACTTATTAATGTCCTCCCTGAACTTCTTTACAGCTGAGAACGGAGCTTTACCCGTCGATCTTTTACGATGATCTCTAGCTTCAAATTCAGCCTTCCTCTTCTCCTTTCCAAGTTCTTCCGCCTTGCAGGCTCGTTCGACTAGTGTTACAAATTCTTTTATTTCCAAAATACCCATTAGTAGCTTTAAATCTTCATTCAATCCTTCCTCGAATCTTTTGCACATAGCAACCTCATCAGCTACACACTCCCGGGCATACCTACTGAGTCTTACGAATTCATGTTCGTATTCAGATACAGTCATACGGCCTTGCTTGAGTTCCAAGAACTCCTTACGCTTCTGATCAATGAACCGTTGGCTAATAAATTTCTTTCAGAATTCCGTTTGAAAGAAGTCCCAAGTTACTCGCTCGTTCGGGACTATGGAAATCAAGGTCCTCCACCAATAGTAGGCTGAGTCTCGCAACAAAGATACAGCACATTTTAGACATTCGTCGGGTGTGCATGACAATTCATCGAACACCCGAATGGTGTTATCAAGCCAGAACTCGGCCCTTTCGGCATCATCAGTTACTATGGCCTTGAACTCCTCGGCCCCACGCTTCCTAATCAAGTCTACAGGTGGCTTACTCAGCCTCACAGGATCAGCGACTGATGGCATTACAGGCTCTTGGGGTGGATTATTCAAATTTGGGAATTGTTGGACAGCCGGGTTGGTTCGGGCATATTGCGCGACCCACTCATTCATCATGGTAAAGAAGGCTTGTTTAGCCCCCTCACCTTGATTATTCCCAGATGACTGAGGTTCAACAGGCGGCGTCCCTTGTGCAGGAGCAGCCGCTACGCTCTCAACGTCATCCGCTAGGGTTCTTTCTTCACCGGGGTCCATTTACTAATCAAAACAAAAACATTTCAACCGTCAGAAGTCATCACACATTTAAACATTAGCATTCGGCATGTATAGCTAGACTCATACGCGCTATGGTAGTCCTAGAACCGACTAAACCATAGCTCTGATACCAATCAAATGTAACACCCCGAACCCGAAACCGACACCGGAGTCGGACACGAGGTGTTAACTGACTTTAACCCCTTGTAAAATTTATTTTCCAGACATTGCCCAATCTGTGTACTAGTCGTTTTAAAAATCATATCTTGAGTTTTGTAACTCGAAAATCAGTTTCGTGATTTTTCCCAGAAACTAGACTCATGTGCCCATCTATGTATTTTTTTCTAGAATTTTTGGTCGGGCCAATTAGTACAGTTTATTAGTCAAAGTCTCCCATGTTGCAGGGGTCGACTACACTGACCTTTGCCCATTACGACTTGGATATCTCCCTGGACGGGGCTTCAATACTGATGCCGTTTGTTTCTATGAAAACTAGACTCAGAGGGGAATCTGTACATATATGGTACGACCCCTAATTATCTCTGGTTAATTTATAATGAATTTCCAAAGTCGGAGCAGGAAATCCAGAAACCGTTCTGGCCCTGTCCCACAAAAATCTGATTATCTCTTAATATACTGCCCATATGATCTTTTCGTTACTTCCTCATGAAAACAGACTCATCGAGCTTCGATTACATAATTTATTCATCAATTAATTCCACTCCTACTATTTTTAGTGATTTTTCAATCTCATGACACTGCTGCTGCCAGCATCTGTTACGAAAGTAACTAGGTCCATTTCATGCCTACCCTTGATCCAACTCAATCGAACATTCGTGCCATTTTCGCATGGCTTAAAGTTTACATGCCAAAGTTCAAACACAACGTAATAGCTTATACATGCCAAAATGTTCTTCTAAGCCAACTAAGAAGAAAGTACCAAAACTTGCTATCCGGTGTGATGACTTCGATGACGGCCTGACCCCGCAAAAATAGATGAGTCCAAGCAACCTATAATGGGTGACAAGGAAACACCGAGTGAGTTTATAACTCAGTAAGTCATAAGCAATGCACTACCATCCATCAATAACATTATCACAAGAGGAAACAAAATGGAACGAGACAATTTACTCCATCCATACCGAACCATACCATAGTTCCTCCAACCTATCGATTCAGTTTCATATCAATTCATGCATTCACATTCCATATACTCATCAATAGGACATTGAAGCATTTTCATAAATCAATTTATTTTCGTTACAATCAAACGACTAAACGGCCTTTCACCCATCCTACGATAAATTTTATGTACGTGACTTCAAGTATATTTGTCACATAGGTTCAAACTTACCGAGCTCAACACCAAGTATAAGCATAGCACCTATTAGCCATGTACTCAAGACACTTACCCGATCCGCTGTCCGCGATCGACTCAATAGTGTCGCACACATAGTGTCCATAATGATTCACGAATGTATATTGAGTCCGCACACTCAGTGCTATATAATCAACTCGCACACTTAGTGCTACGTAATCAAGTCGCACACTTAGTGCTACATAGTCAAACTCGCACACTTAGTGCCGCATGGTCAATTCGCACACTTAGTGCATCATATTCATTTCGCACACTTAGTGCAACATAGTCAAATCGCACACTTAGTGCTGTACAATTTAATCCCGCGCACTTAGCGCCAATCTCATGGTCATAAATGGTTATACCCGCACGTTTAGTGCCGAGATCAACAACTCAGTACATCTTACCTCTTTTCTTTTCATTCAACAATTTCATCATCACATACGTACATGCATATATATATATGTATATTTATTCATTCCATTCAGCATCAATACATAAACATTATGACCATTTGAAATAATACCAACTACATGCTTAATGACTTACCTTGTGTTGGGTAAGACGGTTCCAACTCGGCTACTCAGTGATCTTTTCTTTGCCTTTGCTTGATTCTCCTCCTTTAGCTCCTTGAGCTTAATCAATAATTCACTAGTTTAACCATCTTGTTAAACATTCATAATTCAATTACACATGCTTATGTATGTTTGTATATTCGGCAACCCTCCTCACTAATTACTCATGTTGATGGCCGAATGGATGTATGTGTGTACAATGTCAACTATAACATCATGTAATTCCACATATGACTACATTTCTTAAGTTCCACATCTTAATGCCCATTATACATAATCAAATTTAACATCATATATATATTTACTCATGTGGCCGAATATACATACTCCCATATAATATCAAGTACTCACTTTAAGTATATTGCCGAATATACTTAATCATACACACACCTAACCAAAATAATTTCTAAAATCTTTATATCATTTATAACACATCTAATTATCCTTTTTCACATTATCAACTCAAATCACATACATTATTTACTATAACATCTTTACATTCGGCATTGGTGTCAACCATAGTAGCCGATTCTTCCTACTTTGTACCCATGCATCTATTAATCCTTAGTTGGTTCAAACACTTCACACACTAGGATTCATCAAATTTTTAACAAGAAATAAAATCTCTAATCCTCAAACTACCATGGCCGAACCTTCATGGAGTTGCTAAGACTCCTCATTTCTACTTCTCACACACTCTCACATCCAAACCCTTTTATTAAACACCCAAAGTCAACCATCTCCTTACCTCATCACCAAAGACATCAAAATGCCAACCAAGAACGTAACATTCATGGCCGAATGTCATCTCCATCATTTAACAAAGTTTGAACCATGGCTAGGTAGATTTTGAACTTACAACTTAAAATATACATGAATCTCAAAGAATAACATTAAACATACCTCAATCTAGTTACATGCATGGCCAAACTTCCTCCTAATCCTCTTCCTTAGGATTTTCGGTCAAAAGAGGTTGAAAAAGGATGAACAAGACCTTTCTTTTCCTTCCTTTAGCTCACGGCAATGGGGTGTATGCATGAGACCATATTATTTTTTTTTTCTTTTTTTTTCATCACCCTTCCTTTCATTATTTAATTATCATGCTTATTATTTTATTTTCCTTACCATACATCACTAACACAACATGTTGGTGACATGTTTCCACCCATAGCATGGCCGGCCACTACATATTAGGGAGGGGGAATTTGACATGCAAGTCCCCTTTTTCTTCCACATGCACTAATAGGTCCTCATGCATTGACCTATCACATTTTAAAATTTTCTCATATAAGTCCTATTGACTAAATTCACATGCAAACGACTAAATCGAAGCTTGAAATTTTCACACATTCATGATTACATATTCTAGACAATAAACATCACATTCGAACCTTTCGGTGACTCGGTTTAGCGGTCCCGAAACCACTTCCCGACTAGGGTCAATTTTGGGCTATCACACCCCTACCGAGGATAGATGATCTGTTCGACCAGTTTCAAGGAGCTTCGGTTGTCTCTAATATTGATCTCCGATCAAGGTATCACTAGTTGAGAGTTAAGGAGGCTGGTGTGCATAAGATAGTGTTTAGGACTCGTTATGGTCACTACAAGTTCCTAGTAATGCCATTTGAACTGACTAATGCACTGGTAGCTTTTATGGATCTGATGAACCGAGTGTTCTAGCCCTATATAGATCGGTTCGTGGTGGTATTTATTGATGAATTTGACTAAGCTGTTACGAAAGAGTTTTCCTTTTAACTGGACTGATACACAGAAAGAAAGCTTTGTGTTCCAAAGGATACTGAATTAAGGCAATTGATATTGAGAGAGGTGCATAGTAGCCCTCATGCTATGCATCCTGGTAGAAATAAGATGTACCGTGACTTACGTGAGTTATACTGGTGGCCAGGTCTTAAACGATAACTTACCGAATTTGTGGCTGTGTCTGACATGCCAGTAGGTTAAGGTTGAGCATTGGTTACCTTCGAGTTTGTTGTAGCCAGTTAAGATTCCACTTTAGAAGTGGGAGATAGTAACTATGGACTTCGTTAGTGGGTTGGCCCTCACACTCACTAAGAAGGATTCAGTGTGGGTTATAGTAGATTGGTTGACCAAGTCCACCCACTTCATATCAGTTCGTACTGACTACTCTCTATAGAAGCTTGCTAAACTGTATGGTCTGAGATAGTGAGCTTGCATGGGGTACCGATTTTGATCATTTCTAATAGGGATCCTCACTTCACGTCTCGATTCTAGAAGAAGCTACATAAAGCTTTGGATACAAGGTTGGACTTCAGTACTGCGTTCCGTCCTCAGATTGATGGTCAATCTGAGAGAGTGATTTAGATATTGGAGGATATGTTGAGGAGCTGTGCCATTAACTTCTGAGGCAGTTGGGAGGATTACCTGTCACTAACGGAGTTCGCTTATAACAACAACTATCAGTCTAGCATTCGATGGCACCTTATGAGGCATTATATGGTCGTAGGTTCCACACACCTTCATGTTGGACTGAGTTGGCCAAGCGACGTGTTTTGGGCCCTGAACTAGTTTCTGATACTGAGAATAAAGTTAGGTTGATTTGAGATCGACTAAAAGTGGCATCAGAACAATAGAAGTCCTATGCAGATTTGAAACGACGTGAAATCGAGTATTCTGTGGGAGACTTTATTTTTTTAAGGTCTCGCCATGGAAGAAGGTTCTGAGGTTTGGTTGTAAGGGCAAGTTGAGCCCTAGATTTATTGGACCCTACCGCATACTGAAATGAGTGGGACCAGTTGCCTACCAGTTGGAGTTACCTCCAAAGTTGGATCGAATTCACGACGTGTTCCATGTCTCAATGTTGAGGTGCTACCGCTCGGATCCCACGCATATTGTTCCTATTAAAGAGATAGAGGTTAGGCTAGATCTGACCTTTGAAGAGGAGCCAGTTCAAATTTTGGATCATGATGTAAAGGTTCTAAGAAGAAAATCCATTCCACTGATTAAAGTTTTATGGTGTAATCATAGCACTGAAGAGGCCACGTGGGAGCCTGAGGATGCAATACGTCAGCAGTATCCTCATCTGTTCTAATCTAGTAAAATTTTGAGGCCAAAATTTTCTTTTAGTTGGTAGAGTTAAAACGCCCAAAAATCTCCTATATTTATTTTCGTATGTTTGTGACATAAATATCTATTTGCTTCAGTGGTTAAGTGTTCTGGGTATGTGTGGGAGGTCCCAAGTTCAAGCCATGACTTGGGAAAATTTTGGTAATTTATGAATAAAGCCTTATCTTTGATCAGTAGGCTTATAATTAAATGTGGGTAAAATATGTAAAAATAAGCCTATTGGTTTGGTGGTTAAGTGAAGAGCAAAGGAGCAGGAGGTCTGGAGTTCGAGTCCTTGCGCAAATAAGGGATTTATTTTTACTGCTTGTGCCATGTGGGTGTTGTAGTTTGACTGAAATTCTGTAGTGTTTGAGTGGGGTTTGAATTCAGTTGAGGGGATTGTGGTGAACGGTTGGGGGGAGGTGTTGGAGTGATTTGGGGAGAAAAATAAGGGATGGATGACTTTCAAATCATCCCAAATTGGGTAGTGGCAAGTTTTGGCTCTCCTCCTCTCACACTCTCAACATTCTGTCAGTTTTTCCCTTCTACTTCCTTATTTTCTCTGCCAAGTGTTTTTCCCATATCATTTTTGCCATTTTCTTTTGCTTTCCTTCCCCACTTCTTGTCGTTTTTCTCTCTCAACCCCTTTGTTGCTGCCAAAATTCCAATTAGTATTCTTTCTTCCTCTTGCTGTAAAGTCTTGAACATTTTTCTCATCTTTTTCTCTAGCCGAATCTTATTTGTTTTCTTCCCAAATTTTGATTGCTACTTCTTTTCTCTACTTGGAGACCCCTTCCTAAAGTGCTGTCGAGATATTGTTCTGTTTTACTAAGTGCAAAAATTTTCCTTTCTTTTTTTTATCTTCTCCCTCTCTCGAATTTATCTCCCCATCCCACGAAAATAGTACATTCTACCATGGTTTCAGTAAGCAAGTTTCTGGTGTTTGGTAAAATTGTATTCGTTGGGGTTCTAATTAGTATTCTTTTATCTTGTTTGGCAGCAGTAAATCTTGGAGAAAGAGATCAGTCATGAGAGGAACCTTAGTCAAAGCGTTCAAAGTGTCGAGGGTAAGTTGGATGTTGCGTAATAATATGAATGCTTTGATTCAAATCGGTTTGAATGCATATCAAGGGATTAATCTAGTGTTTTTCGATCAATTGATAGGTATTGGAGTGCTCAGGAGTGCAATCACATAGAAAACGGTTCAGGTGTGTAAACACAACTTCGAAAATGGAAATCGGTGAAAAATCAAAAAGTGTGATTGTCGATGCCACACGGACGTGTGGCTGCCCATGTAGTAGGCTGTGTGACTGAACAAAAGCTTGTGATTATCGAGGCTGGCTGTGTGCGATACATGGGCCAAGGCCATTTTGGGTTGTATGGGCTACACGGGTAGGTGGGCCCACATGGGGAAACATTATGGGCTTGTGGGTCCATTTTCACTGTTAGATTGCTAAGGTTGCATGGGTCGCTCGAGTTGACTGTGGACCTACTGTAGGGTCAGTAAGCTCTGTATGACTGATATGAATAAGTATGATGATGTTCCACTGATTCGATACTGTATGCCCTGATTACATTCACGATATTATGTTATAGCATGTCATATTTGTATATTGCATTGCATTGGGTTAGGAGCTTCTATTATTCGAAAGAATTGTACTGAAAGGCCTCGAGCCTAATTTACAGGCAGCTTAGATGCAAACTACTGTTTAGTGCCACATTCAGTACTTTTTGGAGTGTAGGGATGGGTGGCTTGATTATATCCCTACACGGAGTGTAAGGTTGGATGAAGTTGGAGTGTAGAGGCTAGTTGGGTAGGATTTGATACTGTATATATCTTACTATACTGAATATTGATACTGTAATAGGCTAAGGCCCAAATGCATGACTGCCTCTGTATTGTAATGGGCTAAGGCTCTAACTAAAACTGAAACTGTTACTGAAAATGGCTTAGGCCAAAACTATGGTTGCATTCTGTCTGCTTGTTTATATGGGAATTACACATTGAGTTTTCGTAAAATCACCCTTCTATTTTATCTGTACAGGTAATCCCCAGACTTAGGCAGATTGGTGCAGTGGAGGACTCAGCAGTGGCCACACAACCTATTTCATTCTATTTAGTACTTAATTATGATTTTGATTCTATTTTGGGGTATTTTACTGTAACATGGCCTCTTTGGAGTTTTATTTTAATTTTGGATTTTTATTGTTTTTGTTTATAACTGCTAGTAGTAGGAGTAGTCAAGTTTTCAAAAAGAATCAATCGCTTTAACAAAATACACACAAATACGCACACCGTTTTAATAGCTTCCGCGTAGAATAAACGTTTTGAAACCTTTCGACTGAGTAATTAAGACGAATTTAGAATTAGTGAGTAATAATGAAAAGTTTTTAAGTGGAAAATGTTTTAAGCAAAGTTACAGTTTTCCAACACAAGCTATGGTTTTCAAACACACTACTATGTGACATCATCAAATTCGGCGATAACGTCCAGACCGGGTTTGGGGTGTTACAAGGCATATGATGCCATGACTCGTAGTTGATAGGAAACAGATTGACATTTTGTGCTATAATTCCCAAGTATCCTACTAAAAGTCGAGCTTCTGATCCAACAGGCTAACTAAGACTATTTCTAGCTACTTTGACACGCTCGACAGAATGTAACTAGTATCAATCTTTTAGTAGCGTATGTCCTCAAGTTCTGTGCGTCCTACCGCTTTCAGCTGAAAATGGTATATTATAATATAAGAATTTGAAACATAAATGAATAATAAAAGTCAACACGCATGTAAATTAAAGTTTAACATTACTTTGAACTTCTACAGGTTATTCAACTGTATTCAGAACATTCGAAGATCTAATACCAGTTTGTTGTTCACTATTTGTTTCTTCTGGATTTGGAGGATTTTGAACAATACTTAGATCTCGCAATCTTTTTCTGGGCATTTTATCTGCAATACACATAAAATAGTTGAAATATTTAACAAGTTCAAAATTTAAATTATAATATTACATATAACTAAAAGATTGTAAAATCTTACTACATCATAATTCGTAAATACTTCATCCACATCCTGGCAAACCCATTGAAATTTTTTACTAGTATTAGGGATATTTTCATTTAAGTTTTGTTTCAGAAAAGGCAAAGTTTCTGATCTTTCTTCATTGTCATCTCTACTTCTGTAACACCCCAAACTCAGCCCAGACGTTATGGCCGAATCTGACGTGCCACATTGGAGTTGAAAACCCACGTTCCATTTTAGTGTTTTAAAACCATATATTTTTTTAAGTTAACAAAGTGTATGGAAGCTGGGCACCAGGTAGGTATCCGAGACAGAGGAGGAGAGCCATGAGGGCTGCTTAAGTACCAAGCTCTTTGATTGGATCCAATCCTAGACATGCCCACAACCATAGCCACACTTTGTTATATCGAGTTTAAATTTGTTTAAGTGGACGTCTTTGATAAATCGATTAATCGTGGTGTTGAGATATTTTGAAAACAAGCATCGCTTTGAAAACACGTCCTAAGTCTAGCCCATTTGAACAATTATCAACCAGGTTTGAAGTTATTAAAAATAAAATAATCCCGAGAAGAAATAAAAGAAAAGTTAAAATGGCCTTATTACAACCCAAAAATAAATAATAATTAAAGGAAATTTAATGAAAACCAACGCTTGTTTAAAAGCCAAAAGACGATCACCGTGGCTACTCTGAATCCCCTCCGGCTCCAAGTCCCCACATCAAGGCTCACCTGCAAGGTTAAGGAAAGGTGGTGAGTTTGGGAACTCAGTGTGCAACAAGCCCCTTTCAGAGCCCAAAACAATAACAGCCTGTTGGGTCTAAGCCCAAATCCAATCTCAAACATGTACTGGGCCATAGCCCTTTTCATATTTCATATTTCATAACACTGGGCCGAAGCCTTTTCAAATTTCATATTACTGGGCCGAAGCCTTTACTGTAAACGGTATGGCTCATAGGCCCATTTCAATATCACATATAATGTCAATGAAAGAATGCAAACCCATTTGGGGAGACCACTCAACCCACCATCCGCTACTCTCCACCCGTACCAACCAACACACCATGTGGGGATTAACTCGACCTACCCTGCCATAACTCTCTACCGGTAGCATAGCTGCTTTATCATATAACTGGAGGCCTAGCCTCTTTTAGTAACTGGGGCAGAAGCCCTTTTTATAACTGGGGCATAAGCCCTTTATCATAACTGGGGCATAAGCCCTTCATCATAACTGGGGCATAAGCCCTTTATCATAACTGGGGCATAAGCCCTTTAATAACTGGGGCATAAGCCCTTTTGCACTTCCTCCATCCATATAAAAACCCAACCCAATGCATTTATAAACATCTCATATGCATATCATACATATCATGTGCATATCATACATGTCATGTGCATATCATACATATCATGTTTATCAAAATCCCATGCATTAAGTTCATATATAAACTTTAGGGCTATAATGGTCATTTTTACCTAGGGGCAAAACGGTCATTTTCATGTTATAAGGGTACTCTTGTAATTTTAGCAAAAATTAGGGTTTCCATGTTCATTAACGATTACTAACAATTCATGGGTGCAAACAGTGATTCTGGCCCATTTTTAGCGAAATCGAGTTATTGGGCCTAAAACCCCTAATGAGCCCTACTTAGCCGATTTTGTCATCTAGGCCCATTTAGCCTATATCCATAACAGCATTAACAGTCTTAACACACAATTTAATAGATTTCCGTTTTCTACCAATTTTACCCAAATGGGCCCGAAAGCGTATTGGGCCCTATTTCAGCCCCTCGAGGCCCAACTTACCGTGAATACCAAAAACACGTCCTTACCGTTTCCATTGTTCCCGATCATCATCTCATCGATTCTAACTAACTAGTGAGCGCTCGCTTGCTCACAAGTCCTCGAAATGCCAGAATTTTGGCATTTCGGCTTTTCGGCATTTATCGCTTGAAGCTATGAAAAAGTGTTCGTTACACACCTGATTTGCGATATTCCTTGACGAGATCTCCTATGCGATTTCTCCTATAATCAACCACTTATAGATTAGACCATGTTAATATTAAACCAAATCGAAAACTACCTATTATCATCACTTACACATTCGGCCACCATCCACAATGGCCCTTGGGTTCATACCTTTGCCGAAGTTGATGACTAGATTTAGTCACTCCGATGATCCAAGCTTTTCACACACTCCTCGATCGGTAGCCTTTAATCATCACTAGCACCAACAAACAAAATAACACCAAAAACCCTTTTAGCCTTAGTCGACAGAGGGGTTTTCAGCTTTTCTTAAACCACAAGATACAAATGGAAAGAAGGTTCGAAAACTTACCAAGAGATCTACTCGTTGAAGAACGTTCCAAATACCTTCCTACCCCATATCCGTTGTGAATCCAACTTAAACGTGCGTAGAAAATAGATCTAAATATTAATTCTCGAATCACTAAAATATGCAGCTTTCGGCTTTTCAGCAAATATTAATCTAAGCTATTACGAGGGTTAGTACACACCTGTTACGGGTTGAAGTTGAAACGTTTCCAAAAGCAATCGCCTACGATAACCACCACCTGTCACTCAAACTTAACTAATCCAATATCAATATATGTAAATCCTAAGCACATCAGTCATACGGAACATAAGGGCATATTCGTCATTTTACCATATAGGGGTATTACGGTCACTTTACCCTACAGGGGCTTTACGGTCACTTTACCCTACAGGGGCTTTACGGTCTTTTTACCTAATAGGGGTATTTTAGTCATTTCATCCTATAAGGGTGTTTTGGTAAATCTACAAACCAAAGGTATTTCAGTAATTTTGTAAACCAATGGTATTTCTATAATTTTTATAAAGTCTAGGGTATTTCTGTAACTTTGTAAATCAGGGGTATTTTGGTAATTTCACAAATTGAGGGTATTTTGGTAATTTCACAAACCAAGGGTATTTTGGTAATTTTATAAACTAGGGGTATTTTGGTAATTTTACAAACCAAGGGTATTTTAGTAATTTTGTAAATCAAGGGTAAAAAAGTAATTCTGTAAATCAAGGGTAAAACAGTAATTCTATAAATCGAGGGTAAAACGGTAATTCTGTAAATCAAGGGTAAAACGGTAATTCTGTAAGTCGAGGGTAAAACAATAATTATGTAAATCGGGGGTAAAATAGTAATTATGTAAATCGGGGGTACTTTGGTAATTTTACAAGTCGAAGGTATTTCAATAATTTTACAAATCGAGGATATTTCAGTATTTTTACAAACTAAGGGTATTTCGGTAATTTTAGTAAACTAAAGTATTCTAAACAGGGATAACAATACGAATGGGCCTAAAGCCTATTCTTAACCCAAATGGGCCCACACGCTCATGTGGCCCTTTTAGCCCAAATCTAGCCACAGATATGAGATTCACCTAGCCTAGTCTAATATTTACTACACAATCAAACAACTTATCCAATTGGGCCCATAGGCCCATTGGGCCTATATGGCCCCTTTCGGCCCATCGCGGCCCGAAGTAGCCATCCTACAGCTAGAGTAGTGAGAAATACACACATGATAGGAGACTAGAGTTAATCCACGCTCCGAGCACTCTTAGCCGACGCCCAACCCAAACGAGCACGCCATACAGCGAAAGGGATCAGCCAAGAAAGGTACCTTTACTCTCCTCATGGTTCCCTCTATTTAAAGCCAGCTTTGTATCCACTCTTATGTTAGCTTCCCGATGTGGGATCCCTCCAACATCAGAGTTTAAATTCAACACCAACTCTTGCCGCCCCCTGTTAGCAAAATAAATGCTCTTTGCTTGCCATAGGATTCGAACCTATGCCTCCCCTTAAATGCTCCACACACTACTTGCCACTAAGCCACAAGGCTTTTTGTGTCATATTTTATCCCCAATTAATTATAAGGTCTAAAGGCCAAAGTCCAGGTTCCCTTAAAAAAAACGAAATAAATTGCAAGAGCCAAGACTTGAACCCATGCTCCCTTACAACCTTAATGACGCCACAACCACTAGACTACATGCTTCCTTGTGTCATTTATTTATCACAATAATTTAAAAGGCCCTCATCCAAGCATCCAGGTTTTTTTCACTTAATACCAAAAATTTTGCTAAAGCCCAAGTTTGAACCCAAGATTTCTCCAACACTTCTCAAAGCCATTAACCACTAAAGCAAACATTTAATTGTGTCATTTCATTGCACAATTAAATACCTATATAAAACCTCCTTACGGACCCACACTCAAGGCCCAATACTTCTAAGCCCAAATTCGAGGTGTTACAACTTCCATTACCCATGTTAAACAAGTCTCTAGGGGTGTTACAGAGTACAACATACCAACCTTCATCAGTTGGATCTTTCGAGTCAAAAACTTGTTTCACTTATGAAGAAAATACATACAGCTCGTCTATTTATTGTTGTCTAGTGTGAATTAATTATGAGAAGTTCACCATTATAAAACCAAATTGATCTTTTTTAATTCTACGAGCAGTATTAACATCAGCTCAATCACATTGAAATAAGACAACCTTTCGTTTGTAACAGCCCATTTTTGGGTCAAGTCAGAACAGTGGTTTTGGAACCACAAATTTGAACCAGAAATATTTATTTTTATTATTTGTTTAAGGTCTACCGTATGATTGAATGATTGTGTGAAAATTTCGTTAAGAAATATTATCGATAGAGTGTCCAATTTGACTAATAGGACTAAATTGCAATAGGTGCAAAACGTGTGTTCTAGAAGCTAGAGGTGTCTAATTGAAATGAAATTTTAAATTGGGGGTCCTTAAATGGTAATTAGACCATTATACATTAAGTTGGACAAAAATGGACATGGTTGATAAAATTTCAAAGTTTTAAGTGAAGGGCATTTTGGTCATTTGGTAAATAAAGACAAATAAAACTAATAAAAAGATGTCGTCTTCCCCAATTTAGTCCTCAAATGGTTGAATTTCTCAAGAAAGACATAGCTAGGGTTTGGCCACTTTCAAGCTCGATTGTAAGTCCGTTCTTGTCCAGTTTTTAATGATTTTTATATTTTACCTAATCAGCTATTTCAAGGGGTAATTTGAAAGAAAATCAAAGTCTAGAATTTTACCCATGTAGATATTTTTGTATATTGATGTCTAATGATAGAAAATGTATGTTTAATGTTAGTTAAACAACATTTACCAAGTGATTTTTGATGAAAATGTCAAATAGGGACCTGTTTGTAAAAGTTGTAAAATGTGTGTAAAAATGCGAATAAATGAAAAATGTGGGCTGATATAAGTACTAATAATATTTGGCTAGGCTTGGGTAATGAAGAAATCGAATGAAATTCATTTTACGAGCCTAGGGACTAAAATGTAAAAAGTTAAAATGTTAGGGGAAAAAATGTAATTTTTGCCATAAGGTGTTTTTGAGATTAAATTGAATAATGTAATAATTGAATGAGTTAACTTTGATATTATAGATCAAGAAAGAAGAGGTTCTGACCTAGACCAGGGAAAGAACAAAGCTGTGGACTAAATCGAACTATTAGTCATTTTGTACCGAGGTAAGTTCGTATGTTATAAATAAGCTTTAATATGATTGTATTTTATTGCTTTAATATTGCATGAATTGTATGTTTGATAAATGTGGATGAGATTAATCTTATGAACCAGTCCGAAGATGAATTGACAAGCGAGAAATCCTGTTGAACCTTAGGAATAGGGTAGGATACAAGTGACATGTCACTACGGTAGTTATGTGTTATGTGATTATGTGACCCAGGTGCTGGTCTTGTACGTCCTACCATTGGCTGAGTATACCAGCATATGTTGCGGATACTTGACAGCTTGTGTGAGCAGCACCGCGTAGCTACATCTTGACTGATAGCTTGTGTGAGCAGGCCCGTTGATAGCTCGAGAGCGAGCAACTATGTGATATGAGACTTGGGTAGCTTTGGATACATATGTGGAACTTAGTGTGCAAATTTCCCAAGTATCTGACATATTTATTCCGAGTGGTTCACAGGTACGTCAAAGATGAGAATATGTGTAAGTTCATTTCGAGATGGTTCAGGTATGTATGTAAAGCTCATGTTTATTAAATGCTTGAAATGATGAAAATGAGGTAAGTTTAGTGATGAAATGAATTATGATACTATGGTAAATTTACATTCAATTATGTTATATTATTTGAATGTTATATGCATGGTAAGGTTGCTTATTTCTTGCATATGAGCTTACTAAGCTATATAGCTTACTTTGTTTATTTTCCATATTTTATAGTGTCGCCAAGCTAGCTCGGATCGGATATCGTCGGAGTTTCGAATCACACTATCAAACTCTCATTTTTTGGTATTGATGATCTTAGTAATTCGAAAGTATGACATGTATAGGGACTTGGTCATTTTGTTATATGTGTCATTATGATTTTAACCAAATGAATTGGCTTGTAAATGTCAAAGGCTTGTTGTGGAAATTGGTCATGTAAATTGGCTCATCTTGGTTAATATGGTTGTAAGTCTATTTATATGCATGTATGTGCTAATTGTTGTAGTGATGTGGTTTATAATGGTTTGTTACTTGCTGATCGTAGTTTAATGCCTTGTTGTGAATTGGATTGGTTGGTTTATTTATATGCTATATCATCTTGATGAGTGACTACAAGTTGGTATTAGTCTTAGTGATGTTTTGGAAATGTGAAAATGGTATGTTTGATTTAGCCTGTTAAATGTCAAGTGCATTTTAGATGATGGTATTACATTGGTATGCATTGGCCATGATTGTGGATGTTTGGTTGCCTAAGTGTGCCATGTTTTGTTCCTTTGATTTGGTGTAAATGTATGTGTGAATAAGGGTGGCAAATGGCTTGGTAAATAGCCCTTATTTTGTCCACACGGGTAGACACACGGGCGTGTGTCTGCCCCGTGGGCATGTGTATAGGCCGTGTGTCCCCTGCACCATAATTTTGAGAAATAGAATGCTTAGAATTGAGCACATGGGCAGAGACACGGGTGTGTGTCTCAGCTGTGTGGACGGCACAACCTTGAACACGGGCGTGTGCCCTGGCTGTGTGAAGTCTGCACCTATTTTATGAAAATTAATTTTCAACACAGCCTAGCACACGGGCGTGTGACTTGGCCTTGTGATCTCAATTTATTCATGGGTTACAAGTCAAAGAGTTACACGGGGTCGAGACACGGACGTGTGTAGCCACATGGCCTGCCCACACGGGCTTGCCCCATATCCACATGGGCTTGTGACCCTGTTTAACGGAAAAATTTTCTAGGTTTGTAAAAATTTCTAAAGTTCTCGGTTTAGTCCCAGACCACTTCCAGAGTATGCTTTGGGCCTCTTAGGCTCGTGCTAGGGACTTTATGGTTGAATGTGAATGGTTTTAATTTGGACGAAAATTTATGGCTTGGAATTGTATGATTGTTTGTGTGGTAAGTCTGGTAATGCCTTGTACCCTGTTCCAGTGTCGAATACGGGTAAGAGGTGTTACACTGTTTTCTATAGTAATTCAACTCACTAATGTCAGTAAGAAGTCCGTAATACTCCACATTTCCCTCAATAGGATTACTGTCCCTAACACTATCATAACTTGTAATTGAAGAATTAACAACTATTCCACAATTTTGAGTCCTCCTCAATCTTTCGCGAGATTTTGTATGAATGTAACACCCCAAACCCGGCCTAGACGTTATGACCGGATCCAGTGTGCCACATTGATGCATACAAAACATTCCGTATTACTTAGTTTGGAAAACCTTATTGGTGATGTAAAGATACTTTTAATATAGGTTAAAGTGAATAGGAGCTGTGCACCAGGTAGGAAACCAGAAAAAGAGGAGGTGAGTCTGTCGGACTGCTTAAGTACCAAGCTCCCTTCGGATCCAATCCTAGACATGCACACCGCCATTGCCACACTCTAACATCTCGTATAATTGTGAGAAAACCATTTGGTTAAGTTCATCTTAATAACGTGATTAAGTTTGAAAATGTTTGCTTAGCGGAAGTCTCACTTGTAATCGAGTTATTTTGAAATCACTTAATGTTTTTGAAAACGTGTCCTAAAGCTAACCAATTTTCCTTAGTTATCATAGTTTTTTTTTCATCATAATAAAATAAAATAATAAAAGTAAAACAAAACCATAAAAATAATTAAGCGGCCTTATTAAACTTAAAACCCAAAACCATAAATGAAATTAAAAGGACGTCCAGTTCACCAGAAAGAAACCAGGTTCGTAGAAACATGTGGCCAGTCCGAATCCCTCACAGCTCCAAGCCCACTATGGTTGAGGATTACCTGCGAGGATGAAAATAAGGGGTGAGTTTTGGGAAACTCAGTGTGTAATTCAACCCAACCATAGCCTAAATCAGTTCAAACCACAGAGACAGAATAAGTTGGCCTCAGCCCAGAACAGATATCAGAATAAAGCGCATAGGCCCAGAACAGACCAAAACAGATATATCATGCTTATGCAGAAACCCAACCATATCCAACCACATACACCCCCATACCATTCTTTCGCCATGTGGGGAGACTACTCGACCCACCCAACCGCTACACGCCACAGAAATATGCAGCATGGCTGCCAGATACAGAAAATGTGACAGAGTCACCAGATACAGATATTTTGTGGCAGTGCCACCAGAACAGATATATGTGGCAGGGCCACCAGAATAGATAATTTGTGGCATAGCCACCAGGACGCTTCCTCCATAATATAACCCATGTCCCCATGCAACAGATATACATTCATGGCATACATCATACAGATTTAATTCATCATGCTTTTCAGACAAAATTAACCCTAGGGGTATAGAGGTCATTTTGCATACATAGGGGTATAATGGTAATTTTGCATACATAGGGGTACTCTAGTACATCTAACTATTTCTAAGGTTTTCATGCATATCGTAGCTATTACGTTTAGCCAGAAACACTTACCGAGTGTTCTTACCGAATTGGGCCCGTTGGCCCATTAACCCGTTTTGGCCCATTAAGCCCAAATATCAAAACGTACGAAATCGCGCGTACTGCAGTTTTATCACTTTCGATTACCAGTAATAATTACCCATACGTCTTACGAGCATTCGCACACTCGTAAGTTCCCAAAATACCGGCTTTTCGGCATTTTGGCTTTTCGGCTTTTGCCGATCTAGCCTATGAGAGGGTGTCCGTTACACACCTGTTTTTGGGATTTCCTCGACGAGATCTACACACGAACTGCCTACAATTGAACCACTTAATATCACTCCAAATATCGAAATAAGATTGAGTATATAGTCCCCTACCACATTCGGCCAAACATGCTTAACACCCTTATTGCTCTTACCTTACTGCCGAAAGATGGTTAACTCCAAAGATCCATCGTTCCACCTGTCCAAGCCCTTGATCAACCACCTTTAAATCACGCTATTACCAAAACAAAATAGTTATTACGACCCCTCAGGGTTACAAGTCCAAATCGACAACCTCCCTAACTTTTAGGGATTTCGGCTTTTCCTAAAATATGTAAGAATACTAAGTTTTGGAGAAGACTTACCACTGATTCCTTAGTGAATGATTCCAATGAGTTTCCCACTTGATCCCAATGTAGATCTAAGCCCTCAGATGATAACAAAAGTTGAGCTTTCAGTGACTCTAGTATTCGGCTAAGTCCCTTTTAATGTAGGGTTTTTGGCTTTTTGCAACTTGTGTTTAGAAAGGTAAAACGAGAGGGTTTTGCTATGGTCTTGTCATCAAAACTTGAGGTTTTAGAGGGCTGGTGAATCGGCCACAAATGATGAAGAGAAGAGATGTGGTTTTGGTTATAAGAAATCGGCACAAAAAGAATCAAGCTTTCGGGGTTTCGGCTTTTTATGGCCAAAGGCTATGAAGGTTTTGAAACGGTTGAAGGGAAAAATGGAGATGAACAAGATGGTAGGAAGGTTCTGCAATGGAGGAAAGAAGAAGGAAGATAGATGGAGAAAAGAAGAAAAGAAAAGAAAGGAAGAGAAGGAAGAATGGTCAGAAAAGAAAAAAAACGGCACAACACTCCCAAATGCTGAATTTATACCTAGCCTTTGACCTAGCCGAAATTTACCCCCTAAAGAAACCCTTGGCCGGCCAACTCTTGCTTCGCAAGAGTCCACTATTCGGCCAACACCATCCTCCTTGATCAGCTCCTAAATCCTCTCCCTTATCCCCTCCTTACTCAATCTCCTGAGCACTCAAACTCCTCCTGACAGACTTTTACTTCAGTTCCACTACTTACCTTTTTGTTCATAAAAATTAATCCCTTGATTTGTTGTTATTGTGACTTGAACCTGGGTCCTCCCTAGCTTCCACACGCCACTTATAGCCTTCCCTGTGGCGTCACTTGCCACTTCACCACTTACTTCCTTGTGGTCTATTTTACACAATTAATTCCTCAAAGCCCACTTTACCAGAACCCCTTTCTCTTATGGAATTAAAATTAATTAAAACTATCGGGTTATCCTAAGCTTGGGCCTTCTAGAGGCCCACTATCATAATTAAACCTACACTTAACAAGCAGAACACAGAATTTTTAATTTTACAAACTTTTTTTTTTAGAATTCCCAAAAATTTGGGGCGTTACAATGAAACCTGAATCCATTGATGAGAAAGGCACTATATCTTTTTACTACTCTATTCGGACCTTGGAAAAGCCATTTAACTTCGTCATTGACGTCCTTTCCACTCCAAACCTATTGAATCGAAATTAAATTGATTAATTATAAATGTTATGAGAAAACATTATTATTTGTTGATGAAAGATTCAGTTGCATGCCGTTTTCCCTAACCTTTAGTGAAAAGATTCTGTGAATAACTTATGAATATCTCGATGTTGTAATCTTTGGGATCATGAACGAGATCTCAAGACTTGTTTGTACTCGCTATGTTAAAAAGTGGATTACTTGGTTAGAAGATAAACAAATTAAAAAGATGAATATTTATCAAATTCTAAAACTTATTTGCATAATGGTTCAATTGAATCATGGAAAAAAATAACATATCGATGTGCTTGTACTCAAGATCTATCATCTAAGTGTGTAATTTCAACTCTACCAATTGGTTCTCCATAACCTCGAAATAAGTAAGTTTCAGCTAAGTTATGATCAGTGAGCCTAACATTTCTACTTGGTCTATTCAGTCTTGTTTCAACATCTTTTAAATATCTAGAACAGAAAGTCATACACTTTTATTCCAAGTATCCTTCAGCTATTGATCCTTCTGGATAATGCTTATTATGGAAATAAGACTTCAATTTGAATAGGAACCTAAACACAATATACAACATTATCAAAAGTTGTAACTAAAGGTATATTCATGAATGAATGAAAAACTTTACAAATAAATTAGCACCTATCTATATGATACATCCACCGATAGAAAACTGGTCCACCAAGTTTTGCTTCATGAGGGAGATGGATTACCAAGTGCACCATAATAGTGAAGAAGGAAGGTGTAAAGATCTTCTCCAAATTGCATAAAGTCAAGGCGGCTCGATCTTTTACTTTCTAAAGTTCTTCAACATTCAAAACTTTGCCAAAAATAGCTTTTATTATATTGGATAGTTCAATTATACAAGACGTCAACTTTTTTGACATACAACAACATAAAACAACTGGCAGTAAATCTTGCATCAAGATGTGATAATCATGTAATTTTAGGGAATATATTCTTCGATCTTTAAGACTCACATATCGAGATATATTTGACGCATACGCATCTGGTACCTTTATGTCCTTCAACACTGTGTAGAACACTTCTTTTTCTTTCTTCAACATTGCAAAAATAGAAGGCAGCAACCTATATTTCCCATTCGGAAGTACTTGAGGATGAAGTTCACGCTGAATTCCCATGTCAGCTAGATCAAGTCGACTTTGAAGATTGTCTTTCGATTTTCTATCGACATTCAGAATTGTCCCAATGATGTTCTCGCAAACATTCTTTTCAATATGCATGACATCAAGATTGTGTCACAAAATGTGATGCTCCCAATAAGGAAACTAAAAAAATACTTTTTTTTCCATAACTCCGCCTCATTAGGATCATCCTCCTCATCAGATTCATTATAAATCTGCTCGTCAACATCGCCAACATACGCCTCCCTTAGTTTTCTCTTTGTTTGCGTGTTGTGTGGTTGATTCATCTTCCCATAATTGAAATTGACATCTTTTAACATGAACAAGATTTCAGATCCAATGGTCTATTTAAGAGCTTCTCTAAACTCTTCAGTACCATCAAATCGAATCCTTTGAAATCTAAATCCATGATTTCTATCTAACCACCAACGATGCCCCATATAAGATAACTTCTTCCCATTATATAACCAATTCGAACATGTTTGCGTTGCAGAATAAGGACAAGCATAACGTCCTTTGGTACTCCAACCAGATAAATTTGCATAAGCCGGGAAATCATTAATAGTCCACAACAAAGCTACATGTAAATAAAAGTTCTCCTTTCTCAAGACATCATATGTTTCAACGCCCGCCCATAACTATTTCAACTCTTCAGTATGTGGCTGGATATAAATGTCAATATCATTTCCGGGACCTTTCTCTCCTGGGACAATCATAGATAAGATAAAAGAAGATTGCTTCATGCAAATCCACGAAGGCAAATTGTAAGGAAAAAGCACTATAGGCCAAGTACTGTACGAAGTACTCATGATTTTATAAGGATTAAATCCATTCGATGCTAGCCCAAGCCTCACATTCTGAGGATTAGTTGCAAAGCTTGGAAATTTATTGTCAAATGATTTCCAAGATAAAGAATCTGCAGGATGCCTTAATAATCCATCATCGATTCGTTGATCATGATGCCACCTCATAGACTCGATTTTCTTGACGACATGAAAAGCCTTTGAAGCCTTGGTATTAGTGGAAAATATTGTAAAATCTTTACTGGCTTTTTTCTTGACTATGGCTCACCTTCATCCTCATTCACATCTTCTGTACTCATATTCATCCAATGAGATTTACCATAAACTTGACAAGACTGTTGGTTTTTCCAATCATCCTAATACAACATGCATTCATTTGGGAAACTATGAATTTTTTCGTACCCAAGGCCTAAATCTTTTATCAGTTTCTTCATATCTTTACATGAATGAGAGATTTTTGCAAACAGAAACATATCTTTCAAAAACTCTAAAAGCATTGTAAAAGAGTTTCCGGTCCACTCTTCCAAACATTTTAAGTGAAATAGACAAATGTAGAAGGACATTTTTGAATATTTTGATCCCTCGTAAAGTTCTTTATTCATTCCACTCAGTAACTTGTACAACTTTGACGCTTCTCTATTTGACTCTTCATCAGGTACACTTATTCCCGTTTCGGTAGAAGCATTTCCACCAATATTACAATCATCAGATGCAAAAAAGTCAGGTGGAAATGATTGCAAACTATAACTGTGCATATTAAATACATCTCGCAACATACCTTCCTTATCATCTTCTTTAACAGACTGATGGTAAGCACTTTGAGGATAAGTCAGATTAATCGTTAAAGAGGTTCTACTAGGTGTACACTCTCCATGAAAAATCCATTTTTTACACCCCCGAATAAAGCCATAAAAAATTAGATGTTAATAGAAAACTTCAGGAAAATTCCAATTGATGTTTCCGTAATTCTTACACGGTCAAAGAATCATATTCTCTTGGCTTGCATTTTGAAATGAAAAATTTAGAAAAGTTTGTACTCCATTTCGATAGTCATTGCTTACCCTTGACAAATTCATCCAACTCTTATCCATTTCGTTGTTCTTGAAGTATAAAGTTGACAATATGATATTTATTTATGTTAGTTATGTAAATTATGTAAGTTATGTAGGTTATGACATTTATGATATGATATATATTTATGTATTATGTAAGTTATGATATGATATATATTTATATAAGTTATGTATGTTATGTGAGTATGTAAGTTATGTAATTTTAAAGAAATGAACATGAAAATAATGTAAATTGAGTAATATCTGTATGGGCATACATTTGTATTGTCAAAAGAAGATTTCACCATTTCACTAATATACACACCTCAAGTCAGTTCAACATTTTCATTGTTTTAAAACAATCATGCCCGATAAATATTTAAATTTTATTTCGCACAAGCATGCTAAAATTCAAAAGAACACTAACCTTAATAACCTTCCCAAAACAGTAGGTTCAACCCCAAGCTTCAATCCAAATGTTAAATCTAGCTTCACCCTTGTTCTCTTCTCTAGCTTCAAGCATGTACCTAACATTTTCTATGAAAAAAAGTTGCTGTAAATATTATAATTTAGATTTATTTAATTCTTTTTAATAATATAGAGACTAAATTGATACGTTTATTCATTTGAAGGAATATTATTTATTTATTTATTCATTTATTACACATGGGGATTTCTTAACACAGCATGTTCAAAATTTCCATTACTACTTTGCCAAATATTAATCCATGTATTATTATTTGATCGCAAAATATTAAATTTATTAATATATTATGAGTCATTCATTACTTAATATGCATTTTTAAAAATAATTTTATTTAAAAAATCCAAAATTTAAATGCACATAAGTTGAAAACAATTATAAATTAACATGTATACTAGTTATTAATCTATATAAGAAATGTACCTAAATCTTCTTAATTTACTTTTTTTTTATCATTCCAGAAGTTTGTTGGTTGAAAATAAAAGGATACATTACTGAAAATTTTAAAACTATACTTTAGCCCAGCCTAAACAATGTGATGAAATGAAAACAATGCAAAATTCCCATAAAAATGAATAAAATTATTAAAGTGTCCACAAGACTGGAATAGTCCTTAAAACCCATAGATTGATTAATAGAAAGAAAGCAATGGAAGATTGAAATGAAGTAATGCTATCGATAAAGGTTATAAGAAGGAATGAATAATTTTAGCCACATTTGAAGAATCATATCAATCCATCCACTTGCTTGTTTGAACGTTGATGCATTTGCATGCCCACTTTGCCTTCCATTAAAGAGGCAGACAACTACTCCCACAAAGTTTAGGCTAGCAACCCTTCAATACAAACCATAACCTTAAATATAAATTATTTAATATATCCAAAATATTCTAAATATAATTGATCGCGTGATTTCGTGATGGGTTTTAAATATTTATAATTAATCGTTCTTGAAACTAACTATTATCACGATGCAGGCAAGTGTACCTATCGAACAGTAGTAAAGTTTTAGCAAGATCAGATTGTCGAACCCAAAGGAACTAAAAGTACTAGTAATGACTGTCTTATTATTGTTTAGCCTAGGAATAAAGAGGTTTTTGTTTTAACTAACTAATTATCTAAACTAAGAATTCATAGAGAATGGAATTGGGGAATTGCTTTTGGGAAAATCGATTGAATTAAGACAATACCTAAGGAAAAATCCACCTAGACTGTACTTGTTATTTTGGCTCAGAATCGGACGATTTATTCATTTAACTTGTTCCGTAGAGATCCCTAAGTTATGTTATTATCCCTATTCAAGACTAATAACGTCTAATCCCTAGATTGAATAATTGATACCTTTCTCTAATTAACACCCTAGGGTTGCATTAGCTCGATCTATGGATCCCCTTATTAGGTTTCACCCTAATTCGGTAAAATCTTGTCACCTTATGGGTAGGCGCGCAATCAACTCCGCTTAATTATGACAAATGTACTCTTAGACAGGGTCTATTTCTCCTCTGAATAAGAACTTATCTTGAATCAATATCCTGGGATATCAAAACAAGAATTAAGAACACATAATTAAGAACAAGTTAAATATTTATAATATAATTCAGAAAATAATAACAAGATTCGTCTTAGGTTTCATTCCCCTTAGGTATTTAGGGGTTTTAGTTCATAACTAAATAAGAAAACTTCTCAAAATAATAAAGAATACAAAACATAAAGAAAACCCAAAACTCCTCAAGGAGAAATTGAGGAGAGATCTTTGATCGCGTGATTTCATGATAGGTTTTAAATATTTATAATTAATCGTTCTTGAAACTAACTATTATCACGATGTAGGCAGGTGTACCTATCGAAGAGTAGTATAGTTTTAGCAAGACCGGATTGTCGAACCCAAGGGAACTAATTATAATTAATCGTTCTTGAAACTAACTATTATAACTAAAAGTACTAGTAATGACTGTCTTATTATTGTTTAGCCTAAGAATAAAGAGGTTTTTGTTTTAACTAACTAATTATCTAAACTAAGAATTCACAGAGAATGGAATTGGGGAATTGCTTTTGGGAAAATCGATTGAATTAAGACAATACTTAAGGAAAAATCCACCTAAATTGTAATTGTTATTCTGGCTCCGAATCGGACGATTTATTCATTTAACTTGTTCCGTAGAGATCCCTAAGTTATGTTACTATCCCTATTCAAGACTAATAACGTCTAATCCCTAGATTGAATAATTGATACCTTTCTCTAATTAACACCCTAGGGTTGCATTAACTCCATCTATGGATCCCCTTATTAGGTTTCACCCTAATTCAGCAAAATCTTGTCACCTTATATGTAGGCGCGCAATCAACTCCGCTTAATTATGAAAAATGTACTCTGAGACAGGGTCTATTTCTCCTCTGAATAAGAACTTATCTTGAATCAATATCCTGGGATATCAAAAAAAGAATTAAGAACACATAATTAAGAACAAGTTAAATATTTATCATATAATTCAGAAAATAATAACAAGATTCATCTTAGGTTTCATTCCCCTTAGGTATTTAGGGGTTTTAGTTCATAACTAAATAAGAAAAGATCTCAGAATAATAAAGAATACTAAACATAAAGAAAACCCAAAACTTTTGAAGGGGAAATTGAGGAGAGATCTTCAATCTTGATGGTGAATCCGACTTTTGAGATGGATCAATCAACTTCCTTGGAGTAATTCCTTACTTCCTATTTTGTGCCCCCTCTTTCCTTTCTCCTCTAGGGTGTATTTATAGGCTTTGAGATGCCTAAGAGCCCTCAAAATTAGCCTTTTCCAAATTGAACTCAACTTGGGCTCGGCAGGGACACGTCTGTGTAACATGCCCGTGTGTGATTACTTTAGGCCGTGCTCGAGCCTGCCAAATTGACACAGCCGTGTGGTTTGCCCGTGTGAGGAGGTCCAGGTCATGTTGATTTCGTACTTTGGCCCATTTTCTCCAGTTTTGGCCCGTTTATCGTTCCTTTCGCTCTCATATGCCCTCCTAAGTATAAAACATGAAATTAAAGCATTAGGAGCATTGAATTCACCAATTCCAATTGGAAATCATCCATAAAATGCGTTAAACATGGGGTAAAAATATGTATAAATTATGGTTTATCAAATACCCCTACACTTAAGCATTTGCTTGTCCTCAAGCAAAATTCTCAACTCATAATCAAAATAAATTCTTCTCAACTTATAATTTCTATCGATAATATCTCAAAATAATCCACAGGTAATCATACATTGAGAATTCAACTAAAAGAACATAAAAGTTTCAAACATTCCAAGTTGAGTATTTAATCATGAAACATAGATGTCTGCCCTCATCTAAGTAATTGCCTTTGATTCAAAATATCATAGAGTTTCACATCCTCCCTAAAGATTCACTCAAATCACTCAAGGTGTTTTAAGGATAATAAATAAAGCACTCAATAGTCAATAATGAAAAGTCATTACCATAGGCTTGCATGAAAATCAAATCTCCACCACTGATAAATTAAGATGAAACATCAATCAAAAGGTATTTAGAGGGTTGTAATGAGGCTTGGTTAGGGGGTGTGGTCACAAGCTGAAAGAAAGGGTTAGAATCGAGATTGAATTGAAAAATTTCCTAACTAGAAAAAGATTTAATCGTCACTTGTGTACAACAGAGCTTCTTCTCAGAATTTGGAATTACTAATGTGTATACATAGTTTTTTTTTAAAAAAACAAGTTAAATAACATAGAATAACTATTAAGAACAAGACGTAGCTAAGCAATTTATTCAACTCAAATCTCGACAAATATAATGATTAATTTAGGGGATTTCAACAATAATGGGTTAAGGGTTAATATTAAGGGTAATACAAGAAATGGCTTATTAGGCTCAAGGGGGTTTACTAGCGGCCAATCGTGGAGGTAGGCTTTTCATGGCATGAGTGGGTTAATCCTAAGTGCCTTAATCATTTTGACATATCAAATCGAATGGTGTGGTCTCTACATGCATAATCAAGTAAGTTCTAGAATAACAGTTCAATACTGATGCACTCAAAGTAATAATAAAAGTAAGCATGAAAGAATTAATAGATGCTCAGAAGTCTCAAAAATCTCACAAAAATTATGGCTTTTTGATGTTTAAAACTTGTGAATTCCAACTCAAAGTAATACCTAAACTTTGGGGAAACAACCTAAGATTTTAAATTGTTAAAAATCAACTTATCATGTTGATTCTCTAATGTCTTGAGGTTTAAACAATCAATGCATAAATGCCTATGTTTTAATTCAAGATATATCAACAAAAATCATAAATCAATCAAAATTTATCCTAAATATGATATGAGAGCTTTTTAAGAGAATAAGATTGTCATTCAGGGATTTTTCTGATAATGAAATAAATACCCCCACACTTAAGATGTACATTGCCCTCAATGTACAAAGATAGATATTAGAGTATAAAAATAAAATAGAGGGAGAAGTGAAACTTCCTGTATGATAAATTCCTCGAACTAGAGTTTTGGAGAGTGATCGGTTCGAGAGTGGAGGAGGATACTTCGGCGGTCGTAGAGGTTTATTAGTCCATATGTCTATGCCAAAGGAATATTATAAATAGTGGTAGCTATTGTCGTGGTCGATCAGGACATGGCAGTCGTGAAGAACCTTTCCCGGTGGAGTTGTTAGTTCCTATGCGATGATGAGCTTAAGAGCTCTATATAATTGTGATAAAATCAGGAACGTTTTAGGGGATATTAGGAAGAATAATTACTCATAAAGAAATAACCGAAATTGATAATTAAAAATAAAATTATAAAATCTAATAAAAATAAGTAGTTTTAATAAAAATTAAAAATATAAAATAATAATTAAATGTTTTTAAACATCTTCATCGTTGGATGGTTCGCGAGGTGGGTCTGGCGATGAGATGTTGAGGTGTTGAAAAATCTGCTGTAGAGTAGCATCAATGTTGTCAAATCATTGAAAACACTACTACTCGAATCTAGTGAGGCGCTTAGAGATGTCAGCATATGAAGCCGCCGCATGAACTGGATGAGAGGGTGGTGGTGGCTAAGTCGGTGGGTCCTCGTGCTGTGGAGGGACATCATCAGGAATTTCCTCGTAGGCCTCCTCCTCGGTAGATTGGGCGAGACAATATTAGGGAGGGTAGGTTCCTCGGCGCCTCTCGATCATCTTCATGCTAAGCATGCTAGAGATGCCTTGTGGAGATATCTAGCCGATGAGGGTAAGGGATGATTCTTGGGCTGCGGTGTTGGAGAGCACGAAGTGTCGAGCCAACCAAGTAACATAGGGGCCAATGGAGATAACCCCCTTCCTATGCTGCTCCGTCTGGTGCTGATCACGAGGGCGCTGAAATAGGCAAGGTCGATGATGTGCCCGTGCGACATGCACCATAAGAAGTAGGCATCGTGAATGTTGACAACGCTAGTGTTCTCTTGCCTTCCTGTAATTGTGTGAGCCAAAATGGCATGTAGGTACCTCAGGGATGGTGGGAGAACTGATGCCTTGGAGCGGCTAAGATTGTAGGAGGCTGCGCCAGGGGCCAAAGTGTGCCAGCACTTCGAGGGAAAGAAATGTATGTGGCGAGTGAGAGCATGTAGTTCATTCTCCTCCTTGAACTCCTCCGTAAATAAGCCCAGTACATCACTGAACTCTGGGACGTTTAGCTGGCAGACTAACCCACCTAGGCGAAACTAAACTGTGCCGAGATCATCGTAATTTGTCATTACGGTTTGAAGATGAAACGTTGAGCATAGTTCCATCGTGAGCTCAAGGTATATTAGCTTGATGATCCCAAAGAACAACTCCCAAGGGTCGGTGGTTAGGAGGGCCCAAATCACATCAGCTAACCGAACTTGTTCTATGGCAGCCCAGTCGATGTAGCAGCCCACAATTAAAGGTCGGGCCCAAAGTATTTGGAAAAGCTCTTCTTGGGACCCTCGGCAGAACTACAGGAGAGGGTAACGAATTTTTGTGGTTGGACCCGCAAAAGATAACGCTCCCTTCCTCTTCTTCGAAGCAGGTACGACAGTTTGCTTTCCTCATAGAGACGACATGGTACCTGCAATCAAAAACCATTAATTCATTTTGAGGAATGATCAAAATAAAATGAAGATAATTTGTAAATAACAATCATAATTTCAGCAACTACTAAGACTAACAAGTTAATCAAAGCAATCAATTGTATGGCATAAAAATGGCAACGAATTTCATGGAATGCAATATGTGTGACGAATGAAAAATGTTAACACTAAAGGCATGAGTATATATATTGTTCTAATCATGAATATTTACTTCTAACTAATCAAATAAAGTAGAGAAATCATATAATGAGTAAGAATTTTAACGTGAGAAAGATAATAACTATTCTAGATATAACATTTGTATGATAAAAATAAGAAAGGAACATGAAAAATTTCATATTATTATGATAAATAGCCCTAGAAATTAGTAAGACTAAACGAGAAAATAGTGAACAAACGCTAGTAAGAAGAGAATGGGCGTCAAAAATTGAGTTGGAGGCGGTGCACGGGCGTGGCAAGGAGGCCGTGTGGAATTGCAGTGACTAGGGTTAGGGTTTTTGAGTGGGGAAGACAATGAATAGTGCAGGGTATTTATAGATTTTGGGGCACACGGCCCCGTGTTCCCAATTTCATCCCATGTGATTCGCGAATTTTTAATTTGGACGCGTCTAACATTTAGTACACGCCCGTATTCCGTGGGCGTGTGGGTGCACACGGCTGTGTCGCACGGCTGTGTCTGACTTTGTTCGCTTCTCCCACGCCCGTGTCAATCTAACAGGTTCGACCACGGGTGCTAGACACGGGCGTGTCACATGCCTGTGCTATTTTAACAGGTTCACCCACGGTTCTTCCACACGGGCGTGTCTTACCCTCGTGTTGTTTTGGCAGGTTCGACCACGGCCATGTTGTACGGCCGTGGTGTTTTATCATAGCCCGTGTTTGGACAAAAATTGTTGTCCTATTTTCACACGGCTCTAAGCACACCTGTGCTCTTGGCCTTGTCCCTGTGGAAAACCTGTATTCAAGAGCTCCGTTAGTAAGTTAGATGCTGAAGACTAAATTTTAAAGAAGTTAATACAGTTAGTGCTCAGGTTGCCTCTCGAGAAGCGCTTATTTATAGTCTAAGCTTGATTTACCTCTCCATTGAATGATCACGGTGGTTTGAGGAGTTTATACTCCTCATTCCTACTATTAATCTCATCAAAATAAGGTTTTAAATGGGTGTTGTTTACCTTAAAAGTGTCAAACTTGGGATGACTCACCTCGACCGTACTAAATGGAAAAATGCTGAGTACTGTAAGAGGGATTTCTTCATTTGATGTGGTAGCAACAATGTGGGGATCTGTGGCATCTAATAAGACTCTATCTCCAACCTTAAGTTGATTTGGAAAGGGATTGAGCTTGTTCTGTCGTAGATTCAGTTTGTCAGGTGTTCTCGGTTTATGCGTCTGCCATTCATCTAGCTCCTCGATTTGTAGCCTTCGATCTTCATGAATGGGTCCTCTACTATTGCTTGAGAATAACTCATGTGCTTCCTTCAGACTCATTTCCTACAAAGAAGGTTGTACCATATTGTTAGTTTCAGTAGAATGGTTTAGACGATCACCTTCAATTTCCATTCTGTTGCCAGAATTGCGAGCTTGAAGGGTGATTATTTCGTCTCCCACACGGAGTGTGAGTTCACCTGTGCCAATATCAATAATTGTTCTAGCAGTTGCTAAAAAGGGCCTTCCTAGAATTAAAGGAGTGTTGCTATCCTCCCCTATGTCTAGAACAATGAAGTCAACGGGAAATATAAATTTATCGATTTTAACTAGAACATCTTCAATAATACCCCTAGGAAATCTTATAGTTTTATCTGCTAATTGAATGCTCATCCTAGTCTGTTTGGGTTTCCCGAGAGCTAATTGTTTGAACATTTTGCAAGGCATGACGTTAATACTAGCCCCCAAATCAGCTAATGCATATTAACATCTACACTACCAATTAAGCAAGGAATTGTAAAACTCTCTAGATCTTTAAGTTTGTTGGGTAGTTTATTCTAGAGAATAGCTAAGCAATCTGCGTTTAGCTCCACATGCGATGCCTCGTCCATCTTCCACTTATTCGCTAAAAGCTCCTTTAAAAATTTCATTGCGTTTGGGATCTGCGATAGAGCTTCAATAAACGGTAGCTTAATGTGTAATTTTTTTAAGAGTTTAAGGAATTTACCAAATTGTTCATCTGAGCGGTCTTTCCTTATCGCGTTAGGGTATGGCACACGAGGTTTATATTCGACATTCACCGAATTGTTTTTATTATGATCTACCTCGCCTTGACCTTTGCTTACCACAGTTTCTGACCTCGGTTCTGGCTCAGGCTCAACAAATCCTTCTTCATCTTGAACATTATTGGGTTGAGTTGTTCCCTTGGGTTAGGTTCAGTATTACTTGGCAAGGTCCCTTGTGGTCGTTTGGAGATTAGTTTGGAAAGCTGGCCTATTTGAGTTTTGAGCCCTTGGATCGGCGCTTGTTGATTTTTAAGTGTTGTCTCGGTATTCTGGAAATGAGTTTCTAACACCGATATAAACTTTGAGAGCATCTCTTCAAGGTTTGGCTTCTTTTCCTATTGGTAGGGTGGTTGTGGTCTTTGATTTTCTTGACGGCCCCACGAGAAATTGGGGTGGTTCCTCCAACCTGCATTGTAAGTGTTACTATATGGATTGTTTTGAGGTCAAGGATTATTACCCATGTAATTTAATTGCTCGTTATCAATGTTGTGGCCATAAGGTTGGTATTCCGAATGGCTTGTTCCACCACCACTTGCTTCGCACTTTATTACTGGGTGAAACTGTGAAGAACTAAGAAAACCATCAATCTTTTTATTTAGAGGTTCTACCTGATTTGATAGCATAGTAATCGAATCGACATTATAAACGCCTGCTATTTTAGTTGGTTTTGTCCTCATAACTTGCCACTGATAGTTATTCAGTGACATCTCCTCTATAAACTCATAAGCATCTTCAGGTGTTTTATTATTGATGGTTCCGCCAGCAGCTGCGTCAACCATTTGCCGAGTTGAAGGATTCAGGCCATTATGGAACGTTTGAACCTGAAGCCAAAGTAGTAACCCATGGTGAGGGCACCTTCTCAGTAAGTCCTTGTATCTCTCCCATGCATCTTAAAGAGTTTCTAATTCCATCTACACAAACGAAGAGATATCATTACGTAATTTGGCCGTTTCAGCTGGCGAGAAATATTTTAATAGAAAATTTTCAGTCATTTGTTCCCAAGTAGTGATTGACCCTCGTGATAATGAGTTCAACCACTGTTTAGCTTTGTTCTTAAACGAAAAAAGGGAATAACCGAAGACGAAAATGTATCGCATAGTTCTAAGAAGTTGGCTAAATTAGCGTTGGGATCCTCATCCTGCAAACCATCAAAATGAACAAATTGCTGTATCATTTGAATAGTGTTAGGTTTTAGTTCAAAAGTATTTGCAGCTACAACAGGTCTAACAATGCTCATTCAGTTCCTATTAAAGAAGGTTTAGCATAATCATACATAGTTCATGGAGTAGGATTTTCATTAGCCGCAATTGCAGGAGGTAGCTGATTGTCTTTGTTTTCAGCCATCTCTTCGGTTGGGGGTTGAGTATCGTCTTCTTGCTCGTTCTCTGTGTATCTTATGCTTCACCTTATTTCTCTTTGGTTTCTATGAATTGTGCGATCGATTTCTTCATCAAAAAGTAGTGGTCGTGACAGGTTTCTTCTAGTCATAAACTATAAAAAAACCTGGCAGAAGAAAGAAAAATAAAATTAGTAAATTAGAATAAAATTAAAAATAAAATTGGATTGCAAGAAAATTAAATGGCTAAAGTAATAAAAATTGTGTTCCTAATATTTTAGTTCCCCGACAATGGCGCCAAAAACTTGATCGCGTGATTTCATGATAAGTTTTAAAAAATTATAATTAATCGTTCTTGAAACTAACTATTATCACGATGTAGGCAAGTGTACCTATCAAACAGTAGTATAGTTTTAGCAAGACCGGATTGTCGAACCCAAGGGAACTAAAAGTACTAGTAATGACTGTCTTTTTATTATCTAGCATAAATAAAGAGGTTTTTGTTTTAGCTAACTAATTATCTAAACTAAGAACTCACAGAGAATGGAATTGGGGAATTACTTTTGGGAAAATCGATTGAATTAAGACAATACCTAAGGAAAAATCCACCTAGACTGTACTTGTTATTCTGGCTCCGAATCAAGCGATTTATTCATTTAACTTGTTCCGTAGAGATCCCTAAGTTATGTTATTATCCCTATTCAGGACTAATAACGTCTAATCCCTAGATTGAATAATTGAGACCTTTCTCTAATTAACACACTAGGGTTGCATTAACTCGATCTATGGTCCCTTTATTAGGTCTCACCCTAATCCGGCAAAATCTTGTCACCCTATGTCTAGGCGCGTAATCAACTCCGCTTAATTATGACAAATGTACTCTTAGACAGGGTCTATTCCTCCTCTGAATAAGAGCTTATCTTGAATCAGTATCCTGGGATATCAAAATAAGAATTAAGAACACATAATTAAGAACAAGTTAAATATTTATCATACAATTCAGAGAATAATAACAAGATTCGTCTTAGGTTTCATTCCCCTTAGGTATTTAGGGGTTTTAGTTCATAACTAAATAAGAAAACATCTGAGAATAATAAAGAATAGAAAATATAAAGAAAACCCAAAACTCTTAAAGGGGAAATTGAGGAGAGATCTTTAGTCTTGATGGTGAATCCAGCTTCTGAGATGGATCAATCGGCTTCCTTGGAGTAATTCCTTACTCCCTATTCTGTGCCCCCCTTTTCTTCCTCCTATAGGGTGTATTTATAGGCTTTGGAATGCCTAAGAGCCCTCAAAATTAGCCTTTTTTGAATTGGACTCAACTTGGGCTCGACAGGGACACGCCTGTGTAACATGCCCGTGTGTGATTACTTCAGGCAGTGCTCGAGCCTGCCAAATTGACACGGCCGTGTGATCTGCCCGTGTGAGGAGGTCCTGGCCATGTTGATTTCATACTTTGGCCCATTTTCTCCAGTTTTGGCCCGTTTCTCGTTCCTTTCACTCTCCTATGCTCTCGTAAGTATAAAACATGAAATTAAAGCATTAGGAGCATCGAATTCACCAATTCTAATAGGAAATCATCCATAAAATGTGTTAAACATGGGGTAAAAATATGTATAAATTACGGTTTATCAATTTTTAGTGTTGAAGATGAATCTGGCTTCTGAGATGGATCAATCGGCTTCCTTGGAGTAATTCCTTACTCCCTATTCTGTGTGTCCCCTTTCTTCCTCCTCTAGGGTGTATTTATAGGCTTTAGAATGCCTAAGAGCCCTCAAAAGTGGCTTTTTTTTAATTGGACTCAACTTGGGCTCGACAGGAACACGCCAGTGTGACACGCCCGTGTGCGATTATTTCAGGCCGTGTTCAAGCCTGTTAGAATGGAACGGGGATGTGTTCTACTCGTGTGAGTCGTGCTTCGATCCTGCCAAATTGATACGGCCGTGTGGGCTGCCCGTGTGAGGAGGTCTAGGCCGTGTTGATTTCGTTCTTTGGCCCATTTTCTCCGTTTTTGGACGATTTTTGGTTCCTTTTGCTCTCCTATGCTCTCCTAAGTATAAAACATGAAATTAAAGTATTAGGAGCATCGAATTCACCAATTCTAATGAGAAATCATCCATAAAATGCGTTTAACATAGGGTAAAAAATGTATAAATTACGGTTTATCAAATACCCCCACACTTAAGCATTTGCTTGTCCTCAAGCAAAATTCTCAACTCATAATCAAAATAAATTCTTCTCAATTTATAATTCCTATCGATAATATCTCAAAATATTCCATAGGTAATCATACATTGAGAATTCAACTAAAAGAACATAAAAGTTTCAAACATTCCAAGTTGAGTATTTAATCATGCAAACATATGTGTCTCCCCTCATCTAAGTAATTACCATTGATTCAAAATATCATAGAGTTTCACATCCTCACTACAGATTCACTGAAATCACTCGAGGTGTTTAAGGACAATAAATGAAGCACTCAATAGTCAATAATGAAAAGTCATTACTGTGATAACCCAAATTAGGGCCGAATCGAAATAGTGGTTTCAGGACCACAAAATCCGAGATAAAAATAATTATTTTGAGGTCTATGATATGATTGCATGATTGTGTGAAAATTTCGTGAAGAAATTTTATGCATAAAATGTTTAATTTGAAGTTAGGGACTAAATTGAATAAGTTGCAAAACTTGCATTCCAGAAGTTTCTAGCATGAAATTTCTTTGAAATATTAATTAGGAGGTCTTAAATAGCAATTTTACCAATTTCTAAGTTTATGGACAAAAATTGGACATGGATGGAATTTTTGAAAGTTTAGTAAGGAAGGGTATTTTGGTCATTTGGATATTAAATGAAATAATATGGGAAAAATAACACAAAAATGATCATCTTCTCCATAAGTTTCTGCTGAATCTTGCTCTCCACCATAGCTAGGGTTTCAACACTTTTAAGCTTTGATTGTAAGTGATTTCTATGCCCCTTTTTAATGTTCTTTACATTTTTGAAATCCTTGTAGCTCGGTTTACCTATTTCTACCAATATTTTGAGCTAGGGTTTATATTTAAAATTTTACCCATGGATGATATGTATGAATTTTGATGTTTTATGGTAGAATATGAAGTTTGAGATTGTGTTAAACAACTTTTGCTAAGTGATTTTTCGTAAAAACGAGTAAAATGACATAATCGGTAAAAATACCTAATATTCATAAGTACATGTTAGAGTGTGAATTTGATGTTTCTATAGAAGGGAAAACTGATCAGCATGTCATAAAACATAAGAAAATAGGATGAGGTTTAATTTGCGAGCCTTGGGGCAAAAGTGTAAATATGTAAAAGTTTAGGGGCAAAATGGTAATTTTGCCAAAGTTCGTACTAGGGGCTATTTTGATGAATGTGTGTATTAAATAAATAAATTTGGTATTATAGACCAAGAGAAAAGAGATTCGAGTCGAGATTAGGGGAAAAATAAAGTTTGCGAGGAATAGGCTCGACTATTCTCATTTTGTATCGAGGTAAGTTCATATGTAAATTTTGTAATATAATCGTCATTTTAAATCATTTAATGTTATTTTTATGATATTATGATTGTTATCATGCAATTCTATGCTTTGTGGTCATTGTTGGACAACATGCAAAAATTTTATGAATTATGTGAAAAATGTGATAGATTACCGAAGTATGGTCATTGGTATTCCAAGGAGAATGGTAAAGAAGTACGAATAAGAAAATTCCCGTTGAACCTTAGGAATAGATTTAGATATTTGGGCATTTGAACTCGTTGAGTTGAGTTCGAGTTCACTTATGGATGCGAACATCCGAGCTCGTTGAGTTGAGTCCGAGTTTGCTTATGGGCGGGTTACATGGTAGCTTGGCTACATATGTGGCACTTATGTGCAAGCTTTCCATGTATCCGAGTTATATTTTGATGTGTTCAACGGGAAAAATTCTAGTGAAATGGAAGAATACTCAAGATGCAAGTGACGTATTGGTAAGTGTTGTGGAATGGGCACTTTGGAAAGGTATGTACTTAACCCTCAGGTTGAGACTTGATATGACAACAATAATATGGTAAGATGATGAATGATGAATAGAAATGTGATACATGTTTCGATGATATTATGCTAATGTTGGTTGGTATAATTGCTTTTTTAAGTTATTTGTTATTTGCATGTGGACTTACTAGGCATCTATGCTTACTCCCTCCTTTTCATTCTTTGTAGTTTTGACAAGTCAATTTGGAGATCGGGACGGTCGGAGGCACGCTCACACTATCACTGGACAATCACAGTATAATGACTTGAAATTTTTGGAAATATGGCATGTATAGCATTCCAATCATTTTGTGTGTATAATCTTACGATATGGCCATGAATGGAATGGAAATAGTTGAGAATGATTAGCTATTGGAATGACTAATCAAGTTTATATAAGATAACATGTATGCTTTATGTCTTAACTAAACCATGAAAATCCTTGGAAAGGTAAAATTTGCCACAAAACAGAATTAGACAGCAGTAGTGACATGAATTTGAAAAATCACTAAAAATAGTAGAAATGGAATTAAATGATGAATAAGTTATGGAATCGAAGCTTGGTGAGTCTATTTTCATATGGAAGAAACAAAACAGGTAAATAAGTTATATTCTATGAGATATTTAAGTTTTGGTGGAACAGAGTCAAAGTGATCTTTGAATCCCCTGTTCTGAATTTAAAAATTCACCATAAATTGTAAGAAAACAATTAGGAGTTTTAAATTACATGTATGAAATCCTTTTTGAGTCTAGTTTTATGAGAAACAAACAGTATAGTCATGGAAACTTTGTACAGGGTGATATCTGATTCATAATACACAGAGGTCAGAGTAACCAAACCTTGAAAAAGAGGAGATTTTAACTAATAAACTGTACTAATTGGCTCGACTAAAAATTCTATCAAAAAATTAGTACGTATATATGAGTCTAGTTTTAAGGAAAATTTACAGAATTGTTTAAGCTGTTTAATTAATGAATTAAGTCCGTTAACACCTCATGCTCGACTCCGGTGACGGTCTCGGGTACGGGGGCGTTACAATTACCATAGGCTTGCATGAAAATCAAATCTACACCACTATAAATTGAGATGAAACATCAATCAAAAGGTCTTTAGAAGGTTGTAACGAGGCTTGGTTAGGGGGTGTGGTCACAAGCTGAAAGAAAGGGTTAGAATTGAGATTGAATTGAAAAATTTCCTAACTAGAAAAAACGTTAATCATCACTTGCGTACAACAGGGCTTCTTCTCAGAATATGGAATTACTAATGTGCATACATTTTTTTAAGAAAAAGTTAAATAACATAGACTAACTATTAAGAACAAGATATAGCTAAGCAATTTCTTCAACTCAAATCTCGACAAAAATAGGGATTAATTTAGGGGATTTTAACAATAATGGGTTAAGGGTTAATATTAAGGGTAATACAAGAAATGGCTTGTTAGGCTCAAGGGAGTTTACTAGGGTTAATCATGGAGGTAGGTTTTTCATTGCATGAATGGGTTAATCCTAAGTGCCTTAATCATTTTGACATATCAAATCAAATGGTGTGGTCTTGACATGCATAATCAAGCAAGTTCTAGAATAACGGTTCGATATTGACACACTCAAAGCAATAATAAAAGTGAGCATGAAAGAATTAATAGATGCTCAAAAGGCTCAAAAATCTCACAAAAATTATGGCTTTTTGATGTTTAAAACTTGTGAATTCTAACTCAAAGTAATACCTAACTTTGGGGAAACAACCTAAGATTTTAAATTCTTAAAAATCAACTTATCATGCTTGATTCTCTAATGTCTTAAAGTTTAAACAATCAATGCATAAATCCTTATGTTTTAATTCAAGATATATCAATCAAAATCATAAATCAATCACAATTTATCCAAAATACGATATGAGAACTTTCCAAGAGAACAAGGCAGTCATTCAGGGATTTTTCTGATAATGAAATAAATACCCCCCACACTTAAGATGTACATTGCCCTTAATGTACAAAGATAGATATTAGAATATAAAAATAAGATAGGGATAGAAGTGAAACTTCCTGTATGATGAATTCCTCGAACTGGAGCTTTGGAGAGTACTTGGTACGAGAGTGGAGGAGGATACTCTGGCAGTGGTAGAGGTTCATTAGTCCATAAGTCCTGTGCCAAACGAATATTATATCTAGTGGTAGCTATGGTCGTGGTCGATTAGGACATGGCAGTCATGGAGAACCTTTCCTGGAGGAGTTTTTAGTTCCTATGCGATGATGAGCATAAGAGCTCTATATAACTGTGATAAAATCAGGAACTTTTTAAGGGATATTAGGAAGAATAATTACTCATAAAGAAATAACCAAAATTGATAATTAAAAATAAAATTCTAAAATCTAATAAAAATAAAAATAAAAAGTAGTTATAATAAAAATTAAAAACATAAAATAATAAAATAAATGTTTTTAAACATCTTCTCCGCTGGATTGTGCGCGAGGTGGGACTAGCGATGAGATGTGGAGGTGCTGACAAATCTGCTGTAGAGTAGCATCAATGTTGTCAAATCGTTAAAAACACTGCTGCTCGAATCGAGTGAGGCGTTCAGAGATGTCAGGATATGAAGCTGTCGCATGAGGTGGACGAGAGGGTGGTGGTGGCTGAGTTAGTGGGTCCTCGTGCTGTAGAGGGACATCATCAGGAATGTCCTCCTAGGCCTCCTCCTCGGTAGATTGGGCGAGATGATATTGTTGAAGGTAGGTTCCTCGGTGCTATTCGATTATCCTCATGCTAAGCATGCTCGAGATGCCTTGTGGAGACATCTATAAAATAAGGCCTAAGGATGATTCTTGGGCCGCGGTGTCAAGGAGCCCGAAGTGTCGAGCCAACCAAGTCATGTAGGGGCCGATGGAGATGACCCCCTTCCTATGCCACTCTATCTAGTGCTGAATCACGAGGGCGATGAAGTAGTCAAGGTCGATGACGTGCCCGTGCGACATACACCATAAAAAGTAGGCGTCGTGAGTGTTGATGACGCTAGTGCTCTCTCGTCTTCCTGTAATCGTGTGAGCCGAAATGGCGTGTAGGTACCTCAGGGATGGTGGGAGAACTGATGCCTTGGAGCGGTTAGGATTGTAGGAGGCCATGCCAAGGGCCAAAGTGTGCCAGCACTTCGAAGGATAGAAGTGTATGTGGCGAGTGAGAGCATGTAGTTCATTCTCCTCCTTGAACTCCTCCATATATAAGCCCAGCGCCATGTCGAACTCTGGGATGCTGAGCTGGTGGATTAATCCACCTAGGTGAAATTGGACCATGCCGGGATCATCGTAGTTCGTCATTACAGTTTAGAGATGGAACGTTGAGTATAGTTCTGTTGTGAGCTCGAGGTATGTTGGCTCAATGATCCCAAAGAATAGCTCCTAAAGGTCGGTGGTTAGAAGGGCCTGAATCACATCAGCCAACTGAACTTGTTCTACGGCAGCCCAGTTGATGCAGCGGCCCGTAATTAAAGGTCAGGCCCGAAGTATTTGGAAAAGTTCTTCTTGGGGCCCACAGGGGAACTTCAGGAGAGGGTGACGAATTTTCGCGGTTGGACCCGCAGAAGATGACGCTCCCTTCTATTTCTTGGAAGCTGGTACGTCCGTTTTCTTTCCTCGTGAAGACAACATGGTACCTGTAATCAAAACCATTAATTCATCTTAAGGAATGATCAAAGTAAAATGAAGACAAATTGTAACTAACTATCATAATTTCAGCAACTACTAAGACTAACAAGTTAATCAAAGCAATCAATTGTATGGCATAAAAATGGCAACGAATTTCATGGAATGCAACATGTGCGACGGATGAAAAATGTAATCCCTAAATGCATGAGTATGTCTCTTGTTCTAATCATGAATATTTACTTCTAACTAATCAAATAAAGTAGAGAAATCATATAAATAGTAAGAATTTGAACATGAAAAAGATAATAACTTGTGCTATGAATAAAATGTGAGTGACAAAAAAATGAAAATAATCATGAAAAATGCATAGTACTATGATAACTAACATGAAAAATGAGTGCAATTAAAGGGGAAAAAAGTAAACAAATGCTAGAAAAAGGAGAATGAGCGGCAAAAATAGAGTTGGATGCGGCGCACGGGCGTGGCGGAGAGGTCGTGTGGACTTGCAGTGGCTAGGGTTAGGGTTTTTGGGTGGGGAAGACAATGAATAGTGCAGGGATTTTATAGATTTTGGGGCTCACGGCCAGGTAACACGCCTGTGTTCCCCAATTTTAGCCCGTGTGATTCGCGAATTTTAAATTTGGGCGCGTCTGACATTTAGTACACGTTTGTGTTCCTTGGGTGTGTGGGTGCACACAGCCGTGTTGCATGGTCGTGTCTGGCATTGTTTGCTTCTCCCACGCCCGTCTCAATCTAATAGGTTCCACCATGGGTGCTAGACAAGGGCATGTCTCACAGCCGTGCTGTTTTAACAGGTTTGCCCACGGTTCTTCCACACAGGACCATGGCCATGTCGTACATCCGTGGCATTTTATCGTAGCCCATGTTTGGGGAAATCTTTACCCTGTTTTCATACAGCCCTAAGCACGCCCGTGTGATTCGTCGTGTCTCTATGGAAAACCTGTATTCAAGAGCTCCATTAGTAAGTTAGGTGTTGAAGACTAAATTTTAAAGAAGTTAATACAGTTAGTGCTCCGGTTACCTCCCGAGAAGTGCTTATTTATAGTCTAAGCTCGACTTACCTCTCTGGTGAGTGATCATGGTGGTTTGAGGAGTTTATACTCCTCATTCCTTCTATCAATCTCATCAAAATAAGGTTTTAAACGGGTGTTGTTTACCCTAAAAGTACCGAACTTGGGGTGACTTACCTCAACAATACCGAATGGAAAAATACTAAGTACAGTAAGAGGGATTTCTTCATCCGGTCTGGCAATGACAATGTGAGGATCTGCGGCATCTAATAAGACTTTATCGCCAACCTTAAGTTGATTTGGTAAGGTATTGAGCTCGTCCAAGTGTAGTTTTGGTTTATCGTGTGTTCTTGGTTTATGCATCCGCCATTCATCTAGCTCCTCGATTTGTAGCCCTTGTTCTTCATGAATAGGTCCTCTACTGTTGTTTGAGAATGGCTTATGTACTTCCTTCAGACTCATTTCCTGCAAAGTAGGTTGTACCATATTGTCAGTTTTAGTAGAATAGGTTAAACGATCACCTTCAATTTCTGATAGGTTGCCAGAATTACGAGCTTGAAGGGTGATTGTTTTGTCTCCCACACGGAGTGTGAGTTCACCTGTGCCAACATTAATAATTGTTTTAGCAGTTGCTAAAAAGGGCCTTCCTAGAATTAAAGGAGTGTTGCTATCCTCTTCTATGTCTAGAACAATGAAGTCGACGGGAAATATAAATTTATCGATTTTAACTAGCACATCTTCAATAATACCCCTAGGGAATCTTATAGTTTTATCTGCTAATTGAATGCTCATCCTAGTCTGTTTGGGTTTCCTGAGACCTAGTTGCTTAAACATTTTGTAAGGCATGAAGTTGATACTAGCCCCTAAATCAGCTAATGCGTTATTAACATCTAAACTACCAATTAAGCAAGGAATCGTAAAACTCCCTGGATCTTTTAGTTTGTTGGGTAGTTTATTTTGGAGAATAGCTGAGGAAACTGCGTTTAGCTCTACATGCGACGCCTCGTCCAACTTCTGCTTATTTTCTAAAAGCTCCTTTAAAAATTTCATTGCGTTTGGGATCTGCGATAGAGCTTCAATAAACGGTAGCTTAATGTGTAATTTTTTTAAGAGTTTAAGGAATTTACCAAATTGTTAATCTGAGCGGTCTTTCTTTGTCGCGTTGGGGTATGGCACACGAGGTTTATATTTGACATTCACTGATTTGTTTTTATTATGACCTACCTCACCTTGACCTTTGCTTACCACAGTTTCTTGCCTCAGTTCTGGTTCAGGCTCAACGACTCATTCGTCATCTTGAATATTAATCGCGTTGAGCTGTTCCCTTGGGTTGGGTTCAGTATTACTTGGCAAGCTACCTTGTGCTCATTCAAAGATTAGTTTGGAAAGCTGGCCTATCTGAGTTTCAAGCCCTTGGATTAATGCTTGTTGATTTTTAAGTGCCGTTCTAGTGTTCTGAAAATGGGTTTCTGATACCAAGATAAACTTTGTGAGCATCTCTTGGTTTCTTTTCCTGTTGATAGGGTAGCTGTTGGTAGCCTAGAGGTGGTCGCTGATTTCCTTGGCCTCCCTATGAGAAATTTAGGTGGTTCCTCCAATCTGCATTATAAGTGTTACTATATGGATTATTTTGAGGTCGAGAATTATTACCCTTGTAATTTAATTACTCGTTATCCATGTTGTGGCCATAAGGCTGGTATTCCGAATGGCTTGTTCCACCTCCACTTACTTCACACTGCATTACTGGGTGAACCTGTGAAGAACTAAGAAAACCATCAATTTTCTTATTCAAGAGTTCTACCTGATTAGAGAGCATGGTAACCAAATCGACGTTATAAACACTGGCTATTTTCGTTGGCTTTGTCCACTTGCCACTGATAGTTATTCAATGACATCTCCTCTATGAACTCATAAGCATCTTTAGGTGTTTTATTATTGATGGTTCCGCCAGCAGCTGCGTCAACCATTTACTGAGTGGAAGGATTCAGACCATTATGGAATGTTTGAACCTGAAGCCAAAGCGGGAACCCATGGTGAGGGCACCTTCTCAAAAGGTCCTTGTATCTCTCCTATGCATCGTAGAGTGTTTCTAAATCCATTTGCACAAAAGAAGAGATATCATTACGTAATTTAACTGTTTTAGCCGACGAAAAATATTTTAGTACAAATTTTTCGGTCATTTGTTCCCAAGTAGTAATTGACCCTCGTAGTAATGAGTTCAACCACTGTTTAGCTTTGTTCCTTAATGAGAAAGGGAATAACCAAAGACAAATGGTATCGTCAGAAACGCCATTAATTTTAAATGTGTCGCATACTTCCAAAAAGTTTGCTAAGTGAGCATTGGGATCTTCATCCTGCAAACCATCAAACTGAACAAATTGTTGTATCATTTGAATTGTGTTAGATTTCAGTTTAAAAGTATTTGCAGCTATAGCAGGTCTAACTATGCTTGATTTAGTTCCTGTTAAAGATGGTTTAGCATAATCATAGATAGTGCATGGAGTAGGATTTTGATTAGCCGCAATTGTAGGAGGTAGCTGATTGTCTTGGTTTTCAACCATCTTTTCAGTTGAGGATTGAGTATCATCTTCTTGCTCGTTCTCTGTGTATCTTAGGCTTCACCTTATTTCTTTTTGGTTTCTGATAACTGTGCGATCGATTTCTTCATCAAAAAGTAGTGGTCCTGACGGGTTTCTTCTAGTCATAAACTATAAAAACCTGCTAGAAGAAAGAAAAAGAAAATTAGTAAATTAGAATAAAATTAAAAATAAAATTAGATTGCAAGAAAAATAAATAGCTAAAGTAATAAAAATTGAGCGTTCCTAATATTTTAGCTCCCCGGCAACGGCGCCAAAAACTTGATCCCGTGATTTCGTGATAGGTTTTAAATATTTATAATTAATCGTTCTTGAAACTAACTATTATCACGATGTAGGCAAGTGTACCTATCGAACAGTAGTAAAGTTTTAGCAAGACTGGATTGTCGAACCCAAAGGAACTAAAAGTACTAGTAATGACTGTCTTTTTATTATCTAGCCTAGGAATAAAGAGGTTTTGTTTTAACTAACTAATTATCTAAACTAAGAACTTACAGAGAATAGATTTGGGGAATTGCTTTTGGGAAAATCGATTGAATTAAGACAGTACCTAAGGAAAAATCCACCTAGACTGCACTTGTTATTCTGGCTCCGAATCGGACGATTTATTCATTTAACTTGTTCCGTAGAGATCCCTAAGTTATGTTATTATCCCTATTCAAGACTAATAATGTCTGATCCCTAGATTGAATAATTGAGACCTTTCTCTAATTAACACCCTAGGGTTGCATTAACTTGATCTATGGATCCCCTTATTAGGTTTCACCCTAATTCGGCAAAATCTTGTCACCCTATGTCTAGGCGCGTAATCAACTTCGCTTAATTATGACAAATGTATTCTTAGACAAGGTCTATTCCTCCTTTGAATAAGAGCTTATCTTGAATCAGTATCCTAGGAAATCAAAACAAGAATTAAGAACACATAATTAAGAAATAGTTAAATGTTTATCATACAATTCAGAAAATAATAACAAGATTCGTCTTAGGTTTCATTCCCCTTAGGTATTTAGGGGATTTAATTCATAACTAAATAAGAAAACATCTCAGAATAATAAAGAATACAAAACATAAAGAAAACCCAAAACTCCTGAAGGGGAAATTAAGGAGAGATCTTCTGTCTTGATGATGAATTCGACTTCTGAGATGGATCAATCGGCTTCCTTGGAGTAATTCCTTACTCCCTATTCTCTGTGTCCCCCTTTCTTCCTCCTCTAGGGTGTATTTATAGGCTTTAGAATGCCTAAGAGCCCTCAAAAGTGGCCTTTTCGAAATTGGACTCAACTTGGGCTCGGCAGGAGCACACCCGTGTGACACGCCTATGTGCAATTATTTCAAGCTGTGTTCGAGCCTGTTAGAATGGCACGGGCGTGTGTTCTACCCTTGTGAGTCATGCTTGGATTCTGGCAAATTGACACGGCCGTGTGGGGTACCTGTGTGAGGAAGTCCAGGCCGTGTTGATTTCGTACTTTGGCCCATTTTCTCTGTTTCTGGCCTGTTTCTCATTTCATTCGCTCTCCTATGCTCTCCTAAGTATAAAACATGAAATTAAGGCATAGGAGCATCGAATTCACCAATTCTAATGGAAAATCATCCATAAAATGCGTTTAACATGGGGTAAAAATATGTATAAATTACGGTTTATCAATAATTATAATACAAAATAATAATATAACTGTAACACCCAAACCTGGCCTAGCCGTTACGACTGAATCTGACATGCCACATTGAAGCGCCTTCTAGAACTTGAACTTGTTGGTGAAAAACCGTTTTTAAGTTGAAACCCATTTAGTTTGTATTATGACTGAACCTAACTTATCAAAACATTTGTTATCATTGACTTCTTAATTCAATTAAAAACCGTGAAATTTTCTCCATTTGAAAACCTTAAGGTTAAAATTTCATATTTTTCTTTGAAACCGTTATTATTTCGAAAACTTGGTATTGCTACACTAGCAGTTTAAAAAAACGAAATCAAAAGCCTAATAAAAGTTAAAAATCCCTCAAATGGCCTTGTTACATAATTAAACCCAAATATAAAATCTTAAAATAAATTAAGTCAAAATCAAATCATCTTCGATCGTGTGGCCACCTCTAAGTCCCTCGCGGATCCAAATTGTCTAAAGTTGAGAATTACCTGCACAGTTAAATGAAAGGGTGAGTTTACGAAAACTCAGTGTGTAATCCCTTATCATCCAAACAGTAAGCATTGCATACAGTAACGGTCTGGGCCTGAGCCCTATTCAGTAACAATATAGTCTGGGCCTTAGCCCTATACAGTGACAGTGTGGGCCAAAGCCCAAAAACTGTAATAGTACAGTGCAGGTATGCAACCCATCCCAAACCAACCAACACACCACTAGTACCAACCAACACACCATGTGGGGATTAAATCGACCCACCCAGCCAATACATCAATATCCCAGCGAAGCTACTAACAGTAACGCAACAATGCTGCTAATAACAGTAAATGTGGCAAAGCCACTAGAGCAGTAATTACGTGGTAGAGCCACTAATACAGTACTTCCTCTAGATCAGGAACCCAACCCCATGAAGTTTGTCGTGTCATAAATATTACATGTATGCAGTATTCCATACTCAAGACCAGTTACATAAATATCAACACACATCAATTAACCTACCACTAGGGGTATAATGGTCATTTCATTAGTTAGGGGTAAAACAGTAATTTTTCCCCTTATGGGTATTTTGGCCATTTACCCAACTTTAGCGTCTCGGTACAGACAATGACCCTCCAGTAGGTCTACAGTCATCTCAAACGACCCAATTAACCAATATGGCCAAAATAATGTAAATGGGCCCAAGGCCCATTACTCGGCCCAAGTGGGCCCACACGCTCGTGTGGCCCAACCAGCCCAATTCCAGTCGCGACTATATGATCCCCATCGTCCACTCCATTTTTTGTCACTTATCGCGAACTTTATCTGTGTAGGGCCCACGAACCCAATGGGACCACACGGCCCAATGAGGCCCATAATGACCCAAGCCCATAAGAACGCTCGTGGCGGCCTCCACAGTCTTTCGCCCATGATTTTTGGGCTCAGATTGCCACACAAGCATTCGCATGCCCTTGAAGCCTCAAATGCTAATGTTTCGGCTTTTCGGCTTTTGCTGATTCACAGCAAGAAGAGGTGTGGATACACACCTGATGCGATTGGAAGCAATCCTCCCCCGAACACTCTTATGCCCTCTAAGCCTCAAAAATGGTCAACCGCCTTCGAACGCTACCTAAACAAGAGATATCACCATTCTACATCAGACTTGCACTCGAAGTATAACAACATTCCCAACCAAAACTCACTTACCACACAACCGAACAGGGTATAGACTACTGCAGTGGCGCACACCAAAACATGTAACGAGTTGATCTAAAAGGTAGATAGAAGGGGTAGTCAGCAATAAGAAAAAAGTTAGTAGATGGTTCAACAATCTAACAAATCGCAAGTCGAAAGGGGAAGCAGTGACATTGAGGGCTTACCTTACAGTATTCGGTCAACACAACACACTTGAGTAAAAGAAGAGAATCGTGCGTCTCACTCAACTGATCACCCCACTCACCAACTGAAAGAAAAACAAAGGAGAAGGTGAGAGTCAACCAAAATAAAAATACAAGAAGGGAAAGAGAGTTATGAGGCGATGATCACTTACCAAAAATTCAGCCACAGCAAATAGTTGAGAAATAGGAGAACGAGATCGAGAAAACAAGGCAAGGTTCAGCTATAGAAGAAAAGATATTCGGTTTAGACAAGAGAAGAAGAGAGTCATTTGGTAGAGAGGAAATGTGTAGAAGAAAAGAGAAAAAGGTTCAAAAGAATTTCACACACACTCACCTATATTCGGCACAAACAATTGGATGTAAGGTCAAGAGTAGGACATCCCGGATGGTTAGAAAACGCACCAAAACCAAAAAGAGGACACAACACGACTATAGAGAAAAGTTACCAAAACAAAAATGAAAAGCCCTCTTCTCACTTTACCTATTCGGCACAACCAAATGAGAAGAGAAAATTTCCCCAAAGTGTTTCCCCAAGGTGTCGAATACACACTCCAAGGAGTCCCAAATTCGGCCAACACCTTGCCATCAACATTCCACGATTTTCTCCCCTTATCTCTCCACTTTTTCCTCCTCCAAATCCCCACCAACCTTCATCCATATCCCTTTTGACCAAGTCTCCAACCACCTCTACAGAGTTTGCATCAAACTCCACTTCTCACGCCATAGAAGCATAAAATAAAATCCTTTTTGTATTACCTAGGATTCAAACCCATACCTTCTCAATTGCTCCACACACTTCTTACCACTAAGCCACAAGGCTTTTTGTGACCCAAAACAACCACAACTATTTATAAAGCCCATGTGCCAACATCTAGATTCTTTTAAGTGCAAAAACAAAAAATTCTGCAAAAGCTGCAGCTTGAACCTAGGACTTCGCAGACATCCCCAAACACACCCAATTCACTAAACCACTACACCAAACATGCTATTTGTATCAAACCATGCAAAATTGTAGACCCTATATTTTTGGGGCATTACAATAACCCAATATTTTGATTTCTTGCCAGCCAAAACACAGCAAATTCTAATTTTCTTCTTTTTTTATTTTATTTTAATACAGAAAAGAATTCTTTGTCGATGAATGAGAAAATAAGTCAAACCCAATTTTCATGAAGAATAGGAAATTTGATAGAGATTTTCTTTCATAATATAGGAGGTGAAAAATAAGGGAAAAAAATTAAAAGTCAAAACCACTTTCACTAATTTTTCACATCCCTATATCTTACCATTCAAAAGGAATCTGACATTCAACCATTCATAATTTGTAAAAAAATCATGGTAGAACGAATTACAAAAATACAATACTAAAATTCATTTTTTTAAAGACTTGAAATAAGTTGCGGAGAGTGAAATTTGCCGATTGGTTGCGGCAGCGGAGAGCGACGGTGACGCAGCAAAGGGGACAGTGGACGGCGATGAGCAGGTGGTCGGGTCGCCCCTTACCCGTATCCAAGGCTGGAACAGAGTACGAGGCGTTACCAGACTTAACAATACACATAGACGAAAATCGGGCCATAAAATTTCATTTAATTCAAAACTTTTCGAACACATGCATAACAAACAAAGCTAACTATATCATCACATCAAAACATAGGACATGGCACGATTAATTAAACTTATAAACCATAATGGATAAGGACCACATCTCATGATTTTATACGATAACTCAATGCAGACCGATACGTATGGTCAAAATCATAATAAAAATACATATCACAAACCAACTTCCTATACATGTCACTCGCTTGATATTTCTAATATTTGAATTAATTTTCCCAAAAATGATAGTTTGATAGTGTGATTTTGCCTCCAATGATCTCCAACCCCGAGCCGACCTGCCAATACTAAAGAAATGGAGAGGATGGGTAAGCTTTACGCTTAGTAAGTTCATATGAAAATAATAAGCAATTACTACCATGCTTTTCAAGATAAAACACTATAATTGTACAATTACACATATTCAGGACAGGCTGTTTTCTGGAGTCCCGGTGTTAAAAAAAATCATATCTTAAGTTACAAAAATTGAAATCCAATTACGTAAATTTTATATGAAACTAGACTCATATGTCTACTTACTAATTTTTTTCTAGATTTTTTGGTCAGGCCATTTAGTATAGTTTATTAGTTAAACTCTCCCCTGTTTTAGGGTATGACTACTCTGAACCCTGTGCACTACGAACCTAATTTCTCCCTGTACAGAATTCCAACGACCATGCCGTTTATTTCCCTTAAAATTAGATTCAATAAGGAATCCATGCATGTAAGGTATGACTCTCAATAATTTTGTACAAGTTATGGTGAATTTCTAAAGTCAGAACAGTGGATCTCGAATTCATTCAGACCCTGTTTCACAAGAATTCAAATATCACACAATATAGAATTCTTTTACTTCCTCTATTTCTTTCATGTGAAAATAGTCTCATTAAGATTTATTTTCATATATCATTTGCATTTTTATTCAACTTCCACAATTTTTAGTGAATTTTCAAAGTCATGCAACTGCTGCTATCTAACACTGTTTTACCACTAAAATTCATTCTTACATAATTCCACTTAATCCATTTTGTCTTATCGAAATTCACCCAATTATCGAGCACATTGCTCATAATTTTTCATAAACATATACCTACACTTATTCATCATATAATCATGCTCAATTGTATTTTTACATAATCGATTTTCCCGTTGAACTCTTCGGAATAATAACTGATACTCAATTGTCTGCACATATTTTTACAGTTGTAGCCAAAGCTATCTGGTACGCATAGTAGCCTGCACATAGTACTACACATGCGACCAATTATCTGGTACACGTAGTAGCCTACACTTAGTACAACACACGTGACCAATTATCCGGTACACGTAGTAGCCTGCACTTAGTACTACACACGTGATCACAATTTTCGGGTACGCATAGTAGCCTGCACTTAGTACTACACATGCGACCTCACAATAGATCATTCGTATCGTTTTTATTTCGAAGGTTCAATCGGGAAATTCCTCACTTTTCAACATTTTACTAAATTGTTCGTAATCAATTTAAATTCATAATTTACATCAAATAACCATTTGATAGGCAGCCACATTTCATATGATATCAAAATATAATAACATAAAAAGAATCGATAGATTATTTATGTACGAATTTACTCGAAGTGTCGATCTCACTATCCATAGTACCAATTGTCCATTCATAGTATAATAAGACACAACTCAAATATCAAATCAGCTTTTAAGAATTTACATAACATAATCACATATTTCATATATTACTTGTCATGTATCATCATTTTATTGCATTTCATGTAACATTCTTTCATGTCATATTTCCACATCATAAACACCATTCCATCAACTTTTCTAATATATTAAATCATAAAATATATGCAATAATAGTAAGAAATATAATTCAAACATTACATTGCATCATTATTATCATACGAACTTACCTCGATCCAGAAACAAGAATTTACATTTTATTCCACAACCTTGTATTTTCCCGATTTAAGCCCGAATCTCGATTTCCTTCATCTATAATATCACATTTAGCCTAATAACAAGTCACACTATTCATACAGGTCCAAAAATCATATTTTTAAAAATTTTCATTTTGACCCCTAAACTTTTGCATATTTTCACTTTTGCCCCAAGGTTCGGAAATTAAAATTCATCCTATTTTTTATGTTTTATGACATGCTGATCATTTTTCCCTTCTATGGGAACATCAAATTCTCACTCTAACATGTACTTATGACTATTAGGTATTTTTACCGATTAAGCCCTTTTGCTCGTTTTCACTTAAAACCGAGTAGCACAAGTTGTCTAACATAATTTAAAACCTCATATTCTATCACAAAACACCAAAATACACAAATTTCACCTATGGGTATTTTTCCAAATATGAACCCTAGGTTGAATTCTTGCTAGCATAAGCTAAATCAAGTTACCTGGACTCCAAAAACGTAAAAATCATTAAAAACGAGGCTAGAATGGACTTACAATCGAGCTTGGAAGCTTGGAAACCCTAGCCATGGAGTCTCCCTTGGTATACACGTCCATGGAGAAGAAGATGAGCAAAATTGGCTTTTAATTTTGTATTTTAATTCATTTTACCCGTAAATGACCAAAATGCCCTTACTACTAAACTTTCCAAAAATTCCATTCATGTCCAATATTTGTCCATAAACTTTGAAATTGGTCAAATTTCTATTTAAGACCTCCTAATTAATATTTCAAAGCAATTTCATACTAGAAACTTCTAGAATGCAAGTTTTGCAACTTATTCAATTTAGTCCCTAACTTCAAATTAAGCACTTTATGCATAGAATTTCTTCACGAAATTTTCACACAATCATGCAATCATATCATAGATCTTGAAATAATCATAAAATAATTATTTTTATCTCGAATTTGTGGTCACAAAACCACTAATCCGATTAGGCCCTAATTTGGGATTTTATAATTCTCCCCCCTTTAGGGATTTTCGTCCCCGAAAATCTTACCAGAAAAGTCGTCTTCACTTAGATTCCTCAATTTCATATTCAGTGTTGAAGAACTTTCACTGAGGCGGTGCCTCCAATATATCTCTTTAATTTCTCATATATTCTGAAATTCATTATCAGAAGTCGATCCTCACTCTACTCTTTTAGTTTGCTACTCACTATCACATTTTCCTCTTTCCGCTATGGAAATAATTCTGATATAACCTCGAAAATAATCCTTTCTTCTAGTTACAAAACAATTCATCATGCCATCCTTTACTATTCATTCATTACGTTAATCAAAACCGTCTCAACTGCATTAGCTCAAGTACCAAAATATCTCAATTGAAGACATTAACTATAATTAACTTCCTTGAGAGAAGTAATCCACCATACCGATTGAAACTCGCACTTTTATCACTTATACCTTTACTGTTGTCAAACCTTACACGAAAATTAGAAAAATCCCAATACTGAAATCACCACATCACCCAAATCAAATCAGAAGTATAGCCATACTTGACATGATTATCACGAGCTGAAGAATGCACTCCGAACATGAGTCATAGTTGACAAATTACGGAATAAAGATAACAAGAAAACCAAATAAAAAATCCAAGATAGAAAAACCCAGAATAAGGAAATCCAGAATAAAGAAACCCAAGATACGATACTATATCGAAAAATTGAAAACCAAACTCATAGGAAAATATAGAAGATCCTGGTAATTCCTCAGAGAAAAGAAATCCAATAGAAAACATCATTTAGTCTCACTGGAATCAAATGCAACAAGAACAATTTATCTTCCCATATATATACATATCAAATAGAGCATCAAGTAGAAGAAACAGAATCATAGTATCATACATATTCTCTCATCAATTTTTTTTATCAGGCAGAATATAATAGAATGCCCGAAGGAATAGAGCAATATAAATTATAAACCAGTCAGGCTACCAATGCTTTCATTTAACATCAGGATTAGAAAACATCCCCATATAACAAGAATTTCTTCAAAAGATCAATAACCATAGAAATATTTCTAGGAACGGATAAACACATAGAACATCTTAGAAGAAACTACTCAAATCTGTCCAACCGTAACTGTCACACTCAGATATTACATATTTCAGATATCATTTCCCCAACTATTTCTGCCATCACAAATTTCATATTACTTTTCACTAAAGAAGAATAGTTCTGAATAAATTTTTATTTGCACTTTTCTCGACCTTGTAACTTAGCAATTCGATTTATCAAAATAAATTTCTTCTCTAACTGGAATAGTGCATAACTCCAATAATCCTTATGCCAATCTGATACTTTTCTAGCTTTGATTTTACTTACCAATTCATTCTTCAATCTCTAATCATATTTATAATTATTCTAGCACTGAACTCTTTGGTTTCTCAACCGGAAACTTATTCAGTATAAATCTCATAAAATTCCATTATAAAACACCACTTTGGTAAGGGGAAAGGGGTCGTAGGGCCTCTGATTCAACTCTCATATACATATACATGTAACACACTTTTCTTCATAGCAATCATATCTCAATCATGTTATTCATTTCGAGTAACTAACATTCATATTGATTTAATGCTCACTTTCCAATTATCTCATTTAGTCAAGTATAATTATGCATGCATCCTATGTTTTCTGGATAGCTTGACTTATCCATTCATCTACTCGAACAAATCATACTCATGACATCATATAAGGGTTAAACAAACATAGATATTTATATCACAATCACAACTTTCGTTTCGTGCATCATCATATACATATAACTACAATCACATAATTCAGTCCAAACAATTTAACATAGATAAATTCATTTCATTATAATCATTTATCTCATAAAAAATATCATTGACATTCATAAACATTCAACGTTCAATCAAGGCAATGACATTTTCATTCATATCATGATATTAGGAACTTTTACTCATACTTCTACGAATTTCTATTTATCTCCTTCATCTTATCAAGTAAGCCAAGTGCACTACATCATATGAGCATCAAGCAAGTATGGATATTTATCACAACATGACATTTCATCTCACGTGTTATCACTTATATATATACATATATCATAAACTTTTATTCATACTTTTCTAAATTGAGACTCATCATAATCGTAATTTTATTCAAACACCTTCGCATCACATTGAACATGGTCAGTGCAGCTCGGTTGGAGAGTACCTCTGTCTAAGCAAGACGGTGCTCATACACGTCGGAGACATCACAGTATCACGGATCAGTGGCATGTATAGCTGGACTTTTACACATGCTAGGTTAGTCCGAGAACCGACTAAGCCATAGCTCTGATACCACTAAATATAACACCCCTTACTCGTATCCAAGGCTGGAACAGAGTACGAGGCATTACCAGACTTAACAATACACATAGACGAAAACTGGGCCATAAAATTTCATTTAATTCAAAACTTTTCAAACACATGCATAACAAACAAAGCTAACTATATCATCACATCAAAACATAGGACATGGCACGATTAATTAAACTTATAAACCATAATGGATAAGGACCATATCTCATGATTTTATACGATAACTCAATGCAGACTGATACGTATGGTCAAAATCATAATAAAAATACATATCACAAACCAACTTCCTATACATGCCACTCACTTGATATTTCTAATATTTGAATTAATTTTCCCAAAAATGATAGTTTGATAGTGTGATTTTGCCTCTGACGATCTCCAACCCCGAGTCGACCTGCCAATACTAAAGAAGTGGAGAGGATGGGTAAGCTTTACGCTTAGTAAGTTCATATGAAAATAATAAGCAATTACTACCATGCTTTTCAAGATAAAACACTATAATTGTACAATTACACATATTCAGGACAGGCTATTTTCTGGAGTCCCGGTGTTAAAAAAAATCATATCTCAAGTTACAAAAATCGAAATCCAATTCCGTAAATTTTCTATGAAACTATACTCATATTTCTACTTACTAATTTGTTTCTAGAATTTTTGGTCGGGCCATTTAGTACAGTTTATTAGTTAAAGTCTCCCCTGTTTCAGGGTATGACTACACTGACCCTTGTGCACTACGAACCTAATTTCTCCCTGTACAGAATTCCAACGACAATGCCGTTTGTTTCCCTTAAAATTAGATTCAATAAGTAATCCATGCATTAAGGTATGACTCTCAATAATTTTTTTACAATTTATGGTGAATTTCTAAAGTTAGAATAGGGGATCTCGAATTCATTCAGCCCTGTTTCACAAGAATTCAAATATCACACAATATAGAATTATTTTGCTTCCCATGTTTCTTTCATGTGAAAATAGACTCATTAAGCTTTATTTTCATATATCATTTTCATTTTTATTCAACTTCCACAATTTTTAGTGAATTTTTAAATTCATGCAACTGCTGCGGTCCAACACTATTTTACCACTAAAATTCATTCTTACATAATTCCACTTAATCCATTTTGTCTTATCGAAATTCACCCAATTATCGAGCACATTGCTCATAATTTTTCATAAACATATACCTAGACTTATTCATCATATAATCATGTTCAATTGTATTTTTACTTAATCGATTTTCCCGTCGAACTCTTCGGAATAATAACTGATACTCAATTGCCTGCACATATTTTTACATTTGTAGCCAAAGCTATTTGGTACGCATAGTAGCCTGCACATAGTACTACACTTGCGACCAATTATCCGGTACACGTAGTAGCCTGCACTTAGTACTACACACGTGACCAATTATCCGGTACATGTAGTAGCCTGCACTTAGTACTACACACGTGACCTAACCATCTGATACACGTAGTAGCCTGCACTTAGTACTACACACGTGATCACAATTTTTAGGTACGCATAGTAGCCTGCACTTAGTACTACACATGCGACCTCACAATAGATCATTCGTATCGTTTTTATTTCGAAGGTTCAATCGGGAAATTCCTCACTTTTCAACATTTTACTAAATTGTCCGTAATCAATTTAAATTCATAATTTACATCAAATAACCATTTGATAGGCAGCCACATTTCATATGATATCAAAATATAATAACATAAAAAGAATCGATAGATTATTTATGTACGAATTTACTCGAAGTGCCGATCTCACTATCCATAGTACCAATTGTCCATTCATAGTATAATAAGACACAACTCAAATATCAAATCAGCTTTTAAGAATTTACATAACATAATCACATATTTCATATATCACTTGTCATGTATCATCATTTTATTGCATTTCATGTAACATTATTTCATGTCATATTTCCACATCATAAACACCATTCCATCAACTTTTCCAATATATTAAATCATAAAATATATGCAATAATAGTAAGAAATATAATTCAAACATAACATTGCATTATTATTATCATACGAACTTACCTCGATCCAGAAACAAGAATTTACCATTTTATTCCCTAACCTTGTACTTTCCAGATTTAAGCCCGAATCTCGATTTCCTTCATCTATAATATCACATTTAGCCTAATAATTAGTCACACAATTCATACGGGTCCAAAAATCATATTTTTAAAAATTTTCATTTTGACCCCTAAACTTTTGCATATTTGCACTTTTGCCCCAAGGTTCGGAAATTAAAATTCATCCTATTTTCTTATTTTTTATGACATGCTGATCATTTTTCCCTTCTATGGCAACATCAAATTCTCACTCTAACATGTACTTATGACTATTAGGTATTTTTACCGGTTAAGCCCTTTTGCTCGTTTTCACTTAAAACCGAGTAGCACAAGTTGTCTAACATAATTTAAAACCTCATATTCTATCATAAAACACCAAAATACAAAAATTTCACCTATGGTTACTTTTCCAAATATGAACCCTAGGTTGAATTATTGCTAGCATAAGCAAAATCAAGTTACCGGACTCTAAAAACATAAAAATCATTAAAAACGAGGCTAGAACGGACTTACAATCTAGCTTGGAAGCTTGGAAACCCTAGCCATGGAGTCTCCTTTGGTATACACGTCCATGGTGAAGAATATGAGCAAAATTGGCTTTTAATTTTGTATTTTAATTCATTTTACCCCTAAATGAACAAAATGCCCTTACTACTAAACTTTCCAAAAATTCCATTCATGTCAAATATTTGTCCATAAACTTTGAAATTGGTCAAATTCCTATTTAAGACCTCCTAATTAATATTTCAAAGTAATTTCATACTAGAAACTTCTAGAATGAAAGTTTTGCAACTTATTCAATTTAGTCCCTAACATCAAATTAAGAACTTTATGCATAAAATTTCTTCACGAAATTTTCACACAATCATGCAATCATATCATAGACCTCAAAATAATCATAAAATAATTATTTTTATCTTGGATTTGTGGTCACGAAACCACTATTCTGATTAGGCCCTAATTCGGGATATTACAATTTGTTTGGGGGAAAATAACAAGTATCGAGTATAGCACTTGGGATAAAATGGAAGAAAGAAAAATGATGCCATTTTAGTATAAAAAAATGACCGTTTGTGGCATTTTTTAAAAATCACCGCTAATGCTAATCTATTACGGCGTTTATAAGCTAGCGCCGTTAAATCCCCTAAAGCTCCACTTAAAACGACAAAGTTTTCATTAGAGTAATTTTTTTTGCGGCGTTTTTACCTAGCGCGGCTAAAGGCCGCTAAAGACGCTACCTAAAACAGCACCGTTTTAATTAAATTAAAATGTTTTTTTACGACATTTAATCAATAGCACCACTAAAGGTTGATCTATTGTGGCGATTTTCACAAAGTGCCACTAAAGCCAACTTAAAACGACTCTGTTTTATTTAAAGTAAATTTTTTTTGTGGCGTTTTTTACCAAGCGTTGCTAATGCTCGATCTATTGTGGCGATTTTCGCCTAGTGCCGCTAAAGAAACGCTACCGTTTTGTTTAAAGTAAAATGATTTTTTGCGGCATTTTAGTCAAAAACACCACTAATGCCTTTGATAGTAATAATTTTATATAGTTTAATTATTTCTTAAATTCCTTTAAATTAATTATGTTTTGTTTCAAACAATATATTTAATTTTTAAAATTTTATAATTGTGCACAAAAATAATTTTAAAAAATGAAACCAAACTTCCTTACGAAGAGTTTGTGTCCACGAGTTTAATTTTTTGTGCAGCTGATAGAATTTATCCAAATCGATTTTGATAAAATTTAACGTCTCAAATTTTATCCCTAAACCCTAATGCCTAAACCCTAGACCCTAAACCATATACCATAAATACTAAATCCTAAACCCTAAACAATACACCCTAAACTCTAAATCTTAAACCCTGCATATATTATAAGGTACAAAAGTAATTAAAAAAAGAATCTTATTGCTTACCTAAACCCTAAAATAACTTGATTTTTGTCACTTTTATCAAAACCCCTAACCCTTAAACCTTAATACCCTGACCCTTAAAACCCTAAACACTAATACCCTAACTACAACATATTAAACCCTAAACCCAATATACTAAACATTAAACCATAAACCTTAAAACCATAAACCATAGACCTTAGACCTTAAACATTAAATCTTAAAACCTAAACCTTAAAATAAAAACTTTTTTACGGTGTTTTTGATAAAAACGCCGCTATTGCTTGACCTTTTACAGCGTTTATGATAACAATGCCACTACTGCTTGACCTTTTGCAGCATTTTTATCATACACTCAGCTATTGCCTGAACTTTTGTAGCGTTTTTATCATAAACACAGCTACTGCTTGACCTTTTGCAAACGCCACTATAGCTCTAGCCTTTTGCAGCGTTTTCCTATTAGCACCACTAACGTAAAACTTTTGCGGCCTTTTTTGTCTAAACGACACTAAAAACGCTGTTAAAAACCTATTTTGCTATAGTGTGTCTCTAAATCTTCAGTGCAAACACGACTGCAGCTAACTCAAGATCATGAGTAGGATAGTTACCCTCATACGACTAGAGTTGTTAAGATGCATAAGCTACTACCCTACCCTCTTGCATCAGAACACACCTTAAACCAACGTGCGATGTATCACTATACACTAAACAATCTTTACCCTCCTTACAAAGAGTTTGTGTCCACAAGTTTAATTTTTTGTGCAGCTGATAGAATTTATCCAAATTGATTTCGATAAAATTTAACGTCTCAAATTTTATCCCTAAACCCTAATGCCTAAACCCTAAACCCTAAACCCTAAACCATAAATACTAAATCCTAAACCCTAAACTATATACCCTAAACTCTAAATATTAAACCCTATATATATTATAAGGTACAAAAGTAATTAAAAAAAGAATCTTATTGCTTACCTAAACCCTAAAATTACTTGATTTTTTGTCACTTTTATCAAAATCCCTAACCCTTAAACCTTAATACCCTGACCCTTAAAACCCTAAACACTAATACCCTAACTATAACACATTAAACCCTAAACCCAATATACTAAACATTAAACCATAAACCCTAAAACTATAAACCATAGACTTTAGACCTTAAACATTAAATCTTAAAACCTAAACCTTAAAATAAAATTATTTTTACGGTGTTTTTGATAAAAACGCCGCTATTGCTTGACCTTTTACAGCGTTTATGATAAAAATGCCACTACTGCTTGACCTTTTGCAGCATTTTTATCATACACTCCGCTATTGCTTGACCTTTTGTAACGTTTTTATCATAAACACCGCTACTACTTGACCTTTTGCAGCATTTTTATCATACACTCCGCTATTGCTTGACCTTTTGTAGCGTTTTTATCATAAACACAGCTAGTGTTTGACCTTTTGCAAATGCCACTATAGTTCTAACCTTTTGTAGCGTTTTCCTATTAGCACTACTAACGTATAACTTTTGCGGCTTTTTTTTGTCTAAACGCCACTAAAAACACTGCTAAAAACCTATTTTGATGTAGTGTGTCTACAAACCTTTAGTGCAAACATGACTACAGCTAACTCAAGATCATGAGTAGGATAGTTACCCTCATACGACTAGAGTAGTTGAGATGCATAAGCTACTACCCTACCCTCTTGCATCAGAACACACCCTAAACCAACGTGCGATGTATCACTATACACTAAAAAATCTTTACCCCCTTCAGGTTAAACTTGAATAGGAGCTTGTGTCAGAACGAAGTTGAGTTTCTAAAAACTCGACTGCTGCTCTTTAGACCACTTAAACGGGGCGTTCATATGCACTAATTTAGTAAAAGGAGATGTAATCAAGGAGAATCCCTCAACAAACCTCCAGTAGTAATATGGTAACTCAAGGAAACTCCAGAGTTCGGATACAATCATCAGTTATTTCCACTCATCTACAACCTCAATTTTCTTGGGGTCAACTCGAATTACCCTGACAATCACAACATGCCTTAGAAAAGCAACCTTAGCCAACCAAAACTCATACTTACTGAACTTAGCACGTAGATATTTTTCATGAAGCGTCTGTAATACAATACGAAGATGCTCGTCATGCTCAATTTTAGTCTTTAAGTAAATTAGATTGTCATCGATGAACACTACTACAAACGGATTTGAATACAGTTGAAATACTCGATTCATCAGGTCCATAAATATAGCCAAGTCATTCGTTAAATCGAATGGCATAACTAGGAACTTGTAATATTCATAACGAGTCCTGAAGGCAGTATTGAACACATCCGTCTCCTTAAAATTGAGTTGATGGTAACCAGAAAGGAGATTGATCTTGGAAAAAATAGAATCTCTACAGAAATAATCAAATAAATCATTGATTTTTGGGAGCAGATACTTGTTTTTTACGATTAACTTATTCAGCTGATGGTAGTCAATACACATCTCACTGTACCATCTTTCTTTTTAACAAACTGCACCGATGTTCCCAATGGAGACACACTCGGTCTAATGAACCCTCGATCGAAAAGCTCATGAAGTTGAACTTTCATCTCAGCAAGCTCTTTCGGTGCCATGGGATAATGTGCAATTGACACTGGAGGTCTCCCAGGTATCAGATCAATACTAAACTCAACCTTACGATTTGGTGGTACTCCTGCCAACTTGTCAGGAAAGACATTTGGAAATCTCAGACCATCCGAATGTCATTAACAGATACCTTAGCAAAATCAGAGTCGAAGACAAAGGCAAGGTAGGCCTCGCACCCTTTTCAGATTAATTTCTTAGCTACAAGAGCATATATCATGTTAGCAAGGTAATCTTGTCGTTCTTCTATTATGACTATATCGCAGTTCTCTTCTGTTCTCAAAGTAACCATTTAGAAGCATAATTGAGACTAACTCGGTGTTTAATGAGTCAATATATTCCCAGAATTAGATCAAACCCTCGAAAAAGTAGTTCCATCAAATCAATCGGAAACACAACCCCTTGAATTTCTAATGGTACTTGCTGATAAACTTTATCAGCCCAAACAGACTGACCTAGGGGGCAACTATAGAAATCCTACTAGTAGTATACTTGGCAGAGATATTCAGTTTCACAGATACAGTACTAGCAATGTAAGAATGAGTAGAACCTATATTAATTAAGTAAAAATAGGGTATAGAGTAAATGAAGAATGTACCCATAATAACATCAGTGTCGTCCTTGTCCTCAAGGCGTCTAGCCACGTACACAAGCGCAGGCTATCGAGCTTTAGTTTGAGTCACACCTTTTTCTGGTGTTCACTGACCCTACCAGAACTATTACCACCCCTACCAGCACCCAAGCCCCTAGATGGTGGTGAAGCTCCTTTCAGAGGCTGATTAGTATTCGTAGTCATAACTGGTACTGAAGCTAGCACCTGATAAGGTCGTCAAGGGTAATCTCAAACTCAATGCTCCACCAACCCACAGCGGAGACAAGCCCCAAATTTCATCTAATAGTTGCTCGATGGCGTCTTCCCTAATCAACACAGTGCAGAATCACATTAGATGCTACTGACACCTTGTGTAACATACCAAACCCGGCCTGAAAGTTTGGCTCGAATCTGGCCTGTCACACTGAAGTGTTTTTCGAAAACCATGTTTTCATTAAAATCCCTTCTTAATAATTAAAAACTTATATCCTTTTTAAACCTTGTTAGAAAACCTCAGATGAATAACATTCTTAACAACTTTGTAAAAATCTTGGCAGTTGCGGAAGCTTAATTTAAAAACAATCGCGGATTCGTGATGTTTTAAACAACAGTAGTTGCTTTAGAAAACCGTGTTCTAATACTAGAAATTATAAGAACAATAAATAAAATTCCAAATTTGAAACCTAGAAAATTACAGGGCTTTACTACAACCCACATAAAAATATTTAAAAGTAATAATCAAAACTGTAACATAAATAGTGTGTGTGGCTTCCTCCGAGCCCCTCACAGCTCCGATCCGTCCAAGGTTGGAAATTACCTGAAAGGTTAATAAACAGGGTGAGTTTACGAAAACTCAGTGTGAAATCCCCTACTATATAAAAGGAATAGTCAGTCATATAAAAGAATTAAAAGTCTGGCTCCAGCCCTACTTACAGTTTCAGTATCAATTAGGCCTTAGCCCATTATAACAGATAGTACCAGATGGGGCTTAGCCCATTAGAGAATAAGAAACATTATGAGAACTAGAATCAAAATGAGAATCAGAATCAGAATCAGAATTAGAATCAGAATTAGGTGACAGAATCAGAATCAGTATTAGGTAACAGAATCAGAATCAGTATTAGATGACAGAATCAAAATCAGAATGTGAATGCAATCCCAACCCAATCCATCCATATACACCCCCGTACCAACCTTACACCATGTGGGGAGGCAACTCGACCCACCCATTTACTACACACCATAGAATTTGCAGCATGGCTGCCAGAACATATATTATAACAGAGTCACCAGATACAGATATTGTGGCAGAGCCACCAGAATCAGATAATGTAGCAAAGCCACTTAACAGAATACGTGGCACAAAGCCATCGATAACGGGTCTATAATCGGTACGAAGCCCACAAGATCGATACGAAGCCCACAATAACGATACACAGCCATAATTAGGTTGGCACAAAGCCATATGTAGGTTGGCGCAAAGCCATAATCAGAATAATTGGTTTTAAGCCATCGATAGCTGTATCATGTTAAGCACATAGCCATCAGTGGCGGTAATATAGTCGGCACATAGCCTTGAGTAAATATGATCGAAACAGAGTTGTCAATAATCATATATTGGAACATAGCCTTAGGCAAATACGTTTGGCACACAGCCTTCGGTAACATGATCGGCACTCATCCATCGATCGGTCCACAGTCGTCTCGGGCGACCCGTGTGACCTTATCAAATCAGTACGAATATACGGCTCTTAAGCCTTCGGTGGATCCACAGTCGTCAAGCAACCATGTGATCCTAACAAATCAGATCTTCCTCTGTACAAAATCCCAACCCAAGTAACATGTCATGTATACAGAATGTCATGCCCATATTTGAATCAAACAATCACAGTCAAGTCATTCATATCACCAACATATATTCAGAATCAAATCTGTCAACCACACAGTCCAAGTCAGTTACTTGCCCACAAGGGCAAAACAGTCATTTAACACCTTGGGGGCAAAATGGTAATTTTACCCCACAAGGGTATCTCGGTAATTCTACCCTACAGGGGTATTTCGATATTTCTACCCTACAAGGGTATTTCAATAATTCTAGCCTACAGGGGTATTTCAATAATTCTACCCTACAAGGGTATTTCAATAATTTTGTAAATCGAGGGTAAAACGGTAATTCTGTAAATCGGGGGTACTTTGGTAATTTTACAAGTCGAGGGTATTTCAGTAATTTGGTAAACTAAAGTATTCTAAACAGGGATAACAATACGAATTGGCTTAAAGCCCATTCTCGGCCCAAATGGTCCAACACGCTCGTGTGGCCCTTTTAGCCCAAACCTAGCCACAGATATGAGATTCACCTAGCTTAGTCCAATATTTAGTACACAATCAAACAACTTATCCAATTGGGCCCGTAGGCCCATTGGGCCCACATGGCTCCTTTCGGCCCATCGCGGCCCGAAGTAGCCATTCTACAGCTAGAGTAGTGAGAAATACACACCTGATAGAAGACTGGAGTTAATCCGCGCTCCGAGCACTCTTAGCCGATGCCCAACCAAACGAGCACGCCATAAAGCGAAAGGGATCAGCCAAGAAAGGTACCTTTACTCTCCTCATGGTTCTCTCTATTTAAAGCCAGCTTCGCATCCACCTTATGTTAGCTTCCCGATGTGGGATTCCTCCATCATCAGAGTTTAAATTCAACACCAACTCTTGCCGCCCCCTGTTAGCAAAATAAATGCTCTTTGATTGCCATGAGTTTCGAACCCTGGACCTCATTGCCAACTCTATGACGCCACTTTCTTGCCTCTTATGTGGCGCTACTTTGCCACTAGACCACAAGGCTTTTTGTGGCACAATTTCTCCAACAATATTCTTAAGGCCTACCTACTACACCCAGGGTTTGATTCACCTTAAACCAAAATTTTTGCTAGAGTCTAGGTTTGAACCCAGGACTTCTCCAACACTTCTCAGCACACTTAACCCCTAAAACAAGCCTTCATTAACGAAATTTACATGCACAACAAAATATTATAAGCTACCTTCAACCGCTCCCATGCTCAAGGCCCAAAACTTCTATGCCCAAATTCAGGGTGTTACACCTTGTCCCTAGGAGGTCCATTGACTCTAACCTATTTTTTGGGGCACTGAACAAAACTAGAAGGACCTGACTCTTTCCTCCCCTTGCTCAGAGCTCTCTCTTGGTATTTCATTTCACACTGGGCGCACTTGACTTCCTCCACTATTTTGGCCTTATCCATTAAAATCGCAAACACTCGCTCCCTCTAAGGAGCTATTAGAATACGCAAGTCATATTGTAGTCCATCCTCAAATCGCACACATTTTTCAAACCCAATCACGCCCACTGCTTGAGCGTACCTACTTAATCTTAGGAACTCAGCCTCTTACTTAGTTATAGACCTTTTCCCCTGGACCAGATTCATGAACTCGCGTCTACAAGCTTCAACATAGCTAGCCTCCATGTATTTACCCTAAAAGGAGCGCTTAAAATGATCCCAAGTAATCTGTTTGGACTGGGTACCCTGCTCGACTATTGACCACCACTGGTAAGCATCGTCTCGAAAAAGAGATACCGAACCTCTCAATTTTGGACAAGGGTACAGTTGATGTCATTCATGATGTGTTCGATAGCCTCGAGCCAGTATTCAGCCATCGTAGGAGCGACTCCTGTAAAAAGCCCCTAAATAATTTGGTGCCATTTGATTGGAGCCATTCAATAATTGACTCTCAAACTCCAGGCATAGTACGGGTCCCAATGACCCCCTCTAGTTCTCATGGCATCACCTAGGACACAGGACCATAATCAGCTGGCGCAGTCTGAGACCCTGTCTCAGTAGTAGGAGTACCAATGGTTTCGCTGGTCTCCAAAACAAGTATACTACCCATTGAGGATGACTTAGCTAGAGCTCCCCCACGATGCTCCTGATGCCCACGTGACCCTCGTCCATGACTTCCTCGTGAGCTTATACTTTTTAGTGTCTACAATGTCTGAAGTGCACAGATCAAATCAATATGGTCACAAGAAATCCAATAATGATTTATTTCAATTGTAGAATTAACCAAAAAACAAAATAAAATTAGTTACCACAATACAATATACATACAACATATCAGAAAAGATACTTACAGGTATGACATCGGAGACTTGGTCCTTTACTAAGCTAGTTACTTAGCTCATGATATAAAATAATTTATTTAAAACATTTTTTATCAAAATAGAGACCCAATTACACAGCCCTAGTTTTATAAACTTAGCTCTGATATCACTAAATGTAACACCCTAAACCTGACCTAGACGTAAAGACCAAGTCCAGGATGTCAAATGAACTTGCCACAAACAAATACTCTTAAAACCAAATTGATAGAAACATAGATAAGTTTTTAAGCTATTAACCATTCAATACAATTCAATCTTAAACCTTACAGTTGGGGTACAATAACAACACGTACATACATATATATAGACTAGAGCTATTAGGTGAATGAGTCCCACGTCTATAACAGCCTGGTTTAGACACTAATCAGAATAGTGGTTTTGAGACCACAAATTAAAGGTTAGAAAAATATTTTAATATTATTTTTTGGCTTATTATATGTAAATTAGTATGTGTGAAAATTTCATACGAAAATTTGATCGTTTGTGTGCTTAATTTGATAAAAGGACCTAATCGCGTAAAATGTAAAAGTTGCCTTCTATTTGTTAAAGTGCCTATTTGCTATTTCTTCTTACATGAGAGGTCCTTATTTGGTTAATATGCCATTTACATGGTTAATAGACATTAATGGCCTTAATATATATAAGTTTATAATGGATTAATAAAGGTTAATGTAGTAATTTAGTATATTATGTTAAATTAATAAAAAACATAAATTTGGTGTTATATTCATCAAAGTTATCGGAATATCAAAGAAAAAGGAAGAACAAAAGATTTTAGGGTTCGACCATTGATTTATTTGATTAAGGTATGAGTTTTGTTTTGTTTTTGATAATTTCTACGTTTTTGTGATCGTTGCTTAGTAATCTATCAAGCCCATGTCTCAATTTTTAATTTTTTTTTGATGATTTTGAGTTATTCCATTGATGAAATTATGAGTTATATGAAGTTTGATGATAGTATATGGAATCTTGATGTTGGGTTAACATGTTTTGTCTTTGAATTTTTGATGAATTTGAGTAATTTGGACTAAATTGTGAAAATGAGATTTTGAGGGACTAAAATATGAAATAAATGAAATATATGGGCTTGTATGAGCTAGGGAAAAATTTAGCTAAGCTTGTATAAAAGAAAATTTGGTGTATTTTGTGATGTTGTGAATTAGGGACTAAAGTGTCAAAATGTGAAAATGTGATGGCTAATTTGTAAAATGCCCTAAAAATGTGGTTTTGGATTGAACTAAATGATTTGGTGAATTTAAGAGTTAATTTTGAATTTATATAGATCAAGAACAAAAGAAAACGAAATTAGATCAGGGAAAGTCGAAAGTCGTTGAGTAGTCAACTCCGTTCGTTCAAATCTGTACGAGGTAAGTCGATAGACAAATAATTGTGTTTTGAATTGAATTATTACTGTTAATGTGATATTGAACATTGATGAATGATTATATGAGTTGAGCATGAGATGTCTGAGAAAGTATAGGCAAAGTTTAGACATCCAAAAAGCCCCGTACGAACTTTAGGAATAGATAGGATACATATGTAATGACATCGGATCCGATATGTGTTTTTGTGTAAGACCACGTCTGGGACGTTGGCATCAACTTATGATTTATGTGTAAAACCATGTCTGTGACATCGACATCGTATTTGATTCGTGTAAGACCCTATCTTGGATAGTGGCATCGATATTTGATTACATGTAAGACCGTGTCTAGGACGTTGGCATTGTATGAGCTTTTCGAGCTATCTGAGTATCATTATTGATTACGAACGGTTCAACGGGCATTCTAAGAAAATAATGAATGCATGAAATGTGTATCCGAATTAGGTACGTTTGAAATGTACACAAGGTTTTAGAATATAAGGTAAGTACATGTGCAATAGATAATATGTGTTATAAGTATGAGAAAATATGTTATATGAGAGAATGAGTTAGGGATATGTGAAATGTATATGAACTATGTTGTTTATGATAACATTTGACTATTGTTATATGTAATTTGATAATGCTTTATGTTTAAAATGATAAGTTTATTTGTATATGGCTTACTAAGCTTTGAAAGCTTACTTTGTGTGTATTTTTAATTATTTTTAGATATTGAAACTATTGGGAGCTCGGGGATCATCGAGGATTAACACCACACTATTGAACTCTATTTTGGTACCTTTTGAAAATGTATATATATTGAAGTATGGCATGTATAGGGTAGAAGTGAATATGTTTTGTAATGTGTATATTTAGCCATGTGATAAGGCTTGATTATGGTTGTAACGACCCGAATTTGGGCCTAGAAGGATTGGGCCTTGAGCATGGGAACACACATAAGTTTATGTGTGGAAAAAATATCACAATTGATTGTCTGCTGCAGTGGTTAAGTAATTAGGAGTGTTTGGAGTGTTGGAAAAGTCCTAGGTTCAAACCTGGGCTTTAGCAAAAATTTATGTTTTTCTAAAGGAGCCTTGATGTTAGTGGGTAGGCTTTAAGAATATTTTTGATGAATTTATAACATAAAAGAAGCTTGTGGTCTAGTGGCAAGGAGGCGTGCGTGGTGTGCATGAGGTTTAAGGTTCAATTCGTGTCATAGGTAAAGGAATTATTTATTTTGCTAGCTGAGCTTGGAAGGAGGTGGAGTTGGACTGAGACTCTAAGGTTGAATTGGTCATTAGTGTTTCAAGGAAATTTGAATTGGATGTTAAGTGATTTGGGGAGAAAATCAAGGAATTTGAAATAAGAGAGTTGCATGGGAGGAGTGTTTGTGCCGAATTGGGATGGTGGAAAAGGAGAATTTGGCTAGGGGAAATTATGGTCAGATTTCGATTTTTTTGTGGTTAATTTCAGGTTTTTGGTGGTGTTTGACATCTAGTTTTGGTTTCTACTCCTTGTGTGCCGAATTCTCTGCTGCCTTTTCTCTTGTGTTTCTTGCTCGATTTTTGGGATCGAATATTGACTTCTTTTCCTGCTTTGGCCGAATAGGCACTCTCATTTTGGGCATTCTTATTTCTTTCTTTAAGCCAAATTTGGTTTCTTCCTCTCAATCTTTTCTCTTAATTGCCAAATCTCAGCTCTCCTCCTCCTCTGATATTTCCTTTTCAATCATTGGCTGAATACTTCTTCTTATTTTTTCCCCTCTCAAACCCCTTTCAGTTTAGCCTTAGTTTAATGGATTCTCTGCTTCTACATCCCACACTCTCTCCATTTATGTTCTCGATTTGGAAAGTAATCTCTATTAATCGAACTCGCGATGAGCAAATGGGGTTCTAGCAATAAAGTGATGATAGTGGTGCCGACTGGGAGTGGACACGTAGCCTCTGCCCCCAAGTATAAGCAACGTAGGGTATCGACGGTTCGAGACTTTCTGCTAGGTTACGAAAGGATGACTGCACCAAACTTTGGATTAAATAGGCAAATCACAGTTGACCGTTCGATTCAAGGCAATGGTAAGCGAGCCTTCGACTAGGGGTTTGGTTAATATTCTTTTAACTTTGTTTATAAGTGATTAACCATTGTTATGTTTGAATAGGTTCCGGTGCTCGGGAATTCTTAGTACTCTACGTGATCAGGTGTGTAACCGTATACTATGTTTGATGATCGGCTGAAAAGCTGAAAGTGTATGTATTTGTATGCGGTTTTTGATAATCGTTTAAAAGCCGAAAGTATGTGTTGTTTACACTGCTATGACTGTAGATCGGCAAAAAGCCGAAAAGCCACAAATATGGCATACGAGCATGCGATCGCACGTGTGGTGAGTCGAGCCCACGAACATGGGCGTTAGACTATATAGGCCACCACGAGCGCTCTCGTGGTCTTGGGCTGTTCTGGGCCTCGTTGGGCTAAATGGGTCGTGTGGGCCCAGTGGGCTTGTGGGCCTACACGGATCAAATGTATGTGATGTGGTAAGTGTTGTTTGAACTGTGACATTTGCATAGCTATGGCTATTTCTGGGCTAAATAGGCCACATGAGTGTGTGGGCCCACCTGGGCCGAGTATGGGCCTTAGGCCCATTTGCATCGTTATGTCTTTTTAGGTTACTTAAGTCGCTCGAGGCGATGATAGACCTTCGGTTGGGTCGTTAAGACTCCAAATTGTAAAATTACCAAAATACCCCCAATTTGTAAAATTATTGAAATACCCTTGATTTATAAAATTACTGAAATACCCTCAGTTTGTAAAATTACCAAAATGCCCTCGATTTATGAAATTACTAAAATACTCCTAATTTTGTAAAATTACTGAAATACCCCTGTAGTGTAAAATTATCGAAATACCTTTGTAGTGTAAAATTACAAAAATACCTCTATAGGGTAAAACGACTGTTTTGCCCTTGTGGGTAAATGACCGGCTTAGACAATGAATTTGACTGATTTGGCTGTGATCCTATGACTATTTTTTGACTGACTTGATTGTGGTTGTAAAATTAATATGCTTTTAACATATGTTTAAATGACTGTTACTGAGCATGACCATTCTGTATACACATGTGATGATTGAGCATGACAACACGACATATTGCATGGGGTTGGGACATTGATATAGAGGAAGTACTGTTCTGATAGGGTCGTCGCACGGGTCAGACAAGATGACTGTGGATCCAGTATTGATCTGCTAAGGTCGCACAGGTCGCACGAGACGACTGTGGACCAGCGGACGGCTTAATGTTGCTTAATCTGTTTATGGCTCTGTACTATCTTGATTATGGCTTTGTGCCAATTATATTTACCTGTGGCTATGTGCCTATCATATTTATTGATGACTCTGTGTCGATCATATTTACCCATGGCTTTGTGCCGATTATATTACCATCGCTGACGGCTACATGCTAAACTTATTACAGTTAATGATGGCTTTGTGCCAATTATAATACCACTATTGAAGGCTTAAAGTTGTATATTTACTAGCATCTTTGCTGCGATTTCAGTTAGTGCCTCAACCGGTGCTAACATTGTAAGTGTAGGAATGGCGTGGGTGAGTTATTCCACACAGATAATGCAGGGTTGGACAGAGGCAAGTGCAGGGTTGGATGGGATGGCATGCATCCATGTATTCACACATTCTATTTTATTACTGAGATGGGCTAGGCCCAATTGATTTTGTTATGGGTTGTGACCCAAATGATATTGTAATGGGCTTTGACCTACGTATGCTCTGAACTGGACCCAAATGATACTGTTAATGGGCTCTGGCTGAGACTATTTTTATTTTTGTTTCGGTACACTGACTGTTACTCTAGTAAGGGGATTACACACTGAGTTTTCATAAACTCACCCTGTTTATTAACTGTGCAGATAATCCCCAACATTAGGAGGATCGGTGCTGTAAGGGACTCGGAGATGGCCACACGACTGCCTTTGGGCTTTATTTATGTTTTAGATTTCGTTTTGGGTTTTCAACTTTTGTAATAAGGCCTCTTATTGTTTCTAGATTTTAACTTTGGGTTTTATTTACTTTGATTTATAACTGTTTTTAAACAACACTACATTTTCGTAACATTCTTAGAATAGTTTCGCAACTTAGTTTTTAACATCACATTTTTGTAAATCAGTTACTTTTAAAATTAGCTTCTGTAACTTAAAAGAAATTTCGAGAATAGAATTAATAACCTTTCAATGTACCACTTTATAAAACAAACTAACGTAACTGGGATTTTACTTAAGTTTTCAAATAAGAAGGGTTTTCAATGAAAACATGGTTTTCGAAAAACACTTCAATGTGACACGTCAGATTCGGGCCTAACTTCTAGGTCGAGTTTGGGGTGTTACAATGGTTTAACTTATGGTTGGATTTTGATATATGTTATATGATGCAAATTATGCCTATGTGATGTGCTAATGGATAACCAAATTAAATGGTCAATTTTGGTAAGTTTTGGTATGTGCTTATTTTAGAATTGGCAAGTTTATGGCATAAGATTGAATGAAGCAAATTGAGGTTATGAAACTTAAGTTTTGGTATGACTTTGAATTATGATTTGGTATGATTTTGATATGGTTATAAGCATGAATTTGGTTGTTTATGATATGGCATGAATGATGTATGTTTTGGTGTATAAATTGGTTGGAAATTGCTATAAAATGTGCTTGGTTTTATGCTTGTAGGGATGACACAAAACGGGTGGAAAATTAGCTTTGCAAATAGCATATTTTTGTCCACACGGGTAAAGACACGGACGTGTGTCTTAGCCGTGTGTGACACACAGTTATGTTACATGGCCGTGTGTCCCCTAGGGTACCCTACAATTTTAAGTCAGTATACCCTACAGTTTTAACACGGCCTATATACACGGGTGTGTCTACTGGCCATGTGTGGCAGGCGGCACATGGGCGTGTGGTCGACCGTGTGACCGAAGTCAGTAGCCTCCCTAATTTTCACACGGCTTGGCACATGGACATGTCTTGTGGCCGTGTGGGACAAGTTAGTATGTATGCTCTGTTTTCCCACGGCCTAGACACACGGGCATGTCTAATGTCGTGTGAGGCATATAGCCTGTTCACACGGGCGTGTGACCTGTACAACTTTGAAAAATATTTAAGTTACGAAAATTTTGTATGAGCTCGATTTAGTCTCTACCCCTTTTTAAAACATGTTTTAGGTCTCGTAGACTTATGTAAGGGACTCTATATTAATGTATGATTATGATGCTATGATGACTGTGAAATGAATTGTAAATGTTTCGATATGTCTGGTAATGCCTTTAACGCTATTCTAATGACAGATACGGGTTAGGGTGTTATGGTGTCTATCAGCCAATCAGTTCTGGAAGGTTCTTGAAATTCATTCAATCTAGTTAGTACATTACAACCAAAATTATAAGATTAATACTCAATGTGCATAAATTAACTCAAATATTCTTGAAATTCAGGTAGCACACTCAGTCCCATTCAATCAGGATAACAATTTACAATTATTTCAGATACAAAGCAGTTCAGACATGCAACAGGTTAAATACAGAAACATATTCAGGTATAATATAGTAACAATGTATTTATCCTACCCCCATTCGCTACACACCATCTCTGACCGACCCCATACACTAATGGGTATATAATGCCCGTCCAACCCTACACACCTCATAGTGTCAGTACGACATGTTGCAGTGTTTACAGTCTCATTGCCAGATCAGACATAAAAATAGGTGATTTGACCATCACATCAGTACTGAACACTTCTTTCGGTTTATAATTCCCCCATGTAGATGCAGAGTACAGATGACCAATATGTGCTTATCACTTATTATATAGATATAATCATATAGTCCAGTATAACAGAGGTCAATAAACCTAATTTATCATCACAATAAATCAGATCATACTACTCAGTATAGTAACACCTATCTTACATACAGTTTCTATAACAACCCAAACCCGGCCCAGACGTTATGGCTGAATTTGACGTGCCACATAGAAGTCTAAAAAATCCATGATTCGTTTTAGTGTTTAAAACTTGACTTTTGTTAAGCTAACAAAGTGAATGGAAGCTGGGCACCAGGTAGGAATCCGTAGCAGAGGAGGTGAGCCATGAAGGCTGCTTAAGTACCAAGCTCTTCGGTTGGATCCAATCCTAGACATGCCCACAACCATTGCCACACTTGGTTATATCGAGTTGAAATTTACTTAAGTTGATATCTTTGATAAATTGGATAATCGTGGCATTGTGTTATTTTGAAATCGAGTATCATTTTCAAAACACGTCCTAAGTCTAGCCCATTTATTATCAACCAGATTAAAGTTATTAAAAATTAAATAATCCCAGAAAAGAAGAAAATAAAGTTAAAATGGCCTTATTACAACCAAAAAATAAATAATAAATAAGGTAAACTTAAGAAAACCAATCACTTATTCAAAAGCCCAAAAGCGATCACCGTGGCCACTCTGAATCCCCTCCAGCTCCAAGTCAAATCAAGGCCCACCTGCAAGGTTAAGGAAAGGGGGTGAGTTTGGAAACTCAATGTGCAACAAGCCCCTTCCAGAGCCCAAAACAATATCATCCTGCTGGGCCTAAGCCCAAATCCAATCTCAACATATACTGGGCCGAAGCCTTTTCATTTACCATATTGCATAATACTGGGCCGAAGCCTTTTCATGTTTCATATTACTGGGCCGAAGCCTTTACTGTAAACGGTATGGCCCATAGGCCCATTTCACTATCACATGTAATGCCAATGAAAGAATGCAAGCCCATTTGGGGAGACTACTCGACCCACCATCCGCTACTCTCCACCTGTACCAACCAAGCTCTCCATGTGGGGAATAACTCAACCCACCCAGCCAAAACGCTCCACTGGCAGCATAGCTGCTTTATCATATAACTGGAGGCCTAGCCTGTAACACCCCGAACCCGAGACCGTCACCGGAGTCGAACGCGAGGTGTTAACAGACTTTTAAAAAAATTTCCAGACACTGCCAATCTACGTAATAGTCGCTTTAAAAATCATATCTTGAGTTCAGAAACTCAGAATCCAGTTCCGTAAATTTTCCCTGAAACTAGACTCATATGCCCATCTACATATTTTTTTCTAGAATTTTTGGTCGCGCAAATTAGTACAGTTTATTAGTCAAAGTCTCCCATGTTACAGGGATTGACTACCCTGACCTTTGCGTATTACGACTTGGATATCTCCCTGTACAGGGCTTCAATACTGATGCCGTTTGTTTCTATAGAAACTAGACTCAGAGAGGAATCTATACATATATGGATTGACTCCTAATTGTCTCTGGTTAATTTATAATGAATTTCCAAATTCGGAACAGGAAATCCATAAACCGTTCTGGCCCTGTCTCACAAGAACCTGAATATCTCTTAACATACTGTCCGTATGATTGTTTCGTTACTTTCCTATGAAAATAGATTCATCAAGGTTCGTTTAAATAATTTATTCACTATTTAATTCCATTCCTACTATTTTTAGTGAATTTCCAAATCTACATCACTGCTGCTGTCAGCATCTGCCTTTAAGGTAGACTTTACCTATTTCATAGTTTCCATGATTCAACAAGCCCTTTTTGCATAAGTAGCACAATTTATGATAGTGATTAACCATTCCCATGGCCAATCCTTGTCAAGCCTATCCACACCTCTCAATAACCATATCCATACCAAATGATTATAACATTACACTCAAACATATATAAGCCATTTTCGCATGGCTAACCAAAATTATACAAGTCCAAAGGGTCCATGACCCACAACAAACGGGTAGTCCTATACATGCCATTTCGAAGTTCAACCAAAATTGTACCAAAAGGGGGCTTTGATAGTGTGGGCGACTTTGACTTCAAGATCCCGAGTCCGATAGCTGGAGAACCAAATCTATAAAACAGAGGAGCAATGAAACGGAGTAAGCAATTTATGCTTAGTAAGTTTTGAGCAAGGAATTCCAGCACAACAAAAGTATAGCATTCATATAGCTAAACGGATAATTTCATATGCACAAATTTTCGATATCATACTTGCTTCACATTACCAACCCTTATGTACATACACAAAAGATCAACTTAGCCAAAGGCCGGTAGCTCGTTTATCAACTGAGCGAATACTTATTTGTAAGGGCTCAACTAAATTCAAGCACATACGAAACATACCTCAATGTTGGGATGTTTCTAGAGTATTAACTGAAATTTCTACAGCAAGATCATTCATTCCCAAATCACGTACCTTCGGAATTTAACCGGATATAGCTCCTCGTTCAAATGCCTTCGGGACATAGCCCGGTTATAGTAACTCGCACAAATGCCTTCGAGACTTAACCCGGATTTAGTAACTCGCACAAATGCCTTCGGGACTTAACCCGGATTTAGTAACTCGCACCAATGCCTTCGGGCTTAGCCCGGAATTAGTATCTCGCACAAATGCCTTCGGATCTTAGTCCGGATATGGTCACTTAGCACAAAGCCTTCGGGACTTAGCCCGGACATCATTCAAATAACCATGCACATTTAACAATAAATCATGGCACATTCGTATTTCATTTTCGTTAGCAAAACTCAAACACTAGACACTTATCATTCTTGCAATTTCGGCTCAATAGCCACACACAAAGAGCATGATTTTGATTTGCTTAAAACATGATCTAATCAAATCTTAATTTAAGCTCTCTTACTCAAGAACTTACCTAGGATGTTGTCGAACGATTCCGATGGCTATTCGACCACTTTTTCCTTCCCTTTATCGGATTTAGTTCCCCTTTGCTCTTGAGCTTAATTAAACAAATAAATTGATTTAATCATTTGAGCATCGAAAAGAGGAACACAAGACACTTAGCCCATATTTATACATTAGACATTAAAGTCACATATGTACGGAATCATGAATCAAACTCAACATTTTAGCTAATTTTCCCCCTTGGCCGAATTTTCTAAGCCAAGACAAAAGCATCAATATGCTTGCCTCCAATCGAATACATGCAACACCAAATCTTCTTCCTATGGCCGAATATGCATGTCTATGTTGGGGCCGATTATATGCTTAATACTTCCTACAAGTATGGTTACTTGTATTGATTATAAATATCATCTTGTTTCAAGTTCAAAACTTGGCTAATACACACATATATACACTAGTAAAGCATCCTCTCCCTTTCCATCAATTTAACACATGCATTGCTCATTAACATACAAAAGTTATATTCGGCCTTAGCACACAACTTGCTAGCCGATTCTTCCCCATCTAGCAACCAATGCACATATGTGCTCACTCAAAAATGCTAAAAAAGAGATTCAAGAATCATCAATCCATCATCACATGCATCATTAACAAGCTTCATATTTAGCATGCAATGGCATTAACACAAAATCCACCTAGGCCGAATATCATTCCCATGACATAGGAAGGATTTGAACCATGGGCTAATTAGAACTCAAGCTAGCAACTAAAAACATGCATGAATCTCATGGCACAACCTCAAACATACCTTAATCTAGATATAAGTATGGCCAAACCTCCTCCTAATCCTCTTCCAAATCAAACATGAAGCAAGACCTCCTTCCTCCTTCCTTAGAATTTTCGGCCAAATGAAGATGAAAAAGGATGAACAAAATTTTCTCCTTTCTTTTCTTTAACTCACGGCAATGGGGGGGGAAGACAACCATACACATTTTTTTTTGTTTCCATCATATTCCCTTTCATTATTTTATGCCCATGCTCCTTATTTTATTTTTCCTAACATACCTCACTAACATAACATGTTTGTGACATGTTTCCACTCATGATGCACTAACACAACATGTCCATGACATGTCTTGCCCATCACACTTGGTCTACCATGCTTGTCATGGCCGGCCACTACTCATTAGGGGGGAATTTGACATGCAAGTCCCCCCTTTTTCCACATGCACTAATAGGTCCTTACGCATTGACCTATCACATTTTAAAATTTTCTCACATAAGTCCTATTTGATGAAATTCACTTACAATTAACAAAATTCAAACACGAAATTTTCACACATGCACATGTACATATAATGAGCATCAATTATGACGGTTAATTATTTTTACGACTCGGTTTAGCGGTCCCGAAACCACTTCCCAACTAGGGTCAATTTTGGGCTGTCACAGCTCTCCCCCACTTAAGAAATTTTCGTCCCCGAAAAGCTTACCGGTAAATAGGTTTGGGTATCGTTCTTTCATCGAGCTCTCGGTTTCCCAAGTAGCTTCCTCGATCCTGTGTTTGAGCCATAACACCTTTACTAACGGGACCCTTTTGTTTCGCAACTCCTTCACTTCACGAGCTAGGATACGCATTGGTTCTTCTTCATAACTCATATCGGCTTGAATTTCAACCTCTGATGGGCTAATTATGTGCGATAGATCAGATCGATAGCGTCGAAGCATCGAAACATGAAAGACGTCGTGAATCTTTTCAAGCTCAGGGGGCAAAATCAATCTATACGCAACCGGACCAACTCGTTCGGAGATTTTGTACGGCCCAATGAATCTCGGGCTCAACTTGCCCTTACGGCCAAACCTGAGTACCTTTTTCCAAGGCAAAACTTTAAGGAACACTTTATCTCCCACCTGATATTCAATGTCCTTTCGTTTCAAATCCGCATACGATTTCTGACGATCTGTGGCTACCTTCAGACTTTCACGGATTACCTTTACTTTCAGTTCGGCATCTTTAATCAAATCAACTCCGAAAATTTTACTTTCACCGAGCTCGGTCCAAAACAATGGTGTACGACATTTACGACCGTACAAAGCCTCGTAAGGTGCCATCTTAATACTTGATTGAAAACTATTGTTGTAAGCGAATTCAATCAAAGGTAAATACCGTTCCCATGAACTACTGAACTCGAGGATGCAACATCTCAACATATCCTCAAGTATCTGAATTATCCGCTCAGATTGACCATCGGTTTGGGGGTGAAAAGCAGTGCTAAAATGCAGCTTGGTACCCAAAGCTTCTTGCAATTTCCTCTAAAATCGCGAAGTGAATCTCGGATCTCTATCCGACACGATAGAAATAGGTACCCCGTGTAATCTCACAATCTGAGAAACATACAATTCGGCTAGTTTATCCAATGAAAAATCCGTACGCACGGGGATAAAGTGAGCCGACTTAGTCAGTCTATCAACAACAACTCAAATCGCATCCTTCTTACTTGCTGACAAGGGCAGTCCGGACACAAAGTCCATTGTGACTCGATCCCATTTCCACTCGGGTATCATGATCGGCTGAAGTAACCCTGAAGGCACTTGATGTTCTACTTTCACTTGTTGACATATTAAACATCTCGAAACAAAGTCGGAGATGTCTCGTTTCATACCATGCCACCAAAATTGACGTTTCAAATCGTTGTACATTTTCGTACTCCCCGGGTGAATTGACATTCGGCTACAATGGGCTTCGTTCAGAATCATCGAAATGAGTTCCGAATTCCTTGGAACACACAAACGACTTCTGAACCTCAAACAATCATCATCATCAATTTGAAACTCCGATTCCTTGTTCGGAACACACTCAGCCCATTTTACAACCAATTCATCATCAACTTTCTCAGCTTCACGAATTTGATGAATCAATAATGGTCTGGCTTTTAATTCAGCTACTAACACATTGTCGGGTAGAACAGACAAGTGCACATTCATCGCTCGTAAAGCAAACAATGATTTCCGGCTTAAGGCGTCCGCAACCACATTAGCCTTTCCTGGGTGGTAATCAATGACAAGTTCGTAATCTTTCAACAACTCAAGCCAACGTCTTTGTCGCAGATTCAAGTCTCGCTGAGTCATCAAATATTTGAGACTTTTGTGATCCGAAAATAGATGGCACTTCTCACCAAACAAATAATGTCGCCATATTTTCAAAGCAAATACGATGGCAGCTAGTTCGAGATCATGGGTCGGATAATTTCTCTCGTGTGGCTTCAATTGTCTCGACGCATAGGCCATAGCTCGACCTTCTTGCATCAATACGCAACCCAACCCAAGTAGGGATGCGTCACTATAAATGACAAACTCTTTGCCTGATTCGGGTTGCACTAAAATTGGAGCTTCAGTCAAATGAGTTTTCAGTTGATCGAAACTTTTCTGACATTTCTCCGTCCATTCGAACTTAACATCCTTTTAAAGTAGCTTCGTCATTGGTGTGGCTATCATCGAGAAACCTTTGACAAATCGTCGGTAATAACCGACGAGCCCCAAAAAGCTCCGAACCTCAGTAATATTTCTCGGAGGTTTCCAGTTAAGTATGGCTGAAATTTTGCTCGGGTCAGCTCGAATACCTCTATCAGTCAACTCTTGCAACTGAGCTTTCAACTCCTTTAACTCGGTTGGTGCCATACGATACGGAGCTATCGAAATTGGCGTAGTTCCAGGTACAAGCTCAATACCAAACTCTACCTCCCGAACAGGTGGTAAACCTGGTAATAACATTTGGCGAGGAAGCATCCTCGCGTGCGCATATAGCATAAGCCCTAGCAGGAGCGCGAGCCTCGGATCTGGTCATAGCATCTCTAGATCCTCTCTGACCACCACTAGCATTGCCCGTATTTCTAGATGGTCTACCTCGAGCAGTGGTAGTACCCTGTTTTCCACTCTGATTTACATTCTGTTCAGACAACCTTGGGCAATCTTTAATGAAGTGGTCAACTGATCCGCACATGTAACAGGAGCGGTCATGGAATCTACAACTCCCCGAATGCCATTTACCGCAATATCGCCATTCTGTTCTGTCCCGACGATCATTTCCAACACTGGCGACCGAAGTGACTCGTGTGCTCACAGGGGGTCGATCGCGATCTCGTTTAGAGAAATCCGAAGTGTCCCTAGACCGGCCTAAGTCATCTCTAAATTTCTTCGATGACTGTGGGAAGGGCTTCCCCGAAGACCTCTTACGAAACTCCTTTGCTCCCATATCAGCTTTTCATTTATCCATACTTAGCTACTCGGCTTTACAAGCTCGCTCAACAAGTACCACAAATTCTCGGATTTCCAAGATGCCAACATACAGCTTTATATCATCATTTAGTCCATCCTCGAAACGTTTACACATCACAGCTTCTGAAGAAATGCATTCTCACGCATATCGGCTAAGCCTCACAAATTTTCGTTCATAGTCGGTAACCGACATGGAACCTTTTTTGAGTTCAAGAAATTCCTTCCGTTTTTGGTCAATGAATCTCTGACTGATATACTTTTTCCGAAACTCAGTTTGGAAAAACTCCCAAGTTACTTGCTCTCTAGGCACAACAGAAGTCAACGTATTCCACCAATAGTAGGCAGAATCATGTAGCAAGGAGATAGTACAGTTTAGGCACTCATCGGGTGTGCAAGATAGCTCGTCGAGTACCTGGATAGTGTTGTCCAACCAAAATTTAGCTTGCTCGGCATCATCGCTGTCCGTAGCTTTAAATTTAGTAGCCCCGTGTTTTCGGATTCTGTCAACTGGGGGCTTATTTGACCTTATTTGGTCAGTTGCCAGAGGTATTGTAGGTGCGGGGGTGGCATTAGTCGGGAATGGAGGTTGTGGAACAGCCGTATTAGTTCGAATGTATTGGTTGAACCAATCATTCATTACGCTATAGAAAGCTTGTCTAGCTTCGTCATTCGGATTACTAGCAATCGGTTGAGAGTCCGCCGGAGCTGTCCCTTGTGCGGGAGTAGGCGCCACACTCTCAAGATCATCAGCTACCGCTCGGTCAGGATCGGGATCCATTACTATAAATAAACACATTTTCAATCGTCAGAAATCACCACACTATCAAATAATCACAAAATGGCATGTATAGCTAGATCCAAACGTATTACGGTAGTCCTAGAATCAACTAAACCATAGCTCTGATACCAATAAAATTGTAACACCCCGTACCCGAGTCCGTCGCCAGAGTCGGACACGAGGGGTTTGCAGACTTAAATCACTTCTTTGCACAATCCATTTTAAATTTTCCAGGCAAGCTGGCTAACTGCGTCACTGTCACCTTAAAAATCATATCTTGAGTTTCACAACTCGAAAATCAGCTTCGTGATTTTTCGCTGAAACTAGACTCATATATGCATCTACAAATTTTTTCTAGAATTTTTGGTCAGGCGAATTAGTAAATTTTATTAGTCAAAGTCTCCCATGTTACAGGGATCGACTACACTGACCTTTGCGCATTACAACTTGGATATCTCCCTGTACAGGGCTTCAATACTGATGTCGTTTGTTTCTGTAGAAACTAGACTCAAAAAGGAATCTATCCATATATGGCATGACTTCTAATTATCTCTGGTTAATTTATAATGAATTTACAAAGTCGGAACAGGGAATCCAGAAACCGTTCTGGCCTTGTCTCACGAGAACCTGAATATCTCTTAACATACTGTTCATATGATTGTTTCGTTACTTTCCTATGAAAATAGATTCATCACAGTTCGTTTACATAATTTATTCACTATTTAATTTCATTCCTACTATTTTTAGTGATTTTTCACATCCACATCACTGCTGCTGCCAGCATCTATTTTTTTAAGGTAAACTTTACCTATTTCATGATCCTCCATGGATCAACTAGAGTTTGTCATACATATTCCAAAAGTGATCAAGAATAACCCTTCCCATGGCTAACCGTTACCAACATTTCCATACCTCTCGATGGACAACATACAAAACGATTATAATGCTATGATCAAAGTATATTTAAGCCATTTTCGCATGGCTATCCAAATTTACACAAAACCGAAGGGTACATGACCAACAACAAAAGGGTAGTCCTATACATGCCATTTCAAAGTTCAACCAAAATTGTACCAAAAGGGGGCTTTGATAGTGTGGGAGACTTCGACTTTCAAAAATCCGGAGTCGGATAGCTGACGAGCCAAAATCTATAAAACAGAGAAACAAAGAAACGGAGTAAGCAATTTATGCTTAGTAAGTTTTGAGCAAAGGATTCCAGCACAACAAAAGTATAGCATTCATATAGCTAAACGGATAATTTCATATGCACAAATTTTCAATATCATACTTACTTCACATTACCAACCCTTATGTTCATACACAAAAGATCAACTTAGCCAAAGGCCGGTAGCTCATTTATCGACTGAGCGAATACAGATTTGTAAGGGATCAACTAATTCAAAGCACACACGAAACATACCTCATCGCTGGGATTTTACGAGCGTATTAATTTAAATTTTTACAGCAAGATCGCTCGTTCCCAAATCAAGCATCTTCAGGGTTTAGCCGGATATAACCACTCGCACAAGGCCTTCGGGTCTTAACCCGGATATGGTCACTAGCATAAATGCCTTCGGGACTTAGCCCGGATATAGTCGCTAGCACAAATGCCTTCGGATCTTAGTCCGGATGTAGTCGCTTAGCACAAAAGCGTTCGGGACTTAGCCCGGATATCATTCGAGTAACCATGCACATATATCAATAAATCATGACACATTCATATTTCATTTTCATTACCAAAGCTCAAACACAAGACACTTATCACATTTACAATTTCGGCTCAATAGCCACATATAAGAGCATGATTTTGATTTACTTAAGACATAATCTAATCGAATCATAATTTAAGTCTCATTACTCGAAAACTTACCTCGGATGTTGTCGAACGATTCCGATGGCTATTCGACCACTTTTTCCTTCCCTTTATCGGATTTCGTTCCCCTTTGCTCTTGAGCTTAATTTAACAAATAAATTGATTTAATCATTTGAGCATCGAAAAGAGGAACTCAAGGTACTTGGCCCATATATATTCATTAGACATTAAAGTCACATATGTACGGAATCATGAATCAAACTCAACACATTAGTTAATACTCTCTTTAGCCGAATTTTCTAAGTCAAGATAAAGCCTTCAATATGCTTACCTATGGCCGAACAACACATCAACCTATGTACTCATTCATGTGGCCGATTATGCATGTCTATGTTGAGGCCAATTATATACTCAATACCACACACAAATGGCATACCTTTTACTAACTAATGCATTACATATTATAACTCAATACGCATCCATCATGTACTCCATAACTGAAACACCATCATATGTAAATATATACCTTGAGATATTGTATATGTCATACCAATACGTCATGTGCAATCATATATATATGTGCAAGAGCCGAATCTCAAAGTTGATTATAACTAAACATGAACATAAATCCAAAACACAAATCTTACCTACCATGCAATAAGCATAAATCATACTTATGGATATACCATGGCCGAATACATCACAACACCATACCATTTCAATTTTGGTCATGGTTAAACAAAGAACTTAATGTCTCACTCAAAAATGCTAAAAAGAAAATCCAAGAGTCATCAATCCACCATCACATGTATCATTAACAAGCTTCATATTTAGCATGCAATGGCATTAACACAAAATCCACCTAGGCGGAATATCATCCCCATGACATAGCAAAGATTTGAACCATGGGCTAATTAGAACTCAAGCTAGCAACTAAAAACATGCATGAATCTCATGGCACAACCTCAAACATACCTTAATCTAGATACAAGTATGGCCAAACCTCCTCCTAATCCTCTTCCAAAACAAACATGAAGCAAGAACTCCTTCCTCCTTCCTTAGAATTTTCGGCCAAAAGAAATGAATTCCTCCTTCCTTAGAATTTTCGGCCAAAAGAAATGAAAAAGGATGAACAAATTTTTTTTTCTTTTCTTTAACTCACGGCAATGAGGGGGAACACTCACACACATTCTTTCTTTTTTTTTTCCATTTCTTTATTACCCATACTCCTTATTTTATTTTTCCTAACATACCTCACTAACATAACATGTTTGTGACATGTTTCCACTCATAGCATGGCCGGCCACTACTAATTAGGGGGGAAATTTGACATGCAAGTCCTCCCTTTTTATTACATGCACTATTAGATCCTTATAGATTAGCCTATCACATTTCAAAAGTGTCACACAAATCCTACTAACTAAATTCACATGCAATCGACTAAATCGAAGCTTGAAATTTTCACACATTCATAATTACATATTCTAGACAATAAATATCACATTCAAACATTTCGGTGACTCGGTTTAGCGGTCTCGAAACCACTTCCCGACTAGGGTCAATTTTGGGCTGTCACAGTCATGGGGAATAGTAGCATTATGGAATGATCTTTGCCGGAGATTTTTTTTTCTACGGTATAATCCCTCAAATATGAATTCCAAGCGTAGAAATGACATCACATCTTTTTGGCAAATGAAGGACGAAACACTATATGAAGCATGAGAATGATTTAAGAAGTTAATTCAAAAATGGTTGATGCATGGAATCCAGAATTAAACTTAAATGGAGATGTTTTATAATGGGTTGAATGTGCATACAAGGATGGTAGTTGTAACACCCCAAACTCGGCCCAGACGTTATGGCCAGATCTGACGTGTCACATGGACTTACAACTTAGTATGCATTCACTAGTTTAAGTGATTGGGGTGGTCTTTGTAAAAACAACAGTTGAATGAAAAGCCGGTTTATCAATCTATAGTCTATCCATTTGTTGTGCTTGTTGAGTTTTGAAAATGTTCATTAATTTTAAAAACCCGCACAGCCTAACACTAGCAGTTTCGTCATAGTATAAATATAATCAGAAAATAAAACCATAGCGGAAAAAAGAAATTTAAATAGCGGCCCCCTTCAGCTTCTGCTCCATAGAACAGTCCAAGTCATCCATAATTCGTTCCGTGGCCTCCAACCAATATTCTGCCACATTCGGGGCTACACCAGATACACCCCTAATGAACTCCGCTCCGTAAGCCCGAAGTCATTCATAAATCGATCCTCGAATTTCGTTGCTCGAACTTGCCCCAGCACCCCTTTCCAGAACTCGAAGTATTGCCTGCGACAGGGCGTCATCCCCGGTACCACGATCATGTGATTCCACTTCCATTGCCGAAGGTACCAGTGCTTCTGCCGCTGGCATATGTCCTGAAGACGAAGATCCCGCTCGAGCTCTTCCTCGGCCCCGTCCACGGCCTCTACCTCGAGCTGCTCGCGTACTCATATCGTATTATTTGATTACGAATTTTATGCATTAATATCATTCCAATGTGTATTACAAATGCTTTATGATTCAGACAGTAATTCAGAATTTGTTTTCGCAGAATCGATGTCTTGCTACAGTCTCAGTCTTTTAGCAAGCCTTTCTAGGATTTCAGTAGCATCCTATCTAGTGTATTCTAGTAAAGTTTTAGTACAGACAGATAATTCAGAATCTATTCAGAAAAATTCAGAATACTTACAAGCTTGGGCCGGAGATTCGGAATACCACCTTCAGAAGTCCAGATTTTTTTTTTAAAACTGATTTTTTTTGAAAATCTTCATTTTTGTAAACCCATTCCACAGCCGAGTTGTTGCACGTCTGGGCCGAGTTTGGGGTGTTACAGTAGTTGATGAATTTTCCAATGGTACTCTACTAGATAAAACATATAATGAAGCATATAAGATTTTAGAAATGATTGCCAACAATTATTATCAATATCCGACAAAGAGAGTTGGGGTGGGTAAGAGAGCTGCTATTGTAACAGCCCAAAATTGACCCTAGTCGGGAAGTGGTTTCGGGACCGCTAAACCGAGTCACCGAAATGTTTGAATGTGATATTTATTGTCTAGAATATGTATATATGCATGTGTGAAAATTTCATGGTTGAATTTTGTAAATTGAAAGTGAAATTTTATTAAATAGGACTTATGTGAGAAAATTTAGAAATGTGCTAGGCTAATGTAAGGTGGCCCATTTATGCATGTTGCAAATAGTTGTACTTGCATGTCAAATACCTCTTTTATTTTAAGTGGTGGCCGGCCATGATGGTCATATATATATAATATGTATTAAATCTTAATTAAATGGCCATTATTTTATGCAAAAGAAAGGAAATAGATTAAAGAAAGAATAAAAAGAAAAGTAATGAAGACAAAGCATCATCTTTGTCTTCTTGGCCGGATTGAAAGAAAGAATTGGGGCAAAAACATTCGGTCACTTGAAGCTTGAGAAGGGGGGGGAAATGGGTGAAGAAAACTAAGTGTTCATCTTTGTTTCTTCTAAGCCGAATGTGAAGGAAGAATAGGGGAGAAACACCACTCGGTCATCCTAGGCTTAAACTAAGGTAAAAAGTTTATGTTAATTCTTGAAATTTTAGTTAATTTTTGAGTTAGTTACCAACTTCTTTATTTGACCCATGTTAAAATTTGATTTTGGGAATGAATAAAGCTGTCGGCCATAGTAGTCAATAAAGAATATGGCTGTTGTTTCGTATTAATTTGGACGAATCATGGTGGATGGGCGTTTGAGCCAAACAAATGATCATATGTATGCATTAGATGCTAAGTGGGAAGAATCGGCTATCATGTTGGATGCGATTGCCGAATATGAACTTGGTTATATTTGAGTAATGTATGTGTTTTGAGTTGACGGCATGAAAAGAAGGCTTAAAATGTGTTATAAACAAATTATATGTTAAACTAAGGTTTGCTAAATTACCATTTTTCCTTGTCGAATATGTGCTTAATTAAAGAAGAGTTTGTGTTGAATGTTTAAATAATTTAGATAATTATTAATCTAAGTCTAAGCTAGGTAAATTAAATGATTGTGGCTTAATTGTTTTAGGGCAAGTGGCTATTATGGTGAAATGCAAATTCGGTCATGGAATTTAATGTACTTCTTATTGAATTTTGATAAATTTTGTTATAAGAAATATTAAGGATGAAATTGAGTTGGCTATTAGTGTTTTGTGTGGAACTTTTAACTAAGTGAGGTGTTTGGCTAGGTCCTTTTGAGCAAATATTTTGGTGTTGGCTATTTAAATGACATTAATTTTTGGTATTAAGTTGAATTGGAAAGTTGATAAATGTGTAAATATGACTTAGGGCTTATATAAGCATTCGGCATTAGCTAAGGAGTGAGAATTTGATAGTTGATGTATATGTAAATGGGTAGTGTTAATTGAATGTGATTTATTTGGTAATAATCGTAGTGGTTAAACTAGTTAAATTATTGATTTAGCTCAAGGAGTTAAAGGAGGTGAATCGAGCAAAGGCAAAGAAAAGGTCATCGAGTAGCCGAGTTGGAACCGTCTTACCCAACACGAGGTAAGTCATTAAGCATGTAGTTGGTATTATTTCAAATGGTCATAATGTTTATGTATTGATGCTGAATGGAATGAATAAATATACATATATATATGCATGTACGTATGTGATGATGAAATTGTTGAATGAAAAGAAAAGAGGTAAGATGTACTGAGTTGTTGATCTCGGCACTAAACGTGCGGGTATAACCATTTATGACCATGAGATTGGCGCTAAGTGCGCGGGATTAAATTGTACAGCACTAAGTGTGCGATTTGACTTTGTTGCACTAAGTGTGCGAAATGAATATGATGCACTAAGTGTGCGAATTGACCATGCGGCACTAAGTGTGCGAGTTTGACTATGTAGCACTAAGTGTGCGATTTGATTACGTAGCACTAAGTGTGCGAGTTGATTATATAACACTGAGTGTGCGGACTCAATATACATTCGTGAATCATTATGGACACTATGTGTGCGACACTATTGAGTCGATCGCGGACAGCGGATCGGGTAAGTGTCTTGAGTACATGGCTAATAGGTGCTATGCTTATACTTGGTGTTGAGCTCGGTAAGTTTGAACCTATGTGACAAATATACTTGAAGTCACGTACATAAAATTTATCGTAGGATGGGTGAAAGGCTGTTTAGTCGTTTGATTGTAACGAAAATAAATTGATTTATGAAAATGCTTCAATGTCCTATTGATGAGTATATGGAATGTGAATGCATGAATTGATATGAAATTGAATCGGTAGGTTGGAGGAACTATGGTATGGTTCGGTATGGATGGAGTAAATTGTCTCGTTCCATTTTGATTCCTCTTGTGATAATGTTATTGATGGATGGTAGTGCATTGCTTATGACTTACTGAGTTATAAACTCACTCAGTGTTTCCTTGTCACCCATTATAGGTTGCTTGGACTCATCTATTTTTGCGGGGTCAGGCCGTCATCGAAGTCATCACACCGGATAGCAAGTTTTGGTACTTTCTTCTTAGTTGGCTTAGAAGAACATTTTGGCATGTATAAGCTATTACGTTGTGTTTGAACTTTGGCATGTAAACTTTAAGCCATGCGAAAATGGCACGAATGTTCGATTGAGTTGGATCAAGGGTAGGCATGAAATGGACCTAGTTACTTTCGTAACAGATGCTGGCAGCAGCAGTGTCATGAGATTGAAAAATCACTAAAAATAGTAGGAGTGGAATTAATTGATGAATAAATTATGTAATCGAAGCTCGATGAGTCTGTTTTCATGAGGAAGTAACGAAAAGATCATATGGGCAGTATATTAAGAGATAAACAGATTTTTGTGGGACAGGGCCAGAACGGTTTCTGGATTCCCTGCTCCGACTTTGGAAATTAATTATAAATTAACCAGAGATAATTAGGGGTCGTACCATATATGTACAGATTCCTCTCTGAGTCTAGTTTTCATAGAAACAAACGGCATCAGTATTGAAGCCCCGTACAGGGAGATATCCAAGTCGTAATGGGCAAAGGTCAGTGTAGTCGACCCCTGCAACATGGGAGACTTTGACTAATAAACTGTACTAATTGGCCCAACCAAAAATTCTATAAAAAAATACATAGATGGACACATGAGTCTAGTTTCTGGGAAAATTTACGAAACTGATTTTCGAGTTACAAAACTCAAGATATGATTTTTTTAAAACGATTAGTACACAGATTGGGCAGTGTCTGGAAAATAAATTTTATAAGGGGTTAAAGTCAGTTAACACCTCGTGTTCGACTCCGGTGTCGGTTTCGGGTTCGGGGTGTTACAGCTATTACCATAGAGCTTGATGTAATCACTTCATTGACAGCCCAAGTATCTTTTTTAGCTAACATAATTAAAATAATGAAAAATTCAACTATAGTTCATGAGATGAAATCAGTCGAGTTGTCATGTGTTTGACAAATGCTCATCAAGCCCAGCATAGTGTACTACATGGGTAATTTTAATCAGAATAGTAACCCCTATTCCAACACCTACAATCCAGGGTAGAAGCAACATCCAAATTTTAGTTAGAGTAATCAAGATGTGTGGAATTTTAACAGTGCTGCAAGACAGAATACCAACAATGTACCGCCTAGTTACGTTTAACCTATGCCAAGGCAAAATGTTCAATAGGGTCAAGGATCATCTTCTACTTCCATTGAAGCTTTCTTAAAGGAATATATGGACAAGAATGATGCTATAATCTTGATGTAGACTGCATCTTTATGAGCTCTAGAGAATGAAGTGGGTTAAATAGCGAATACTTTAAATTTGAGGCCATAATGGGCATTGTCAAGTGATTCGAGAATTGGAGAACACAAGGGAAAGACATTAGAAGACCATCACTCTTAGAAATATGACTCAACTAAGTGACATTGACAAACAAATTGAAGCTAAAAAGGGTAAGCAGCAAAATGTTGTGGCAGAATCTGATCTTGTTGCTAACAAAAATGTCATAGCAAAACAATATCAGTAACCTAAAGGAAGACTACCTCTACCTCTCCCTTAGCGATTCCAAAATTTCGAGAAGGATATTCAGTTCAAAACATTCTTGGAGGTTTTGAAGCAACTCCGTATCAATATACCGCTAGTAGAAGCTTTGGAGAAAATGCCCAATTATGTGAAATTCATGAAAGATATATTGTCGAAGAAGCACAAATTGAGAGAATTTGAGACTGTTGGTCTCACTGAAGGGTGAACAACAATGTTAATGAATAAATTGCCTCCAAAGTTAAAAGACTCAGAGAGTTTCACTATCCCATGTTTCATTGGAAATCATTATCTTAGTAAGGCGTTATGTGATTTAGGAGTAAGTATAAATCTAATGCCTCTGTCTATTTTCAGGAAGTTGGGAATTCGGAAGGTAAGACCCACAATAGTCACATTGCAACTAGCCAATCGATCCTATGCACATCCGGAAGGTAAAATTGAAGACGTACTGGTAAGGGTAGATAAAATTATGTTTCTTGTGGATTTCCTTATTTTAGAATGTGAAGGTGACCATGATATGCCAATTATTCTCGGAAGACCTTTTCTTGCTACAGGTAGAACTTTAATCGATGTGTAGAAAGGTGAACTGACCATGAGGATGAATGATCAACAGGTCACGTTCAATGTATTTAATGTGCTGAAATGTGCTTATGAGAATGAATAATGTCGGGCCATTGACTTGATAGAAACAGTATTAGAGGTAGACTTCACAAGATTTTTCCACAGCAATTCTGATAGTGATGAAGATTCATTTGAGCAAAGACCCTTGTGCACTTTGCTGAAGCAAAATAGAACTTTCAATTTTGATGAAAAATGCTTGGTAGCTCATGTATATCTGCATTGAGCAATTAGTGTAAAGGACATGGAAACGGGGGACACATTTGAAGCTAATAGGCAACGCTTGAAGTACTACTGGGGTGCTCATGTAGAGCGAGACAAACAATCCATTGATCTTCAAGATGTTTAACTTTAACATCTTGAAAATTCTTTTTATTTTTTATTTCATCTTGTTTAAATTTATTTTAGTTATTTCATTTCCTTCGTTTAATAAATTGCATGAGGGGAAGGAGTTGGTGATGCAGAGTCTGTTGAGACCAATCCTGCCAATAAAGAGAATGTACCCAAAGTACTGGAGGAAGAACCAGAGAAAATAGAGTTTTTCAGCATTGAGACTGACTATGAGAATGAAGAGGAAACAAATCCCTCAGTTGCACCACCAGTGGACAACATTGTATCATGACATTGATCAGTTGATTGATGAGCTAACAGAGACCGAAAAGGATGGGGCTGAACTGACCCCCAATGGAGAGGAAATAGAGGTACAAGGTTACTGCTCGTAAATCAACCTGACGGACATAATGAAGTATCTACAATACAGTCTAAGCAAGGAAAGTTTTCTTTTTCTTTCATACATATTGCATTGCATATATTTTTCCATGACATTGTCTGTATATAGATAGTTTATTATATCTATTCATGCATTGAGGACAATGCATCCCTTAGGTTTGGGGGTGTATTGTGCATTTAGGTTGCATTACGTATCTAATATGCATGTCCATCTTAGTATAGTTAAGTTGTTTTCCAATACCATGAGATTATTAAGTACTGTTTAATCTACGAGAATTTCTATAATAGCCCGTTTTCGGTAAAATAGGAACTGTGGTTTCGGGACCATAAATTTGATTCAAGAAAGGAAATTTATTTTAGTATTATTTTATGATCTATAGTATGGTAATAATGTCGTATGAAAATTTCATAAAGAAATTTTACCGTTTATATGTTTTGTGACACCCCTAATTTGACCCTAGTCGAAAAGTGGTTTCGAGACCACAAAATCGAGTCATAAAAATAATTAACCATCATAGTTGATGCTTATTATATGTATATATGCATGTGTAAAAATTTCATGTTTGAATTTTGTTAATTGTAAGTGAATTTTATTAATTAGGACTTATGTGAGAAAATTTAGAAATGTGCTAGGCAAATGTAAAGTGGCCTATTAATGCATGTTATGAAAATGATGGGTTTGCATGTCAAATTACCCAAAATTAGAGCTAGTGGCCGGCCATGCTATGGGGTGAAACATGTTGGAAACATGTTGTGTTAGTGTGTTATGTTAGAAAGAATAAAATAAGAGGTTAGTAATAAAGTAATGAAAAGAGAGGGGTGATGAAAACAAAGTTGTCTCATCCATGCCCCCCCCTCCATTGCCGTGAATTGAAGAAAGAAAACAAAAGAAAAAGAAAAAAAATGTTCATCTTCTTCTCCTACCTCTCTCAAGCCGAAACTAACCAAGAAATGGAAGAAAGCACACCTAAGGCATTCGGCCATCTTCTGTGGGGAATTAAGGTATGATATCATGTGATTCTTTTGGAAATTTTGTGAAGTTGAGTTTGTTTTGGTGCTCATAACATGACCCATGTGTTGATTTTTGAGTTTGTGTTGCAAGAAACATTTGGTTATGTCCTTATATGTCAAATTGATGATAAATTTTTTATATTTGGTGAATGAATACGGGTTTCGGTCATGGTAGATAACAAAGAATGTGGTTGTTGTTCTTGTTAATTTGGATGAATTTTTGGTGGATAGGTGCTTGAATCAAACAAATGATCATGTGTGTACACTAGGTGCTAGTTGAGAAGAATCGGTCACTATATTGGAGGCCATTGCCGAATATGAGTTTAGTTATTGAGAGTGATGAATGTGTTTTGAGTTGATGGAATAAAAGAATGCTTAAAGATGTGTCACAACAAATTATATGTTAAGCTAAGGCTGTTAAATTATCAATCTTTCTTCCTAGCCGAATATGTGTTTATAAAGTTGAGTTGTTAAATAGATTTTGAAGTTAGCCCATGTATTTATTTTTGAATTTAAGAAGAATGATACATTCGACTATGCTTTGATGTGCTTGAATTGTTGTTATGTGAATAAATATTTGTTTGATGATATATATATGTATTCGGCAATGGGATAAAATGTGTATTAAGGTAAGTTTCATGGTGATTATGCTTGTGATGTTGGGTTAATATTCGGCATTGAGTAATGTGGGGTAAGGTGATTAATCGGCTATGAAATTAGCTAAATTGAATAGGTACGTTTAATGATATGCTTAGTATAATGTATGATCTTATAACTCGGTTTGGTATTGAGATAAAGGTTAGATGTATGATTGGATTTTGGTATGTGTTAAATTGGTTAATCAAAGATTAAATGATATGTGATTGCCAAATGTGACTGTTAAGTGAATAATATTAGTTAAGTACTTAAGCAATCTATTGTTTTACTTAAGCTTAAGAGCAAAGAGGATCAAAGTCGGATAGGGGAAAAGAGAAAGTAAACGAATAGCCGTGGACATCTAAACGTCGACCACTTCCGAGCTAAGTTTTAAGTGATTAAACGTTGAGTAAATTCAATCATAATAGGACATAATGAGTTGATTTAATAAGATATGATGTGGCCATGATATGTCTTAAACTCAAATGGTAAGTTCATAAGTGTTTGGACTTGGAAATTTAAGAGCAAATTGTAATAATTTGCTTTGGACAGCAGCAGTAACGTGATTTTAGAAAATCACTATAAATTGTTGGTGTGGAATTTTAGGCTAAATAAAATATGTAATCAAAGCTTAGTTAGTCTAGTTTCTTATAAAAGAGACAGTGGAAGCAAAGAAATTTCCTATAAAGAGATATTTAAAGTTGTGTGGGACAGTGTCAGAATGACTCTGAAATCCCCTGTTCTGGTTTTGGAAAATCATTATAATTTGTACAAAAATGGTTATAAGATAAGATTTATATGCATAGACTCCTTAATGAGTCTAGTTTCAAATGAAACCAAATATAACACATTATGAATTCTGTACAATGAAAAATTTTATTCGTAGTGAAGAGTGGTCAGATTAGTCAAACAGTGAAACAGGGGAAACTTTAAGAAAAATCTGGTATTGATTGGCCAAACCTAAAATTCTGGAAATTTTATGGATGGAAGATATACGAGTCTATATTCAGGGAAAATTAACGGCAAGTGATTTGGAGTTTTGTAGCTCCATTTATAAATAATTTAGTGACTATTGCTCAGGAAAAACCGCTCGTAGTGAATATGTGATTTTGTTGTAAACATGGATAAAACTTGTTTTAGTTGCTCATAAGCTATTGATTAAACCCATACGTGAATTTTAAATCGTGATATTGTAAAACGATATATGAGTGTTAGACAGATCTTTGATATTAAAATTTGTGAAATTGTAAGTTTATGAGTATTCGATTATGAAAAGATAGTATGGCGTGAAATTGAATTATTCACTGGAAAACGATTGATGTAGATTCGGCCAAGACAAAGTGTATACATGATAGTATATGTGGTCTGTGAAGTATATTTGGATAATTGTGATGTGAATACATGAAAATTTATATTTTGATTTAGGACTTTATGTGATGAATGTGAATGTGTATATATGAGATAAGGCCGAATGGCCAATGTGATGAATGTGAACATGCATATATGTGATAAGGCCGAATGGCCAATGTGATGAATGTGAGCATGCATATGTGTGATAAGGCTGAATGGCCAATGTGGTGAATATGAACATGCATATATGTGGTAAAGCCGAATGGCTAATGTGAAATATGTATGAGATATGTATATGTGGTAAAGCCGAATGGCTAATGTGAAATATGTATGAGATATGCATATGTGGTAAAGCTGAATGGTCAATGTGAAATATATATATGAGATATGTATATGTGGTAAAGCCGAATGGCTAGTGTGAAATATGTAGGCGATGTGCGTATATTGTGGCCGAACGACCAATGTGAAAGGTGTGTATTATTAGATATTTGATGAGGCAAATGAATTACAAATATGACAGTCGATGTGAATGTTGTAACATGTGATTAAATGTACATGAAACTTGGAAATATATTCCGGGTAAGACCTGATGACTACGTGTGGAGATTATGTCCGGGTAAGACCCGATGACTACGTGTGGAGATTTTGTCCGGGTAAGACCTGATAACTTCGTGTGGAGATTTCGTCTGAGCTAAAGGTCTCGCCGATAATCCGAGTAGAGGTTAAAGCTATAAGATTTTGTAATAAGAATTGCTTATAAATATATTCAATGCGAAAGGTTAAACAGGTATGTACTCCAAGTTTATATGTGAGCTTGATTTGAACTAAATCATAAGGTAGTTATGTGATGCATACGAGAGCAATCTATGAGACTATTCCTATGATTATGTGACATCGGATCAGTGTGAGAGGTTATGTGAAATCATACAATATATTTATGTCACATGAGCTCACTTTTATGTGAAAGTTTAACTGCCTATTGTATATGATGAGTTGTGCATACTCGGTAAAGGGATGGTATGCCCGAAGGAAGAGTGAAATAAAATATATGAACAAGTATGTTATAATTTGATTGTTATCTGTTGACACTGCTTAAAATTTACTAAGCATTGTAATGCTTACTCCGTTTACTCTGTTTCCTCTGTTTTATAGATCTCATTGCGAAGCTACAGGCTCGGGGATCGTCAGCAACTAGTCACACTATCACTATCCACCGCTTGTTACTGTTATGTTTAGAATTATTTTATGGCATGTATAGAATAGACTAGTGGCGGAAGAATATTTTTGGTTAATGTATATAAGCCATGCGAAAATGGCATCTTTTGAATGTTTACTTAGTGAAGTTTAAATTTTACCTCTGGTTGTGCTTAGTACTTATTTAAATGAACGATCTTTATTTCAAGAAAAAGTTCAAAATTTTACTGTTCTGACATGAGTTACAAGTCCGGTAATGCCCCTTACCTATTCTGGCGACGGTTACGGGATAGGGGTGTTACATGTTTAAATTTGATAAAGGACCAAATTGCACAAAGTGTAAAAGTTGAGTTCTAATAGCTAAAGCGATTAAATAGCTATGGAATTAAGAATTTGAGGTCCTTAAATGGTAAATAGACCATTAAAAAATGCTTAGTTGTTAAGGATGATGATTCATCCATTGAAAATAAATTAAGAAAATGATGAAATTGGAAAGTGAAATAATAAAAGATGATAAATGATAAAAAAAATATATCATCATTTATATCATCTTTCCCAAATTAAAAAAGCATGGAAACCCTAGCCATGGAAACCAAAGCTCAACCCAACTTATTTTGCTTGATTAGGTAAGTATTCTTGCCCTTTTTAATGATTTTTATATTTCTGAGATCGTAATATCTTAATTTAGCTATCTCGGGGATTAATTTGTAAATATATCAAAGTACTAGTATTTTTCCGTGGATAAGTATGCTAAAATTTTGAAATTTATGATATAAAATGAAAGATTAATAGATAAACAACTTTTGTAAAGTGAACTATGATGAAATTATGATTTTAGAACTAAATTGTAAAGTTATAAAATTTATGGAAAAATTCTGAATTTTATGAAATACATGGGTTGTAAATTATATATGTAAAATTTGGCTAGACTTGGAATAAGGATTAAATTTCATGAATTTCATTTTCCGAGCCTAGAGATGAAATCGTCATTAATTAAAAGTATAGGGGCAAAATGGTAATTTTGCCTAAGATATGAATTAGACCGAATTGAGTACAAATTATATTAAGTTGATGTTAAATTTACTCGTATAGATCCAGGTAGACCAAATTTGGAGTTAGAGCGAGGAAAAGAGAAAGCTTCGGATTAGTAGATTTTACGTACATGAACATTTATTGAGGTAAGTTCGTGTAACTAAATTGTGTATATTTATATGCTTGAATTGAATGTTGTGTATAACAATTATGTATTTGTCATGCATATGAAATTGAATATATATATATCTGATAAAGCCTGATAAAAAAATTAAATCTCATTTGAATAATGAAAGTCGGTGGATACATGATTTCCTGTATTGATTATGGTCGAGCATATGTTGCAGATACCCTAGAGCTCAAATGAGCAATCCTATTATAAGCCCTCTCGGGCGTTCTATTATATAGTTCCTACGAGCATCCTGATCGGTAGTGATCCTGTATATGCTGCGTATTACCACAGCTCTTTGTGAGCGTCCTATTACTCGATTCGATCAATTGTGATCCAGCATTGATTGCAGACACAAATGTAACTCTTCATAAGCATCCTGATATAGGATCTTATGGGCTTCCTGACATGGATCGCTTGAACTCCCTGTTATGCTATCCAGAGCTCACTAATATTAGCTCTTCGGAGTTACCTGTTTAGCTTAATGAGCTTCCTGTTTTAAACTCTTATGAGTATCCTAATATAGCCCAGATAAGCATCCTATTACATGGCTCACATGAGCATCCTATTATATGGCTCGAGAGTGTGCTTCTTGATTATGTGCCCTTATGGGTACCCCTGAATATGAATTGACAGTTTCTGATTTGTACACTTTGAGTGTACTAAATGTGTATCCACCGATATTTCAAATAAAATCAATAGGCAAAATCCTAATATGAGAAAATATGAACACGAAATGAATTATTACATGCATTTGCATGAAATACATGAAAATAATGATACATAATATATGGAAGTACCATATGGTGATATATGAACATGTTATGTAACGCCCCAAAAATCCTGAAACCCAAAAATCCCAAAATTTTGAACTTTCTTTGTTTCAGTTTTGATACAAAATTGTGTTTAATATTCTTATCCGAGCGATAATTTTAGTAGGTCTTAGTTAAAGTTTGAGTTCGAACCAAGGAATAAATGAAATTATAGTTTAGATATTAAAAGAATCAGGGCTGGCAAGTAGTTGGGCTTTTAAATAAAGTTAGGGGAAAATAGTATCAAAAAGCCTTGTAGAAGAGTGGCTAAGTGACGCCACTTAGAGTGTAGGGAGGTGGTGTTAATAGCTAGCAAGGAGGTCCAAGGTTCGAATCCTTAGAAGTTTAATTTTGGCCTTCTAGAAGGATGGAAGTGGTGTGAAAGTGGACTCCAAGGGAAGTGTTTAGGAGAGAAAATTAAGGAAAGGATCAAGGGGTTATCAGGGAGAAAAACGAGGAGATGAGAAAGGAGAAGTGATGGAGCCGAATGGGGAATTGGGCGTGGGAAAATTTGGCTATAAGGCTTATAAATAGGTGTCGAATGCTAAGGTATGAAGCTAATGCAAAATTTCCTTCACCCTGTTACCAAAAACTCTTTTCTCTAAAAGCTGAAAACCCTCTGCTTTCTTTTCTTTTTCTTCTTCCTTATACCAAATTCCATTCTTCCTCTACCTCATTGCTAACTTTTCTTTCTTTTTTATTGGTGCCGCTCTTTTACCATACAAATCGCACGGCCAGAAACCTTCTTGGCCAAATACTCTTGGTGCCGCCAGTACCCTTTCTAATTGGTCAAGCCTAGTGTAAGTGCTTTGTTCTCATAATTGGGTTTTGCTACGTATTGAGCATACAGTCCCTCATTTCTTCTAATCAATTTTGAGTAGGAATAGGTAACGAATCTCAGTCTTTGGATCTCTACCGATTTGCTCCTCCGGTGAGAGACTTTGGTAAGTGCTCTTGATCTTGGTTGGCCGAATGTTCATAGTTAATGTTCACAGTTAAGTGCTATTTGGGATTTGTGTTCAAGGTATGGTTAAGGTGAGATTCCGGCTTTTGGTAAAGTATTCGATAAGTATGTAAGATTAATCTTTGAATGATACTGATTATAGGTTTAGGCTAAGGAGATCACATCACGCTTGCTTACCAGGTGTGTACATACATTGTACACATACAATGAATTAACAAAGGCCGAAATGCCAAAATGCTGAAATGCAGAAAAGCTGAAAGTTGGGCTACGGTAGTCATACGATTGCGGAACATTCGTGGAGAGGAAACTGATAGGTTGCTTGAGGGCCAAAGGTAATTCTGTGGACTTGGGTTGAGAATTGGCCAAATGGGCCGTAATGGGCTAAATGGGCCTGATGGGCTGTTGGGCCCATACTAGGCAAAGATTGATAAGTGATGCTATGTGTTAGAAAATTTGCATGTGAGCATGAGTATAATATGATTTGGGCCTAATGGGTCATATGAAGGTGAATTAGGCATAGTGGGCCATTTGAATAAGATTGGGCCTAGTGGGCTATACGCATGTATGTAAGGGTATTGGGCCTAGTATATGATGACTACATAAAACTTAAATAATTAATTGAGACCGTGGACAAGTGATAGGGTTAAGGTGTGGCAACAGGTATATGCATGTCTAGGATTGGATCTAGGGAGAGCTTGGTACTTAAGCGGTTTTAACGACCCACCTCCTCTTCTCTGGAATTCTACCTGGTGCATAGTATTCGTTCACCTTAACTCACGGCGCTTGTTCATGGGCCAAGGTAAGTGAAAGCCGCAATTAAGGAAAAATTACCGAAATGCCCTTAAGGACGAAAATGACCAAAATACCCCTAGTTGTTGAATGTAAGTTCAGTGGATGTGACATGCATACATATTGTGTTCTACTTAGGTTACATATGTGGTGGGAATTATGGTATGGAGGAAGTATATGAGGATCACATGGTTACCTGACAATCGTGGATCCACCGATGGCTTTTAAGGCCCAATATGTAAATGAAAGTAGTTCCACAACCGGGCTACCATTGGTGTGTGTATTGGGTGGGTCGATATTTATATCCCCACATGGTGTGATGGGGGACGGAGCTGGTGTGTAGTGGATGGATAATTTGAATGGGATTGCATTGCATGATTGATGTATGATGATTTTTGAATGCTTGTTTTACGTTGAGGGTTATACACACTGAGTTTGCAAAAACTCACCCCCTCTTTTATTTTATTTTTAGGTGATGCTCAGTAAACGGTTCGATGTTTGGAGGGACTCCGGGTGGCCAGCTAGCAAGACAAATTTGGACTTTTTTTTAAGCTTATAAGTTTTATTTTATTAAGTATATTTTAGTCTAGATTGTAATAAGGTTTTCATTATGCTATTATTACTTGAAGTATTATTATTTCCATTATAATTATGAGAAGTTGAACATGGGTTTCCTAAATTATAGTATGTCTTCTGTGTTTCCGCAACTTAATTTCTAATTGATAAGTTTTCTTAAATCAAATGCTTAAAACAAAGCTTTCGCAACTGAAAGGTGTGTTTATTAAGGCTTCTTTTCTTTAAAAAGGGTTTTTAATTAAAACACGGTTTTTGCTAAAACACTTCAATGTAACATGTCAGATTCAGCCATAACGTTTGGGCCGAGTTTAGGGTGTTAATTTAGTGGTATCAGAGCTAGGTTACAAAACTCGGGCTGTGACTTAGGCCTTATTACTTGGTTTCTTTTTGTGTTTTAAAAAAAATTACAATGTTTTGGAAAAGAGGAAGTCTTGCTGAGCGGCACACCAAGTCTCCGACGTCGAGCCAAGTAAGTATTCTTATTCTAAATTTTATTTAAATTGTTATACAGTAGATAGTTAGAGGACTACTTTAGATTATTTTGTTAGAAGGGAACCATAGCTCGCAGGAACTTGAAACTGTAGAGGAATTTTGAAAATAGTCTTCTCTTTAATTACTTCAATAAAACTTCAGGTTAATTACTAAACTAACTAAAACTTCATCAAATTTCTAATCCAGATAATACGCGAATCGAAGATGAGTGCTAGAAGAGGTGCAAGGGGCCGTGGCTGAGGCCGCGAAAGTTTTAGGGCTGAATTGTCGGCATCGGGCCATGTGCCCAATATTGGAGTAGAAGATGCTCCGATCTCACCTGTGGCTGGGGTTGGACCGTATGATTGGGCTGCGGGAGAAGATACATTTCACAGGCAATGCTGAGAATTTTGGAAAGGGTCACTGGGCCCAATAATGGCAATGGAAATCGGGGGTTTATTCTGGAACAACTTCGATCGAACATGGCTGAAATCTTTAAGGGCAGGGCTAGCGTGGCTCCTAATGTGGTGGAATATTAGTTGAAGGCCACTGAAAGGATAATGGAGGACTTAGACTGCTCACCTGAGCAAAAGTTGAAAGGAGCAGTGTCACTGCTTAGGGAAGAAGCCTACCAGTGGTGGTTGACGGTGAAAGAGGGCACCCAACCGGAGCGAGTCACTTGGGAGTTCTTCAAAGCTGCATTCCAAGGGAAATATGTGGGTGCAAGCTATGTGGATGCTAGAAGGAAGGAGTTCCTGAACCTGACCCAAGGAAACAAATCAGTGGTGGAGTATGAGGCGAAGTTTCTACGCCTTAGTAGGTATGCAAGAGTAATAGTTGCAACAGATTATGAGCGTTGCGTGAGGTTTGAGGATGGACTTAGAGATAGCCTTAGGGTATTGATAACTCCACAAAGGGAGCGAGTTTTCTCAGAATTGGTGGAAAAGGCAAAGATAGCGGAGGAGGTTAAGCGCACTGAGCGCTTAAATCGGGATAAAGAAAGGGGTAAGAATAAAAGGGAGGCTGAGACTCCTAGTGTTGGACAAAGGCCTAGGGCTAGGGCCAGAGTTAACGGGCCAGTTAAAGTAGGGCCCCTTGCTGCTAGTCCAGGGGTGCCACCTTGTGCTGATTGTGGGAGAAGCCATAGAGGTGAGTGTTGGAAGAGGAAGGGAGCTTGTTTTGCTTGTGAGTCTATGGAGCATAGAATCAAGGATTGCCCTCGAACGCTACGTCAAGAGCCAGTAGTGGGTCAAGGTGGTGCTCATCCACCAAGGGGTGGATAGCTGCTGCCAAGGGGTTGTGGACAAGCCATGTGGAGCACCAGTTAAAAATACAAGCCATGCTGAGGCAAGATAGCCAGCTTTGGTTTATGCTACTCGTCGCTGAGAGGACGGGGATGCCCCAGATGTGATAACGGGTATGTTCTTTATATATGAGTTACGTTACACAGCCTTGATTGATATTGGATCGATGCATTCATATGTTGCATGCAATAAGACTGAGTCTTTGGGTGATTTGTTTGAAATTACTACAAATGAGATGACTGTGATAAGTCCGTTAGGGCAGTCCATAGGTGTGAATAAGTTGTTTAAGGAGGTACCCTTAGCAGTCCAAGGGGTTACCTTTTTAGCAGATTCGATGGAGCTGCCGTTTAGTGAGTTTGACTTAATCTTAGGTATAGATTGGCTGGTGAAGCATCAAACCACATTGGATTGTGCTGCAAAGTGAATGGTGTTAAGAACGGCGGAGGATAAGGAGGTAGTGGTAATTGGTGAACGCCAAAATTACCTGTCGAATGTGATTTCGGTGTTAAAGGCTGAAAAGTTAGTACGAAATGGATGCGAAGCCTTTTTGGCTTTTATTAGTGATACGTATGTTAAGAGCCATACTGTTAAGGAGTTGAGAATAGTTAAGGAATTTCCTGATGTCTTTCCCAAGGAGCTGCTTAGGTTGCCACCCAGCAAAGAAGTAGAATTTGGAATTGAGCTATTACCTGGTACAGCTCCAGTGTCCATCGCTCCTTATCGGATGGCACCAAAGGAGTTGGTAGAACTTAAGGCACAGATTCAGGAATTGTTAGATCGAGGATTCATCCGACCAAGTGTGTCTCCATAGGGAGCACTGGTGTTATTTGTGAAGAAGAAGGATGGAACCTAACGAATGTGCACTGATTATCGACAGTTAAACAAGTTAACTATTAAAAACAAGTACCCTCTACTGAGAATCGATGATCTTTTTTATCAGTTTAGGGGAGCTTCTGTTTTCTCAAAGATTGATTTGCGTTCTAGATATCACCAATTAAGGGTGAAAGAGGAGAATGTTCATAAGACGGCTTTCAAAACTCATTATAGACACTACGATATTTTGGTGATGCCGTTTGTGCTGACGAACGCACTTGCCACTTTCATGGATCTCATGAATCGAGTTTTCTAACCCTACTTAGATCGGTTTGTGGTAGTCTTTATAGATGACATTCTGGTGTACTCAAAAGATGAGGAGGAGCATGATGCACACTTAAGGATTGTGTTGCAGACTTTAAGGGAGAAGCAGCTGTATGCCAAATTCAGTAAGTGTGAATTTTGGCTAAGGGAGGTTACTTTTCTAGGACATGTGGTGTTAGTCGAGGGGATTAAGGTGGATCCTTGGAAAATTGAAGCGGTGTTAGATTGAGAAACACCCAAGTCAGTATCAAAAATCTGAAATTTTATGGGCTTGGCAGGATACTATAGGCGGTTTGTTGAGGGCTTTTCAGTAATCGCTGCACTCTTAACTAAGTTATTGTGGAAGGGGGTACCGTTTGTTTGGACGGACAAGCAGTAGGATAGTTTTGGAAAACTCAAGAAAGTTTTAAAGGAGGCCCTTATGTTGATTCAGCTAGTCCTGGAAAGGAGTTTACGGTTTAAAGTGACGCGTCACATGTGGGCTGGGGTTGTGTATTAGTGCAAGAAGGGAAGGTGGTTGCGTATACGTCATGGCAACTTAAGACTCATGAGGTGAATTACCCAACCCATGATTTGGAGCTAGCTGTGGTGGTGTTCGCGCTTAAGATATGGACGCATTACTTATATGGGAAGAAATGCGTAATTTATTAGGACCACAAGAGTTTGAAGTACCTCCTTACCAAAAAGGAGCTAAACTTTAGGCAACGTAGGTGGCTGGAATTATTGAAGTATTATGATTGCTCGATAGAATACCACCCTGGCAAAGTGAGTGTGGTAGCCGACGCGTTAAGTCGTAGGATTAAGTTAGACTTGAGAGCTATGCTCGCTCATTTAAGCTTGTTGTATGATGGTAGCTTGTTAGCAGAGCTTCAAGTAAAGCCAGTGTGTGTCGAACAAATAAGGAGTAAGCAGTTGATGGATGAGACCTTAGGTGCTCGTTTTAGACAAGTGGAGAGTGGGTAGACATCGGACTTTGGGAGAAATACTGAAGGAGTATTATGTTTCTGTGGGAGAATGTGTATACCCAAGGACGATGATCTAAGGCAGTCTATCCTGCGAGAAGCACATAGCGGTCTCTATGCTATGCATCCTGGCGAAAACAAGATGTATCAGAGTTTGTGTGAGCTTTACTGGTGGCCTGGACTTAAGCGCGAGGGTATGGAGTTTGTAAGTAAGTGTTTGGTTTGTCAAAAGGTGAAGGCGGAATATCAGCTGCCTTCGGGATTGTTTCAGCCAGAAAAGATTCCACTTTGGAAGTGGGAGAGGATCACTATGGACTTTGTTAGTAGGCTACCCTTAACGCCTACTAAGAAAGACTCGATATGGGTCATAGTGGATCGGTTAACCAAGTCTGCCCATTTCATACCGGTTCGTACCGACTACTCGTTCAGAGGCTGGCGAGGTTGTATGTGGCAGAGATTGTAAGATTGCATGGAGTGCCAGTCTCTATAATATCGGATAGGGACCCACGTTTCACTTCGTGACTTTGGAAGAAGCTGCATGAGGTGTTGGGTACTAGGTTGAACTTCAGTACGGCTTTCCACCCTCAAACTGATGGATAGTTGGAAAGGGTGATTCAAGTATTGGAAGATATGTTGAGGGGGTGTGTGATTGAATTTCGAGGTAATTGGGAGGACTATTTACTGTTAGTCGAATTCCCGTACAATAATAGCTATCAAGAAAGCATTGGGATGGGGTCCATACGAGGCACTATATGGGCAAATGTGTTGAACTCCAACATGTTGGACGGAGTTGGGCGAACGAAGAGTTTTAGGCCCTGAGTTAGTAGACGATACTGAGGATAAGGTAAAATTGATTCGGGATCGGTTAAAGGAGGCCTCGGATAGGCAGAAGTCGTATGCTGACCTTAAATGATGAGAGATAGAGTATGAAGTGAGAGACTTAGTTTTTCTTAAGGTCTCTCTAAGGAAGAAGATATTAAGGTTTGGACGGAAGGGAAAGCTAAGCCAAGGTTCATCGGCCCATATCGGTTGGTAAGGCGGACTGGGCCAGTCGCTTATCAGTTAGAGTTACCTCTTAAACTAAGCCAGATCCACGACGTATTTCATGTTTCTATGCTAAGGCGGTATCGATCGGATCATTCACATGTCGTGGCGATTGAAGAAATTGAGGTTAGGCCAGACCTAACTTTCGAGGAAGAGCCCATACAAATAATCGGTCGAGATGTCAAAGTATTAAGAACAAAGTCCGTTCCTTTGGTCAAAGTACTTTGGCAGAATCACAAGGCATAAGAGGCTACTTGGGAACCTGAGGAAGTGATGCGACGTCAATATCCTCAATTGTTTGAATCAGGTATGAATTTTGAGGATGAAATTTCTTTTAGAGGGTAGAGTTGTAACGCCCCAAAAATCCCGAAACCCAAAAATCCTGAAATTTTGAACTTTCTTTGTTTCAGTTTTGATAAAAAATTGTGTTTAATATTCTTATCCAAGCGATAATTTTAGTAGGTCTTAGTTAAGGTTTGAGTTCGAACCTAGGAATAAATGAAACTATAGTTTAGATATTAAAAGAATCAAGCCTAGCAAGTAGTTGGGCTTTTAAATAAACTTAGGGGAAAATAGTATCAAAAAGCCTTGTAAAAGAGTCGCTAAGTGACGCCACTTAGAGTGTAGGGAGATGGCATTAATAGCTAGCAAGGAGGTCCAAGTCTCAAATCCTTAGAAGTTTAATTTTGGCCTTCTAGAAGGATGGAAGTGGCGTGAAGTGGACTCCAAGGGAAGTGTTCAGGAGAGAAAATTAAGGAAAGGATCAAGGGGTTATTAGGGAGAAAAACGAGGAGATGAGAAGGGAGAAGGGATAAAGCCGAATGGGGAATTGGGCATTGGAAAATTCGGCTATAAGGCTTATAAATAGGTGTCGAATGCTAGGGTATGAAGCTAATGCCTAATTTCCTTCACCTTGTTACCAGAAAATTTTTTCTTTAAAAGCCGAAAACCCTTTGCTTTCTTTTCTTTTTCTTCTTCCTTGTGCGGAATTCTATTCTTCCTCTATCTCATAGCTGACTTTTCTTTCTTTTTCCTTGGAGCTGAATAACTCTCTTTTACCATACAAATCGCACAGGCAGAAACCTTCTTGGCCGAATACTCTTAGTGTCGTTAGTACCCTTTCTAATCGGTCAAGCCTAGTGTAAGTGCTTTGTTCTCATAATCGAGTTTTGCTAAGTATTGAGTATACAGTCCCTCATTTCTTCTAATCGGTTTTGGGTAGGAATACGTAATGAATCTCAGTCCTTGGATCTCTGCCAATTTGCTCCTCCAGTGAGAGACTTTGGTAAGTGTTCTTGATCTTGGTTGGCCAAATGTTCATAGTTAAGGTAAGGGGACTTGTGTTGGATACAAGTTATCTATTATTCCAGTTTAATAGATAAGATTAATGCAGATCTAAGGAGTACGTGATCAATGAGAAGCTATTTGGGATTTGTGTTCAAGGTAAGGTTAAGGTGAGATTCTGGCTTTTGGTAAAGTATTCGATAAGTATGTAAGATTAATCTTTGAGTACTACCGATTGTAGGTTTGGGCTAAGGAGATCACATCATGCTTGCTTACCAGGTGTGTACATACACTGTACACACACAATGAATCGACAAAACCCAAAATGTCGAAAAGCTGAAAGCTGGGCTACTGTAGTCACATGAGTGCGCGAACACTCGTGGAGAGGAAACCGATATGTTGTCTGAGGCCCACGGGCGATTCCGTAGACTTGGGTTGAGAGTTCGCCAAATGGACTGGAATGGGCTAAATGGGCCTGATGGGCTGTTGGGCCCATACTAGGCAAAGATTGATAAGTGATGCTATGTGTTAGATAATTTGTATGTGAGCATGAGTATAATATGATTTGGGTCGAATGGGCCATATGAAGGTGAATTGGGCATAGTCGGCCATAAGAATATGAAGTGGGCCAGATGGCCATTTGAATAAGATTGGGCCTAGTTGGCTATATGCATGTATGTAGGGGTATTGGGCCTAGTATATGATGACTACATAAAGCTTAATTAATTAATTGAGACCGTGGACAAGTCATAGGGTTAAGGTGCGGCAACAGGTATATGCATGTCTAGGATTGGATCTAGGGAGAGCTTGGTACTTAAGCGTCTTAACGACCAACCTCCTCTTCTCTGGAATTCTACCTGGTGCATAGTATTCGTTCACCTTAACTCACAGGGCTTGTTCATGTTCCAAGGTAAGTGAAAACCGTAATTAAGGGAAAATTACCGAAATGCCCCTAAGGGTGAAAAAGACCAAAATACCCCTGTGTTGAATTCAAGTTTTGTGGATGTGACATGCATACATATGATGTTCTGCTTAGGTTGCATATGCGGTGGGAATTATGGTACGGAGAAAGTATATGAGGATCGCATAGTTACCTGACAATCGTGGATCCACCGATGGCTTTTAAAGCCCAATATGTAAATTAAGGTAGTTCTGCGACCGAGCTACCATTGGTGTGTGGGTTGGATGGGTCGATATTTATATCCCCACATGGTGTGATGGGGGACGGAGCTGGTGTGTAGCGGATGGATAATTTGAATGGGATTGCATTGCATGTTTGATGTATGATGATTTTTGAATGCTTGTTTTCCGTCGAGGGTTGTACACACTGAGTTCGTGAAAACTCACCCCCTCTTTTATTTTTTTTTCAAGTGATGCTCAGTAGACGGTTCGATGTTTGGAGGGACTCTGGGTGGCCAGCTAGCAAGATAAATTTGGACTTTTTTTAAGCTTATAAGTTTTATTTTATTAAGTATGTTTCAGTCCAGATTGTAATAAGGTTTTCATTATGCTATTATTACTTGAAGTATTATTATTTCCATTGTAATTACAAGAAGTTGAACATGGGTTTCCTAAATTATAGTATGTTTTCTACATTTCCGCGACTTAATTTCTAAATGATAAGTTTTCTTAAATCAAATGTTTAAAACAAGGATTTCGCAACTGAAAGGTGTGTTTATTAAGGTTTCTTTTGTTTAAGAAGGGTTTTCAATGAAAACCCGGTTTTCGCTGAAACACTTCAATGTAACACGTTAGATTCAGCCATAACGTCTAGGCCTGGTTTAGGGTGTTACATGTTACTTGTTTGATGAATATGTTCATCTAAGATTATAGATTTGTACACTTCGAGTGTATTTTCCCGGGTTTCCATTGATATTTTAATTGATTTAATGAGCAAAATCTTGACATGAAATAATTTGAGCTTGGGATGAAATATTATGAAAATGTACTTGAAATACATGGGTATGATTTATATATGTTACTTGAATTCATGATGTAAAAGGTATATGCATATGGGAATTTGGTTATTATTGAACTCATACATGTTTCTTGATGCTTATTTGAAATAGTATGACTTAGAAATGAACTATTACCCGTATGTACATGAAGTACATGGAAATTACATTACCTGATATAATAATGCATGAATTGGTTGTTACAAGAATGTGGATCATGCTTGATGAATTTGTTCATCCATGATTAAGGACTATTATATGTGATTACTTGGCTAACATGATGAGGATATGTGTTTAGGGCTGGTGAGAAAATAGGTTGATAGTGCCTTACATGTTTATTTTGAACATAAATATATGGAAGTTATTTACCATGTTATCCGAACTTACTAAGTATTGCATATGTAACACCCCCTACCTGTACCCGAGATTTGGACAAGTACGAGGTGTTACCGAACATGTACTCGAACATTTTCGAGAAATACGACCTATAAAATTCGTTCCAAATTTGAACCCAATCAAACAACATCTTAGTATCCCTAATATGGGCCTACGAGGCTCAAAAGATACATTGAGAAAGGTCCGAGACTAAACCGAGGACCTGAGAAAGTTCTTGAAATATTTTCTAAGTTAAGCCTCACACGCCTATGTAGAGGGAATGCACATGCCCGTATGCTTTGGGACACGCTCGTGTCCCCTACCCGTGTGAAATTAATTGAATTTATTTTCTAATTCGAACCTACAGGGGTTTTCACATGGCCAAGCACATGCCTGTGTCCCTGGCCTGTGTCCTTCACACGGCCTAGACACGCCCGTGTGGTCATCGGTGTCCAAAAACTCAAACATTCTGTTTATGACATCAGCGTGCATTTAGGGGCACACGGCCAAGACACAAGCCCGTGTGCTAGGCTGTGCCCTAAACACGGTTGAGACACGCGGCTGTGTCTTTACCCGTGTGTTTACTACCATGCATTCTTACTTAAAGTTTTTAGGTGCAGGGGACACACGGCCATTTCACACGCCCATGGGGCGATCCGTGTGTCACACACGATCTAGACACATGCCCGTGTGTCCATTCATGTGGACCTTGTTAGGCTATTTTCAAGCCTTAGGTCACCCTTTAATAACCATATTCACTTATAGTTTTCAATAACACTTAGCATAGTCTAATTATACTCTTAAATGGCCTTAATATACCTCATTGCATGTAAACCTCATCTCATCGGTTTTTATACATGCTAGGTTGTCCCCTTTATATTAAGGATTTCCATGACTTGTAACTCAATTAAGATTGGCTCGTTATCTTAACTCATTGCCAAAATTGTGGCCTAACCACCCCATGTGATTTGGTCATGCTGCATATGACTAATTGTAATACACCATATATAATCATCACAAGAACATTGGAATAACATGCACAATTTGGTAGGTCATAACCTACACCAACATGAGCCAATTTCCATGGCCATATACAAGTGAATATGTATACTTTTATAAGTCTTCATATTGGCTAATCAATGACACATATAACAAAATAACAAAAGGCCTATACATGCCATTGAAGAAAATAAGAGTATCTATATACCAAAGCTAGATAAATGATAGTGTGTTGACTCTCCAACCGTCTCCCAATCTTCACGAGTCCACGAGCTCTGTAAGACAGGAAAAAGAGAGGGGTAAGCATTTACATGCTTAGTAAGCCTGAATAATTGGAAAGTAAACTTACCAATTAATTAGCATGCATCCATATTAGGTAATAAAACCAACAAGCATGAAATAGTTTCCCTATCACATGCACTCAATCAATAAGTTAGTCTCATGACAATGCACCATGTAATTTGTCTTAGATGAGCTCATCATCCAATGTTTTCATTTTTATATCCCATGTTAATCCCGTTAAGTTTTCTTGAAATCTCGATGGATTACCCATTTATCATCAAGTCATAAGAGTGATCATCTCATGTACGCACTCCCGCGAATCTTGCATCTTACAGCAGGATTAGCAGTCTGACTAAATCCCCCGTAATATCAACTCGTAAGGTGATGTTGGGATTACCAGTTCAGGCTAAATCCCTTATAGCGACAAACACCTTTAATGAGCTTGGATCTGAATTACCAATCCAGGCTAAATTCAAACCCTAATCGGATTACCCGTCCGGGCTAAATTGACAATGCACACATATTCTTCGGGAGGCTCAATCACTCAAGGAACACCCGTTCGGGCTAGATCCTTTCGATATTTGAGATCAACAGATTACCTGTCCGGGCTAAATCCTTTCTACAACACATGCAAGATCTCAAGTCACATGTAAATCATGGTTTACCCATCAGACTTCCTTTTTAACCTCAACCGGGACATTTATCATAATGTCATTATTAATAACACATTTCATGGACTTTCATGCCATCATCAAATACAATATTCATACATTCATAAAACAAGCAATTAGATATATTATGAGTTTACTTTAAGTTATTTGAACTTACCTAGTATCCGTTTTGATTTTGCATCTCGGTTATTTCGAAACCTTTCGTTTTCCTCAATTTACCTCCAAAATTTGTTCCTCAGGGTCTATAACAATAAAAATGAATCATTAATACCTCACATTATTCCTTTCGAGTCTAAATTTCACCCCCGAAAAAAATGATCGTTTTGCCCCTATCCTTTAACATTTTTATGATTTAGTCCCTAGGCTCGTATAATGAAATGCATGCAATTTCCACCTTACCAAAGCCTAGCCTAATGTTTTTCCCTCTTATGGCATCCCACATCTTTTACACCTTTTGCATAAAGGTCCTTTTAGGGGTTTTTCTTGAAAATCACCTAAGAAAAGATGTTTAACACACATCCAATTTTCATATTCCTCCATAAAAAATCAAAGAATAAATATGTCACACATGGGTCATTTTGCAAACATGAACCCTAACTCAAAATATAGGTAGAAATGGAGAGAGTAAGCTACCGGGATTTCAAAAATACAAAAACATTAAAAACGGGGCTTGGGAGCACTTACTTTTAAGCTTGAAAATGTTGAAAACCCTAGCTATAGAGGGCCTGAGAAATTCAGCTGGATGAGGGAGAAAAATGGTTGATTTTTGCCTTCACATTCCTCTTTTATTTCATTAATTAACTAAATGACCAAAATGCCCTTAAGCACTTTCTTTAAAATTTTATCCAGACATGCCCATTTTTGTCCAAAAACTTAGAAATTGGGCAAATTGCTCTTTAAGACCTTCTAATTAATAATCTAAAGCAATTTCATAAAAATTTCTTCTAGAATCGAAGTTTTACAATTTATCTGATTTGGTCTTTATTTTCCAATTGGATACCTTACTCATAAAATTTCTTCATGAAACTTTAACACATGCATTTATCATATTCTAGACCTCATAATAACCATAAACTAAATATTTCAACATCGAATTTGTGGTCTGAAATCCACTGTTTCGACTAGGCCCTATTTTGGGATGTTATAGCATGCTTACTCTATTTTATTTTCACTTGTTCTATAGCAATTTAGAAGCTCGTTGGATTGGAAGCATGGGTGGAGATCACTCACACTATCCATCAACCCATCTTGGTATATATGGTAAATTAATTATAGTTATAATGGCATGTATAAGTTAATTAGCAAATGTTGGAATGTAAATGTTTGGGTTATAACTAGCCATTGGAATTGCCTGTGATGAACATGTTTTGATATGTATAAATGAGGCTATAACATGTTTGATGTGTGCTTAAATGATTGACTGATAGAAACCATGTTGGCATATTGAAAATTAGTTCTAACATATTTGGTAAAATATGCATATAGGTGAATTTGATATGTTAAGTAAGTTTGTGTATTTTATTATATGATGCTAAAGTGTCATTTGAGGTGTTTAAGAGCACATTAGTTGTATGTGATGATATGTCATGCATGAGACTTGGGTTTGACTTGAATTAATTGTTTTAAAATGGCATGTGAATATATTTAAGTGTTGATATAAGAGCAAGACAAACTGGGTGAGAAATGTGGCTTGGAAAATAACCTATTTTGTTCACATGGGCAGAGACACGGGCATGTGTCTCAACTGTGTGTTTAGCACATGGGCGTGTGATCTGGCCATGTGTCCCCTGCATCTTTAAAATGTCAAAACAGAATGCTCAGAATTCATCACATGGCTTAACACACGGGCGTATGGCCTGGCCGTGTGACCCCTGCACCTACATACGATCTAGCACACAAGTGTGTGACCTGACAGTGTAACCCAAGTCAAAGAGTTACATGGCCTGACCATACGAGCGTGTGACCCCTGCATCTAGGAAAAAATTTGAGATTTTGTGAAAATTTTTCTAAATACCCGTTTTAGTCCCGACTCGTTTCTAATGAATGTTTTGAACCTCGAGAGTTTATATAAGAGACTTTATGATTGATTTCTGACATGTATACTGTATGGTGTAGAATATTTTTTATTTAATCTATAAGTTTTGGTAATGCTCTGTAACCCTGTTTCGATGACAATTTCAGGTTAGGGGTGTTACATTTATTGGTATCAGACCTACGGTTTAGTCGGTTCTTGGACTAAACATAGCATATGTGAAGTATAGAAATACATGTCATTATATAACCTGTGATAGTGTGATATCTCCTGACTTCTATGAGAATTGTTTTACTACTAGACAGAGATGCTTCCCAAATGAGCTAATTCCAATAATGTTGAAAGCAATACTCAAGTATCTGAGTAAAAATGTTGTTTATAATGAACATGTTGATGAAAAATGTTATGTTATAGCGTGTATATATGAAAGTTGAATTTTTAGGCTTTACAACCTTCACCCCCTTACCAGTACAGTTTTATACAATGAAATTCACAATATTTATATTGATTTAGTTCACCAATGTAAAACTGAAAAGTTCTGTGGTTGAATGATTAAAAATGCAGTTAGAACAGAGAATGAGTTTGTAACACCCCTTACCTGTATTCAATGCCGAAATAGGGTTACAAAGTATTGCCAAACATATAAAATATTCAAACATTCAATTCACATATAATTCCATATTTAATACAAACACTATTCAAACTAAAGCATAATGTCCTTATAACGAGCTTACGAGGCCCTAAACATGCTTTGAGAATAATTCGAGACTAATCCAATAGCTCAAGAAATTTTTACGAAACATAGAAAATTTTTCTCAACACAGGGGACACACGCCCGTGTCACAGGCCGTGTGGACATTCGAAATGGGAGCACATGCCTGTGTCCCAGCCCATGTCTAACCTCATGTAACTCTCTAACTTGGGTCACACGGCCAACACACACACCTGTATGGCTAGCCCGTGTACCCTAAAAATGGCGATACACGCCCATGTGCCAGACTGTTTCCTAGGTCATGCCAAACCTCCAAGGTATATTGACTTATGCTACACGACCAAGTCACACACCTGTATGTAAGGCCGTCTGGAGCATGCTAGCTTGGTTTCAAACTCAACACAAAGAGACACACGATTGTGTAACATGACCATGTGTCACACAAAGCTGAGACACACGGCCTTGTCCCTGCCCGTGTGGACAAAAATTGGCTATTTATCAAGCCATTTTGCCACCCAAATTTGGTACACACCTACATCAAACCAATTGGCACTAATACAAGGCATCAATAAGCATTCTATTAACATTTTTCAAGCATAATTCATACCATCTCAACACCAACAAATACAAACACATCAATACCATAATATACCATTCAATTTCATACCAAAACTCACTTGCACAACACATCAACATGCACTACTCCATCCAAACATTCCTTTGCCTAGAACCACAAGCACATCAATGTCAAATTTAACCATTAGCGACTCAAACTAATAATCCACAACCAACCCTGCGCTAAGCAATATAAACCACATCACAAAATGGCATTAGCACACACACACACACATATATATCACCAACTAAGCCAAATAGGTCAACTTACATGGCCATATACAACATTATATATGTAACATTTATAAGCCAACACAAATGGCCAAATTCATAACAACACATATTCCAAAATGACCAAAGTCCCTATACATGCCATATACTTAAAATACCAAAGTTCATAGGTACCAAGTGTAGGTAGATAGTGTGAAGTGATCTCCGACGATCCCTGAATCTGAGCTAGCTTGATAACACTATCAAACACGAGAAAATAAACAAAGTAAGTTATAAAGCTTAGTAAGCTCGTATATCATAGACTTAATTCAATCTCAAGCTTATAAATCAACAATTTGAATACATCAATATTTAGCATATATTAACTAACAAACCTTTTGTATACACAATTAAGATATTAACCAAATTCTTCACAAGTTTCTTCGAACTAAAGCTTATACATGTCACATACATACCTGTACCATCTCATATCATTCTCAAACTCAATCAAATCTTTCGTTTACCCGTTGAACCATTCAGAATAGAAGTTAGATACTCAAGAGCCTCGCACAATAAGTTTTTATACAATGGCCTAAAGCCAAATTAAGGTAGCTATATCCGAAGTACTGATATCATGGTCCAAAGCCAAATCAGCTGATATTCATGGCCCGAAGCCAAATCGGTATAAATCGTACCCAAAGTGAAAATATCAAGGCTCAAAGCCAAATCCTTGTATCCTCTACTGACATGTCACTAGTATCATAAACTATTCCTAAGGAGGTTTTGAATGTCGAATCATCATCAAATTACTATCGATCATCTCCATTGTCTTGTATTCACAATTTATGAAATATCAAAGCATATGAAATACGTTTATGTCAAAACTTATAATATATGAACTTACATTGTATGTGAAACGACGAAATAGGTTGATTAGTCAATAACTTTAGTTTTCCCATTTTCTAGACCTGAAATTTGCTTTTCTTGATCTAAAAATATTCAAAATTAACTTATTTAATAATCTCTCTACTCAATTTAATCCAAAACAAACATTTAAGCACATTTACACAATTACCCCTAATGTTTCACCACTTTTACAATTGAGTCCCAAGGCTCGTAAAACAAAATTCATTCAATTTCATCACAACCCAAGCCTAGCTGAATTACTATTACGCCCCTAGTAGCCCATATTTTTCATTTATTTCACATTTTAACCACAAAGTTTCCATATTTCACAATTTAATTCCTAATTTACATTTTCACTAAAAATCACTTAACAAAACTTGTATATCTATCAACAAGCATTCATAATCTGTCAAGAAAATTCAAAACTCATGCTTATTCATCAATGGCAACATTCAAAATCTTTAACAGTTTTGCAAAATAGTCTTTGGGCTAGCTAAACCTAGTTGCAACGATCTCAAAAACATAGAAATCATTAAAAAAATGGACAAAAATCGTACCTTAATTGGAAAAGATAGCATAGCCGAATGAAGAAATGGCTTCTCTTTAGCCCTAATTTTTGGTTGATGAAGAACATAAAAGATGATAGCTTTTGTGATTTTGTTATTTTATTTATTTAATTTACTAAATCATTAATTTAACCATAGTTATAAAACTTAAAAATTATTTAATACTAGTCCATATTTGTCCACTCAAGCTAAAAATGGTATAATTAAAATATAAGGACCTTTACTTTAAGATTCTATAGCTATTAGGTACTTTTAACTAATAAAACAACACTTTTGCACTTTACACGATTTAGTCCTTTTTATCAAATTAAGCACTCAAATTATAAAATTTCTATACGAAACTTTCACACATTCATACTATCATGCTGTAGACATTAGAATAATAATAAAATAAATATTTTGACTTTGGATTTTTGGTCCCAAAACCATTGTTTTGATTTGACCAAAAACGGTTTATTGCAACTCCCCCCCTTTAAGGATTTTTGTCCCCAAAAATCTTACCAATGAATAGGTTAGGATACTATTTTCTCATAGCTTACTCGGGTTCCCACGTAGCCTATTCAACATCGTGTCATTTCCAAAGTACTTTCACGAGATCTATGTTTTTATTTCTCAACTATTTAACCTCACATGTTAGAACTCTGATCGGTTCTTCGTTGTACGTCATATCAGGTTGAATTTCAATTTCTTCTAGAGAAATTACATGTGAATGATACGATCTATATCGATGCAACATCGACACATGAAAAACATTGTGGATCTTTTCTAACTCAGTCAATAAAGCTACCTAATATGCCACTAGCCCTATTTTTTCAATAATCTCATACGGCTCGATGAAATGCGGACTCAACTTGCCTTTACGACCAAATCAAAGGATTTTCTTCCATGGACACACTTTCAGAAATACTTTATCACTGATTTGAAATTCAATGTCTTTCCGTTTCAAATCCGTGTAAGATTTCTCTCGATCTGAAGCTGCTTTCAAACTGTCACGAATTACTTTCACTTTTTTTTCTGTCTCTCGGATCAAATAAACCCCATGAATCTTTTTTGTCACTCAACTCGATCCAATATAATGGAGTTCAACATTTGCAACCATACAAAGCTTCATACGATGCCATCTTTATGCTTGATTGAAAACTGTTATTATACGCAAATTCAACTAGCGGAAAAAAATTCTCCCAGTTGCCTTCAAACTCTAAAACACAACATCAGTTCGAGAACCTGAATTACTCTCTCAGACTGTCTGCCAGTTTGTCGATGAAAAGCCGTACTAAAATTCAACTTATTACCCAGAGATTTTTGCAATTTCTTCCAAAATCGCAATGTAAACCTCGGATATCTATCCGAAACAATTGAAACTGGCACCCCGTGCAATCTAACAATCTCAGAAACATACAACTCAGCCAATTTGTTATGTGAATAGTTAGTACGTATAAGAATGAAATGTGTAGATTTTGTCGGTCAATCAACGACAACCCAAATAGCATCTTTCTTCTTTAGAGACATGGGTAATCCCGATGCACAATCCATTGTAACTCTATCCTATTTCCATTCTAGTATCATTATAGGCTGTAATAATCCTGAAGGTACTTAGTGTTCAGCTTTAACTTGTTGGCAAATCAAACACTTTGATACAAACTCAAAAATGTCTCATTACATTCCCGACCACCAATATAGTTGTTTCAAATCATTATACATTTTAGTACTTCCCAGGTGAATAGATAAACAACCACAGTGTGCTTAGTGCAAAATTTTCTGAATGAGTCCAGAATTCTCTGGTACACAATTTTTTTTTGGAACATTAAACAATCATCGGCTCTGATCTACTAATCTGAATCACTAATTGACTCACATTGCATTCTTTTGGCTTGCAACTCGGTATCACACTTTTGAGCTTCACGAATTTTCTGAAGAAAAACCAATTTAGCTTTTAATTCGGCTACTATCAAACCATCATCAGACAAAGTCAGTCTCGTACATCATTCTCAAGGCAGATAAAGATTTTCTACTCAAAGCATTTGCGACCACATTTGCTTTTCCCGGATGATAATAAATTACTAATTCATAGTCTTAGTAGTTCGAGCCATCTCCTTTGTCGTAAATTCAATTCTTTCTAAGTCATTAATTACTTTAAACTGTTGTGATCAGTAAAGATGTGACACTTTTCACCATACAAATGATGTCGCCAAATTTTCAATGCAAAAAAAATAATGGCCAACTCTAAATCATGCGTCGGATAGTTCTTTTCATACGGCTTCAACTATCTAAAGGCATAAGCTATTCAATGAAATGTTAGTGTAAACTATTCAATCAAATGTTAGTGTAAACTACGAATTCTTTTCCTGACTCAGGTTGAACCAAAACTGCTGCCTCAGTTAACAATGCTTTCAAATGCTCGAAACTCTGTTGACATTTCTCAGACCATTCAAATTTCACATCTTTTTGTAACAATCTGGTCATAGGAGTAGCAATCATTGAGAATCCTTTTACAAAAAGTCGATAGTAGCTAGCTAGTCCCAGAAAACTTCTGACTTTGGATACATTTTTCTGTGGTTTCCAATCAACAACAATTTAAATCTTGCTCAGATCAAGTTTTATACCTTTCTGAAACAATGTGTTCCAAAAATTGAACCTCTCGGAGCCAAAACTCACATTTGCTGAATTTAATGAACAGTTGCTTATCTCTCAAGGTTTGTAGCACAATTCTCAAATGCTCGGCATGCTCAGACTCGTCTTGGGAATAGATTAGAATGTTGCCAATGAACACAACAACAAATCTATCTAAATACAGTCTAAATATCTAGTTCATCAAACCCATAAAAACTACAGGAGCATTAGTTAATCCAAAAGGCATAACAAGAAATTCATATTGTCTGTACCTCATTTTAAAAGCAGTTTTTGGCACATCTGAATCTTTAACTCGCAACTGATAATAACCAGACTGCAAATTAATCTTTGAAAACACTGTTGCACCTTTAAATTGATCAAACAAATCATCTATTCTTGGCAACGGATACTTGTACTTTATTGTAACTTTATTGAGCTATCGATAGTCAATACACATTCTCATTGACCCATCTTTCTTCTTTACAAACAATGCTGGCGCACCCCAGGGTGAAAAACTAGGTTGTGCAAAACCTCTATCTGTTAGCTCTTGCAACTAAGATTTCAACTCTTTCAATTCTGTTGGAGACATTCTATACGGAGCTATAGATATTGGCATAGCTTCCGGTAATAATTTAATAGCAAATTAAACCTCTCTAATCGGTGGTAGTCTTGGTAATTCTTCTGGAAAAACACCTGGATATTCACAAACTACAGGCACTGATTCATTCTTCATTTCAAACACTTTGGTATCTAAAACATATGCTAGATATGCATCACAACCTTTTCTTACATATCTTTGAGCTGACATCGACTAAATCACTATAGGCAATATACTTGACTCATCTGATTCAATTCGAATAATTTCACTATTCTGGCATTTCAATTCAATAATCTTTCATCTACAATTCACAATGACATCATGCAGAGTCAACCAATCCATTTTTAGAATCACATCAAACTTATCAAATAGCAAAAGTAGCAAGTCAACTGGAAAATAGTAACCCTGAGTCATTAAAGGACAGTTCTTGCAAACTTTATGAACTAGAACATACTTGCCTAAGGGGATTGATACTTTAATCACAAACTCAGTAAATTCAACAGGCAATTTCTTACTAGACACTAAATTCTCACAAACATACGAATGTGTCGATCCAGGATCAATTAAAGCAATCACATTAGTGTCGTAAAGAGAGAATGTACTAGTGATAACATCTGGTGATGACGCATCTTCACGAGCGCGAATAGCGTAAGCTTTGGCTGGTGCTCTAGACTCGGATCTCACAGCTGAATCTCTAGTCACACCTTTTCCACTAGGGACATTCCCCATATTTCTCGGGGGCCTCCCTCTAGCAATCGTATTGCTCGGTCTTGTATTCTAAAATTTATCTTTCTCGAATAACTCTGGGCAATCTCGAATAAAATGATCTGGCGAGCCACATTTGAAACAAGATTTATTACTTTTGTTCCAACATTCTCCAAAATGTCTTCTCCTACACTGTTGACACTCAGGGTTGTTGTTTTTCACACAGCTAACGCTTGAGACAGAAGTTGCTTGAGCTTTAGGACCCACATGTTGATTTCCACGATCTCTAATCTAGTATCCCAATGATGAATTTGATCAACTATACGAATCTTGAGATTTCTTTGACGAAGAATGATAAGGTTTATTCATCAGTCTTTTTCTCGAATCTCTAGCCTCTAAATCAGCTTTCCTCTTTTCTTGTCTAAAGTCTTCTACTTTACAAGCCTGGTCACTTAATACAACAAATTCTTTCAAATCTAAAATCCCGACCAGAAGTTTAATGTCTTCATTCAAACTGTTAGCAAACCACTTGCACATGATCTCTTCAGTAGAAACATACTCTAGAGCATATTTTCTCAACCGCACAAATTCTCTCTCGTACTCGGTTACGGTCATACGACCCTGTTTCAATTTTAAAAAATCTTTCTACTTTTGATCCAGAAACCGTTGGCTTATTAATTTCTTCCTGAATTCAGTCTGACAGAATTCCCAGTTGACCCGTTCTCTAGGTACCACAGATACTAATGTATTCCACCACTGATATGCGGTATCTCTCAATAATGAAATGGCACAATTTAAACTCTCAGCTGGAGTACACGACAGTTCATCACATACCCGAATAGTGTTTTCAAGCCAAAATTCAACTCTCTTGGGATTTTCATCAATGGTAGCTCTGAATTCCTTAACCCCGTACTTACAAATTTTATCAGTCGGAGGCTTATTTAGTCGTTGGAATTCCACGACTTTAGGGCTACAGGGACTTTTTGAGGATTAGGTGGGGGTAGAGGTTTTTGAGCAGTCAGATTTGTCTGAACATACTGTGTGAACCATTCATTTGTCATTTGGAAGAAGGATTTTCTAGCCTCTCTTCCTTGGCTACCCAATACGGGTCTAGATTCAGAAGGCGTTATCCCTTAAGCGAGAGCTGGCGTATTACTTTCAACCTCATCAGCTACAACTCAATTGGGATCCATTTCCTATATGAAAACACATTTTAAAATGTCTGACAAACCGTAATTTATACATATTTTTATCCCATGTTTAACGCATTTTATGGATGATTTCCTATTAGAATTGGTGAGTTCGATGCTCCTAATGCTTTAATTTCATGTTTTATACTTAGGAGAGCATAGGAGATATAAAGGAATGAGAAACGGGCCAAAATCGGAGAAAATAGGCCAAAGTACAAAATCAACACGGCTTGGACCTCCTCACACGGGTAGACCACACGGCCGTGTCAATTTGGCAGGCTCAAACACAGCCTAAAGTAATCCCACACGGGCATGTTACACGGGCGTGTCCCTGCCGTGCCCAAGTTGAGTCCAATTCAGAAAAGGCTAATTTTGAAGGCTCTTAGGCATTCCAAAGCCTATAAATACACCTTAGAGGAGGAAGAAAATGGGGGCAAAGAATAGGGAGTAAGGAATTACTCCAAGGAAGCCGATTGATCCTTCTCAGAAGTCGGATTCACCATCAAGACTAAAGTCTCTCCTCAATTTCCCTTCAGGAGTTTTGGATTTTCTTTATGTTTTGTATTCGTTATTCTTCTGAGATGTTTTCCTTTTTAGTTATGAACTAAATCCCCTAAATACCTAAGGGGAGTGAAACCTAAGACGAATCTTGTTATTATTTTCTAAATTGTATGATAAATATTTAACTTGTTCATAATTATGTGTTCTTAATTCTTGTTTTGATATCCCAGGATACTGATTCAAGATAAGCTCTTATTCAAAGGAGGAATAGACCCTGTTTAAGAGTACACTTGTCATAATTAAGCGGAGTTGTTTGCGCACCTAGACATAGGGTGACAAGATTTTGCCAGATTAGGGTGAAACCTAATAAGGGGATCCATAGATCGAGTTAATGCAACCCAAGGGTGTTAATTAGAGAAAAGTCTCAATTATTCAATCTAGAGATTAGATGTTATTAGTCTTGAATAGGGATAATAACATAACTTAGGGATCTCTACGGAACAAGTTAAATGAATAAATCGTCCGATTCAGAGCCAGAATAACAAGTACAGTCTAGGTGGATTTTTCCTTAAGTATTGTCTTAATACGAATGATTTTCTCAAAAGCAATTCCCCAATTCCATTCTCTGTGAATTCTTAGTTTAGATAATTAGTTTGTTAAAACAAAAACCTCTTTATTCTTAGGCTAGATAATAAAAAGACAGTCATTACTAGTACTTTTAGTTCCCTTGGGTTCGACAATCCGGTCTTGATAAAACTATACTACTGTTCAATAGGTACACTTGCCTACATCGCGATAATCGTTAGTTTCAAGAACGATTAATTATAAATATTTAAAACCTATCACGAAATCACGCGATCAAGTTTTTGGCGCTGTTGCCGGGGAATTAAGATTTTAGGAACACTCAATTTTTATTACTTTAGCCATTTATTTTTCTTGCAATTTAATTTAATTTTATTTCTTATTTTTTCCTTCTCTTGGCAGGTTTTTATAGTTTATGACTAGAAGAAACCCGTCAGGACCACTACTTTTTGACGAACAAATCGATCGCACACTTCACATAAACCAAAGAGAAATAAGGTGAAGCTTAAGATACACAGAGAACGAGCAAGAGAACGATACTCAAACCCCAACTGTAGAGATGACTGAAAACCAAGACAATCAGCTACCTCCTACAATTGTGGTTAACCAAAATCCTACTCTACGCACTATGTATGATTATGCTAAACCTTCTTTAACAGGAACTAAATCGAGCATAGTTAGACCTGTTGTAGCTGCAAATACTTTTGAACTAAAATCTAACACTATTCAAATGATACAACAATTTGTTCAGTTTGATGGTTTAAAGGATGAGGATCCCAACACTCATTTAGCCAACTTCTTAGAACTATGCGATACATTTAAAGTTAATGGTGTTTCTGATGACGCCATTCGTCTTCAGTTATTCCCTTTTTCATTGAGGAACAAAGCAAAAAAGTGGTTGAACTCATTACCATGAGGGTCAATCACTACTTGGGAACAAATGCCCAAAAAATTTCTATTAAAATATTTCCCGCCGGCTAAAATAGCCAAATTATGTAATGATATCTCTTCGTTTGTGCAGATGGACTTAGAAACTCTTTACGATGCATGGGAGAGATACAAGGACTTATTGAGAAGGTGCCCTCACCATGGGTTACCGCTTTGGCTTCAGGTTCAAACGTTCCATAATAGCCTGAATCCTTCCACTCGGCAAATGGTTGATGCAGCTATTGGCTGAACCATCAATAATAAAACACCTGAAGTTGCTTATCAGTTTATAGAGGAGATGTCACTGAATAATTATCAGTGGCAAGTCATGAGGACAAAACCAACTAAAACAGCATGTGTTTATAATGTCGATTTGATTACTATGCTATCAAACCAAGTAGAACTTCTAAATAAAAAGATTGATGGTTTTCTTAGTTCTTCTTAGGTTCACCCAGTAATGTAGTACGAAGCAAGTGGAGGTGGAACAAGCCATTCAGAATACCAAACTTATGGCCACAACATCGATAACGAGCAATTAAATTACATGGGTAATAATCCTCGACCTCAAAATAATCCATATGGTAACACCTACAATGCAGGTTGGAGGAACCACGCCAATTTCTCGTGGGGCACTCAAGGAAATCAAAGACTACAGCCACCTTCAGGCTACCAACAACCACCCTACCAACAGGAAAAGAAGCTGAACCTTGAAGAGATGCTCTCAAATTTTATATCGGTGTTAGAAACTCATTTCCAGAACACCGAGATAGCACTTAAAAATCAACAACCGTCGATCCAAGGGCTTGAAACTCAGATAGGCCAGCTTTCCAAACTAATCTCTGAACGACCACAATGGACCTTGCCAAGTAATATTGAACCTAACCCAAGGGAATAGCTCAACGCGATTAATGTTCAAGATGAAGAAGGATTTGTTGAGCCTGAGCCAGAACCGAGGCAAGAAACTGTGGTAAGCAAAGGTCAAGGTGAGATAGATCACAATAAAAACAAATCAGTGAATGTCGAATATAAACCTCGTGTGCCATACCCCAACGCGACAAGAAAAGACCGCTCAGATGAACAATTTGGTAAATTTCTTCAACTCTTAAAAAAATTACATATTAACTTACCGTTTATTGAAGCTCTATTGCAGATGCCAAATGCAATGAAATTTTTAAAAGAGCTTTTAGCAAATAAGCGAAAGATGGATGAGGCATCGCATGTAGAGCTAAACGCAGTTTGCTCAGCTATTCTCTAGAATAAACTACCCAATAAACTTAAAGATCCAGGGGGTTTTACAATTCCTTGCTTAATTGGTAGTTTAGATGTTAATAATGCATTAGCTAATTTGGGGGCTAGTATTAACATCATGCCTTACAAAATGTTCAAACAATTTGGTCTCGGGAAACCCAAACAGACTAGGATGAGTATTCAATTAGCAGATAAAACTATAAGAATTCCTAGGGGTATTATTAAAGATGTGCTTGTTAAAATTGATAAATTTATATTTCCCGTTGACTTCATTGTTCTAGACATAGAGGAGGATAACAACACTCCTTTAATTCTAGAAAGGCCCTTTTTAAAACTGCTAAAATGATTATTGATGTTGGCACAGGTGAACTCACACTCCGTGTGGGAGACGAAACAATCATACTTCAAGCTCGCAATTCTGGCAACACATCGAAAATTGAAGGTGGTCGTTTAACCCATTCTACTAAAGCTGACAATATGGTACAACCTACTTTGTAGGAAATGAGTCTGAAGGAAGCACATGAGTCATTCTCAAGCAACAGTAGAGGACCCATTCATGAAGATCGAAGGCTACAAATCGAGTAGCTAGATGAATGGTTGACACATAAATCGAGAACACCTGACAAACTGAATCTATGACAGAACAAGCTTAATCCCTTTCCAAATCAACTTAAGGTTGGAGATAGAGTCTTATTAGATGCCACAGATCCCCATATTGTCGCTACCACATCAAATGAAGAAATCCCTCTTACGGTACTCAGCATTTTCCCATTCGGTACGGTCGAGGTGAGTCATCCCAAGTTCGGAACTTTTAAGGTAAACAACACCCGTTTAAAACCTTATTTTGATGAGATTAACAGAAGGAATGAGAAGTATAAACTCCTCAAACCACCATGATTATTCAATAGAGAGGTAAGTCGAGCTTAGACTATAAATAAGCGCTTCTCGGGAGGCAACCCGAGCACTAACTGTATTAACTTCTTTAAAATTTAGTCTTCAACATCTAACTTACTAACGGAGCGCTTGAATACAGGTTTTCCACAAGGACACGGCCAAGAGCACGGGCATGCTTAGGGCCGTGTGAAAAAAGGACAACAATTTTTCCCAAACACGGGCTACGATAAAATGCCACGACCATGTGACATGGCTGTGGTCAAACCTGCCAAAACAACACGGGGGTGAGACACGCCCGTGTGGAAGAACCATGGGTGAACCTGTTAAAACAGCATGAGCGTTCGAAACACCCGTGTCTAGCACCTGTGGTCGAACCTGTTAGATTGACACAGGTGTGGGTCTGAATACACGGGCATGGGAGAAGCGAACAACGTCAGACACGGCTGTGCGGCACAGCTGTGTACACCCACACGCCCAAGGAACACGAGCGTGTACTAAATGTCAGACGCGCCCAAATTCAAAATTCGCGAATCACACAGGCTGAAATGCCCGTGTTCCCTGGCTGTGTGCCCCAAAATCTAAAAATACCTTGCACTATTCATTGTCTTCCCCACTCAAAAACCCTAACCGTAACCGCTGCAATTCCACACGGCCTCTTTGCCACGCCCATGTGCCACCACCAACTCCATTTTTGACGCCCATTCTCCAATTTCTAGCATTTGTTCACTCTTTTCTCGTTTATTCTTACTAATTTCTAGGGCTATTTATCATAATAATATGAAATTTTTCATGTTCCTTTCTTATTTTTATCATACAAATGTTTTATCTAGAATAGTTATTATCTTTCTCATGTTAAAATTCTTACTCATTATATGATTTCTCTACTTTATTTGATTAGTTAGAAGTAAATATTCATGATTAGAACAATATATATACTCATGCCTTTAGTGTTAACATTTTTCATCCGTCACACATGTTGCATTCCATGAAATTCGTTGCCTTTTTTGTGCCATACAATTGATTGCTTTGATTAACTTGTTAGTCTTAGTAGTTGTTGAAATTATGATTGTTATTTACAAATTATCTTCATTTTACTTTGATCATTCCTCAAAATGAATTAATGGTTTTTGATTGCAGGTACCATGTCATCTTCACGAGGAAAGAAAACCACCATATCTACTTTGAAGAAGAGGAAGGGAGCGTCATCTTCCGCGGGTCCAACCACAGAAATTCATCACCATTTCCTACAGTTCTCCCGAGGGCCCCAAGAAGAGCTTTTCCAAATACTTAGGGCCCGACCTTTAATTGCGGGCCGCTGCATCAACTGGGTTGCCGTAGAACAAGTTTAGTTGGCTGATGCGATTCGGGCCCTCCTAACCACCGACCCTTGGGAGTTGTTCTTTGGGATCATTGAACCAACATACCTCGAGCTCATAATGGAACTAAGCTCAATGTTCCATCTTCAGACGGTAATGACGAATTACGATGATCCCGGCACGGTCCTGTTTCGCCTAGGTCGGTTGGTTCGCCAGCTAAGCCTCCCAGAGTTCGATGCTGCACTGGGCTTATATACGGAGGAGTTCAAGGAGGAGAATGAACTACATGCTCTCACTCGCCACATACATTTCTCTCCCTCGAAGTGCTGGCACACTTTGGCCCCTAGCACAGCCTCCTACAATCCTAGCCGCTCCAAGGTATCAGTTCTCCCACCATCCCTAAGGTACCTATACACCATTTTGGCTCACACGATTACAGGGAGGCGAGAGAGCACTGGCATCGTCAACACTCACGATGCCTACTTCTTATGGTGTATGTCACATGGACACGTCATCGACCTTGCCTATTTCATCGCCCTCACGATTTGGCACCAGACGAAGCGGCAAAGGAAGGGGGTCATCTCCATTGGCCCCTATGTTACTCGGTTGGCTCGACACTTCGGGCTCCTCAACACTGCGGCCCAAGAATCATCCCTTACCCTCATTGGCCAGATGTTTCCATAAGGAATCTCGAGCATGCTTAGCATGAGGATGATCGAGAGGCACCAAGGAACCTACCCTCCCCAATATTGTCTCGCCCAATCTACCGAGGAGGAGGCCTACGAAAACATTCCTGATGATGTCCCTCCACAGCACGAGGATCCACCCACTCAGCCACCACTACCCTCTTGTCAGTTCATGCGGCGGCTTCATATGCTGACATCTCTGAACGCCTCACTAGATTCAAGCAGCAGTGTTTTCAATGATTTGACAACATTGATGCTACTCTACCGTAGATTTGTCAGCACCTCCACATCTCATCGCCAAACCCACCTCGCGAACCATCCAGCGATGAAGATGTTTAAAAACATTTATTTATTATTTTATGTTTTTAATTTTTATTAAAACTACTTTTTTTATTTTTATTAGATTTTAGAATTTTATTTTTAATTATCAATTTTGGTTATTTCTTTATGTGTAATTATTCTTCCTAATATCCCCTAAAAAGTTCCTGATTTTATCATAGTTATATAGAGCTCTTAAGCTCATCATCGCATAGGAACTAACAACTCCACCGGGAAAGGTTCTTCATAACTGCGATGTCCTGATCGACCACGACCATAGCTACCACTAGATATAATTTTCTTTTGGCACAGGACTTATGGACTAATGAACCTCTATGACCGCCGGAGTATCCGCCTCCACTCTCGAACCGATTACTCTCCAAAACTCCAGTTCGAGGAATTCATCATACAAGAAGTTTCACTTCTCTCCCTATCTTATTTTTATACTCTAATATCTATCTTTGTACATTGAGGGCAATGTACATCTTAAGTATGGGGGGGTTATTTATTTCATTATCAGAAAAATCCCTGAATGACTACCTTGTTCTCTTAAAAAGCTCTCATATCATATTTAGGATAAATTTTGATTGATTTATGATTTTGTTGATATATCTTGAATTAAAACATAGCCATTTATGCATTGATTGTTTAAACCTCAAGACATTAGAGAATCAAGCATGATAAGTTGATTTTTAAGAATTTAAAATCTTAGGTTGTTTCCCCAAAGTTTAGGTATTACTTTGAGTTGGAATTCACAAGTTTTAAACATCAAAAAAGCCATAATTTTTGTGAGATTTTTAAGCCTTTTGAGCATCTATTAATTCTTTCATGCTCACTTTTATTATTGCTTTGAGTACGTCAGTATTGAACTGTTATTCTAGAACTTGCTTGATTATGCATGTCAAGACCACACCATTTGATTTGATATGTCAAAATGATTAAGGCACTTAGGATTAACCCACTTATTCCATGAAAAGCCTACTTGCACGATTAACCCCTAGTAAATCCCCTGAGGCTAACAACCCATTTCTTGTATTACCCTTAATATTAACCTTTAACCCATTATTGTTGAAATCCCCTAAATTAATTTGATCCCCAATTTTTTGTCGAGATTGGAATTGAAATAGTTGCTTAGCTAAGTTTTATTCTACTTTGTATTTAACTTGTTCTTAAAAAAATGTATATATCTTAATAGTAGTAATCTTATGAGCTAAAGAAGTCAAATTCCATATTTTGAGAAAAGCTCCGTTGTACACAATTGATGACTAGCTATTTTTCTAGTTAAGTAATTTTTCAACTCAATCTCGATTCTAACCCTTTCTTTTAGCTTGTGAAAACACCCCCTAACCAAGCCTCATTACAACCCTCTAAAGACCTTTTGATTGATGTATCATCTTAAATTATAATGGTGGAGATTTGATTTTCATGCAACCCTATGGTAATGACTTTTCATTATTGACTATTGAGTGCTTCATTTATTGTCCTTAAACACCTTGAGTGATTTGAGTGAATCTTTACTGAAGATGTAAAACTCTATAATATTCTAAATCAAAGGTAATTACTTAGATAAGGGGAGAAACCTATGTTTGCATGATTAAATACTCGACTTGGAATGTTTGAAACTTTTATGTTCTTTTATTTGAATTCTCAATCTATGATTACCTATGCATTATTTTGAGATATTATCGATAGAAATTATAAGTTGAGAAGAATTTATTTTGATTATGAGTTCAGACTTTTGCTTGAGGACAAGCAAATGCTTAAGTGTGGGGGTATTTGATAAATCGTAATTTATACATATTTTTACCCTATGTTTAACGCATTTTATGGATGATTTTCTATTAGAATTGGTGAATTCTATGCTCCTAATGCTTTAGTTTCATGTTTTATACATAGGAGAGCATAGGAGAGAGAAAGGAACGAGAAACGGGCCAAAATCGGAGAAAATGGGCCAAAGTACGAAATCGACACGGCCTGGACCTCCTCACACGGGCAGACCACACGGCCGTGTCAATTTGACAGGCTCGAGCACGGCTTGAAGTAATCGCACATGGGCATGTTACACGGGCATGTTCCTACCGAGCCCAAGTTAAGTCCAATTTAGAAAAGGCTAATTTTGAGGGCTCTTAGGCATTCCAAAGCCTATAAATACACCCTATAGGAGGAAAAAAAGGGGGACGGAGAATAGGGAGTAAGGAATTACTCCAAGGAAGCTGATTGATCCATCTCAGAAGCCAGATTCACCATCAAAACTGAGGATCTCTCATCAATTTCCCTTCAGGAGTTTTGAGTTTTCTTTATGTTTTGTATTCGTTATTCTTCTGAGATGTTTTCCTTTTTAGTTATGAATTAAATCCCCTGAATACCTAAGGGGAATGAAACCTAAGACTAATCTTGTTATTATTTTCTGAATTGTATGACAAATATTTAACTTATTCTTAATTATGTGTTCTTAATTCTTCTTTTGATATCCCAGAATACTGATTCAAGATAAGCTCTTATTCAGAGGAGGAATAGACCCTATCTAAGAGTACATTTGTCATAATTAAGCGGAGTTGTTTGCGTGCCTAGACATAGGGTGACAAGATTTTTCCGGATTAGGGTGAAACCTCATAAGGGGATCCATAGATCGAGTTAATGCAACCCTAGGGTGTTAATTAGAGAAAAGTCTCACTTATTCAATTTAGGGATTAGACGTTATTAGTCTTGAATAGGGATAATAACATAACTTAGGGATATCTACGGAACAAGTTAAATTAATAAATCGTCTGATTCGGGGCCAGAATTAAAAGTATAATCTAGGTGGATTTTTCCTTAGGTATTGTCTTAATTCAATTGATTTTCCCAAAAGCAATTCCCCAATTCCATTCTCTATGAATTCTTAGTTTAGATAATTAGTTAGTTAAAACAAAAACCTCTTTACTCTTAGGCTAGATAATATAAATACAGTCATTACTAGTACTTTTAGTTCCCTTGGGTTCGATAATTCAGTCTTGCTAAAACTATACTATTGTTCGATAGGTACACTTGCCTACATCGCGATAATAGTTAGTTTCAAGAACGATTAGTTATAAATATTTAAAACCTATCACGAAATCACTTGATCAATGTCAGAAGTCATCACACTATCACTTTTTATATATGGCATGTATAGCTAGACTTTCACACACACGCTACATTAGTCCCAGAATTGACTAAACCATAGCTTTGATACCAATAAATGTAACACTCTTCATCCATATTCAATGTCGAAATAGGATTACGGAGTATTACCGAACATATTAAACATTTAAACATTCAATTCACATATAATTTCACATTTCATGCAAACATTTGTGACACCCCTAATTTGACCCTAGTCGGAAAGCGGTTTCGGGACCGCTAAGCCGAGTAACCAAATTATTTGAACATGATATTTATTGTCTAAAATAAATGTGTGAAAATTTTAAGCTTCGATTTAGTAAATTTCATGTGAATTTAGTCAATAGGGCTTATGTGTGACATTTTTGAAATGTGATAGATCAAAACATAAGGACCTATTAGTGCATGTTGAAAAAGGGGGGACTTGCATGTCAATTTCCCCCCCCCATCTAGTAGTGGCCGGCCATGACATTAGGATGGACAAAGGGTGATGGGCAAAACATGTCATAGACATGTTGTGTTGGTGCATCATGGGAGGAAACAATAAAATAAAGAGCATGGGCAATAAAATATTAGTGTTAGTAGGATGAGAAACAAAAAAAAGAAAAGAAAGGATATGTGTGATTGTCCCCCCCCCTTGCCGTGAGTTGAAGGAAAGAAAAACAAAAAAAAAGTGTTCATCCTTTGGTTCAACCTTGGCCGAAAATTTTAAGGAGGAAGGAAGAAGAAAGATTGAAGAGGTTCGGCCATGCATGTAACTAGGCTAAGGTATGTTTGATGATGTTCCATGAGATGCATGCATGTTTTAGTTGTTAGCTTGAGTTCTACCTAGCCCATGGTCTAAATCTTGCTATGTGATGGAAATGACACTCGGCCATGGATGCATCATTCTTGCTTGGTGTTGATGTTGTGTTGGTGAGATATCAAGTTATTTTTGTGACCAAGTTGAGATTTGAATTTTGGAATGAGTAAGGCTTTCGGTTATGTTGTTTTGTATGAGTAATGGATTGTTGAGTTCATGCTATTATGAATAAAATTGATTAAGAGAGGCTTGAGATAATTAAATATGCATGTTGGTGGTAAGATGAGCATTCAGTTTTTATCATGGAAGCATAGGAAGCTTGTTAAAGTTGAATTTTAGAAAAGTTAAATGTGTGTGTGCTTGTGCTAGTACCGAATGTGATTTTAGTCAATGATTCGGTTATGAGTGCTGATTTGTTTTATAATTAGCCGAATGTGTATATGTATACTATGAGGTGGTTTAGCTTAAAGAAAATTAAGGTGCTCGGAAGGTGATTGTCGTGGATAGCTTAAGTAATGAAATTTAATTTCTGTTATGTAAAGTGATGACATTGCTGTTGGCAAATTTGAAGTTAAAAATTGTTGATTGAGCATCAAGAGCTTATGGAAACAAAGTCGGATCGTGGAAAAAGGGAAATTGGTCGAATAGTCGGAATTGACGTACATTAGCGATCGAGGTAAGTTTTAAGTATTAAAGCCTATAATGTGATTGAGTATGATATGTTAAGCACATATTAAAAGAATCATAACTCTATTGTAAATTTTTATGCATATAGCCTAATGGCTATCATGAAGTATAGGTAAGTTATTGATATGATATGTTGCCAAATGGATATGATATTATGAAGTGCTAAAAGGATATGTCAGAAGAGTAAAATTGTGATAAACCTGCTCAGGACAGCAGCAGTAACATGAATTTAGAAAATCACCATAAATTGTTGGAGTTGAATGGGAGGCTGAATAAATTATGAAATTAAATCTTAATGAGTCTAGTTTCTTATAAAAGAAACCGTGTAAGAAAATTTATTTCCGATAATGAGATATTTAAAGTTGTGTGAGACAGTGCAGAATGACACTGTAATCCTCTGTTCCGTTTTTCGAAAATCATTATAAATTGTACAAAAATGGTTATAAGATAAAATTTATATGCTTAGACTCCTTAATGAGTCTAGTTTCAAATGAAATCAAATACAAAACATTTTGAATTCTGTAAAATGATAAATCTAATTCGTAGTGAAGAGTGGTCAGATTAGTCAAACAGTGAAACAGGGGAAAATTTAAGAAAAATCTGGTATTGATTGGCCAAACCTAAAATTCTGGAAATTTTATGGATGGAAGATATACGAGTCTATATTCAGGAAAAATTAACGAAAAGTGATTTGGAGTTTTGTAGCTCCAGTTATAAATGATTTAGTGACTATTGCTCAGGAAAAACAGCTTGTGCTGAATTTGAGATTGTGTTGTAAACCTTGATAAACTTGTTCTAGTTGCTCATAAGCTATTGATTAAACCCATACGTGAATTCTAAATTGTGATATTGGAAAATGATAGATGTAGATTCAGCCAAGACAGTGTATATATGTGATAAGGCCTAATGGCCGATGTGATGAATGTGAAAGTGTATATATGTGATAAGGCCTAATAGCCGATGTGATGAATGTGAAAGTGTATATGTGTGATAAGGCCTAATGGCCGATGTGATGATTGTGAAAGTGTATATATGTGATAAGGCCTAATGGCCGATATGATGAATGTGAAAGTGTATATATGTGATAAGGCCTAATAGCCGATGTGATGAATGTGAAAGTGTATATATGTAATAAGGCCTAATGGCCGATGTGATGAATGTGAAAGTGTATATATGTGATAAGGCCTAATGGCCGATGTGATGAATGTGAAAGTGTATATATGTGACAGGGCCGAGTGGCCAACGTGATGGATGTGAAAGTGCATAAATGTGATAAGTCCCGAAGGGCATTTGTGTCAGTACTATATCCGGGTTAAAACCCCGCAGGCTTTATGCGAGAATATTATCACTGATTAATGTCCGTAAGCTTTGTGCTCGTACTATATCCGAGCTCTAAAGACTCGATGACTACGTGTGGGAATTTTGTCCGGGTAAGACCCAATAACTTCGTGTGGAGATTATGTCCGGGTAAGACTTCGTAATAAGAATTGCTTATAAATATATTCAATGCGAAAGGTTAAACAGGTATGTACTCCAAGTTTATATGTGAGCTTGATTTGCACTAAATCATAAGGTAGTTATGTGATGCATACGAGAGCAATCTATGAGACTATTCCTATGATTATGTGACATCGGATCCGTGTGAGAGGCGATGTGAAATCATACGATATATCTATGTCGCATGAGCTCACTTTTATGTGAAAGTTTATCTGCCTATTGTATATGATGAGATGTGCATATTCGGTAAAGGGATGGTATGCCCGAAGGAAGAGTGAAATAAAAATACGAACAACTATGTTATAATTTGATTGTTATCTGTTTACACTGCTTAAAACTTACTAAGCATTGTAATGCTTACTCCGTGTACTCTGTTTCCTCTGTTTTATAGATCTCATTGCGAAGCTACAGGCTCGGGGATCGTTAGCAACTAGTCACACTATCACTATCCACTGTTTGGTACTGCTATGTTTTGGATTATCTCATGGCATGTATAAAATAGACTAGTGGGGGAAGAATATTTTGGTTAATGTATATAGCCATGCGAAAATGGCTTATATATGTTTGAGCATAATGTTATAATCATTTGGTATGGAATGGTTAATCACTATCATAATTTGTGCTATTTATGCTAAAAGGGCTAGTTGAATCATGGAAACTATGAAATAGGTAAAGTCTACCTTAAAGGCAGATGCTGGCAGCAGCAGTGATGTAGATTTGGAAAATCACTAAAAATAGTAGGATTGGAATTAAATAATGAATAAATTATGTAAACGAACCTTGATGAATCTATTTTCATAGGAAAGTAACGAAACGATCATATGGACAGTATGTTAAGAGATATTCAGGTTCTCGTGAGATAGGGCCAGAACGGTTTCTGGATTCCCTGTTCCGACTTTGGAAATTCATTATTAATTAACCAGAGATAATTAGGAGTCATGCCATATATGTATAGATTCCTCTCTGAGTCTAGTTTCTATAGAAACAAACGGAATCAGTATTGAAGCTCTGTGCAGGGAGACATCCAAGTCGTAATGCGCAAAGGTCAGTGTAGTCGATCCCTGTAACATGGGAGACTTTGACTAATAAACTGTACTAATTGGCCCAACCAAAAATTCTAGAAAAAACTATGTAGATGGGCATATGAGTCTAGTTTCAGGGAAAAAATTACGAAACTGATTTTCGAGTTGTGAAACTCAAGATATGATTTTTAAGGTGACAGTGTCGCAGTTAGCCAAGTGCCTGGAAAATTTTAAAATGGACTGCGATAGTAAGCGAATTTAGTCTATGAACCCCTCGTGTCCGACTCCGGCAACGGTCTCGGGTACGGGGTGTTACAATTTTATTGGTATCAGAGCTACGGTTTAGTCGATTCTAGGACTAACGTAGCACGCGTGAGTCTATTTATACATGCCATAAAGTGATAAAATGATAGTGTGATGATTTTTGGCTATTAAAATGTGTTTGCTGTATTGTAATGAATCTTGATCCCGATCGAGCTGTAGCAAGCTTCTGACTATGAGAATTTGCGATATAACTTCATTTAGATATGCCTAAATTATTAAGTTGATCAGGTGCGTATCATGTACTCGTATTTGAATTTCGATTTGGATTGAATTATAAGGGTATAAGTGATGCAATTTTGAAGGAGTGTTATGACTATAAATGTGATTTTTGTATGTGGCTATGGAACTGGAAGTTGAATGGTCGATAAGCATGTTGTGTTTGTATTCAAGTAATGTAAATGATATACTAATGTGTATTGCTATATGTGTATATGTATGTAGAGACGAAATTGTCGAATGTAAAAAGGTAGTGAAGCGTATAGAGTGGTTGGTTTTCAGCACTAAGTGTGCGGGCAATAAGTGTTCACGGTTGTGAGATTGGCACTAAGTGTGCGGGCTTGAAATGCATGGCACTAAGTGTGCGAGTTTAAAGTACATGGCACTAAGTGTGCGTGGTTGATTATTAAGCACTATGTGTGCGAACCCACTATATATATATTTTCTATCAATTATTTATATTAAGGGTGCGACCTTACCAAGTCGATTTCGGACAGCGGAAAGGGGTAAGTTCTTGAGTAATAGAGCTTAAATTATGATTTGATTAGATCATGTTTTAAGCAAATCAAAATCATGCTCTTTGTGTGTGGCTATTGAGCCGAAATTGCAAGAATGATAAGTGTCTTGTGTTTGAGTTTTGCTAATGAAAATGAAATACGAATGTGTCATGATTTATTGTTAAATGTGCATGGTTATTCGAATGATGTCCGGGCTAAGTCCCGAAGGCTTTGTGCTAAGTGACCATATCCGGACTAAGATCTGAAGGCATTGGTGCGAGTTACTAAATCCGGGCTAAGTCCCGAAGAGCATTCATGCTAGCGATGTATCCGGGCTAAGTCCCGAAAAGCATTCATGCTAGTGATGTATCTGGGCTAAGTTCCGAAGAGCATTCGTGCTAGTGATATATCCGTGCTAAATCCCGAAGAGCAATCATGCTGGTGACGTGTATTCGGGCCTTCGTGCCTAGTAGGCTTCGTACCGGTAATTTGAGCAAAGTTTAAGTATTCATTACTATACGAATTCAAATTTAAATGAGATGATATGTTTAAAAGTGTACATACATGATGTTTATAGACTTGGTTAAGTCATATCAATGTGTATTAACGAATGAATAAGAGCACTATGTATGTGAATAATTAGAGGCACTGTGTGTGTGCGAATTCCTTTAACCGAGCACTATGAGTGCGAGATCGGTCAGTGGGCACTAAGTGTGTGAAGTGGAATTCATGTAAGAACTTGTTTGGGACGACGGCATTGATTTGAGATAGTGTGTAAGACCATGTGTAACACCCCGAACCCGAAACCGACACCGGAGTCGAACACGAGGTGTTAACTGACTTTAACCCCTTATAAAATTTATTTTCCAGACACTGCCCAATCTGTGTACTAGTCGTTTTAAAAATCATATCTTGAGTTTCGTAACTCGAAAATCAGTTTTGTAATTTTTCCCAGAAATTAGACTCATGTGCCCATCTATGTATTTTTTTCTAGAATTTTTGGTCGGGCCAATTAGTACAGTTTATTAGTCAAAGTCTCCCAAGTTGCAGGGGTCGACTACACTGACCTTTGCCCATTACGACTTGGATATCTCCCTGCACGGGGCTTCAATACTGATGACATTTGTTTCTATGAAAACTAGACTCAGAGAGGAATCTGTACATATATGGTACAACCCCTAATTATCTCTGGTTAATTTATACTGAATTTCGAAAATCGGAGCAGGGAATCCAGAAACCGTTCTGGCCCTGTCCCACAAAAATCTGATTATCTCTTAATATACTGCCCATATGATCTTTTTGTTACTTCCTCATGAAAACAGACTCATCGAGCTTCGATTACATAATTTATTCATCAACTAATTCCACTCCTACTATTTTTAGTGATTTTTCAATCTCATGACACTGCTGCTGCCAGCATCTGTTACGAAAGTAACTAGGTCCATTTCATGCCTACCCTTGATCCAACTCAATCGAACATTCGTGCCATTTTCGCATGGCTTAAAGTTTACATGCCAAAGTTCAAACACAACGTAATAGCTTATACATGCCAAAATGTTCTTCTAAGCCAACTAAGAAGAAAGTACCAAAACTTGCTATCCGGTGTGATGACTTCGATGACGGCCTGACCCCGCAAAAATAGATGAGTCCAAGCAACCTATAATGGGTGACAAGGAAACACCGAGTGAGTTTATAACTCAGTAAGTCATAAGCAATGCACTACCATCCATCAATAACATTATCACAAGAGGAAACAAAATGGAACGAGACATTTTTCTCCATCCATACCGAACCATACCATAGTTCCTCCAACCTATCGATTCAATTTCATATCAATTCATGCATTCACATTCCATATACTCATCAATAGGACATTGAAGCATTTTCATAAATCAATTTATTTCCGTTACAATCAAACGACTAAACGGCCTTTCACCCATCCTAGGATAAATTTTATGTACGTGACTTCAAGTATATTTGTCACATAGGTTCAAACTTACCGAGCTCAACACCAAGTATAAGCATAGCACCTATTAGCCATGTACTCAAGACACTTACCCGATCCGCTGTCCGCGATCGACTCAATAGTGTCGCACACATAGTGTCCATAATGATTCACGAATGTATATTGAGTCCGCACACTCAGTGCTATATAATCAACTCGCACACTTAGTGCTACGTAATCAAATCGCACACTTAGTGCTACATAGTCAAACTCGCACACTTAGTGCCGCATGGTCAATTCGCACACTTAGTGCATCATATTCATTTCGCACACTTAGTGCAACATAGTCAAATCGCACACTTAGTGCTGTACAATTTAATCCCGCGCACTTAGCGCCAATCTCATGGTCATAAATGGTTATACCCGCACGTTTAGTGCCGAGATCAACAACTCAGTACATCTTACCTCTTTTCTTTTCATTCAACAATTTCATCATCACATACGTACATGCATATATATATATGTATATTTATTCATTCCATTCAGCATCAATACATAAACATTATGACCATTTGAAATAATACCAACTACATGCTTAACGACTTACCTCGTGTTGGGTAAGACGGTTCCAACTCGGCTACTCGATGACCTTTTCTTTGCCTTTGCTCGATTCACCTCCTTTAACTCCTTGAGCTAAATCAAACAAATTTAACTCATTAAAGTCTCATTTTGCTAGCTTATGGCCGAATATGACAAGGAGTTTGATGGGTCATATGGCCACCTTTTAGCTCAAATACACAATGGTCATATGCATTTTTAATCACATCAAATGATTCAATACAATTCACTCGAACATCAAAAGAGAACCTCAAGGTACTTAGTCCATATACACATTAGACATTAGAGTCACATATGTACGAATTCACGAATCGAATTCGACATATTAGCTAATTTTCCCTTTAGCCGAACCTTCTAAGTCAAGATAAAGCCATCAACATGCTTACCTTTGGCCGAACATACACATCAACTTAGGTGCTCATTTATGTGGCCGAACACACACATGTCTATGTTAAGGCCGATTGCAACACTCAATACATTCTACAAGTATGGACACTTGCATTGACTAAACACCATTTCTATTATTTTTACTCCAAAGCCGAATGCCTCTCAAGCCCTAAGCTCATGATCCTTTCATCATTAAGCAAGTGTTATAGCACAACTAACATCCATTTTCAATTTGAACACCAACATAAAAATATTAAACATGAAAATCCATAGCCGAAACCTATACATGACATTACTCATTCCACCCATCGAAACAATATTTGTTCAAGACATCAAGCATTTTTATTTGGGTATTACATATATGAGCATTTAGAATTTATATTTTTAGCAAGATCAATTTCTTTCCTCAACACATTCTTCATCAAAACTTAAAGGAAGTAATCAAATTTCCTTCTTTAATAGCCATAGCCGAATGCTCCATCCATCCATCAAAGTTAAAAATTTTGCATGGTCTAAGTAAGAACCATGATAATTAACCTAAAACAAGCTAAAATTTCACAACTTTAACACAATATACTAACCTTATTAAGCATTCAAATGGCCGAAAGTTCTTTGCCCCTATTCCTTCCTTCAATTCGGCCAAGAAGACAAGGATGAAGCCTTTTTTTTTCTTCATTTGCTTTCTTTTTATTCTTTTCTTTTATTCATTAAATCCCACAACCCAATATCAATTTCACAAATATATTGCCCATCATCAACCCACCTTGGCCGGCCACTATAAGGAAATTGGGCAATTTGACATGCAAGTCCACCTTTGTGTTGACATGCACTAATAAGCCCTTTAAAATTAGCCTATCATATTTTACCATGTCTCATGTTGATCCCTATTTAATAATTCCTCATGCAATTGGCAAAATTAGGGAATGAAACTTCCACATATGCATGTACACACATAATAAACGTAGAATATAACAATTAATTATTTTCATAACTCGGTTTTGTGGTCCCGAAACCACTTCCCGACTAGGGTCAATTTTGGGTTGTCACAACTCTCCCCCACTTAAGAAATTTTCGTCCCCGAAAATCTTACCGGTAAATAGGTTTGGGTATCGTTCTTTCATCGAGCTCTCGGTTTCCCAAGTAGCTTCCTCGATCCCGTGTTTGAGCCATAACACTTTTACTAGGGGAACTCTTTTGTTTCGCAACTCCTTCACTTCACGAGCTAGGATACGCATCGGCTCTTCTTCATAACTCATATCAGCCTGAATTTCAACCTCCGACGGACTAATTATGTGCGAAGGATCAGATCTATAGCGCCGAAGCATCGAAACATGAAAGACGTCGTGAATCTTTTCAAGTTCAGGGGGCAAAATCAATCTATATGCAACCGGCCCCACTCGTTCGGAAATTTCGTACGGCCCAATGAATCTCGGGCTCAACTTGCCTTTACGGCCAAATCTGAGTACCTTCTTCCAAGGCGAAACTTTAAGAAACACTTTATCTCCCACCTGATATTCAATGTCCTTCCGTTTCAGATCCGCATACGATTTCTGACGATCTGTGGCTGCCTTCAGACTTTCACGGATTACTTTTACTTTCTGTTCGGCATCTTTAATCAAATCAACTCCGAAAATTTTACTTTCACCGAGCTTGGTCCAAAACAATGGTGTACGGCATTTACGATCGTACAAAGCCTCGTAAGGTGCCATCTTAATACTTGATTGAAAACTATTGTTGTAAGCGAATTCAATCAAAGGTACATACCGTTCCCATGAACCACTAAACTCAAGGATGCAGCATCTCAGTGTATCCTCGAGTATCTGAATTATCCGCTCGGATTGACCATCGGTTTGGGGATGAAAAGCGGTGCTAAAATGCAGCTTGGTACCCAAAGCTTCTTGCAATTTCTTCCAAAATCGCGAGGTGAATCTCGGATCTCTATCCGACACGATAGAAATAGGTACTCCATGTAATCTCACAATCTGAGAAACATACAATTCGGCTAGTTTATCCAATGAAAAATCCGTACGCACGGGGATAAAGTGAGCCGACTTAGTCAGCCTATCAACAACAACCCAAATCGCATCCTTCTTACTTGCGGACAATGGCAGTCCGGACACAAAGTCCATTGTGACTCGGTCCCATTTCCACTCGGGTATCATGATCGGCTGAAGTAACCCTGAAGGCACTTGATGTTCCGCTTTCACTTGTTGACATATTAAACATCTCGAAACAAAGTCAGAGATGTCTCGTTTCATACCATGCCACCAAAACCGACGTTTCAAGTCGTTGTACATTTTCGTGCTCCCCGGGTGAATTGACATTCGGCTACAATGGGCTTCGTTCAGAATCATCGGAATGAGTTCTGAATTCCTTGGAACACACAAACGACTTCTAAACCTCAAACAACCATCATCATCAATCTGAAACTCCGATTCCTTGTTCGGAACACACTCAGCTCGTTTTGCAACCAATTCATCATCGACTTCCTGAGCTTCAAGAATTTGATGAGTCAATAATGGTTTGGCTTTTAATTCAGCTACCAACACATTGTCAGGTAGAACTGACAAGTGTACATTCATCGCTCGCAAGCAAACAGTGATTTCCGGCTTAAGGCGTCCGCAACCACATTAGCCTTTCCCGGGTGGTAATCAATGACAAGCTCGTAATCTTTCAACAACTCAAGCCAACGTCTTTGTCGCAGATTCAAGTCTCATTGAGTCATCAAATATTTGAGACTTTTGTGATCCGAAAACACATGGCACTTTTCACCAAACAAATAATGTCGCCATATTTTCAATGCAAACACAATGGCGGCTAGTTCGAGATCATGGGTCGGATAATTTCTCTCGTGTGGCTTCAATTGTCTCGACGCATAGGCCACAACTCGACCTTCTTCCATCAATACGCAACCCAACCCAAGTAGGGATGCGTCACTATAAATGACAAACTCTTTACCCGATTCGGGTTGCACCAAAATTGGAGCTTCAGTCAAATGAGTTTTCAGTTGATCGAAGCTTTTCTGACATTTCTCCGTCCATTCGAACTTAACATCCTTTTGAAGTAACTTCGTCATTGGTGTGGCTATCATCGAGAAACCTTTGACAAATCGTCGGTAATAACCGGCGAGTCCTAGAAAGCTCCGGACTTCGGTAACATTTCTCGGAGGCTTCCAGTTAAGTATGGCTGAAATTTTACTCGGGTCAACTCGAATACCCGATGCGGATACCACATGACCCAAGAAGCTAACCTCTCTTAACCAGAACTCACACTTACTGAACTTAGCATATAACTGCTTATCCCACAAAATTTGTAACACTAGCCTCAGATGCTCAGCATGTTCGGTCTCATCTCTTGAATAGATCAAGATGTCATCAATGAACACAACTACGAACCGATCCAAATATGGTCTGAAGATCCGATTCATCAAATCCATAAACACCGCAGGGGCATTAGTGAGCCCAAACGGCATCACTAAGAACTCGTAGTGACCATACCTCGTTCTGAAAGCAGTTTTGGGTACGTTCGAATCTCGAATCCGTAACTGATAATAACCCGATCTCAAATCTATCTTTGAAAACACCGATGCTCCCTTTAATTGATTGAACAGATCATCAATACGCGGTAACGGATACTTATTCTTTATCGTCACTTTATTCAGTTGACGATAGTCAATGCACAACCTCATGGTTCCATCCTTCTTTTTCACGAACAATACTGGTGCACCCCAAGGTGAGAAACTCGGTCGAGCGAAACCTCTATCCGTCAATTCTTGCAACTGAGCTTTCAACTCTTTTAACTCGGTTAGTGCCATACGATACGGAACGATCGAAATTGGCGTAGTTCCAGGTACAAGCTCAATACCAAACTCTACCTCCCGAACAGGTGGCAAACCCGGTAACTCTTCAGGAAAAACATCCGGGTATTCACAAACCACCGGCACCGATTCGGGTTTCTTTTCTAACTCCTTGTCATCAAGTACATACGCGAGGTATGCTTCGCACCCTTTCCTTACATATTTCTGGGCCAACATTGCTGATATTACAGCTGGCAACCCCCTTAAGTCCGCAGACTCAACTCGGATTATTTCGTTATTTGCGCACCTCAAATCGATAGTCTTGCTTTTGCAATTCACAACCGCATCATGCGCGGTTAACCAATCCAAACCAAGAATAACATCAAACTCGTCGAACGGCAAAAGCATCAAATCGGCCGGAAAACAGGATTCTCGGATTATTAGAGGCCATCTCTTACACACTTTATCAACAAGTACGCATTGACCCAAAGGGTTTGATACTCGAATTACGAGCTCAGTAGACTCAACAGGTAGAGTCTTACTGGTTGCTAAGGTTTCGCATACATATGAATGAGTAGAACCAAGGTCAATCAATGCAATCACATTAGTATCAAAGAGAGTGAAGGTACCAGTGATGACGTCAGGGGAGGATGCCTCCTCTCGTGCGCCAATGGCATATGCTCTAGCAGGAGTACGGTTCTCGGCTCAATCGGCCGTATCAGAGGCCCCCCTCTGACTACCACCCCTGCCTCCTAAAATTCTCGGTGGTCTACCTCTAGATGTCACTCCACTAGGTCTTGCACCTTGAATCTTATTCTTCTCATCCAGCTCCGTGCAATCTCTAATGAAGTGGTCCTTTGAACCGCATCCGTAACAGGCCCTGCTAGTAGACTTGCCCCAACATTCACCTAGGTGTCGTCTTCCACATTGGGGACATTCAGGTTTCTCGTGACGATTATTGCCCACACTAGCTACCGAAGTAGCTCAGGAGCCCATCGATGGTCTTGCCCTGATGGAAATTCCCGCAGTCGCCCTCGACTTATTAATGTCCTCCCTGAACTTCTTTACAGCTGAGAACGGAGCTTTACCCATCGATCTTTTACGATAATCTCTAGCTTCAAATTCAGCCTTCCTCTTCTCCTTTCCAAGTTCTTCCGCCTTGCAGGCTCGTTCGACTAGTGTTACGAATTCTTTTATTTCCAAAATACCCATTAGTAGCTTTAAATCTTCATTCAATCCTTCCTCGAATCTTTTGCACATAGCAACCTCATCAGCTACACACTCCCAGGCATACCTACTGAGTCTTACGAATTCATGTTCGTATTCAGATACAGTCATACGGCCTTGCTTGAGTTCCAAGAACTCCTTACGCTTCTGATCAATGAACCGTTGGCTAATAAATTTCTTCCGGAATTCCGTTTGAAAGAAGTCCCAAGTTACTCGCTCGTTCGGGACATGGAAATCAAGGTCCTCCACCAATAGTAGGCTGAGTCTCGCAACAAAGATACAGCACATTTTAGACATTCGTCGGGTGTGCATGACAATTCATCGAACACCCGAATGGTGTTATCAAGCCAGAACTCGGCCCTTTCGGCATCATCAGTTACTATGGCCTTGAACTCCTCGGCCCCACGCTTCCTAATCAAGTCTACAAGTGGCTTACTCAGCCTCACAGGATCAGCGACTGATGGCATTACAGGCTCTTGGGGTGGATTATTCAAATTTGGGAATTGTTGGACAGCCGGGTTGGTTCGGGCATATTGCGCGACCCACTCATTCATCAGGGTAAAGAAGGCTTGTTTAGCCCCCTCACCTTGATTATTCGCAGATGACTGAGGTTCAACAGGCGGCGTCCCTTGTGCAGGAGCAGCCGCTACACTTTCAATGTCATCCGCCAAGGTTCTCTCTACACCGGGATCCATTTACTAATCAAAACAAAAACATTTCAACCGCCAGAAGTCATCACACATTTAACCATTAACATTCGGCATGTATAGCTATACTCATACGCGCTATGGTAGTCCTAGAACCGACTAAACCATAGCTCTGATACCAATCAAATGTAACACCCCGAACCCGAAACCGACACCGGAGTCGAACACGAGATGTTAATTGACTTTAACCCCTTATAAAATTTATTTTCCAGACACTGCCCAATCTGTGTACTAGTCGTTTTAAAAATCATATCTTGAGTTTCGTAACTCGAAAATCAGTTTTGTAATTTTTCCCAGAAACTAGACTCATGTGCCCATCTATGTATTTTTTTCTAGAATTTTTGGTCGGGCCAATTAGTACAGTTTATTAGTCAAAGTCTCCGAAGTTGCAGGGGTCGACTACACTGACCTTTGCCCATTACGACTTGGATATCTCCCTGCACGGGGCTTCAATACTGATGCCGTTTGTTTCTATGAAAACTAGACTCAGAGAGGAATCTGTACATATATGGTACGACCCCTAATTATCTCTGGTTAATTTATAATGAATTTCCAAAGTCGGAGCAGGGAATCCAGAAACCGTTCTGGCCCTGTCCCACAAAAATCTGATTATCTCTTAATATACTGCCCATATAATCTTTTCGTTACTTCCTCATGAAAACAGACTCATCGAGCTTCGATTACATAATTTATTCATCAATTAATTCCACTCCTACTATTTTTAGTGATTTTTCAATCTCATGACACTGCTGCTGCCAGCATCTGTTACGAAAGTAACTAGGTCCATTTCATGCCTACCCTTGATCCAACTCAATCGAACATTCGTGCCATTTTCGCATGGCTTAAAGTTTACATGCCAAAGTTCAAACACAACGTAATAGCTTATACATGCCAAAATGTTCTTCTAAGCCAACTAAGAAGAAAGTACCAAAACTTGCTATCCGGTGTGATGACTTCGATGACGGCCTGACCCCGCAAAAATAGATGAGTCCAAGCAACCTATAATGGGTGACAAGGAAACACCGAGTGAGTTTATAACTCAGTAAGTCATAAGCAATGCACTACCATCCATCAATAACATTATCACAAGAGGAAACAAAATGGAACGAGACATTTTACTCCATCCATACCGAACCATACCATAGTTCCTCCAACCTATCGATTCAATTTCATATCAATTCATGCATTCACATTCCATATACTCATCAATAGGACATTGAAGCATTTTCATAAATCAATTTATTTCCGTTACAATCAAACGACTAAACGGCCTTTCACCCATCCTACGATAAATTTTATGAACGTGACTTCAAGTATATTTGTCACATAGGTTCAAACTTACCGAGCTCAACACCAAGTATAAGCATAGCACCTATTAGCCATGTACTCAAGACACTTACCCGATCCGCTGTCCGCGATCGACCCAATAGTGTCGCACACATAGTGTCCATAATGATTCACGAATGTATATTGAGTCCGCACACTCAGTGCTATATAATCAGCTCGCACATTTAGTGCTACATAGTCAAACTCGCACACTTAGTGCCGCATGGTCAATTCGCACACTTAGTGCATCATATTCATTTCGCACACTTAGTGCAACATAGTCAAATCGCACACTTAGTGCTGTACAATTTAATCCCGCGCACTTAGCGCCAATCTCATGGTCATAAATGGTTATACCCGCACGTTTAGTGCCGAGATCAACAACTCAGTACATCTTACCTCTTTTCTTTTCATTCAACAATTTCATCATCACATACGTACATGCATATATATATATGTATATTTATTCATTCCATTCAGCATCAATACATAAACATTATGACCATTTGAAATAATACCAACTACATGCTTAACGACTTACCTCGTGTTGGGTAAGACGGTTCCAACTCGGCTACTCGATGACCTTTTCTTTGCCTTTGCTCGATTCACCTCCTTTAACTCCTTGAGCTAAATCAAACAAATTTAACTCATTAAAGTCTCATTTTGCTAGCTTATGGCCGAATATGACAAGGAGTTTGATGGGTCATATGGCCACCTTTTAGCTCAAATACACAATGGTCATATGCATTTTTAATCACATCAAATGATTCAATACAATTCACTCGAACATCAAAAGAGAACCTCAAGGTACTTAGTCCATATACACATTAGACATTAGAGTCACATATGTACGAATTCACGAATCGAATTCGACATATTAGCTAATTTTCCCTTTAGCCGAACCTTCTAAGTCAAGATAAAGCCATCAACATGCTTACCTTTGGCCGAACATACACATCAACTTAGGTGCTCATTTATGTGGCCGAACACACACATGTCTATGTTAAGGCCGATTGCAACACTCAATACATTCTACAAGTATGGACACTTGCATTGACTAAACACCATTTCTATTATTTTTACTCCAAAGCCGAATGCCTCTCAAGCCCTAAGCTCATGATCCTTTCATCATTAAGCAAGTGTTATAGCACAACTAACATCCATTTTCAATTTGAACACCAACATAAAAATATTAAACATGAAAATCCATAGCCGAAACCTATACATGACATTACTCATTCCACCCATCGAAACAATATTTGTTCAAGACATCAAGCATTTTTATTTGGGTATTACATCTATGAGCATTTAGAATTTATATTTTTAGCAAGATCAATTTCTTTCCTCAACACATTCTTCATCAAAACTTAAAGGAAGTAATCAAATTTCCTTCTTTAATAGCCATAGCCGAATGCTCCATCCATCCATCAAAGTTAAAAATTTTGCATGGTCTAAGTAAGAACCATGATAATTAACCTAAAACAAGCTAAAATTTCACAACTTTAACACAATATACTAACCTTATTAAGCATTCAAATGGCCGAAAGTTCTTTGCCCCTATTCCTTCCTTCAATTCGGCCAAGAAGACAAGGATGAAGCCTTTTTTTTTCTTCATTTGCTTTCTTTTTATTCTTTTCTTTTATTCATTAAATCCCACAACCCAATATCAATTTCACAAATATATTGCCCATCATCAACCCACCTTGGCCGACCACTATAAGGAAATTGGGCAATTTGACATGCAAGTCCACCTTTGTGTTGACATGCACTAATAAGCCCTTTAAAATTAGCCTATCATATTTTACCATGTCTCATGTTGATCCCTATTTAATAATTCCTCATGCAATTGGCAAAATTAGGGAATGAAACTTCCACATATGCATGTACACACATAATAAACGTAGAATATAACAATTAATTATTTTCATAACTCGGTTTTGTGGTCCCGAAACCACTTCCCGACTAGGGTCAATTTTGGGCTGTCACACCATGTCTGAGACATGGCATCGGCTCGATATGTGAGAATATGTAAGATCATATCTAGGATATGGCATTGTAAGAGCTATATGTGCTATTGCTGAATGGACACTATTTTGTTAATCTTGTTCAAGAAATTATTTTGATTAAGTTTCGACATTCGAAAGTTTGAAAGAATTTTTGATGAATGTTGATAATTTTGGATATACGAGTTATGCGCTAGAATAAATCTCATGCCAGTGTATTATATTAGGCTTTATGCCTATTCGACTGTATACGGGTAACGTTAACTATGATTGAATGTGCTAAATGAACTAAATGTTTAGGTACGTGGAAGTTGACTTTTCTTTTGGAAATGAGTTAAGTTGAATATTGAGATGTGATAAAGTTATAAAGGATATTTATTGGGATGTTTGAGTATATGTGTACTTTCGGTTAGGTTACAGCTTATTCATGAATGAAAATGTGGGTTGATGATGTGAATTATACATGTTAATATGTGCTTAATATGTGTTTGAAATGCATTTGTGAATTAAGTTAAGTGATTATTGCTTATGAAATCAAGGAAATGAGATATTTGTGCATACCTGTAGAAATGTTTATGTATTTGTTTTAAGATAAGAAAATGATTTTATAGATCGATGTGAAATCAATAATGAATTACAATTGCCATCGATGAGCTAATGTTTATATGAATATAATTCAATAAGAGGACGTTATCCTAAACTATGCATCGGTGGAAATTTTCGGGGACGAAAATCCCTAAAGGGGGGGAGAGTTGTGACACCCCTAATTTGACCCTAGTCGAAAAGTGGTTTCGGGACCGCTAAACCGAGTAACCAAATTATTTGAACATGATATTTATTGTCTAAAATAAATGTGTGAAAATTTTAAGCTTCGATTTAGTAAATTTCATGTGAATTTAGTCAATAGGGCTTATGTGTGACATTTTTGAAATGTGATAGATCAAAACATAAGGACCTATTAGTGCATGTTGAAAAAGGGGGGACTTGCATGTCAATTTCCCCCCCCCCATCTAGTAGTGGCCGGCCATGACATTAGGATGGACAAAGGGTGATGGGCAAAACATGTCATAGACATGTTGTGTTGGTGCATCATGGGAGGAAAGAATAAAATAAAGAGCATGGGCAATAAAATATTAGTGTTAGTAGGATGAGAAACAAAAAAAAAAAGAAAGGATATGTGTGATTGTCCCCCCCCTTGCCGTGAGTTGAAGGAAAGAAAAAAAAAAGTGTTCATCCTTTGGTTCATCCTTGGCCGAAAATTTTAAGGAGGAAGGAAGAAGAAAGATTGAAGAGGTTCGGCCATGCATGTAACTAGGCTAAGGTATGTTTGATGATGTTCCATGAGATGCATGCATGTTTTAGTTGTTAGCTTGAGTTCTACCTAGCCCATGGTCTAAATCTTGCTATGTGATGGAAATGACACTCGGCCATGGATGCATCATTCTTGCTTGGTGTTGATGTTGTGTTGGTGAGATATCAAGTTATTTTTGTGACCAAGTTGAGATTTGAATTTTTGGAATGAGTAAGGCTTTCGGTTATGTTGTTTTGTATGAGTAATGGATTGTTGAGTTCATGCTATTATGAATAAAATTGATTAAGAGAGGCTTGAGATAATTAAATATGCATGTTGGTGGTAAGATGAGCATTCGGTTTTTATCATGGAAGCATAGGAAGCTTGTTAAAGTTGAATTTTAGAAAAGTTAAATGTGTGTGTGCTTGTGCTAGTACCGAATGTGATTTTAGTCAATGATTCGGTTATGAGTGCTGATTTGTTTTATAATTAGCCGAATGTGTATATGTATACTATGAGGTGGTTTAGCTTAAAGAAAATTAAGGTGCTCGGAAGGTGATTGTCGTGGATAGCTTAAGTAATGAAATTTAATTTCTGTTATGTAAAGTGATGACATTGCTGTTGGCAAATTTGAAGTTAAAAATTGTTGATTGAGCATCAAGAGCTTATGGAAACAAAGTCGGATCATGGAAAAAGGGAAATTGGTCGAATAGTCGGAATTGACGTACATTAGCGATCGAGGTAAGTTTTAAGTATTAAAGCCTATAATGTGATTGAGTATGATATGTTAAGCACATATTAAAAGAATCATAACTCTATTGTAAATTTTTATGCATATAGCCTAATGGCTATTATGAAGTATAAGTAAGTTATTGATATGATATGTTGCCAAATGGATATGATATTATGAAGTGCTAAAAGGATATGTCAGAAGAGTAAAATTGTGATAAACCTGCTCAGGACAGCAGCAGTAATATGAATTTAGAAAATCACCATAAATTGTTGGAGTTGAATGGGAGGCTGAATAAATTATTAAATTAAAGCTTAATGAGTCTAGTTTCTTATAAAAGAAACCGTGTAAGAAAATTTATTTCCGATAATGAGATATTTAAAGTTGTGTGAGACAGTGCAGAATGACACTGTAATCCTCTGTTCCGTTTTTAGAAAATCATTATAAATTGTACAAAAATGGTTATAAGATAAAATTTATATGCTTAGACTCCTTAATGAGTCTAGTTTCAAATGAAATTAAATACAAAACATTTTGAATTCTGTAAAATGATAAATCTAATTCGTAGTGAAGAGTGGTCAGATTAGTCAAACAGTGAAACAGGGGAAACTTTAAGAAAAATCTGGTATTGATTGGCCAAACCTAAAATTCTGGAAATTTTATGGAAGGAAGATATATGAGTCTATATTCAGGAAAAATTAACGGAAAGTGATTTGGAGTTTTGTAGCTCCAGTTATAAATGATTTAGTGACTATTGCTCAGGAAAAACAGCTTGTGCTGAATTTGAGATTGTGTTGTAAACCTTGATAAACTTGTTCTAGTTGCTCATAAGCTATTGATTAAACCCATACGTGAATTCTAAATTGTGATATTGGAAAATGATAGATGTAGATTCAGCCAAGACAGTGTATATATGTGATAAGGCCTAATGGCCGATGTGATGAATGTGAAAGTGTATAGATGTGATAAGGCCTAATAGCCGATGTGATGAATGTGAAAGTGTATATGTGTGATAAGGCCTAATAGCCGATGTGATGAATGTGAAAGTGTATATATGTGATAAGGCCTAATGGCCGATGTGATGAATGTGAAGGTGTATATATGTGATAAGGCCTAATAGCCGATGTGATGAATGTGAAAGTGTATATATGTGATAAGGCCTAATAGCTGATGTGATGAATGTGAAAGTGTATATATGTAATAAGGCCTAATGGCCGATGTGATGAATGTGAAAGTGTATATATGTGATAAGGCCTAATGGCCGATGTGATGAATGTGAAAGTGTAGATATGTGACAGGGCCGAGTGGCCAACGTGATGGATGTGAAAGTGCATAAATGTGATAAGTCCCGAAGGGCATTTGTGTCAGTACTATATCCGGGTTAAAACCCCGCAGGCTTTATGCGAGAATATTATCACTGATTAATGTCCGTAAGCTTTGTGCTCGTACTATATCCGAGCTCTAAAGACCCGATGACTACGTGTGGGAATTTTGTCCGGGTAAGACCCGATAACTTCGTGTGGAGATTATGTCCGGGTAAGACTTCGTAATAAGAATTGCTTATAAATATATTCAATGCGAAAGGTTAAACAGGTATGTACTCCAAGTTTATATGTGAGCTTGATTTGCACTAAATCATAAGGTAGTTATGTGATGCATACGAGAGCAATCTATGAGACTATTCCTATGATTATGTGACATCGGATCCGTGTGAGAGGCGATGTGAAATCATACGATATATCTATGTCGCATGAGCTCACTTTTATGTGAAAGTTTATCTGCCTATTGTATATGATGAGATGTGCATATTCGGTAAAGGGATGGTATGCCCGAAGGAAGAGTGAAATAAAAATACGAACAACTATGTTATAATTTGATTGTTATCTGTTTACACTGCTTAAAACTTACTAAGCATTGTAATGCTTACTCTGTTTACTCTGTTTCCTCTGTTTTATAGATCTCATTGCGAAGCTACAGGCTCGGGGATCGTCAGCAACTAGTCACACTATCACTATCCACTGTTTGGTACTGCTATGTTTTGGATTATCTTATGGCATGTATAAAATAGACTAGTGGCGGAAGAATATTTTGGTTAATGTATATAGCCATGCGAAAATGGCTTATATATGTTTGAGCATAATGTTATAATCATTTGGTATGGAATGGTTAATCACTATCATAATTTGTGCTATTTATGCTAAAAGGGCTAGTTGAATCATGGAAACTATGAAATAGGTAAAGTCTACCTTAAAGGCAGATGCTGGCAGCAGCAGTGATGTAGATTTGGAAAATCACTAAAAATAGTAGGATTGGAATTAAATAATGAATAATTATGTAAACGAACCTTGATGAATCTATTTTCATAGGAAAGTAACTAAACGATCATATGGACAGTATGTTAAGAGATATTCAGGTTCTCGTGAGATAGGGCCAGAACAGTTTCTGGATTCCCTGTTCCGAATTTGGAAATTCATTATTAATTAACCAGAGATATTTAGGAGTCATGCAATATATGTATAGATTCCTCTCTGAGTCTAGTTTCTGTAGAAACAAACGGCATCAGTATTGAATCTCTGTGCAGGGAGACATCTAAGTCGTAATGCACAAAGGTCAGTGTAGTCGATCCCTGTAATGTGGGAGACTTTGACTAATAAACTGTACTAATTGGCCCGACCAAAAATTCTAGAAAAAAATATGTAGATGGGCATATGAGTCTAGTTTCAGGGAAAAAATTATGAAACTGATTTTCGAGTTGTGAAACTCAAGTTATGATTTTTAAGGTGACAGTGTTGCAGTTAGCCAAGTGCCTGGAAAATTTTAAAATGGACTGCGATAGTAAGCGAATTTAGTCTGTGAACCCCTCGTGTCCGACTCCGGCAACGGTCTCGAGTACGAGGTGTTACAAACATTATTCAAACTCAAGCATAATGTCCTTATAATAAGCCTACGAGGCCCTAAACATGCTTTGGGAGTGGTTTGAGACTAAATCGATAGCTCAAGAAATTTTTATAGAAGTTAAAAAAATTTTCCCAAAAAAGGGGACACATGCCCGTGTTACAGGCCATGTGGACATTTAAAATGGGAGCACATGGCCGTGTCCCAGCCAGTGTCTGACCCCGTGTAACTCTCTAACTTGGGTCACATGGCCAACACACACGCCTATGAGGCTATCCTGTGTGCCCTAAGAATGGACATACATGCCCGTGTTCCAGGCCGTGCACAACCTGTAGAGTATACTGACTTATGCCACACGACCAAGTCACACACCCATGTGTGAGGCCGTGTGGATTATACTGACTTGGTTTCAAACTCAACACCAGGGGACACATGGCCATGTAACATGACAGCGTGTCACACACGGCTAAGACACACGCCCGTGTCTCTACCCATGTGGACAAAAATAGACTATTTACCAAGCCATTTTGCCACCCGATTTGGAACACACCTACATCAAACCAATTGGCACCAATACAAGGCATAAATAAGCATTCTATTAACATTTTTCAAGCAAAATTCATACCATCTCAACACCAACAAATACAATCATATCAATACCACAATATACCATTCAATTTCATACCAAAACTCACTTGCACAACACATTTACATGCACTATTCCATCTAAACATTCCTTTGCCTAGAACCACAAGCATACCAATCTCAAATTCAACTATTAGCTACTCAAACTAATAATCCACAATCAACCCTTCGCTAAGCAATATAAACCACATCACAAAATGGCATTAGCACATGCACACACACATATATATATCACCAACTAAGCTAAATAGGTCAACTTACATGGACATATACAACATTATATACATAATGTAATATCCCGAATTAGGGCCTAATCGGAATAGTGGTTTCGTGACATAAATCCGAGATAGAAATAATTATTTTATAATTATTTTGAGGTTTATGATATGATTGCATGATTGTGTGAAAATTTCGTGATGAAATTCTATGCCTAAAGTGCTTAAATTGAAAGTAGGGACTAAATCGAATAAGTTGCAAAACTTACATTCTAGAAGTTTTTAGTATGAAATTGTTTTGGAATATTAATTAGGAGGTCTTAAATAGCAATTTGACCAATTTTAAGTTCATGGACAAAATTAGGACATGGAAGGAATTTTTGGAAAGTTTAGTAGTAAGGGTATTTTGGTCATTTAGTTATTAAAATGAATTAAAAACAAAATTAAAAGCCAATTTTTGTCCATCTTCTTCATTAGGCCGAAATTTCAAGGGTTCTCCATAGCTAGGGTTTGTTTCAAGCTTCCAAGCTCCATAGTAAGTGATTCCAAGCCCTGTTTTTAATGTTCTTTACGTTTTTAGAATCCCGGAAGCTCGATTAAGCTTATGCTAGCAATAATTCAACCTAGGGTTTATATTTGGAAAAATACCCATAGGTGAAATTTGTGTATTTGGATGTTTTATGATAGAATATGGGGTTTTAAATTATGTTAGACAACTTGTGCTACTCGGTTTTTAGTGAAAACGAGTAAAAGGGCTTAATCGGCAAAAATACCTAATAGTCACAAGTATATGTTAGAGAGAGAATTTGATGTTTCCATAGAAGGGAAAAGTGATCAGCATGTTATAAAACATAAGAATAATGAATAAATTTTAATTCCCGAGCCTAGGGGCAAAAGTGTAATTATGCAAAAGTTTAGGGGCAAAAGTGTAATTTTTTTAAAGTTCGTATTAAATGCTGTTTTGATAAATTTATGTATTAAATAAGATTAATTTGGTATTATAGATCAAGAAAAACAAGATTCAAGTCATGATCGAGGAAACAAAAAGATTATGGACTAAATTGCAAAATCTTTATATTTTTGTACCAAGGTAAGTTCATGTGTAAATAATGTAGCATAATAGTTATTTTTAAGTTATTGATGTTAATTATATGTTATGCTGAATTTTATTATGAAATGTATGCTTTGTAGTTAATTTCAAATAATATGTAAATTATGTGAACTACTTGTTAAATATAATTGTTACCGAGTATTGATTTCGGCATTCTACGGAAGACGGCAAGGATAAGTGTTCGAGGAAAAAGCCCGTTTGAATCTTAGGAATAGATTAGGGTACAAGTGACATGTCACTAGGATGGTTGAGCATCCGAACTCGTTGAGTTGAGTCCGAGTTCACTTATGGATGCGAATGTCCGAACTCGTTGAGTTGAGTCCGAGTTCGTGAGATGTAACTAGGCATCCGAACTCGTTGAGTTGAGTCCGAGTTCACTTATGGATGCGAACGCCCGAGCTCGTTTAGTTGAGTCCGAGTTCGCTTATGGGCGGGTTACATGATTGCTTGATTGCATATATGGCACTTATGTGCAAGTTATCCATGTATCCGAATTATATTCCGATGTGTTCAACGGGTATAGTTCTACTCAAATGGAGGAATATTCGAGATGTAAAGAGACGTATTGGTAAGTGATGTGAAATGGATATTTTGGACAGGTATGTATTTAACCCTCGGGTTGAGTATTGATACAACCACGATAAGGTAATAAGATGATGAAAAATGATTAAAAATGTGATATGTGTTTTAGTGATACATGCTAATGTTGATTGGTATGACTGTTTGTTATGTTACTTATTATTTGCATATGAACTTACTAAGCATTTATGCTTACTCCCTCCTTCTTACTCATTGTAGTTTTGGACAAGCCAGCTCAGGAGTCGGGATAGGTCGAAGGCTCAGTCACACTATCCGGAAGACTTTTGGTAATGGCTTGTAAATTTAAGTATGGCATGTATAGCAATATACTTTTTTTTGTGTAAATGATCTTATGGTATGGTGATGGAACGGTTGAGGAAATGCTTGATAATGATAAATTATGAAAATAGTTAGTTTAGATTATATTTGATGTTAAGGAAAATTATTAAGATACTTAGTGCATAAAAACTCATAAAAGGGATGAAATTTGCCATAAACAGAATACTGCAGCAACACTGATACGAGTTTAAAAATTTACTAAAACTCATAGAAATTGAACTTGGTAATGGACTATATATCAAATTGAAGCTTATTATGTCTAGTTTCATATGAAACAAATGAAACAGGTAAAGAAATTATATGTTACAAGATATTTGAATTTTAGTGAAACAGGGTCATAGCAGTTTCTGAATCCCCTTTTCCAAATTTAGAAATTCACCATAAATTGTAAAGATATAATTAGGTAGTGTATTTTATATTCTCAGAATCCTTATTAAGTCTAGTTTCATGAGAAATAAACCTCATAGTCATATGAATTTTGTACAGAGAGAAATGTGGTTCGTAGTAAACAGAGGTCAGACCAGTCAAGTCCTGAAACAGGGGTAACTTTAACTAATAAACTGTACTAATTGGCCCAACCAAAAATTCTAGAAAAAAATTAGTAGGTAGGTATATGAGTCCAGATTTAGGGAAAATTTACGGATCTTGATTTCGAGTTTCGTAACTCGAGATATGATTTTTCTTGTGACTGTGATGCAAGTGGCTTAAAAGCTGTGAATGTAGAAATAAATAATCCAAAGTTCTAAATATGTTAAATTAAGCTTAGTAACACCTCATACTCGACTCCGGCGATGGCCTCGGGCGTGGGGGCGTTACACATAACATTTATAAGCCAACACAAATGGCCAAATTCATAACAACACATATTCCAAAATGATCAAAGTCCCTATACATGATATACTTAAAATATCATAGTTCATAGGTACCAAGTGATATGTAGATAGTGTGAAGCGATATCCGATGATCCCCAAATCTGAGCTAGCTTGATAATACTATAAAACATGGGAAAATAAACAAAGTAATCTATAAAGCTTAGTAAGCTCGTATATGAAAAACATAATTCAATCTCAAGCTTATAAATCAACAATTTGAATATATCGACATTTAGCATGTATTAACTAACAAACCTTTTGTATACACAATAAGGATATTAACCAAATTCTTCACAAGTTTCTTCGAACTAAAGCTTAGACATGTCACATACATACCTATACCATCTCATATCATTCTCATACTCAATCACATCTTTCATTTACCCATTGAACCATTTGGAATAGAAGTCGGATACTCAAGAATCTCACACAATAAGTACCTATACCTTGGCCTGAAGCTAAATCAAGGTAGCTTATATCCGAAGTACTGATATCATGGCCCGAAGCCAAATCAACTGATATTCATGGCCTGAAGCCAAATCAGTATAACTCGCACTCGAAGTGCAAATATCATGGCCCGAAGCCAAATCCATGGATCCTCTACTGACATGTCACTAGTATCCTAAACTATTCCTAAGGTTCAACCGGGATTTTGAATGCCGAATCATCATCGAATCACTATCTATCATCTTCATTGTCTCGTATTCACAATTTGCAAAATATCAAAGCACATGAAATACGTTTATATCAAAACTTATAATATACGAACTTACCTCGGATGTGAAAACGACGAAATAGGTCGATTAGTCAATAAATTTAGTTTTCCCCCTATCTAGACCCGAAATTCACTTTTCTTTATCTAAATATATTAAAAATTTAACTTATTTAATAATCTCTCTATTCAATTTAATCCAAAACACACATTTAAGCACATTTACACATTTGCCCCTAATGTTTCACCAATTTTACAATTTAGTCCCTAGGCTCATAAAATTATTCATTCAATTTTATCATAACCCAAGCCTAGCCGAATTACTATTATACCCGTAGCAGTCGATATTTTTCATTTATTTCACATTTTAACCATGAAGTTTCCATATTTCATAATTTAATACCTAATTTGCTTTTTCACTAAAAATCACTTAATAAAACTTGTATATCTATCAACAAGAATTCATAATCTATCAAGAAACATCAGAAATCATGCTTATTCATCAATGGAAAAATTCAAAATCTTTAACAATTTTGCAAAATAGTCCTTGGGCTAGCTAGACCTAGTTGCAACAATCACAAAAACATAGAAATCATTAAAAACAGGACAAAAATCGTACCTTAATTGGCAAAGATAGCATAGTCGAATGAAGAGAAAAGAAATGACTTCTTTTTAGCCCTAATTTTTGGTTGATGAAGAACATAAAAGATGATAGCTTTTGTGATTTTGTTATTTTACTTATTTAATTTACTAAGTTGCTAATTTAACCTTAGTTATAAAACTCAAAAATCATTTAATACTTGTCCATATTTTTCCACTCAAGCTAATAATGGTATAATTAAAATATAAGGACCTTTACTTTAAGGTTTTATAGCTAGTACATACTTTTAACTAATAAAACAACACTTTTGCACTTTACGCGACTTAGTCCTTTATATCAAATTAAGCACTCAAATGATAAAACTTCTAAATGAAACTTTCACACATTCATACTATCATGATGTAGACATTAGAATAATAATAAAATAAATATTTTGACTTTGAATTTTTGGTCCTGAAACTACTATTCTGATTTGACCAAAAATGGGTTATTACAACTCTCCCCCCTTAGGGATTTTCGTCCCTGAAAATCTTACCAATGAATAGGTTAAGGTATTGTTTTCTCATAGCTTCCTCGGGTTGCCATGTAGCCTCCTCGACACCGTGTCATTGCCAAAGTACTTTCATGAGAGCTATGCTTTTATTTCTCAACTGTTTAACTCACATGCTAGAATTCTAATCTGTCCTTCTTTGTACATCATATCAGGTTGAATTTCAATTTCTGTAGGAGAAATTACATGTGAAGGATCCGATCTATATCGATACAACATTGATACATGAAACACATTGTAGATCTTTTCTAACTTAGTCGATAAAGCTACTCGATATGCCACTGGCCCTATTTTTTCAATTATCTCATACGGCCCGATGAAACATGGAATCAACTTGCCTTTATGACCAAATCGAAATATTTTCTTCCATAGAGACACTTTCAGAAATACTTTATCACTGATCTGAAATTCAATGTCTTTCCGTTTCAAATCCGTGTACGATTTCTTTCGATCTGAGCTACTTTCAAACTGTCCCAAATTACTTTCACATTTTCTTCTGTCTCTTGAATCAAATCAACCCCGTAAATCTTTTTATCACTCAACTCGGTCCAATATAATGGAGTTCAGCATTTGCAACCATACAAAGCTTCATACGATGCCATCTTTATGCTTGATTGAAAACTATTGTTATACGCAAATTCAACCAGCAGTAAAAATTTCTCCAGTTGCCTTCGAACTCTAAAACACAACATCATAGCATATCTTCGAGAACCTGAATTACTCTCTCAGACTATCCATCAATTTTTGATTGAAAAGCCGTATTAAAATTCAACTTATTACCCAAAGTTTCTTGCAATTTCTTCCAAAATCACGATGTAAACCTCGGATCTCTATCTGAAATAATCGAAATTGGCACCCCGTGCAATATAAAAGTGCAGTCATAACTGAGAATGAGTTAGTAAGTACAGACGATTTTAAAAGAGATATCAAATTTTTCTGATGATTATTTAAGATATGCAATGTCACTATTAAGAAGAAGTTATTCATGGATAATAGATTTATTCAGATATGGTATCTATAGAACGGATTAACCAGAAATTTCTTCAGAAATTGTTCCTTTAGTGAACTAAATAATATGAGACTATTAATGACTTTAGTAGTTAATGGAATAGTGACGAAATTGCAAAGATATTTGAATATAGCTGCTATAATTGGGTATTTTATAGTGATCTCTTCTGGGTATTTCATATGTTCTGTTATTCTCAGAGAATATATATGTAATTGTCCATGTTTAGGTGAAATAATTATCATATAGAAATGCTGGCCAATTATAATATTAGATGGAAATTATTGTAAGTCTGGTTGATTTATGAGCGGTATTGCTCCATCTTTCTTTGGTTTTCTAATCAATTATTTTTGAGAAAAGACTTGATGATAAGATTTGTATGATACTATTTTCTACTTCTACTGGCTAAAGCTTTTAATTGCAAATATGCAATTTACACTACTCTATCACGATTGTTTTTAGTGCGTTTGAGCAACATTATTATTATGGACTTTCTCTGAGAAATCATCGATCTCTTTTTCATTCAATATAGGTAGTATTTTTAGAAATTCTATATAGATTCACATTATTGGTTTTGTTATCTCGGTATTCTTATTATTGTTATGGTCTAATCTTATCTATCAAACATGGTTTATCTATAAAAGATATTCATTGGCTTGAGGTAATTACATTTATTACTGTTATAAACTCTGACTTGATTGTTGGAGCTCAGTGCTATGGATCTCAGATTATAGAAATTGTATTATGGCATTGGTTGTTATTGGGACTACTATTGAAATGTTATTCTATTGTAGCACTATGGTTCTTAATCTATCTGGTGGTTGTGGCCTCGGAATAATTCAAAGCTTCGGTGCTAAAATTTGAAATAACTTTATTATATGATCCCTTTTTAATTTTCGTGGAAGGGTTTTCTATGATAGCTATACCAGTGACACGGTTATTATAGAAAGAAGTAAGATTTAAATATTCTGATAAATGTCAACAAAGTTATGATCAGTTGAAAGCTTTGTGAACCAAAGCATCAATTCTGGTTCAGCCTGAACCGGGTAAGGAATCTGAGATTTACAGTGATACATCATTAAATGGTTTAGATTTTGTTTTGATGCTCAAAGACAAAGTAGTAGCATGTACTTGCAGACAGTTAAAAATTATATAAAAAGAATTGTCCGACACATGATCTAGAATTGACAACTATTATATTTGCACTGAAAATTTAGCGACATTATCAGCTAGTGAAAATGTTATATATTTACTGATCATAAAAGTTCAAATTAACTGATGTTGCAAAAAAATTTGAATTTGAGACAATATGGATAACTAGAACTACTGAAAGATTATGATTTGATAATTGATTTTCATTTGGGAAAAGCAAGTGTAATTGCCAACGTTCTGAGTAGAAAATCTCTGTTTGCATTACAAGCAATGAATACCCAATTATTATTGTCTGACGATGACTTAACTTTTAGTTGAGTTTAAAGTTAAACCAATGTTAACTTTTAGTTGAGTTTAAAGTTAAACCAATGTCTGAAGCTCAGGAAAAGTGATAATGAGTTACAAGTTAAACGGGTACAGAGTAAGTCAACTTCTGACTTAAAATTTTAAAATAGATCTAATAATTTTCTATCATTCAGAGGTAGAGTCTGTGTACCAAAGAATTTGGAGCTTGTATAGAAAATTATACACGAATGCTCATAGTGGTATTATGTTTGTTCATCTGGGAAATAATAAAATATATAATGATCTAAAACAGATGTATTGGTAGTCCAGAATGAAACGTAGTATTTCTGAATTTGAAGTTAAATGTTTAATATGTTAGCAAGATAAAGCTAAACATCAAGTACTGATATCTTTAGAACTGTTAAAGCCAGTTATGATACCAAAATAGAAATGGGATAAAGTTACTATGAATTTTATATTGGGATTATCCTTATCTCTGAAAAGAAATATGCTATTGGATAATTGTCAACCGTTTGATGAAGTCTGCATATTTTATCCTAGTATGAATGGATTTCTCACTTAATAGATTATCTAAATTATATGTTTCTGAGATTATTAGATTACATGGTATGGCAGTTTTCATTATTTCTGATAAAGATCCACAATTTATATACCTATTTTGGAATGAGTTACAAAAAGCTCTGGGTACATGGTTACATTTTAGCACCACATTTAATCCTTAGATGGATGGTCAATCTGAATATGTGATTTAGATTTTGAAGATATGTTTCGATGCTATATTTTAGAATTTAAAGGCAATTGGAAAAGAAATAATTGTTGTTAGTCGAATTTGCATATAATAACAGTTTCTAGTCAAGTATTAAATGGCACCGTATGAAACTCTGTATGATCATGAATATAAAACTCCACAATAATGAACTGAGCTTAGTGAGAAAAAGAATACATGGAGTTGATCTAATTTGTGAAATCGAAGAACAAATGAAAGTGATCTGAGATAGTTTAAAGGAAACTTCTGATCGTTAGAGATCTTATGTAGATCTTCAATGAAAAGAAATAGAGTTCTGAGTTAGCGACAAAATGTCCTTGAAAATTTTGTCATGGAAGAAAGTTCTCTGGTTTGGCTGAAAAGGAAAATTAAGTCCACGGTTTATCAGGCCATATGACATCATTGAAAAGAATTATACTTATTACGTGCAGATTGGCATTATTGTCAGAGATTGATAAATTTCATAAATGTCATTTATATGTATATGCTACGAGGGTATCAATCAGATTTGTCACATGTTATTTCTCTGATAAATATTGGAATTCAGCTTGACATGACTCATAGTGAGGGATTGATTGAAATTCTGGCATGTGAAATGAAAGAATTGAGAAATAAAAAGGTAGCTTTAGTGAAAATTTTCTGGAAATGACGCGACATAGAAGAAGCAATATCTGAACCCCATTACTGGTAAGATTTTCGATGACAAAATTTTAAGGGGGAGAGTTGTACTAGCCCATTTTCAGTAAAACCGGAACAATGGTTTCGGGACCACAAATCTGATTTCGAAAAGAAAATTTATTTTAATATTATTTTATGATATAAAGTATGATAATAATGTCGTATGAAAATTTCATAAAGAAATTTTACCAATTATATGTTTAAATTTGATAAAGGACCAAATTGCACAAAGTGTAAAAGTTGAGTTCTAATAGCTAAAGGAATTAAATAGCTATGGAATTCAAAATTTGAGGTCCTTAAATGGTAAATAGACCATTGAAAATGCTTAGTTATTAAGGATGATGATTCATCCATGGAAAATAAAATAAAGAAAAGGATGAAATTGAAAAGTGAAATAATAAAAGATGATAAATGATAAAATAAAAATAAAAATATCATCATTTATATCACCTTTCCCAAATTAAAAGCATGGAAACCCTAGCCATGGAAACCTAAGCTCAAGTCAACTTATTTTTCTTGATTAGGTAAGTATTCTTGCTCGTTTTTAATGATTTTTATATTTCTGAGATCGTAATAGCTTAATTTAACTATTTAATTTAACTATCTTAAGGGTTAATTTGTAAAGATATCAAAGTACTAGGGCATTTTCATGGACTAGTATGCTGAAATTTTGAAATTTATGATAGAAAACAAAAGGTGGTTGATAGATAAACAACTTTTGTAAAGTGAATTTTGATGAAATTTTGATTTTAGGACTAAATTGTGAAGTTGTAAAATTCATGGAAAAAATTTTGAATTTTATGAAATACATGGGCTATAAATTTTATATGTAAAATTTTGCTAGGCTTGGATTAAGGATTAAATTTCATGAATTTCATTTTCCGAGCCTAGAGACGAAATTGTCATTAATTAAAAGTATAGGGGCAAAATGGTAATTTTTCCTAAGATATGAATTGGACTGAATTGAGTATAAATTATATTAAGTTGATGTTAAATTTACTCGTATAGATCCAGATAGACCAAATTTGGAGTTAGAGCGAGGAAAAGAGAAAGTGTCGGATTAGTATATTTTACGTACACGAACATTTATTGAGGTCAGTTTGTGACTAAATTGTGTATATTTATATGCTTCAATTGAATGTTGTGTATGAGAATTATATAGTTGTCATGCATATGAAATTGAATATATATATCTAATAAAGAATGATAAAAAAATTAAATCCCGTTTGAATAATGAAAGTCAGTGGATACATGATTTCTTGTATTGATTGTGGTCGAGCATATGTTGCGGACACACTATAGCTCAGACGAGCAACCCTGTTATAAGCCCTCTCGAGCATCCTGTGATACAGTTCATACGAGAATCCTTATCGGTAGTGATCCTGCATGTGTTGCTCATTACCGCAGCTCTTTTTGAGCGTCCTATTACACGATTCAATCGGTTGTGATCCAGCATTTATTGTGGACACAAACGCAACTCTTCGTGAGCATCCTGATATAGGCTCTTAGGAGTTTCCTGACATGGCTCGCTTGAACTCCCTGTTATGCTATTCGGAGCTCCCTGATATTAGCTCTTCAAAGTTACCTGTTAAGCTTAATGAGCTTCCTATTTTAAACTCTTATGATTTTCCTGATATAACCCGGATAAGAATCTTGTTACATGGCTCACATGAGCATCCTATTATATGGCTCGAGAGTGTGCTTCTTCATTATGTGCCCTTATGGGTACCCCTAAATATGAATTGACGGTTGCTAATTTGTACACTTCGAGTATACTACATGTGTGTCCATCAATATTTCATATAAATTCAACAGGAAAAATCCTAACATGAGAAAATATGAACACAAAATGAATTATTACATGTATCTTCCTAAAATACATGAAAATGATGATACATGATATATGGAAGTATGAGATGGTGATATATGAACATGGAACTTGTTTGATGAATATGTTCATCTAAGATTATAGATTTGTACACTTCGAGTGTATTTTCTCAGGTTTCCATTGATATTTTAATTGATTTAATGAGCAAAATCCTTACATGAAATAATTTGAACTTGAGACGAATATTATGAAAATGTACTTGAAAGACATGGGTATGATTTGTATATGTTATTTGAATTCATGATGTGGAAAGTATATGTATATGGGAATTTGGTTATTATTGAGCCCATACATGTTTCTTAATGTTTATATGAAATAGTATGACTTAGAAATAAACTATTACCCGTATGTACATGAAGTACATGGAAATGACATTACCTGATATAATGATGCATGAATTGGTTATTACATGAATGTGGATCATGCTTGATTACTTTGTTCATCCATGATTAAGGACTATTATATGTGATTATTTGGCTAACATGATAGGGATATGTGTTTAAGGCTTGTGATAAAATTTGTTGATAGTGTCTTGCATGTTTATTTGAACATAAATATATGGTAAGTTATTTACCATGTTATACGAACTTACTAAGCATTTCATGCTTACTCTATTTTATTTTCCCTTGTTCTATAGTAATTTGGAGGCTCGTTGGATTGGAAGCATCGGTGGATATCACTCACACTATCCATCGGCCCATCTTGGTATATATGGTAAATTAATTATGGTTATAATGGCATGTATAGGTTAATTAGCCAATGTTGGCATGTAAATGTTTGGGTTATAACTAGCCACTCGAATAGCTTGTGATGAACATGTTTTGATATGTATAAACGAGGCTATAACATGTTTGGTGTGTGTTTAAATGATTGATTGATAGAAATCATGTTGGCATATTGAAAATTAATTATAACATATTTTGTAAAATCTGCATATAGATGAATTTGATAAGTTAAGTAAGTTTGTATATTTAATTGCATGATGCTAAAGTGTCATTTGAGGTGTTTAAGAGCACATTAATTGTATGTGATGATATGTCATGCATGAGACTTGGTTTTGACTTGAATTAATTGTTTTAAAATGGCATGTGAATATGTTTAAGTATTGGTGTAAGAGGAAGACTAATTGGGTGATAAATGTGGCTTGGAAAATAGCCTATTTTTGTCCACACGGACATGTGTCTCAGCTGTGTGTGACACACTGCCTAGCATATGGGTATGTGATCTGCCCATGTGTCCCCTGCATCTTTAAAATGTCAAAAAAATGCTCAGAATTGATCACACGGGTTAACACACGGGCATGTGGCTTGGCTGTGTGACCCCCATACCTACAAACGGTCTAGCACACGGGTGTGTAACCTAACTGTGTGACCCTTACACCTACACACAGTCTAGTACACCGGTGTGTGACCTAACTGTGTGACCCTAGTCAAAGAGTCACACGATCTGAGACACGAGCGTGTCCATGGTCGTGTGAGCCACACGGCTTGACCATATGGGCGTGTGACCCCTGTATCTATGAAAAATTTTGAGATTTTGTGAAAAGTTTTCTGAATACCCAGTTTAGTCTTGACTCATTTCTAATGCATGTTTTGGACCTCGATGGCTCATATAAGGGACTTTATGGTTGATTTTTTACATGAATACTATAAGATGTAGAATATCTGTTATTTAATCTGTAAGTTCTGGTAATGGTCCGTAACCCTGTTTCGGTGACGATTTCGAGTTAGGGATGTTACAATTTCAATATTTACTCGTGATGTTTGATGATGAGCTTTTATTCTTCAGTATATCTAGAACATGTGACAGTGGATGAGGCAAGTTTAGCTTAGGTTAGATTATGTGAAAATCAATTCTTGAAAATGATATGTCCTATACTTAGGTTTTTTTTCCTTTTTGACTATAACGGGTGTTTTCTAATGAACCTAGGGCTTTTGATGCCAAACTCAGTCATTTTGCCATGAAATTAATTAAATAAAGGACATTAGGCACTCCAATGCTTAGAATTGCTGAGTAAGTCAGCATCACTTTGTTTGCTCCATCATTCTATTGATTAGAAAGGTGAGTCAGAGTAAGAGTGTGTAATAAAGAAAAGGGGCATTGTAATAGCCCGTTTTAATTAAATTGAAACAGTAGTTTTGGGACCACTTTTGAGGTTAAAATATTTATTTTATTATGATTTTGAGGTCTACAGCATGACAGTGTGATTGTGTGAAAACTTTGTTAAGAAAATTTATCAGTTGAATGCTTAATTTGATAAAAAGGACTAAGTAATGTAAAGTGTAAAACTTGTGTTCTATTAGCTAAAGGTGTCTAATAGCTATGGAACCTTAAAGTAGAGGTCCTTAAGTGGTAATTAACCCATAATAGTGATAGTGGATTATAATGGCTTGGCAACTTGTGTAATTTGTAAAGTTAATAAAGGTTAATTAAGTAATCAAGTAATTAAAGTTAATAATAAATAAAACCACATAAAAAACCATTTTTATCATCTTTCTTCAACCAAATTTCACAAAGAAGAAAGCCACTTATCTCCTTCAATTAGTTATGTATTTTTAATCCATTTTTGATGATTTCTAAGTTTTTGAGATCGTTGCAGCTTAATCTAGCTAGCCCAAGGACTAATTTGCAAAATTGTTAAAGGTTTAGGGTTTTTACCTTGATGAATATGGGTGTATTTTGATGTTTGATGATAGAAAATGTACGGTTTTTGTTAGATAAACAATATTTGTAAAGTGATTTTTGGTAAAATTGTCAATTCGGGATTTAATTGTGAAATGTGGAAATTTTGTGGTAGAAATGTTAAATAAATGAAAAATATGGGCTGCTATGGTAATAAGGAAAATTCGACTAGCATGGGTAGGGACTTAATTACATGAAATTTTTTTCAAGAGCTAACGACTAAATTGTAAAGAAATTGAAATAATAGGGGAAAAAGTGTAACTTTGCCATAATTTTCATTTTGGACTAGATTGAATAGAATTTTAACTAAATAAGTTAAATTTGATTACATATAGATCAAGAAAAGCGAAGTTTGGATCTAGATTGGGGAAAGAATAAAGTATTGGACTAGTTGATTTGTTTCGTTGTTTTTGCAATCAAGGTAAGTTCGTATGTTAATAAGCATTATTATAATTGTGTTCTAAATGCTTTATGATTGAATTATTTGTGAACACGACCTTACGGATATGGTCGACAAAGATTCGACAATGTGAAATCCTGGTTGAGCCTTAGGAATAGATTAGGATATGAATGACATGACATTAGAGGTTATGTGATTTCGGTGTTGGTTCGTACGTCCTACTGGTGGCTGAGTTATCTGGCATGTGTTGTGGATTCTCATCAGCTTGTATGAGCAGCACCGTGTAGCTATGTCATGACCATCAGCTTATGTGAGCAAACCCGTTGATAGCTCGAGAGTGAGCATTATATGAGATATTAGATTGAGATAGCTTCGATTATGTATTGACACTTAGGGTGTGAGATTCCTAAGTATTCAATAGTATTCCAAATGGTTCAATGGGTATATCAAGGATATGGATGAGTATGAGATCGATACGAGTTGGTATAGGTATGTACATGAATCATACAAGCATTGAATCTAAGAAACTTGTAAATTCCTATCTAACTTTGTGAATGAATAAGTGATAGGTTTGTGGATTAATATGAGTTATATTATGATATGTCCAATTGTTTGAATTATGTATATATGGTAAGCTGAGTTTATTATTATGAACTTAAAGCTTACTCTATTTATTTTTCCATGTTTTGTAATGTTTATCAAAGCTAGCTCGGATTGGGAGTTGTCAGAGATTGCATCACACTATCAAGCTATCACTTTGGTACTTTTGAACTGATGTATTTGGTTAATGGCTTGTATAGGAGTTATGATCATTTTGATATATGTTAGTAATGGATTTAGCCACTTGAATTAGCTTGTAAATGATGAATGGTTTGTTATGTGTATAGCCGTGTGATTTGGCTTATTTTGACATGTTTGGTGATCTATGTATATATGTGAAAAAGGCCTTTTGATATGTTGTGTATAATTTCCATTTATATGCTTGTTGTAAATTGTAACACCCCCTTACCCGAGACCGTTGCTGGAGTCGAGCACGAGGCGTTAACAGACTTAAATTATTACTTAAACAATTTCAAACAATTTATTTCACCTTTCGTAATAAATTGCCCATTTGCGTCACAGTCGCTAAAAAACTCATATTTAGAGTTACAAAACTCAAAATTAAAATCCATAAAATTTTCCTGAAACTAGACTCATATATCTATTTATTAATTGTTTTCCAGAATTTTTGGTTGGGCCAATTAGTACAGTTTATTAGTTAAAGTTTCCCCTGTTTCAGTGTTTGACTTCTCTGACCTCTATTCACGACAAATCACTTTTCTATTGGTAAAGAATTCATATGACTATACCATTTGTTTCCATTAAAAGTAGACTCAATAAGGAATATATAAATATAAAGTATGAGTCCTAATCATTTTTTTACAATATTTAGTGAATTTATAAAGTTAGAACAGGGGATTTAGAAATTGCTCTGACCCTATTTCACTAAAACTCACATTTCTCATAAAATACAACTCATTTATTTATTTCTTCCATATGAAAATAGACTCAATAAGCTTCAATTTCATATTTTATTCATCATCTAATTCAGTCTCTACTATTTTTAGTGATTTTTCAAACTCACATCATTGCTGTTGTATGATATTGTTTTATAGCAATTTCACCTTTTTATGAATTTCCATGGATTAGATAGCACATTAAGTATACATAACCCCAAATATGATCTTGATTAGCCATTCCGATGGCTAATCATTAACAAACATTTTCTTACCAACCAATAGCCATATCATAAGATCATATACACAAAATGATTATAGTGCTATACATGCCATTCTCAAAATATACAAGCCACTATACCAAAATGGTCCACGGATAGTGTGAGCGAGCCTCCGACCGTTCTCAATTTCTGAGTTGGCTTGTTAAAAATACAAAGAATGGAAATGAGGGAGTAAGCATAAATGCTTAGAAAGTTCACATGTAAATAGCAAGTAACATAATCATGCAATCCAACATAAAACATCATTAGTCTTATTCTCAACTCTGCTAGACTCGAACCATCGTCAAACACCGTCAACTGAGTATTCATAGCTTTCAAAGCAAACAACGACTTTCTACTCAAAGCATCAGCAACCACATTCGCTTTCCCTGGATGGTAGTTAATCACAAGCTCGTAATCTTTCAATGATTCTAACCATCTCCGCTGTCTCAAATTCAAGTCTTTTTGTGACATCAAGTACTTGAGACTTTTGTAGTCGGTATATACTCGTCACTTTTCACCATACAAATAATGTCGTCAAATCTTCAAAGTAAACACTATAGCAGCCAGTTCCAAATCATGAGTCGGATAATTCCTTTCGTGAGGTTTCAACTGCCTCGAAGCATAAGCCACCACTTTTCCTTCTTACATAAGTACACATCCCAAGCCATTTAGAGAAGCATCACTATACACCACAAATTCTTTACCTAACTCGGGTTGTACTAACACTGGTGCCTCAGTTAGTAACCTTTTCAATTTCTCAAAGCTTTGTTGACATTCTTTCGTCCATTCAAATTTAACATCCTTTTGGAGTAGTCTGGCCATAGGAGTAGCAATTATAGAAAATCCATTTACAAACCATCGATAATAACCAGCTAGACCCAAGAAACTTCTAACCTCACTTACATTCTTCGGCGGTTTCCAATCAATAATAGCTGAAATTTTATTGAGATCAACCCGTATACCATCACCTAAAACAATATGACCCAAAAATCCAACTTCTCGAAGCCAAAATTCACTCTTACTAAATTTGGCATACAACTGCTTATCTCTCAAAGTTTGCAAAACTATCCTCAAGTTCAAGTATGGCCGAAATATACTATTCATTAAATCCATAAACACAGTAGGAGAATTTGTCAAACCGAATGGCATAACTAAAAATTCATAATGGCTATACCTTGTTCTAAAAGCAGTTTTAGGCACATCTGACTCTTTTACTCGTAGCTGGTAATATCCAGACCTCAAGTCAATCCTTAAAAACCATGTTGCTCCTTTCAGCTAGTCAAACAAATCATCAATTCTCGACAACGGATACTTCTTCTTGATTGTTACCTTATTTAACTGCAGATAGTCTACACACAATCTCATAGAACCATCCTTCTTTTTCACAAATAATATGGGAGCACCCCAAGGCGAAAAACTCGATCTCACAAAGCCTTTGTCAATCAAATCTTGCAACTACGACTTTAATTCTTTCAACTCTGTTGGTGCCATTCTATATGGAGCAATCGAGATCAGAGTTGTTCCCGGTATCAACTCAATACCAAATTCTACTTCTCTGACAGGAGGCAAACCAGAAACTCTTCTGGAACTACATCTGTGAATTCACATACAATCGACACTGATTCAATTTTCTTCTCCAATTCCTTTGTATTCAACACATATGCCAAATAAGCTTCATAACCCTTTGTCAAGTATCTCAGAGCCAACATCGAAGAAATCATATTAGGCAATGCCTTTGATTCGTCTGATTCAACCCGCAGAATTTTACCATTTTCACATTTTAATTCAATAAGATTTTGTTTACAATTTACTATAGTATCATGCAATGTCAACCAATCCATACCCAAAATAATATCAAATTCGTCAAACGGCAACAAGATCAAGTCGGCCGAAAAATAATGACCTCTAATCATCAAAGGACATTTCTTGCATACTTTATCAACTATAACACATTTGCCTAACGGGTTGGACACTTTAATCATAAATTCCATAGACTCAACAGGTATACTCATATTAGACACCAATTTCATGCACACATATGAATGAGTAGAACCGGGGTCAATCAAAACAATAACGTTAACATCATAAAGAGAGAAAATACCATTAATGACATCGAGAGATGAAGCATCTTCACGCGCCCTTATGGCATAAGCTCTAGCCGAACCTGTAGCTTTAGATTTATACATTGAATCTCTGACTACATTCTTGCCGCTTGCCTCATTCCCAGCATTTCTCGAAGATCTTCCTCTCAAAATTGCACCACTAGGTTTTGCACTCTAAAATTTTTCTTTCTCAATTCTCTCGGGACAGTCTCTAATAAAATGATCTGGAGGACCACACTGATAACATTCGTTAGTTCTACATGGACCAAGGTGACTTCTACCACATCGTTGGCACTCGGGTCTAACAAATCTTGAATTTCCCATACTAGCCAAAAAGTAGTCTGAGATTTAAAACCCACATTTTGCTTCTTACAATTCCCATACAAATGTCTGACCGAAACATGAGAATGAGAATACATATCTCTGGATTTTCTAGATTCGGTGGGAATGCACTGCTCATCGGTCTTTTCTTCAAATTTCTAGTCTCAACCTCTTCCTTTCTCTTTTCTTTAATTAGTTCTTCATCCTTGCAAGCCCGATCAACAAGTACTACGAACTCTTTCAACTCAAGAATTCCCACAAATACTTTGTTGTCTTCATTGAGTCCGTCTTCAAATCGCCTGCACATTTTAGCCTCTGAAGGAATACATTCTCTAGCATATTTACTCAACCAAATGTACTCCCTTTCATACTCAGTAACTGTCATGTTGCCTTGTTTCAACTTGAGAAACTCTTTACGCTTTTGTTCAACAAATCTTTCACTGATGTATTTCTTCTGAAATTCTTCTTGAAAGAACTCCCAAGTCACTTTCTCTTTTAGTACCACTAAAATCAATGTCTTCCACCAATAATTGGCTGAATCTTTCAACAAGGATATAGCACATTTTAAACACTCTTCAAGTGTACAAGAAAATTCATCAAATACCCGAAGAGAATTCTCAAGACAAAATTCTGCTTTCTCGGCATCATCATCAACATTTGCCCTAAATTCTTCAGCACCTTTCTTCGAATTCTGTCAACTGGGGTTCTATGAAATTTCATCAGATCCATACCTTGAGGCATCGGGGGTACAAGTTGAGGAATCGTGGGAGGTGGGGGAGGTTGTTGAGCATTTGGGTTCGTACGAACGAACTCAGTGTACCATGTATTCATCATCTGGAGAAAGGCTTCCCGAGCCCTTTTTCCTCCTCCTTGACTAACAGTAGGGGGTCAGTTTTCAATTGGCACCGCCCCTTCAGTAAGAGCTAGTGCATTGATCTCTAAATCATCGACCACAGCTGGATCGGGATCCATTTACTATAAAAAAATCATTTTAAAGGTCACTATCACAATATATATATATGGCATGTATAGCAAAACCCATAATACGCCATGTTAGTTTGAGAACCGACTAAACCGTAGCTCTGATACCACCAAATGTAACACCCCCTTACCCGATACCATCATCGGAGTCGAGCACGAGGCGTTAACAGACTTAAATTATCACTTAAACAATGCCAAACAATTTATTTCACCTTTCGCAATAAATTTCCCATCTGTGTCAAAGTCGCTAAAAAAATCATATCTAGAGTTACGAATTTCGAAATTAAAATCTATAAATATTCCCTGAAACTAGACTCATATATCTATTTACTAATTGTTTTCCAGAATTTTTTATCTAGCCAATTAGTACAGTTTATTAGTTAAAGTTTCACTTGTTTCAGTGTTCGACTGCTCTAACCTTTGTTCACTACAAATCACTTTTCTGTCTATAAAGAATTGATATGTCTATGCCATTTGCTTCCATTACAATTAGACTCAATAAGGAATCTATACATATAAATTATGACTCCTTATTATTGTTTTAAGATTTTTAGTGAATTTCTAAAGTTAGAACAGGGGATTCAGAAATTGCTCCGACCTATTTCACCAAAACTCATATTTCTAATAAAATACAACTCATTTACTGTTTTGTTTCTTCCATATTAAAATAGACTCAATAAGCTTCAATTTCATATTTTATTCATCATCTAATTATGTCTCTACTATTTTTAGTGAGTTTTCAAACTCATGTCATTGCTGTTGTATGATATTGTTTTGTAGCAATTTCACCCTTTTATGAATTTCCATGGATTACATAGCACATTAAGTATACATAACACTAACTATGATCTTGACTAGCCATTCCAATTGCTAATCATTACCAATCATTTCCTTCTCACCCAATAGCCATATCATAAGATCATATACACAAAATGATTATAATGTTATACATGTCATACTCAAAATATACAAGCACTATACCAAAATGGTCCGCGGATAGTGTGAGCGAGCCTCCGACCGTTCCCAATTTCTGAGCTGGCTTGTCTAAACTACAAAGAATGGAAAGGATGGAGTAAGCATAAATGCTTAGTAAGTTCACATGTAAATAGCAAGTAACATAATCATGCAATCCAACATAAAACATCATTTGTATAAATATCATCAAAACTTTCATGTTACATTTGCATTTACTATCTTACCACAATTTCATCATAACAAGTTCTCAACCCGAGGGTTTAAGTGCATACCTATCCAAATTTTCTCATTCACCACACTTACCAACGTGTCACATTCGTCTTAAGTATTCTACTTATTCATTTAAGATTCACCCGTTGAACACATCGGAATATAATTTGGATACACGGATTGCATGCACATAAGTACCATACCCGCATCTAGACAAACTCAATAGCCAGTGGAAATTATGTAGCCAAGCTACCATGTAACCCGCCCATAAGAGAACTCGGACTCAACTCAATGAGCTCGGGTGTTCACATCCATAAGTGAACTCGAATTCAACTTAATGAGTTAAGGATGCCTAGTTACATCTCACAAACTCGAACTCAACTCAACGAGCTCGAAACTCAAATATCCTAGTGACATGTCACTTGTATCCTAATATATTCCCAAGGTTCTAATGGGATTTTCCTCAATCACATATCTTTCTTGTCTTCTATGGAATGTCGGTGCCGATACTTCATAGCATTTCATATTTATCAAATAGCTCACATAATTTGCATATTACTAAATAATAATCCACAAAGCATAATATTTCATGACAATAATCATCATATCATATAAATAACATTAAATTACTTCAAATGATAATTATGTTACTACATTTACACATGAACTTACCTTGGTACAAAATGTTAGAAATCGAGCCTATTCCTCGTAAACTTTATCTTTTCCTCGATCACAACTCGAATCTTGTTTCTCTCTAAAATAACAAATTTAGCTTATTTAATATTCACATTTATTAAAACAGTCCTTGACTCAAACTTTTGCAAAATTACATTTTTGCCCCTAAAATTTTACATATTTACACTTTTGCCCCAAGGCTCAGAAATTAAAATTCATCCTATTTTCTTATGTTTTATGACATGCTGATCATTTTTCCCTTCTATGGAAACATCAAATTCTCACTCTAACATGTACTTATGAACATTAGGTATTTTTACCGATTATGTCGTTTTACTCGTTTTCACGTAAAATCGCTTAGCAAAAGTTGTCTAACACAATTTCAAGCTTCATATTCTACCATAAAACATCAAAATAAACATATTTCACCTATGGTTAGTTTTCCAAATATAAACCCTAGGTTAAATTATTGCTAGAATAAGCTTAATCAAGTTACCGAGACTCCAAAAACATATAGAACATTAAAAACGGAGCTAAAATGGACTTACAATCGAGCTCAGAAGCTTGAAAAACCCTATCTATGTCTTCCTCATGTGAAATTCAGCCAAGGGGTTGAATATGGACAAAAATTGGCTTTTAATTTTGCTTTTAATTCATTTTAATAACTAAATGACCAAAATGCCCTTAATTAAAAACTATGGTGTTTTATCTTCCTTTAGGTATTTTTGTCCAAACTAGTATAATGGTCTAATTACTATCCAAGGACCTCCACTTTAAAAACCCATTACTCACAAGTACTTAGTACTTTTGTGAACTAGAACACACATTTTACAACTTTTGCAATTTAATCCTAAATATCAAATTGGACCTTCTATCGATAAAATTTCTAAATGAAATTTTCACACAATCATGAAATCATGCCATAGACCTTAAAATCATAATAACATAATTATTTCTATCCCAAATTTGTGGTCCCAAAACCACTATTCTGATTAGGCCCTAATTCGGGATATTACAACAATTGGTATTTGGAGTATCAAATGGTTGAATTTAATATTGGTATGCTTGTGGCTTTAGGTAAAGTGATGCATAATTGAAAGTGACATATTGATGATTTGAGAATGTGAATTTGGTATGAAATTGAATGGTATGTTGTGATACTTGTGTGCCTTGTAGTTGTTGGTATTCAAATGGTATAAATTAGGCTTGATTGAGATTAGTTTGAATGCCTATTTATGCTATGTTATATGCCACTTTGATTGTATAGGTGAATGCAAATTTGGGTGAGAAAAATAGCTTAGAAAATAACCTATTTTTGTCCACACTGGAAGAGACACGAGCGTGTGTCTCAACTGTGTGTGACACACGGTCAGGTGACATGACCGTGTGTCCCCTGGTTTTTAATTAGAAATCAAGTCAGTATGCTCCACACAGCGCAGCACATGGGCTTGTGACTTGGGCATGTGGCATAAGTCAGTATACCCTACAGGTTTGGTACGGCCTAGCACATGACCTGGCACATGGGCGTGTGAAGCCATTTCAAAAGGCACATAGGCTAGTTACACGGGCGTGTGTGTTGGCTGTGTAACCCAAGCCAGAGACTTTCACGGGGTCAAACACGGGTTGGACACGGTCATGTGATCCCATTTCAAAATTCCACACGGCCTGTGACACAGGCATGCTTTGGCCGTGTGAGACACACTGTCAGGCTACACAGGCATGTATCCCCTATAATTTGAAAATTTTTCTAAGTGTTCCTAGAATTCTCTGAGATATTGGTTTAGTCCCGAACCACTTCTAAAGCATGTTTCGAGCCTCGTATTAGGGACTTTATGAATGATTGTGAATAATTTATATTTGGAATGGAAAACTGTATTAAAAATGTATGTTTATTTGTGTAATATGTCCGTTAATACTCCATAACCCTGTTCTAGCAATGAATATGGGTGAGGGGTGTTACACGCACTCCACTGTAGCAACAGGCTACGTAGCTAAGGATATAATTGTTTACTCCATCCATCTTTTTAGTAAAAAGCCTTAGCTTCAAGAGTGATTTATATTTAAATTGTGACATGATTGAATACTAGGTAATTCGATGTATGCTCCATTGTGATTATCAAGTCAAATAATTTTGTGACATTGTAACACCCCTTACGCGTATTGGACACCAGAACAAGGTATGAGGCATTACTGGACTTAACACAAGCAAACATGCATTTCTGAGCCATAAATTTTTGTCTAAATTAAAACTTTTTGAACTTAATCATAATGTCCCTGATACGAGCCTACGACGCCCAAAACATACATTGGAAGTGGTTCGAGAATAAATCAAAAACTTTAGAAAATTTTACAAAACTTAGAAAAATTTTCATAAAACGGGGGTCGCACACCCGTGTGCCTTAAGACACACCCGTGTGGTCACACACGCCCGTGTCCCAACCCGGTGTAACTCTCTGTTTGTCACCAAAGAACAGATTGAAGACACACGACCAAGTCACAAGCCTGTGCGCTAGGCCGTGAGGTCAATTTAAAAATTATAATTTTTCATTAAATAGGTACAGACTTCACACGCCCCTGCCTGAGGCCATGTCATCCACATGGTTAAGACACACACCTTTGTCTCTACCCGTATGCTCAATTCTGAGCATTCTATTTCTCAAAACTAAGGTGTAGGGGACACACGGCCGGAACACATGCCCATGGGGCAAGCCGTGTGTCACACATGCCTGTGTGTCTACCCGTGTGGAAAAAAATAAGGCTATTTACCAAGCCATTTTGGCCACCCTTTGATGCACACACCTACACAACACAACATAGCACCAATCCGAGAATATACATACAACCAAATTAGCCACAACCAAGACATCAACACATCATTCACATGCTACCATCTACCCACACGAACATCATATACTTATCAACTTAATCAAGTAAATTCGCACATCCATGAAAAAAATCATTATATAAATTACTTATACCAATAGTAGCCAATTTTAAAAGGCCTTATACAAAATGAGCTTTCAACTAATATAAGCCAACATATTTGGCCAAATCAATTATGACACATAACAAAATGACCAACTCCCCTATACATGCCATAACTCAAAATGTTGAAATCATTGGTACCAAAATAATTGTTGATACTGTTAGTGGATCTCCGACGGTCTTCGATCCCCGAGCTAGCTTAGTGACACTATAAGACAAGGGAAAGGAAGGAAGTAAGCTATAGAGCTTAGTAAGTTCCTATGCAAATAATAAGCATCATAGCCACACATTTAACATACAATTAACGTAATGAAAACTTGCATGAATGTTATTAAAATCTTATATTCATAGCTTACACAATCACAACCTTACCAATGATTCATCACATATCAAGCTCATTACGCATGAGTTTTACGTACATACTTGTACCAACTCGCAACATAACCATAGACTTTCACAACTTTGACATTCCCATTGAACACTTGGAATATTAAAGGATACTTGGAAATCTCACACATAAGAGTCATATATGTAGCCCTAACTATCTCACATCTCATAATACATATAGGCTCGTTTTCGAGCTACTCACGGACCTGTTTATGCAAGCTGTTAGTCAGGACGTAGCTACACAGTGCTGTTTACACAAGCTTTTAGGTATCCGCAACTCATTCCGTACTAGCAACTGGTAGGACGTACAAGACCAGCACCCGGATCACATAAACACATATACACATTTTTGCCCCTAATGTTTCACATTTTTACAATTTAGTCCCTAGGCTCGTAAATTGAAATGTATTCAAATTCTTCAAAACCCAAGCTTAGCAGAATCATTTTCATAATTATATTAGCCCACATTTTCCACTTAATCACACTTTTACTACTTCTTTTTTTAACTTTTACAAATAGGTCCTTTCTAACATTTCCATCAAAAATCACCTAGCAAAAGTTAATTATTTCTACCATTAGAGATCAAAATACATAAATATCTGTCAAGGGTAAAAATTTAGACTTTGATTATTTCTTAAATTAGTGGTAGAAATAGATAGATCGGGTTACAACGACTTCAAAAATGTAAAGAGCATTAAAAACGGGGAAAGAACAGACTTACAATCGAGCTGGGAAGATGAAAAAACCCTAGCTATGTCTTCCTTAGATATATTCGGCCATGGGAGAAGAAGATGGACAACATTTGGCTTGATTTTTTCTTTTTTAATTCATTTAATTACCAAATGACCAAAATGCCCTTTTCTTAAAACGCTAAATTTTCTTTTACTCCATGTCCATTTTTGTCCACTAACATAACAAATGGTCTAATTACCATCTAAGGACCTCTAATTTAAAATCTCATAGAAAATAAACACCCTTAGCATATAGAACTCAAGTTTTGCACTTTTTGCAATTTAGTCCTTTATTTTAAATTGAGTGCTCAAACGTCAAAATTTCTGAACGAAATTTTCACAAAATCATTTCATAAAACTGTAGACCATAAAAATATAAGAATAATAAATTTTTCTGCATCGGATTTGTGGTCCTGAAACCACTGTTTCGACTAAACCCAAAATTGGGTTGTTACAACTCTCCCCCTTTAGGAATTTTCGTCCCCGAAAATCTTACCAGAAAATAGGTTTGGTGTAACGCCCCCACGCCCAAGACCATCGTCGGAGTCGAGTATGAGGTGTTACTAAGCTTAGTTTAACATTTTTAGAACTTTGGATTATTGTTTCTACATTCACAGCTTTTAAGCTACTTGCGTCATAGTCACAAGAAAAATAATATCTGGAGTTACGAAACTCGAAATCAAGATCCGTAAATTTTCTATGAATCTAGACTCATATACCTATCTACTAAATTGTTTCTAGAATTTTTGGTTGGGTCAATTAGTACAGTTTATTAGTTAAAGTTACCCCTGTTTCAGGACTTGACTGGTCTGACCTCTGTTTACTACGAACCACATTTCTCTCTGTACAAAATTCATATGACTATGAGATTTGTTTCTACTAAAACTAGACTCAATAAGGATTCTGAGGATATAAAATATACCACCTAATTATATCTTTATAATTTATAATGAATTTCTAAAGTTGGAACAGGGGATTCAAAAACTGCTATGACCCTGTTTCACTAAAATTCAAATATCTTCTAACATATAATTCCTTTACCTGTTTCATTTGTTTCATGTGAAACTAGACATAATAAGCTTCAATTTGATATGTATTCCATCACCAAATTCAGTTTCTATGATTTTTAATAAATTTTCAAACTCGCATCAGTGTTGCTGCAGTATTCTGTTTATGGCAAATTTCATCCTTTTTATGAGTTTTTATGCACTAAGTATCTTAATAGTTTTCCTTAACATCAAACATAATCTACACTAACCATTTTCATAATTTATCATTATCAAGCATTTCCTCAACCATTCCACAACCATACCATAAGATCATTTACACAAAATAGGTATATTGCTATACATGCCATACTTAAATTTACAAGCCATTTACCAAAAGTCTTCCGGATAGTGTGACTGAGCCTTCGACCTATCCCGACTCCTGAGCTGGCTTGTCCAAAACTACAATGAGTAAGAAGGAGGGAGTAAGCATAAATGCTTAGTAAGTTCATATGCAAATAATAAGTAACATAACAAACAGTTATACCGATCAACATTAGCATACATCACTAAAACACATATCACATTTCTGATCATTTTTCATCATCGTATTACCTTATAGTGGTTGTATCAATACTCAACCCGAGGGTTAAATACATACCTGTCCAAAATATCCATTTCACATCACTCACCAATACTTCTCTTTACATCTCGAATATTCCTCCATTGAGTAGAACTTTACCCATTGAACACATCGGAATATAATCCGGATACATGGATAATTTGCATATAAGTGCCACGTATTCAATCAAGCAATCATGTAACCCGCCCATAAGCGAACTCGGACTCAACTCAACGAGCTCGGGCGTTCTCATCCATAAGTGAACTCGGACTCAACTCAACGAGTTCGTGAGATGTAACTAGGCATCCGAACTCGTACTCAACTCAACGAGTTCGGATGCTCAACCATCCTAGTGACATGTCACTTGTATCCTAATCTATTCCTAAGGTTCAAACGGGCTTTTTCCTTGAACACTTATCCTTGCCGTCTTCCGTAGAATGCCGAAATCAATACTCGGTAACAATTATATTTAACAAGTAGTTCACATAATTTACATATTATTTGAAATTAACCATAAAGCATACATTTCATAATAAAATTCAGCATAACATATAATTAACATCAATAACTTAAAAATAACCATTATGCTACATTATTTACACATGAACTTACCTTGGTACCAAAATACAAAGATTTTGCAATTTAGTCCACAATCTTTTCTTTTCCTCGATTGTTCCACGTCTTTCTTGATCTAAAATAACACATTTAGCTTATTTAATACTCACATTATCAAATTAATCCTTAACTCAAATTTTGGCAAAATTACAATTTTACCCCTAAACTTTTGCATATTTACATTTTTGCCCCTAGGCTCGGGATTAAACTTTATTCCTTATTCTTATGTTTTACAACATGCTGATCACTTTTCTCTTCTATGGCAACATCAAATTCTCACTCTAACATGTACTTATGACTATTAGGTATTTTTACCGATTAAGCCCTTTTACTCGTTTTCACTCAAAACCGAGTAGCACAAGTTGTCTAACATAATTTAAAACCCCATATTCTATCATAAAACATCAAAATACACAAATTTCACCTATGGGTATTTTTCCAAATATGAACCCTAAGTTGAATTATTGTTAGCATAAGCTTAATCGAGCTACCGGGATCTCAAAAACGTAAAAATCATTAAAAACGGGGCTTGGAATCACTTACTATGGAGCTTGGAAGCTTGAAACAAACCCTAGCTATGGAGAACCCTTGAAATTTCGACCTAATGAAGAAGATGGACAAAAATTGGCTTTTAATTTTGTTTTTAATTCATTTTAATAACTAAATGACCAAAATACCCTTACTACTAAACTTTCCAAAAATTCCTTCCATGTCCTAATTTTGTCCATGAACTTAAAATTGGTCAAATTTCTATTTAAGACCTCCTCATTAATATTCCAAAACAATTTCATACTAAAAACTTCTAGAATGCAGGTTTTGCAACTTATTCGATTTAGTCCCTACTTTCAATTTAAGCACTTTAGGCATAGAATTTCATCACGAAATTTTCACACAATCATGAAATCATATCATAAACCTCAAAATAATTATAAAATAATTATTTCTATCTCAGATTTGTGGTCACGAAACCACTATTCCGATTAGGCCCTAATTCGGGATATTACATTTGGGTACTATTTTCTCATAGCTTCCTCAGGTTCCCACATAGCCTCTTCGACCCCATGTCTTTTCCATAACACTTTCACTAGGGTTATACTTTTATTTCTCAACTGTTTAACTTTCTGAGGCAAAATCTTGATCGGTTCCTCACCATAAGTCATATCGGGTCGAATCTCAATCTATGTTGGAGAAATCACATGTGAAGGATCAAAACAGTATCGTCGCAAACATCAATAATGAAACACATTATGAATCCTTTCCAACTCTGTCGGTAAAGCTAACCTATATGCCACCGAACCTATTCTTTCGATAATCCCATACGGCCCAATGAAACATGGACTTAACTTGCCTTTACGACTGAATCTCTGAATCTTCTTCCACAGAGATACTTTCTAAAATACTTTATCACCAATCTGAAATTCTATCTCTTTTCTTTTCAAATTTGTGTATGACTTTTGTCGATCTAAAGCAGCTTTCAAGCAATCACGGATTACCTTTACTTTTTCTTCAGTTTCTCTAACCAAATCAACCCTATGAATCTGTTTCTCACTAAGTTCTATCCAATACAATGGAGTTTGACACTTGCGGCCATATAATGCTTCATACGGTGCCATCTTTATACTCAACTGAAAACTATTGTTATAAGCAAATTCAACCAATGGTAGATATCTTTCCCAACTACCTTCAAATTCTAGAACACAACATCGGACATATCTTCGAGTACCTGGATCATTCTTTCAGACTAACCGTCAGTTTGTGGATGAAATATGGTGCTAAAGTTCAACTTTGTACCCAAAGCCTCTTGTAACTTCTTCCAAGATCTCGAAGTAAACCTTGGATCTCTATCTGAAATAATAGAAATAGGCACTCCGTGTAATCTCACAATCTCAGAAATGTACAATTCAGCTAACTTATCAAGTGAGTAGTCAAAATGTACCGGAATAAAATGAGTCGATTTTGTTAATCTATCATCAACATCCCAGATGACATCTTTCTTTTTCGGAGTCAAAGGCAAACCCGTTACGAAGTCCATCGTAATCCTATCCCATTTCCACTCGGGTACCATCTGTAACACCCTTAGCCAGTATTCGTCACCGGATTAGGGTTATGAGATGTTACCGATCATATTATTATTCATACAAATGTTCATTATAAATTGTAATTCAAGATTCAGACCACATATATGCTTATAACTCAATTCAATATCAAATCTAAAAAAATATTTAACATGCAAAACGCAGCATAAATAATGTATAACCCAAAATGTATATATATAAGTTAAACATTTTATACATATATAGAACATGGAACACATCCATAACTTCATTATTGAATATTAGACTTGTTTTATAAATGTCGTGCATATGCACAAATTTTACATTAATTAAAACAAATGTCATTACCTTCCTTTTTATTTATTTATGTGGCATTACTTTATTAATTATTATGTTGTTCATAGGTCATACATTAAGATTATCTAATACACCCATTAAATATAAATAAATATGTAAGTAGGTATAACTAAACATAACTGAATAAAACTATAAGGCAAGTCATAATTTCAATTTAATAAATCACCATCACATAAGGGACGCAACATATGTTATAGAGCTCAAACACATTTTACCATTTAGCATAAATCCTTTAAAGAAACCTAATGATAATTTAATATCAAATCATGCAAAATTCATTATATTATCAAACTGCCATTAAATCACAAATAACAACCTTTGCATACTCTCCTATATAAACTAAAAGAATTCATAGTACATAATTTAAATAAAAATCACGTATGCATCATTGGTGCTATACAACATGGTCGTACCTACTATCAATATATATATGTATATATATTTGTAACTAATGCTCATTTATCCAAAATTTTAAGGCCACACTTAACTTATGCGTACATGCCAAATAATTAACTAAAATAATTTTAAAATGTATTTAATACTTGTTACCTTTCATCACCGAATGGTAATACTTAAATCTAAGCTCACTAAGTATTATATCTATGTTCATATGAGCCTAAGCCAAAGCATAAAAATCAAATTCACAAATGTATACTTCATCTTAACTTAATCACATCCAAACTAATTTAACATGCTTATGACCGATTCTGCCATGTCACTTCCTAAGTCACAAACCAACCTTAATATACAATCACATAGCACCACTTATAAATGTTCATAGCATACGACATCTTGACCCAAAATAGACTTAAACTATAACTAAACCAAAACCAAAATCAAGCAAGGTAGCTAAGCCATTTTCTCATGGCTAATATACAAACATTTTCAAAATAATTAACCTAAAGCCAGCCTATACATGCCATAATTTAAGTTTAGCTTATAAGGTACCAAAACAGTAGATAGTGTGATAAACTTGGCTAACAGTCCCTGAGCTTGTAGCTTGACTCCAAAATCTATAAAACAGAGCAACACCACACACAGAGTAAGGTATCTCAGCTTAGTAAGTCATAAGCAAATAAATAACCTAATGGAGTTAACAAATTAACTAAACAGTACCAAATTAGTTTATCATTTCAAATTTAGATCCAATCATTTATAAATACATATATTCGTATTAAGTATATATATAAACATATAAAATTATTTTCATTTATATTATCACCTTGACCGAATGTTTATATAACCAAAATTTATATATTGACATTTAACCTTCATGGCCAAATATTCATTATATACCTAGTTCACATACATAAACACAAAACTCATATGGCTTATATAATTTCATATACATATATTAACCATATAACCCAATATGCATCTTATCATTTGAACACATATAAATAAGAACTATCATAACATGCTTACTACTCATTCACAAAAAAAATACACATATCATATACACATATTTTCTTAATTTGCACTTACAGGATTCGTAACAAATAGCCAAGGTTTTTACTTACGTTTTCTCAAGTAGGTGACAAGTTAATTCTTACCTGACATATAGCTCATTTTACACATTTGAACTTATTATACCTTTGCCCAATGAACCATTCGAAATTTGATAGGACACTCAGATAATCACACAAGTCGTACAATGCTAACGTCCCAGACGTGGTCTTACATGTAGTCACATATCGATGCCACTGTCCTAGACAAGGCCTTACTCGTAAATACATATCAGAATCACATATCGATGCCATGGTCTTACTCGCACACATATATCAGAATCCTATGTTATGACATATGTATCCTAACTATTCCTAAGGTTCATACGGGGCTTTCGGATGTCGTAACTCCGTCGAAACGACTGCATGAACATAGTTACCATGCTTACACATTTAGCATTAGCACATATTAATTCATATATTTCATGTCAGCATATATACTTTACTGTTAATTAAAATCAAGTACATCTATTTGCTTTTAAACTTACCTCGGATGTTATAAAACGGAGCAGGGCTGCTAGTCGACGACTTTCATTTTCCCCCGATCCAAATCTGATTTCTTTGGTTCTTGATCTAAACATATTCAAATTAACCTCATTCAAACATATTTTCATTCAATTTAGTCCAAAAACACATAAATGGGCAAATTACCATTTTACCTCTGACATTTACAATTTTTACAATTTAGTCCCTATTTCTCAAAACACAAAATATGCAAAATTTCCTTATACTCATGTTGGGCCAAATTTTACCCATACTCATACCAACCCATATATTTCATTTATTTCACATTTTAGTCCCTCAAATTATTATTTTTGTAATTTAGTCCTAATTACTCAAAATCATCAAAAACTCCAATACAAAATAGGTTAATCTAAAATATATCTTTCATATTTCATCATCAAACAACAAAAATCACAAGCTATCAAAAATGGTAAAACTCAAAATATTCATCAAAATAAAAAATTAAAGCATGGGTCTTGAAGATTACTAAGCAGCGATTTCAAAAACGTAAAAATTATCAAAAATCGAACAAAAGCAAACCTTGATTGAGCTTGAATATATGTCGAAACCTAGCTTGGCTTCTTTCTTTTTCTTTGTTTTGTCTTCGGTTAAAAAGAATGAATAAAGAAGACATAGTTTTATTTTATGATATATTAACATATATATTAACCTAATACTAATTTACCTAATTATCCTTAATGAAATAATAATGAAATTATATAACATATGTCCATGAATAATTTCAACATAAATACCCCAAATTAGAAAACCATTAGTAATTCGGCCCTTATACAATTACCACCTAATTTTTATTTTATGCGATTAAGTTCTTATAATTTATTGGATACCTAAACGACAAAATTAAATCAGAAAAATTTCAAAGATATAAATTCACACAAAATAAACATAGAAAATAATTTTTAAATATTTTTTGACTTGGTTTCGTGGTCCTGAAACCACCATTCCGATTAAGGTCTAAATCGGGTTTGTACACCATCACTGGCTGAAGTAAACCTGAAGGCAGTTGGTGTTCGGCTTTTACTTCTTGATATATCAAAAATCTCGATACGAAATTAGAAATATCTCTTTTCATACCTGACCACCAATACAATTTCTTCAAATCATTATATATTTTTGTACTACTTGGATGAACTGATAAACAACCATTGTGTGCCTCGTGTAAATTTTTTTGAATAAGTTCATCATTTTTCGGTACACATATTTTATCCCAGAACATCAAGCAATCATCTAAACTGATCTGAAAGTCTGTATCACTCCCCGATTCACATTGAGCTCTTTTAGCTTACAATTCACTATCATTTTTCTGAGCTTCACAAATTTGCTGATTAAATACAGGTCTAGCTCTCAACTCGGCCAAAATTGAACCATCATTAGACAAATTCAATCTCGTATTCATAGCTTTCAAAGAAAACAAAGAATTTCTACTCAAAACATCTACGACTACATTTACCTTTCCTGGATGATAGTCAATCACTAGTTCATAATCCTTTAGTAACTTGAGCCATCTACATTATCGCAAGTTTAGATCTTTTTGAGTCATCAAATATTTTAAACTCTTATGATCACTAAAGATATGGAATTTCTCACCATACAAATGTTGACGCCAAATTTTCAAAGCAAAAACAATGGCAGTCAATTCCAAATCGTATGTCAAATAATTCTTCTCGTGTGATTTCAACTGTCTCGAGGCATAAGCTGCCACTTTTCCCTCTTGCATCGACATACAACCCAAATCATCCAATGATGAGTCGCTATAGATTACAAATTCTTTTACCAATTTCAGGTTGTACTAAAACCAATGCCTTAACTAATAATGCTTTCAATTCTCAAAACTTTGGTGACATTTTTCTGACCATTCAAACTTAACATCTTTTTGCAACAACTTGGTCATAGGAGTAGCAATCATCGAAAATCCTTTGACAAAACATCGATAGTAATCGGTTATGCCTAAAAATCTTTTAACTTTAGATACATTCTTTGGTGGTTTCCAATCAACAATTGCCGAAATCTTACTTGGATCAACCCGAATACCATCATCTGAAATAATATGTCCCAAAAATCTGACTCCTCAGAGCCAAAACTCACTTTTACTAAATTTAGCAAACAATTTCTTGTCTCTCAATGTCTGCAATACAGTTCTAAAATGCTTGGCATGCTCAGACTCATCTCGAGAATAAATTAGAATATCATCGATAAACACAACCACAAACTACCTGAATACGGTCAGAAAATTCTATTCATCAAATCCATAAAAATGGAAGGTGCATTATTTAATCTGAAAGGCATAACTAGAAATTCATAATGCCTATACCTTGTCCTGAAACCGGTCTTCAGCACATCCGACTCTTTAACTCTCAATTGATAGTAGCCAGATCTCAAATCAATCTTCGAGAATATCGTTGCTCCTTTTAACTGATCAAACAAGTCATCAATCCTCAGTAAAGGATACTCTTTCTTTATAGTCACCTTGTTGATCTGTCAGTAATCGATACAAAGCCTCATAGATCCATCTTTCTTCTTTACAAACAACACTGGACCACCCTAGAGAGAAAAAATTGATCTCACAAAACCCTATCTATCAACTCTTACAACTGAGCTTTCAATTCAGTGGGAGCCATCTTCTATGGAGTAGTCAATATCGGTGAAGTCCCAGGTACAAAATCAATAGCAAACTCCACTTCTCTGACCGGTGGTAACCCAGGCAACCCTTCCGGAAACACATCTGGATATTCACAAACTATTGGCGTTGATTCAATTTTCAATTCAAAAATCTTTGTATTCAACACATAACCAAGATAAGCTTCGCTACTTTTCCTTACATACTTCTGAGCATATATAGACGAAATCATAATAGGCAATTTGTAATAGCCCGATTTTTGGCATAATCGAAATAGTAGTTTCGGAACCACTAACTCAAGGTCAGAGAAATTGTTTTTAATATTATTTTATGTGTTATAGCATATTTATATGAGTGCATAAAAATTTTGGTGAAATAATTTTAGCAATTGCATGCTTAATTGCAAAAAAGGACTAAATAGCATGAGGGACAAAAGTTTTATCTCATTAGCTAAAGGTGTCAAATAGCGAGAGAACCAAAATTAAGAGTCTTTAAAGAGAAAATAGGCATCTATTAATGGCATGGCTGGCCATAGGGACAAAGAAAATCAAAAAGACAAAATTAGGTGAAATTTGGTGACCAATTTGACTAGAATAAAATATAATAAGGAAAAGCTATCATCTTTTTTTTTTTTACTTCTTCTCTTCTCCACCGATTTTCTTCTAGAAAGAGGGCCATGGAAGATTGAAAATTTCAGCAACTTTAGACTCTTGCAAGTAAGTGATTTTGATGGCTTTTCTTGATAATTTTTATACTTTTGGGACCCTTGTAGCATAATCTAGCTAATGAGGGGACTATTTTGCAAAATGGTTAAAAGTCTAGGGTTTTTCCATGAGAGTATTCATGTTTTTTTTGAATGTTTATGGAAGAAAATGAATCTTGGTTGTTAAATAAATAACTTTTGTGAAGTAGTTTTCATGAAAACACTAACTAGGGACCATTTTGCATAAGTTATCAATTATGTGGTAAATGTGTGAAATAATTGAAATTGTGAGATGTTATAGGCTTAAAGTACTTTTGGCTAAGCTTGGTTAATGAGGAAATACAATAAAAATTGATTACGAGCCTAGGAGTAAAATCATAATTTTTGTGAAATATAGGGGCAAAATGGTTATTTTGCCAAAATATGAATTATGAAATGCATTGATTAATATGATGATTAAATTAGTGAATTTTTATCATTCCTAGACCGGAGGAAGGCCAAGAAAGTAGATTAAATCCAACTAGTCACCCAGTTTTTGTATACCGAGGTAAGTTGTATGTAAGACAACTTTATCGCTATTATGTGTTGAATGATCGATTTTGCATAATATGGTTGAATAGGATTATGAATAATGCATGTTGAAATTAATGTGGTAAAATCCTGGTTGAGCCTAGGAATAGATTAGATATCCATGCCATGACATTTGGGTGATATGTGTGCTAGTGTAAGACCATGTCTGGGACATGGCATCGGCCATAATATGAGAGCCAATGTAAGACCATGTTTGGAACATGACATCGGAAATGTAAAGAGAGTCAGTGTAAGACCATGTATGGGACATGGCATCGACATTGATATATGCACTAGTGTAAGACCATGTTTGGAACATGGCATCGACCACATCATAAAAGCCAGTGTAAAACCATTCTGGGACATGGCATCGACCTTGAGGCGAGAGCTAGTGTAAGGCCATGTCTAGGACATGGTATCAGCCTCGACATGTGAGCCAGTGTAAGACCATGTTTGGAACATGGCATTAGTAATTCACCCTATTGTGTAAAGCTTGTCAGATATCCTTTAGTATTCCAAATGGTTTCACGGGTTATTTTAAAGCTTATGGAAATGATATGGAATAATATAATCATGTTGTGAGTGCTACAGGTTCTTATTCAAAACTCTTGAGATATAAGTCTAGTTATGATGTCTTAATGGTAAGAATAACATGAGTAAGTTCTATCTGAAAATGATTTTGAAATCTTTGGCTTATATTTGTGATGTATAAGTATGTGGTGATATCTACCTTTGTACACCCAAGAATGTTGTCTTGATTCATTATATGCTATGTGTTTTAAATATGCGTGGTTGACATTGTTATTTATTTACATGCAACTTAATAAGCTTTATGCTTACACCCTCTCCTTTCCAATTTCTTATAGTGCCGCCAAGCTAGTATCGGGGATCAAGGGACGTCGGAGGCATCGATCACACTATCACCTGAAGCTTTGGTACAGCTAGTTTAATATTTTGATTATGGGATGTATAGGGACTTGAATCTTTTGTTTAGTGTCTTGTTAGTTTAGCCACCAGTGTTGGCTCATATGATGGATGTGATATTCATTTTGTATAGGCCATTAATGTTGGCTAATATTGATTATTATTAAATTCATTTGATGTAAATTTCTCATGGTTGTAGTTGTTTTGGTTATATGTGTTATGCTTGGATTGGTTTTGGTTGATGTTATGTAGGTTGGTGCAAGTAAGCGTGGCAAAAATGCTTGGTAAATAGCCTTGTTTTTGTCCACATGAGTAGACACACGGCTTACCCCATGGGCGTGTGGCAAGGTCATGTGTCCCCTGCACCTAATGTTTGCAAAACATAATGCCCAATAGTAACCACAAGGGCAGAGACACAGCCGTGTGTCCCAACTGTGTGGAAGAGATGGCCTAGTATACGGGCTTGTACCATGGCTGTGTGCCCTTAAGGGGTTGGTAATGCCAGAAATAGAATGTCAAGGTTTTTACACATAGGCGTGTGCCAAGCCGTGTGAAAACCCCTGTACGTTCGAATCGAAAAATAAATTTGCACGGGCTAGGGACATGGGCGTGTCCCAAAAAGTTTAGGCTGTGTGAGCCACACAGGACTTCAACATGGCCATGTTAAGAAGAAACACGGGTGTGTGTCCCTGTTTACTTGAAATTTTACAAAGTTTTTTAGAGTGCACAGATTTGTCCCAAATCAACTCCAAAGTGTGTTCGGGGCCTCGTGGCCCATAGTAGGGACATTAGGGTATTGTTAAAAGTTTTAAATTGGAGCGAAAATTTATAACTAGTAAATGTATGTTTGTATGTGTTTAAGTCTGGTAACACTTCGTATCTTGTTCCGGTGTCAAACTTAGGTAAAGGGTGTTACATTTAGTGGTGTCAGAGCTATGGTTTAGTAGATTCTCGGACTAACCTAGCATGAGTAAGAGTCTAGCTATACAAGCCATAAACATATTGTGATGGTGTGACGACTCCTAAAAAACTTAAATTATGTTTTCATATAGTAAATGGATCCTGACGGAGCAATGGCAGACGATGTAGAGAGTAATGCGCCGGCTCTCATTGAAGGGACCGCACCAGTAGAGAGTGGGCTCGTGATAATGAGTCAGGGCGGAGGGGTAGAGAAGCTTACCTCCATGATGCTTGGTATTCGGATTTTTTTCGTGCAAATCCGAACACTCCATCTCCCTTACCCCCTCCAATCCCTCAACCTAACCCCATAACGCCCCAAGGGGTAGAGATGTTAAGCATGGAGAAACCTTCAGTTGACAAAATTAGGAAGCAAGGGGCCGAGGAGTTTAGAGCGAACATAGATAATGACACCGAGAGGGCAGAGTTCTAGCTAAAAAATGCCATTAGGGTATTCGATGAGTTGTCTTGTACACCTGAGGAGTGCATGAAGTGTGTTGTGTACTCTTGCGAGACTCAGCCTACCATTGGTGGAACACCCTTGTGTCGATTGTACCAAGAGAAAGGATTACATGGGAGTTCTTCCAAGAGTAATTCCTAAAGAAGTAAATTAGTCAGAGGTTTATAGATCAAAAGATGAAGGAATTTCTAGAATTGAAGCAAGGCCGAATGACAGTAACAGAATATGAGCGTGAGTTCGTAAGGCTTAGCAAATACGCTAGGGAGTGCGTATCTACCAAAGCCATCATGTGCAAGAGATTTAAGGATAGATTGAATGAAGACATTCGATTATTGGTTGGCATCTTAGAGTTAAGGGAGTTTGTGAGGCTGGTTCAAAGAGCTTGCAAGGCAAAAGAATTGACCAAAGAAAAGATAAAAGCTGATATTGAGTCTCGTGACGTAAGGAAAAGACAGATGGGAAAAATCACACCAGTCCTTATCTAAGAGATCGAGAGAGTTCACTACCTGATCAAATACTTCAGTGGGATTCTCGAGCAGAAATAAGAATAAGTAGTACACGACGTCTAAAGCTTAAACCACTTCTATCGTGAGTGTCGGTAGTGCTCGACCAAACAGACCAAAATGTTTACAGTGCGCTAGACACCATTTTTGGTGAGTGTCGAGGGAATGAAAGGGGTTGTTTCAAATATGGGTCATTAGACCATTTCATCCGAAACTATCCTAAAATGGGTGAGAAAGACGAAAAGTAAGATATGTGAGTGAGTAATTCTCCTTCAAGAGGTAGCCACAGAAGAATTTGGGAAGAGGGACTAGCAGCAGAGGTGCGCCTAAAGATTCTTCCGTGAGGTCCGAGGGCCGAGCGCGTGTAAGGACTTATGCCATTTGTGCTCGCGAAGAGGTATCATCACCGGATATTATTACGGCTACTTTCTCTCTTCATGATATTTCTGTTGTTGTTTTGATAGATTCGGGGTCTACCCATTCGTATACTTGTGTGAAACTGGTGTCTAGCATGAATATGTCTATCGAGTCTACAGAATTTATGGTAAAGGTGTCAAACCCATTAGGCAATAGTTGACCAAGTATGTAGAAATTGTCCATTGACAATTAGAGGTCATTGTCTTCTGGCTGACCTCATGTTATTTCTATTTGATGAATTTGGCATTATCCTTGGTATGGATTGGTTGTCTACACATGATGTCATAGTAAATTGTGGGAAGAAATTCATTGAACTGAAACGTGATAATGAGGATATTCTTCTGGTTAAATTAGGTGAACTTACCTGTAGTGATTTTTTCTATGTCTGCTAAAAAATATATGAGAAAAGGGTATGAGTCTTATCTCGCATTTGTGTTGAACACCCAAGTGTCGGAGGTAAAGATTGAGTCAGTGCCAGTGGTATGTGAGTTTTCAGATGTGTTTCCAGAAGAGTTCCCAAACCGTCTCCAGCTAGGGAAGTCGAATTTGGTATCGAGTTAGTCCCTGATACTGTGCCTATATCGATTGCCTCGTATAGGATAGCACCATTGGAGTTAAAAGAGTTGAAGGCTCAGCTACAAGAGTTAATAGATAAGGGTTTTGTGAGACTGAGCTATTCTCCGTGGGGTGCTCCGGTAATTTTTGTTAAAAAGAAAGATGGGTCGATGAGGTTATCTACAGACTACAGATTGCTCAACAAGGTAACGGTGAAGAACAAGTAACCCTTGTCAAGGATCGACGATTTGTTTGATCAATTAAAGGGAGTCACAGTGTTTATTAAGATAGACTTGAGATCCGGTTATTACCAGCTAAGAGTTAAGGAGCAAGATGTGCCGAAAATCGCGTTCCGGACGAGATATAGGCATTATGAGTTCCTTGTCATGCCTTTTGGCTTAAAAAATGCTCCCGTCGTGTTTATGGACTTAATGAACCGTATTTTTTGGCCATACTTGGAAAATTTGTTGTGGTTTTTATTGATGATATATTAATTTATTCTCGTGATAAGAGTGATCATGCGGAGCATTTGAGAACTATCTTGTAGACTTTAAGAGATAAATAGTTGTATGCCAAGTTTAGTAAAAGCAAGTTTTGGCTCTGAGAGGTCAGATTCTTAGGACATATCATGTCAGGTGATAGGATTAAAGTTGACCTTAGTAAGATCTCGACTATTGTTGAGTGGAAACTACCGAGGAATGTATCAGATATTAGAAGCTTTCTAGGCTTAGCGGGTTACTATAGAAGATTCGTTAAAGGATTCTCCATGATTGCTACTCCGATGACGAGGTTGCTACAGAAGGATGTCGAGTTCGAGTGGACAGAAAAATGCCAACAGAGTTTTGAGAAACTTAAGGCGTTGTTGACTGAAGCTCTAATTTTAGTGCAACCAAAATCGGGAAAAGAATTCGTAGTGTATAGTGATGCATCCTTGAACGGATTAGGATGCGTGCTCATGCAAGAAGGCAAGTTGATAGCATATGCCTCGAGACAACTGAAGCAGCATGAGAAAAATTATCCAACTCATGACTTAGAGTTAGCAGCCATAGTGTTCGCACTAAATATTTGGAGACACCACTTGTATGGAGAGAAATACCAGGTATTCACTAGCCATAAAAGCCTAAAATAATTGATGGCTCAAAAGGATTTGAATCTACGGCAACGAAGGTCATTGGAATTGATTAAAGATTACGAGTTAGTAATTGACTATAACCTAGGAAAGGCGAACGTGGTCAATGATGCTTTAAGTAGGAAATCATTGTTTGCCTTGAGAGCTGTGAATACTCAGTTGTCTGTAATCGAGGATGGTTCAATTCCAGCAAAGTTGAGACCTATGTTTCTTCAAGATTGTAAAGCTCAGAAGAGTGATAAAGATTTGCAAGCCAAGATGACTCAGTGTGAGACAATTGATGAAACAGATTTTGGATTAGTATCGACGGTTGTTTGATGTTTCGAGATAGGATTTGTGCACCTAGAGATGATAAGCTTATTAGGAAATTTCTTCACGAGGCACATAGTAGTTGTATTGCAATTCATCCGGTTATTACTAAGATGTTTAATGACTTTAAGAGATTGTATTGGTGGCCGGGCATGAAAAGAGACATCTTAGAGTTTGTGTTGAAATGTTTAAATTGTCAGCAAGTGAAAATCGAGCACCAAGTTCCTTCGGGTTTACTTCAGCCTGTGATGGTTCCCGAGTGGAAATGTGATTGAATTACCATGGATTTTGTGATGGGATTGTTGTTGTCACCTAGAAAGAAAGATGCTGTTTGGGTCATAGTTGATCGACTAACGAAATCAGCTCACTTTATCTTGTGCGTACCGACTACTCACTCAATAAGCTAGCCGAGTTATATATTTTTGAGATTGTGAGACTTCATAGAGTACCTTTGTCAATTATTAGATTGTGAGACTTCATGGAGTACCTTTGTCAATTATTTCGGATGGAGATACTTCGAGGTTTTGGAAAAAGTTACAAGAAGCTTTGAGGATAAAGTTAAATTTTAGCACGGCTTTCCATCCGCAAACCAACGATCAGTCAGAATGAGTAATTTAGATTCTTAAAGATATGTTGCAGTGTTACGTCCTTGAATTCTAAGGCAATTGGGAAAAGTATTTACCACTGGTAGAGTTTTCTTACAACAATAGCTATCAGTCGAGCCTGAGAATGGTGCCTTATACGGCTTTATATGGGCGTAAGTGTCGAATGCCTTTGTTTTGGATTGAACTCAGAGAAAATCAGATTCACAGGGCTGATTTAGTCGAAGAGACCAAAGAGAAAGTTAAGGTAATTCATGATTGTTTGAAGGCCGCTTCAGATAGATAGAAATCCTACGCGGATTTGAAACGAAAGGAAATTGAGTTTCAAGTCGGTGATAAGGTTTTTTTGAAAGTATCCTCGTGAAAAAAAAGTCCTTAGATTTGGTAAGAAAGGGAAATTAAGTCCATGTTTTGTTGGACTTAGATTTGGTAAGAAAGGAAAATTAAGTCAACGTTTTGTTGGACCTTATGAGGTGACAGAGAGAATTGGACTGGTAGCTTATCGACTTGCCTTACCATTCGAGTTAGAGAAGATCTACAATGCTTTCCATGTGTCGATGTTACGTCATTACCGTTCTAACCCTTCACACATTCTTTTGCCAGCAGAGGTTGAGATGCGATCAGACATGACTTATGGCGAAGAGTCAGTTAAGATTTTAGCTCGGGAGGTTAAACATTTGAGGAATAAGAGTATAGTACTTGTAAAGATATTATGGCATAGACATGGGATAGAATAGGCCACATGAGAGCCTGGAGAGACCATGAGAGACCAATACCCAAACCTTTTTAACAATAAGATGTCCGGGGACAAAAATCCCTAAAGGGGAGAATTGTAACAGCCCGATTTTGGGCTTAGTCAGAACAGTGGTTTTGAAACCACTTTCTCGAGGTCAGAGAAATTATTTTTAATACTATTTTATGTGTTATAGCATATTTATATGAGTGTATGAAAATTTTGGTGAAATAATTTTAGCGATTGCATGCTTAATTGTGAAGAAGAAGTAAATCGCATGAGGGACAAAAGTTTTATCTCATTAGCTAAAGGTGTCAAATAGCTAGAGAACTAAAATTAAAGGTCTTTAAAGAGCAAATAGGCCTTTATTAATGACATGGCCGGTCGTAGGGACAAAGAAAATCAAAAAGTCAAAATTAGGTGAAATTTGGTGAGCAATTTGACTAGAATAAAATAAATTAAGGAAAAGCTATCATCTTTTTTTTCTTTCTTCTCTTCTCCACTAATTTTCTTCAAGAAAGAGGGCCATGGAAGCTTGAAATTTTTAGAAACTTTAGACTCTTGCAAGTAAGTGATTTTGATGCCCTTTCTTGATAATTTTTGTACTTTTGGGACCCTTGTAGCATAATCTAGTTAATGAGAGGACTATTTTGCAAAATAGTTGAAAGTATAAGGTTTTGACATGAGAGTATTCATATTTTTTTTGAATGTTTATGGAAGAAAATGAATCTTGGTTGTTAAATAAACAACATTCGTAAAGTAGTTTTCATGAAAACCCTAACTAAGGACCATTTTGCATAAGTTATAAATTATGTGGTAAATGTGTGAAATATTGAAATATTGAGATGCTATAGGCTTAAATTAGTTTTGCCTAAGCTTTGTTAATGAAGAAATTTGATAAAAATTGATTTACGAGCCTAGGGGTAAAATCATAATTTTTGTGAAATCTAGGGGGAAAATGGTCGTTTTTCTAAAATATGAATTATGAAATGCATTGATTAATATGATAATTAAATTAGTGAATTTTTATCATTCCTAGACCGGAGGAAGGCCAAGCAAGTAGATTAAATCCAACTAGTTGCCCACTTTTTGTATACTGAGGTAAGTTGTACGTATGTAAGGGAACTTTATTGCTGTTAGGTGTTGAATGATCGATTTTGCATAATATGGTTGAATATGATTATGAATAATGCATGATGAAATTAATGTGGTAAATTCCCAGTTGAGCCTAGGAATAGATTGGATATCCACGCCATGACATTTGGGTGATATGTGTGCTAGTGTAAGACCATCTCTGGACATGGCATCGGCCACAATATGAGAGCCAGCGTAAGACAATGTTTGGAACATGGCATCGACCACATCATGAGAGCCAGTGTAAGACCATGTTTGGAACATGGCATTAGCAATTCACCCTCTTGTGTAAAGCTTGTCAGATATCCTTTAGTATTCCAAATGGTTTCACGGGTTATTTTAAAGCTTGTGACAATGATATGGAATGATATAATCACGTTGTGAGTGGTACAGGTTCTTATTCAAAACTCATGAGATATGAGTCTAGTTATGATGTCTTAATGGTAAGAATAACATAAGTAAGTTCAATCTATGAAAATGATTTTGAAATCTTTGGCTTATATTTGTGATGTATAAGTATGTGGTGATTTCTACCTTTCTGCACCCAAGAATGTTTTGTTGATTTATTATATTGTATGTGTTTTAAATATGCGTGGTTGACGTTGTTATTTATTTACATGCAACTTACTAAGCTTTATGCTTACTCCCTCTCCTTTCCATTTTCTTATAGTGTTGCCAAGCTAATATCGGGGATCAAGGGACGTCGGAGGCATCGATCGCACTATCACTCGAAGCTTTGGTACAGCCAGTTTAATATTTTGATTATGGGATGTATAGGGACTTGAATCTTTTGTTTAGTGTCTTGCTAGTTTAGCCACCAGTGTTGGCTTATATGATGGATGTGATATTCATTTTGTATAGGCCATTAATATTGGCTAATATTGATTATTGTTAAATGAATATGATGCAAATTTCTCATGGTTGTAGTTATTTTGGTTATATGTGTTATGCTTGGATTGGTTTTGGTTGATGTTGTGTAGGTTGGTGCAAGTAAGGGTGGCAAAAAGGCATGGTAAATAGCCTTGTTTTTGTCTACATAGGCAGACACACGGGCGTGTATCTAGACCATGTGTGACACACGACTTGCCCCATGGGCGTGTGTCAAGGCCGTGTGTCCCCTGCACCTAAAGTTGGCAAAATAGAATGCCAGTAGTAACTACATGGGCGAGCACAGCCGTATGTCCCAGCTGTGTGGTGGAGATGGTCTAGTACACGAGCATTTACCATGGTCGTGTGCGCTTAAGGGGTTGCTGATGTGAAAAATAGAATGCCAAGGTTTTTGCACATGGGATGAGACACGGGTGTGTCATGGCTGTGTAGGAGACATGGATCATGAAAACGAGCATGTGCCAAGCTGTGTGAAAACCCCTGTAGGTTCGAATCAAAAAATAAATCCGCACGGGCTAGGGACATGAGTGTGTCCCAAAATGTTCAAGCCATGTGAGCCACACAGGCCTTCAACATGGCCATGTTAAGAAGACACACAGGCATATGTCCCTATTTACTTGAAATTTTACAAAGTTTTCTAGAGTGCACAGATTTGTCCCAAATCAACTCCAAAGTGTGTTCAGGGTCTCGTAGGCCCATAGTAGGGACATTAGGATATTGTTAAAATTTTTGAATTGGAGAAAAATTTCATAACTAGTAAATCTCCATTTGTATGTGTTTATGTCTGCTAACACCTTGTATCTTGTTCCAGCGTCGAACTCGGGTAAGGGGTGTTACACAATTCACTTGATTCATCGGTTTCAACCCACATAACCTCACCATTTTCACATTTCAATTCAATAGTTTTCTGTCTACAATTTATTATGGCATCATGAAATGCCAACCAGTCCATACCCAAAATAACATCAAATTCATCAAATGGCAACAACATTAAGTCAGCCAAAAAACAGTGACCTCGAATCATCAAAGGACCATTGTTGCAAACTTTATCAACTAGTTCCTATTTTCCTAAGGGGTTTGACACTTTAATCACAAATTTAGTAGACTCAACAAGCAAGTTCTTACTAGATACCAAATTTACACAAACATAAGAATAAGTCAATCCAGGATCAATCAATGCAATAACATTAGTATCATAAAGAGAAAATGTAGCAGTAATCACATCGGGAGATGACTTATCCTCTCGAGCACGAATGGCATAAGCTCTAGCAGGTGCTCTGGCCTTAGATCGCATGGTTGTATCTTTCGTCAAACATTTAATGCTAGTTCCATTCTCGGTATTTCTCAGTGGCCTACCTCTGTTATTAGTATTACTCGGCCTTGCACTCTGAAATTATTTTTTCACAGCCATCTCAGGGCAATCTCGGATAAAATGCTCTTGGGAACCACACATGAAACAAGCTCGGCCATTCATCCTACACTCGTCGGGATGTCTTCTTCCACAATGCTAACATTCGGGTCTGTTAGACCTGACATTACCCACACTTGCCATTGAAGTAGCTTGAGATTTAAAACTCAAATATTACTTCCCGTGGTCTCTGTGCGAATACCCAGCTGATACATTCGAACGAGAATTCATTTCTCTAAATTTCTTTGACTGAGATTGAAATGACTTACTCATTGGCCTTTTTCTTGCATCTCTAGCCTCACTATCGACTTTGCTTTACTCTTTGTTTAGCTCTTCGGCTTTGCAAGCTCGTTCAACCAATACATCAAATTCTTTCAGTTCCAAGATTCCAACTAACAATTGGATGTCCTCATTCAGCCCATCTTCAAACCTTTTACACATAATCGCCTCGGGGGAAACACACTCCCGAGCATACTTACTGAGCCTGAAAAATTCTCGCTCATACTCTGTCACTGACATTCAGCCCTATTTCAGCTCGAGAAATTATTTACATTTCTGATCGATGAACCACTAACTGATATATTTCTTCCAGAATTCCTCTTGAAAGAATTCCCATATAACCCTCTCTTTCAGTACCATAGATACTAGTGTCTTCCACCAGTGATATATTGTGTCCCTCAATAACGATATAGCACATTTCCAACATTCTTTGAGTGTGCATGATAACTCATCAAATACCCTGATAGTATTCTCAAGCCAGAACTCGGCTCTCTCGGGGTCATTATCTACATTAGCCATGAATTCCTTAGCCCCTTACTTTCGAATCTTATCAACTGTAGGCTTATTCTGTCTTACCAAATCCACACCTTGAGGAACTGCAGGAATCGGTTAGGGATAAGGAGGGGTGGAGGATGTGGAGCATTTGGATTTGTTCAAACAAAATCCGAATACCACTCGTTCATCATTTGGAGGAAGGCTCTTCTAGCCCCTCCTCCCAGACTGACCGTGGGAAGTTTATTTTTAGATGACGCTGCCCATTGAGTGGGAGCCGGCGCATTACTTTCTACATCATCAAATACAGCACGGTTGAGATCCATTCACTATACAAAAACACAGTTTAAAATTGTCAGGAGTCATCACACTATCACAGTTCATATATAGCATGTATAGCTAGACTCTTACACACGCTACGTTAGTCTGAAAATCGACTAAAATGTAGCTCTGATACCACCAAATATAACACCCCTTATTTGTATTTGACGCTGGAACAGGGTATGAGGCATTACCAGAATTAACACAAGCAAACATGCATTTCCGAGCCATAAGTTTTCATCTAAATTAAAACTTTTTGAACTTAATCATAATGTCCATGATATAAGCCTACGAGGCCCAAAACATACATTGGAAGTGGTTCGAGACTAAACCAAAAACTTTAGAAAATTTTACAAAACTTAAAAAATTTTTCATTAAAAAAGGGTCACAAGCCCGTGTGGCTTAGGACACGCCCGTGTAGGCAAGCCGTGTAGTCACACACGCCCGTGTCCCAACCCGGTGTAACTCTCTGTTTGTCACCAAAGAATAAATTGAAGACACACAGACAAGTCACACACCTGTGTGGTCAATTTAAAAATTTTAATTTTTCATTAAATAGGTGCAGACTTCACACGCCCAAGAAACACGCCCATGAATAAGGTAGTGTCATCCACACAGCTGAGACACACGCCCATGTCTCTGTCCATGTGCTCAATTCTAAGTATTTTGTTTCTCAAAACCAAGGTGCAGGGGACACAAGACCGGAACACATGCCCATGGGGCAAGTCGTGTGTCACACACGGCCTAGACACATGCCCATATGTCTACCCGTGTGGACAAAAATAAGGCTATTTACCAAGCCATTTTGCCACCCTTTGATGCACACACTTACACAACACAACATAGCACCAATCCCAACATATACATACAATCAAATCAGCCACAACCATGACATCAACACATCATTCACATGCTACCATCTACCCATACGAACATCATATACTTATCAACTCAATCAAGTAAATTCCCACATCCATGAAAAACATCATTATATAAATTACTTATACCAATAGTAGCCAATTTCAAAAGGCCTTATACAAAATGAGCTTTCAACCAATATAAGCCAACATATTTGGCCAAATCAATTATGACACAATAAAATAACCAAGTCCCCTATACATGCCATAACTCAAAATGTTGAAATCATTGATACCAAAATAATTGTTGATAGTATGAGCGGATCTCCGACGGTCTCTGATCCCCGAGCTAGCTTGGTGACACTATAAGACAAGGGTACGGAAAGGAGTAAGCTATAAAGCTTAGTAAGTTCCTATGCAAATAATAAGCATCATAGCGACATATTTAACATACAATTAACATGATGAAAATTTGCATGAATGTTATTAAAATCTTATAGTCATAGGTTACTCAATCACAACCTTACCAAGGGTTCATCACATATCGAGCTTATTATGCATGAGTTTTACGTACATACCTTTACCAACTCGCAACATAACCATAGTCTCTCACAACTTTGACATTACCGTTGAACACTTGGAATATTAACGGATACTCGAAAATCTTGTACATAAGTGTCATATATGTATCCATAGCTATCTCATATCTCATATGTAACACCCCTTACCCGTGTTCGACGGCTGGACAATGTACGAGGCTTTACCAGACTTAAACATAACCAATTATTCAAAACCGAGCCATAAAATTTCATTCAATTTAAAACCATTCATTAACATGCATACTGTCCCTTATACGGGCCTACAAGGCCCAAAACATACATTGGGTGTGGCTCAGGACTAAACTGAGAACTCTTGGAACTTTTACAACACTTAGAAAAATTTTCTTGATTTGGAGGGTCACACGCCCGTGTTAGTAGGCCGTCTGGTCACACACACGCTCGTGTAACTCTCTGTTTATGACTTCATCAACATAATAGGGTCACACGGCCAAGTCACATGCCGTGTGTTAGGCCATGAAGCGAATTTAATTTTCATGAATAAGGTGCAGACTTCACACGGCCAGGGCACACACCCATGTCCCAAGGCCATGTCTCTCACATGGCCGTGTCTCATACCCGTGTGTTTACTACTGGGCATTCTGTTTCTTAAAACTAAGATGTAGGGGACACACAGCCAGATCAAATGCCCACGGGCAGAGTGTGTGTCACACATGGCCTAGACACATGCCCGTGTGTGTACCCGTTTGGACAACTTTGAGGCTTTTTTCCAAGCCAATTGCCACCCTTATTTGCACCAAAACATATAAGACTTCAAAGGCACTTAACATGGCATAATTAAGTACTTAAACATCATCAAATAAGCCATGTTCCTGGAAACACTATATTAACTTATAGATGCTCAGTTTACCATACCTTATTAATCCAAGCTTACCATATCACATGCAATATGAAACATCAATTTACTCATTTCTACACATTCATATCTTAGTTATCATCATGCCATATACTCACAATTTCATCATCAAACATCCATGACCATATCCACAATTCAACCCTGTCAAAAATTTTAACCACATCATGTATTACCTTGGCACATGCATGTATATATGAATAGGCTTACAACCCAATAATCAATATAAGTCATATCTCATGGCCATATACAAAATGAATCATCAAATCATTATAAGCCAACACACTTGGACAAATTAATATGACACGTAGACAAAAAGACCAAGTCCCCTATACATGCCATATTAAAAATATCAAAACCAATTATACCCAAATGACCAAGTTGATAATGTGATCGATGCTCCGACAACTTTCAATTCCCGAGCTAGCTTGGCATCACTATAAGGGATGAAAAGGAAGGGGTAAGCTTTAAGCTTAGTAAGTTAGCATGTAAATAATTAACAACATTAGTCATGCATTATTATATACATAACATAATATAATTTATCACAATGTCATCAAGCATCTTAGATACATCTTAAATCATGTCATTTACATAGTGTACAATAAAACTCATGATCATGATTCATTCATTCACTTCTTACCGAGGTCTGATTGATTCATAATCTCAATATTTATGAGCTTTGTGTACATACCTGTACACTTTCAACATGATCATACCTTATCATTTCTTTGACATAATCTTTGGATTACCCGTTGAACCACTTGGAATATTAAAGGATACCTAGGAAATCTCATACACATAGTAAGATGCCAATGCCATATCCTAGATATGGTCTTACATGGGATCACATATCGATGCCAATAGCCCAGCTATGGTCTTACACGATGTCTCATATCGATGCCATGTCCCAGATATGGTCTTATACAAAGTCTCATTTTCAAAGCCATGTCTCAGACGTGGTCTTAAACGAAATCGCATGCCGATGCCATATCCCAGATATGGTCTTATATGGAATCTCAATAACCCTAATGTCATGACATTTGTATCCTATCTATTCCTAAGGTTCAACCGGGATTTCGAAGTACCAAATCTTCGTCGGATCATCATCGAGTCATCATTAACCAAATCCATAGAGAAAAATATACATTTCATGCAATATCAAAGCATTAGATACATAATAACATGATGTTGAATTATTTACACACGAACTTACCTCGGTACCAAAATATGGCTAACTATTCAATTTAGTCCACAACTTTGTTCTTCCTTCAGTTTAGGTCCGGACTCCGTTTTTCTTAATCCATAATAGAAAATTTCACTTATTTAATTATCACATTGTTCAAAACAGCCCATAAATCATACTTTGGCAAAATTATAGTTTTGCCCTTAAACTTTCACATATTTACAAATTAGTCCCTAGGCTCGTAAAATGAAATGTACTCATTTTCTTTGTTACCTAAGCCTAGACGAAACTATATCATACTTATAACAGCCCACATTTTCTTTCAAATCAGATTTTTACCACCTTTTACAACTTTTACAAAAAGGTCCTTTTTAGGTGTTTTCGTGAAAAATCTCTTTGAAAAGATGTTTATCACACATTAAACTTTCATATTCCTCCATTAAACATCAAAATATATGCATGTCACACATGGGTAAGTTTTTGAACATGAACCATAGCACAAAATAATGGTAGATATAGCTAGATCGGTTGATGACAACTTCAAAAATGCAAAGAACATTAAAAACGGGGCTAGGATGCACTTATTATCAAGCTTGGAAAGTGAAGAAACCCAAGCTATGGCTCCTTAGTAATTTCAGCACCCCCATGAGAAAGATGAGCAAATTTTTCTTGATTTTTCCCTTTTTAATCTTTTATTAACCAAATGACCGAAATGCCATTTTTACTAAACTTTCAAATTTTATCCATGCATGCCCATTTTTGTCCATAAAATTAGAAATTGTGAAAATTGCTATTTAAGTACCTCTAATTAATAATCCAAAGCTATTTCATAATTAAAGCTCCTAAAATCTCATATTTTGTAACTTTTGCAATTTAGTCCTAAAAGTTAAATTGGACACTTATTCACAAAATTTCTACATGAAAACATGTCATGGACCTCAAAACAATAATAAAAAAATATTTCTACTTTAGATTTTTGGTCTCAAAACTACAATTCGACTAGGCCCAAAATTGGGATGTTACATCATAATACATATAGGCTCGTTTTCGAGCTATTCACAGGCCTACTCACACAAGCTGTCAGTCAGGATGTAGCTACATAGTGTTGCTCACACAAGTTGTCAGGTATCCGTAACTCATACTAGACTACCCAGCTACTGGTAGGATGTACGAGACCAGCACCCGGATCACATAAATATATATACTCATGGGTTCCTAGTGACATGTCACTCATATCCTATGCTATTCCTAAGGCTCAACCGAGAATTCTCGCTTGTCGAAACTTTTTCGAATACGTCTAAGAGTCAATTATAATTCATACAATATTAAAGCATTTAAAATATAAATATAACAATGCATTATTTGCATACAAACTTACCTCGGTACAAAAATAGTAGAATTTGACCTAATCATCAAACACTTTATTTTTCCCTCGATCTAGGTCCGAACCTTGTTTTTCTTGATCTATAATAACAAATTTAAATTATTTAATACACACATTGTTCAATTCAATCCAAAACATATTATGGCGAAATTACATTTTTGCACCTAATGTTTCACATTTTAGAATTTAGTCGCTACGCTCGTAAATTGAAATTTATTCAGTTTCTTCAAAACCCAAGCCTAGCCGAATCATTTTCATACTTATACTAGCCCACATTTTCCACTTAATCACACTTTTACTACTTATTTTTGTAACTTTTACAAATAGGCTCTTTTTTGCATTTTCATCAAAAATCACCTTGCAAAAGTTGGTTATTTCTACCATTAGACATCAAAGTACACAAATATCTATCATGGGTAAAAATTTATACTTCGATTATTTCTTAAATTAGTGGTAGAAATAGATAGATCAGGTTACAACGACTTCAAAAATGTAAAGAGCATTAAAAACGGGGCAAGAACGGATTTACAATCGAGCTTGGAAAACGAACAAACCCAAGCTATGTCTTCCTTTGGGATTTTCAGCCATGGGAGAAGAAGATGGACAAGATTTTGGCTTGATTTTTGCTTTTTAATTCATTTAATTACCAAATGACCAAAATGCCCTTTTCTTAAAACACTAAAATTTCTCTTACTCCATGTCCATTTTTGTCCACTAACTTAACAAATGGTTTAATTACCATATAAGGACCTCTAATTTAAAATCTCATAGCAAATAAACACCATTAGCATATAGAACTCAAGTTTTTTATTTTTTGCAATTTAATCCTTTATGCTAAATTGAGTGCTGAAACGTCAAAATTTCTGAATGAAATTTTCACAGAATCATTCCATATAACTGTAGACCACAAAAATGTAAGAATAATAATTTTTTTGTGTCATATTTGTTGTCTCGAAACCACTATTTCGACTAGACCCAAAATCGGGCTGTTATAAACATGCTAAATCTCCTAATGTTATAAAAGAAAAAAAAGAAAAGGAAAAAAAATAATAATAAAGAGAAAAAAAGAGAAAAAAACATGTACAAGAAAATCTTAAAAAGGTTATGAGCAAGGGTTACAAAGTAACTTGAGTTTAGGTAACAAATGAACTGAGTGTATTAGGAGACATTTGCTATGGCTAGAAAGCATACATGAATACTTAGGAAATTTTGTTTTTAGGGACAAATTTTCTACACTACCTTTGTTAAAAGGAACCTTTGACATTTGACATAGTTTTTAGAGAAAGAAGACTACTAAAAACTGATGTATATGTTGTTCTTTTAATAGATTAACAATACAAGATGGTTATATGCAAGAGAAAAAATTTGTGCATTCATGCATTCATATGTATTTTGCTTGAGGACAAACAATAACTTAGGTTTGAGGGTGTGATAACTCTTGAAAAGAGTTATATTTCATGCTTTTCAGACCTAGCTAATTTCTTATACTTAGATACATTTAGTTGCATTTTAGAACATTTCATTCGTATTTTCATCATTTTATTAGCAGCTTAGACCGTATTTAAATATTAGGTACTTTTAATTGCTTGTGGTAGTTCTATGTTTGGTGGTTTGGCATATGCAGGTTAAGGAAAGAGAAACAAAGGAGTGAAGGTTTATTGGGGTAAAAGGTTGGACATTTTGTCAGCACAAATGTTGTGGCAATTCCAGGAGATCGAGTCAACACTCAACGCATACCAGTTTTAGCCTAACTATATTTGTACCAGAAAAATCTACCTAAAAAGGAGGAGAAGATAATCTTGGCTGTTGGTTTTTATCCTAGAAAGAAGAATTTAAAAAGAGGAGAAGATAATCTTAGGTTGTCGAAAGAAGAATTTAAAAAGAGGAGAGGATAATCTTTGGTTGTTGAAAAAAGAATTTAAAATGATGAAGAGGGAAACATGGGTTATTGGATTTACCCTAGGGAAAATCTATAAAAGGAAACCCTAAAGGACGAACAAAAAGGAAGAGATCCATAGCTAAAATTAGAGGATAGCAATTGAGTAGAGAAGGAAAGAGGAAGATGAAAGCAGTCCCTCTCAGGCACTGTGACAGCCCAAAATTGACCCTAGTCGGGAAGTGGTTTCGGGACCACAAAACCGAGTCTTATAAATAATTAAAGATTATATTCTGTGTTTATGATGTGCGTAAATGCTTGTGTGATAGTTCCATACTTTAATTTGGTCAGTGTATATGGAATTTATTAGTAGGGACTTATGTGAGACAATTTAGAAATATGCTAGGCAAGTGTTCAAGTGGCCCATTAATATATGTGGGAAAGTGTTTGTCCTTGCATGTCAAATTAGCCAAATTAAAGCATAGTGGCTGGCCATGCTATGGGTGGAAACATGTCACCAACATGTTATGCTAGTGATGTATGCTAAGAAAAATAAACTAAAGAGCATGGTAATTAAACAATGAAAAGGAAGGGTGATGAAAAAAAAATGGTCTCATCCATACCCCCCCTTGTTGCCGTGAGTTGAGGAAAGAAAACAAAAAAAAAATGTGTTCATTCTTGAACACCTTTGGCCGAATAGAGGAAAGAAAGGAAGGGGAAGAGCTTGAGAAAATCGGCTATGGTGGTTTGCTAGACTAAGGTATGTTTGATGTTGTTCTTGAGATGCATGCATGTTTTAGTAGTTGACTTGAGTTCTAAAAACCCATGGTTCAATTTTGTGGATTGATGATGATTTTGTGTTTTGCCATTGATGAGTGCTTGAGCTTTTTGATAGTTGTTGATGAAAAGTGAAAGATATGTTAAAGATTAATATGTTAAATTAAGGCTTGGTAAGCTAGCTATTAAGGTGAAATGCTAATGTTAGTATTTGATTTGGTAATAATCTGTTTGGGGACAGCAGCAGTAAGGTGATTTTGGAAAATCGCCATAATTTGTAGGAGTTGAATTAGAAGCTGAGTGAATTATGCCATTAAAGCTTGAAGAGTCTATTTTCTTACAAAAGAAACTATAAAAACAAAAGAGTTACCGATCTTGAGATATTTGAAGTATTGTGGGGCTGAGTCAAAATGACTACTAGATTCCCTGTTCTGTTTTTAGGAAATCATTATAAATTGTACAAAAATGATTATAAGATAAAATTTATATGCTTAGACTCCTTAATGAGTCTAGTTTCAAATGAGATCAAATACAACACATTTTGAATTCTGTAAAATGAGAAATTTGATTCGTAGTGAAGAGTCGTCAGAATAGTCAAACAGTGAAACAGGGGAAACTTTAAGAAAAATCTGGTATTGATTGGCCAAGCCAAAAATTCTGAAAATTTTATGGATGGAAGATATACGAGTCTATATTCAGGGAAAATTAACGGCTAGTGATTTGGAGTTTTGTAGCTCCAGTTATAAACAATTTAGCGACTACTGCTCAGGAAAACAGCTCGTAGTGAATATGTGATTTTGTTGTAAACATTAATGAAAATTTGCCAATGAGTTATTTATTGACTATTATAAAGCTTACTATAATCTATGTGTGTGAAGGTCAAATCAATATATATATTATTCTGAAAGTAATACTTGAATAGTCGATTAATGACTATTTTAAATTTTGTTGAACTTAAGCTCAAGAGCAAAAGGGAACTAGATCCGATAAAGGCAAAGAAAAGATCACTGAGTAGTCGAGTTGGAACCGTCTTACCCAACACAAGGTAAGTCATTAAGCATGTAGTTGGTATTATTTCAAATGGTCATAATGTTTATGTATTGATGCTGAATGGAATGAATAAATATACATATATATATATATGCATGTACGTATGTGATGATGAAATTGTTGAATGAAAAGAAAAGAGGTAAGATGTACTGAGTTGTTGATCTCGGCACTAAACGTGCGGGTATAACCATTTATGACCATGAGATTGGCGCTAAGTGCGCGGGATTAAATTGTACAGCACTAAGTGTGCGATTTGACTATGTTGCACTAAGTGTGCGAAATGAATATGATGCACTAAGTGTGCGAATTGACCATGCGGCACTAAGTGTGCGAGTTTGACTATGTAGCACTAAGTGTGCGATTTGATTACGTAGCACTAAGTGTGCAAGTTGATTATATAGCACTGAGTGTGCGGACTCAATATGCATTCGTGAATCATTATGGACACTATGTGTGCGACACTATTGAGTCGATCGCGGACAGCGGATCGGGTAAGTGTCTTGAGTACATGGCTAATAGGTGCTATGCTTATACTTGGTGTTGAGCTCGGTAAGTTTGAACCTATGTGACAACTATACTTGAAGTCACGTACATAAAATTTATCGTAGGATGGGTGAAAGGCCGTTTAGTCGTTTGATTGTAACGAAAATAAATTGATTTATGAAAATGCTTCAATGTCCTATTGATGAGTATATGGAATGTGAATGCATGAATTGATATGAAATTGAATCGATAGGTTGGAGGAACTATGGTATGGTTCGGAATGGATGGAGTAATTAGCCTCGTTCCATTTTGTTTTCTCTTGTGATAATGTTATTGATGGATGGTAGTGCATAGCTTATGACTTACTGAGTTATAAACTCACTCGGTGTTTCCTTGTCACCTATTCTAGGTTTCTTGGACACATCTCTTTTTGCGTGATCGGGCCGTCATCGAAGTCATCACACCGGATAGCAAGTTTTGGTACTTTCTTCTTAGTTGGCTTAGAAGAACATTTTGGCATGTATAAGCTATTACATTGTGTTTGAACTTTGGCATGTAAACTTTAAGCCATGCGAAAATGGCACGAATGTTCGATTGAGTTGGATCAAGGGTAGGCATGAAATGGACCTAGTTACTTTCGTAACAGATGCTGGCAGCAGCAGTGTCATGAGATTGAAAAATCACTAAAAATAGTAGGAGTGGAATTAATTGATGAATAAATTATGTAATCGAAGCTCGATGAGTCTGTTTTCATGAGGAAGTAACGAAAAGATCATATGGGCAGTATATTAAGAGATAATCAGATTTTTGTGGGACAGGGCCAGAACGGTTTCTGGATTCCCTGCTCCGACTTTGGAAATTCGTTATAAATTAACCAGAGATAATTAGGGGTCATACCATATATTTATAGATTCCTCTCTGAGTCTAGTTTTCATAGAAACAAACGGCATCAGTATTGAAGCCCCGTGCAGGGAGATATCCAAGTCGTAATGGGCAAAGGTCAGTGTAGTCGACCCCTGCAACATGGGAGACTTTGACTAATAAACTGTACTAATTGGCCTGACCAAAAATTCTAGAAAAAAATACATACATGGGCACATGAGTCTAGTTTCTGGGAAAAATTACGAAACTGATTTTCGAGTTACGAAACTCAAGATATGATTTTTAAAACGACTAGTACACAGATTGGGCAGTGTCTGGAAAATAAATTTTATAAGGGGTAAAAGTCAGTTAACACCTCGTGTTCAACTTCGGTGTCGGTTTCGGGTTCGAGGTGTTACATTTGATTGGTATCAGAGCTATGGTTTAGTCGGTTCTAGGACTACGATAGCACGTATGAGTCTAGCTATACATGCCTTAATGTTAATGTTTAAAAGGGTGATGACTTCTGACGGTTGAAATGTTTTTGTTTTGATTAGTAAATGGATCCCGGTGTAGAAAGAACCCTAGCGGATGACGTTGAGAGTGTAGCGGCTGCTCCTGCACAAGGGACGCCGCCTGTTGAACCTCAGTCATCTGCGAATAATCAAGGTGAGGGGGCTAAACAAGCCTTCTTTACCATGATGAATGAGTGGGTCGCGCAATATGCCCGAACCAACCCGGCTGTCCAACAATTCCCAAATTTGAATAATCCACCCCAAGAGCCTGTAATGCCATCAGTCGCTGATCCTGTGAGGCTGAGTAAGCCACCTGTAGACTTGATTAGGAAGCGTGGGGCCGAGGAGTTCAAGGCCATAGTAACTGATGATGCCGAAAGGGCCGAGTTCTGGCTTGATAACACCATTCGGGTGTTCGATGAATTGTCATGCACACCTGACGAATGTCTAAAATGTGCTGTATCTTTGTTGCGAGACTCAGCCTACTATTGGTGGAGGACCTTGATTTCCATAGTCCCGAACGAGCGAGTAACTTGGGACTTCTTTCAAACGGAATTCCGAAAGAAATTTATTAGCCAACGGTTCATTGATCAGAAGCGTAAGGAGTTCTTGGAACTCAAGCAAGGCCGTATGACTGTATCTGAATACGAACATGAATTCGTAAGACTCAGTAGGTATGCCCGGGAGTGTGTAGCTGATGAGGTTGCTATGTGCAAAAGAATCGAGGAAGGATTGAATGAAGATTTAAAGCTACTAATGGGTATTTTGGAAATAAAAGAATTCGTAACACTAGTCGAACGAGCCTGCAAGGCGGAAGAACTTGGAAAGGAGAAGAGGAAGGCTAAATTTGAAGCTAGAGATTATCGTAAAAGATCGACGGGTAAAGCTCCGTTCTCAGCTGTAAAGAAGTTCAGGGAGGACATTAATAAGTCGAGGGCGACTGCGGGAATTTCCATCAGGGCAAGACCATCGATGGGCTCCCGAGCTACTTCGGTAGCTAGTGTGGGCATTAATCGTCACGAGAAACCTGAATGTCCCCAATGTGGAAGACGACACCTAGGTGAATGTTGGGGCAAGTCTACTAGCAGGGCCTGTTACGGATGCGGTTCGAAGGACCACTTCATTAGAGATTGCACGGAGCTGGATGAGAAGAATAAGATTCAAGGTGCAAGACCTAGTGGAGTGACATCTAGAGGTAGACCACCGAGACTTTTAGGAGGCAGGGGTGGTAGTCAGAGGGGGGCCTCTGATACGGCCGATCGAGCTGAGAACCGTACTCCTGCTAGAGCATATGCCATTCGCGCACGAGAGGAGGCATCCTCCCCCGACGTCATCACTGGTACCTTCACTCTCTTTGATACTAATGTGATTGCATTGATTGACCCTGGTTCTACTCATTCATATGTATGCGAAACCTTAGCAACCAGTAAGACTCTACCTGTTGAGTCTACTGAGCTCGTAATTCGAGTATCAAACCCTTTGGGTCAATGCGTACTTGTTGATAAAGTGTGTAAGAGATGCCCTCTAATAATCCGAGAATCCTGTTTTCCGGCCGATTTGATGCTTTTGCCGTTCGACGAGTTTGATGTTATTCTTGGTTTGGATTGGTTAACCGCGCATGATGCGGTTGTGAATTGCAAAAGCAAGACTATAGATTTGAGGTGCGCAAATAACGAAATAATCCGAGTTGAGTCTGCGGACTTAAGGGGGTTGCCAGCTGTAATATCAGCAATGTTGGCCCAGAAATATGTAAGGAAAGGGTGCGAAGCATACCTCGCGTATGTACTTGATGACAAGGAGTTAGAAAAGAAACCCGAATCGGTGCCGGTGGTTTGTGAATACCCGGATGTTTTTCCTGAAGAGTTACCGGGTTTGCCACCTGTTCGGGAGGTAGAGTTTGGTATTGAGCTTGTACCTGGAACTACGCCAATTTCGATCGCTCCGTATCGTATGGCACTAACCGAGTTAAAAGAGTTGAAAGCTCAGTTGCAAGAATTGACGGATAAAGGTTTCGCTCGACCGAGTTTCTCACCTTGGGGTGCACCAGTATTGTTCGTGAAAAAGAAGGACGGAACCATGAGGTTGTGCATTGACTATCGTCAACTGAATAAAGTGACGATAAAGAATAAGTATCCGTTACCGCGTATTGATGATCTGTTCGATCAATTAAAGGGAGCATCGGTGTTTTCAAAGATAGATTTGAGATCGGGTTATTATCAGTTGCGGATTCGAGATTCGGACGTACCCAAAACTGCTTTCAGAACGAGGTACGGTCACTACGAGTTCTTAGTGATGCCGTTCGGGCTCACTAATGCCCCTGCGGTGTTTATGGATTTGATGAATCGGATCTTCAGGCCGTATTTGGATCGGTTCGTAGTTGTGTTTATTGATGACATCTTGGTCTATTCAAGAGATGAGACCGAACATGCTGAGCATCTGAGGCAAGTGTTGCAAATTTTGCGGGATAAGCAGTTATATGCTAAGTTCAGTAAGTGTGAGTTCTGGTTAAGAGAGGTTAGCTTCTTGGGTCATGTGGTATCCGCATCGGGTATTCGAGTTGACCCGAGCAAAATTTCAGCCATACTTAACTGGAAGCCTCCGAGAAATGTTACCGAAGTCCGGAGCTTTCTAGGGCTCGCCGGTTATTACCGACGATTTGTCAAAGGTTTCTCGATGATAGCCACACCAATGACGAAGCTACTTCAAAAGGATGTTAAGTTCGAATGGACGGAGAAATGTCAGAAAAGCTTCGATCAACTGAAAACTCATTTGACTGAAGCTCCAATTTTGGTGCAACCCGAATCGGGTAAAGAGTTTGTCATTTATAGTGACGCATCCCTACTTGGGTTGGGTTGCGTATTGATGCAAGAAGGTCGAGTTGTGGCCTATGCGTCAAGACAATTGAAGCCACACGAGAGAAATTATCCGACCCATGATCTCGAACTAGCCGCCATTGTGTTTGCATTGAAAATATGGCGACATTATTTGTTTGGTGAGAAGTGCCATGTGTTTTCGGATCACAAAAGTCTCAAATATTTGATGACTCAACGAGACTTGAATCTGCGACAAAGACGTTGGCTTGAGTTGTTGAAAGATTACGAGCTTGTCATTGATTACCACCCGGGAAAGGCTAATGTGGTTGCGGACGCCTTAAGCCGGAAATCACTGTTTGCTTTGCGAGCGATGAATGTACACTTGTCTGTTCTACCTGACAATGTGTTAGTAGCTGAATTAAAAGCCAAACCATTATTGACTCATCAAATTCTTGAAGCTCAGGAAGTCGATGATGAATTGGTTGCAAAACGAGCTGAGTGTGTTCCGAACAAGGAATCGGAGTTTCAGATTGATGATGATGGTTGTTTGAGGTTTAGAAGTTGTTTGTGTGTTCCAAGGAATTCGGAACTCATTCCGATGATTCTGAACGAAGCCCATTGTAGCCGAATGTCAATTCACCCGGGGAGCACGAAAATGTACAACGACTTGAAACGTCGGTTTTGGTGGCATGGTATGAAACGAGACATCTCCGACTTTGTTTCGAGATGTTTAATATGTCAACAAGTGAAAGCGGAACATCAAGTGCCTTCAGGGTTACTTCAGCCGATCATGATACCCGAGTGGAAATGGGACCGAGTCACAATGGACTTTGTGTCCGGACTGCCATTGTCCGCAAGTAAGAAGGATGCGATTTAGGTTGTTGTTGATAGGCTGACTAAGTCGGCTCACTTTATCCCCGTGCGTACGGATTTTTCATTGGATAAACTAGCCGAATTGTATGTTTCTCAGATTGTGAGATTACATGGAGTACCTATTTCTATCGTGTCGGATAGAGATCCGAGATTCACCTCGCGATTTTGGAAGAAATTGCAAGAAGCTTTGGGTACCAAGGTGCATTTTAGCACCGCTTTTCATCCCCAAACCGATGGTCAATCCGAGCGGATAATTCAGATACTCGAGGATATGCTGAGATGTTGCATCCTTGAGTTTAGTGGTTCATGGGAACGGTATGTACCTTTGATTGAATTCGCTTACAACAATAGTTTTCAATCAAGTATTAAGATGGCACCTTACGAGGCTTTGTACGGTCGTAAATGCCGTACACCATTGTTTTGGACCGAGCTCGGTGAAAGTAAAATTTTCGGAGTTGATTTGATTAAAGATGCCGAACAGAAAGTAAAGGTAATCCGTGAAAGTCTGAAAGCAGCCACAGATCGTCAGAAATCGTATGCGGATTCGAAACGAAAAGACATTGAATATCAGGTGGGAGATAAAGTGTTTCTTAAAGTTTCGCCTTGGAAAAAGGTACTTAGGTTTGGCCGTAAGGGCAAGTTGAGCCCGAGATTCATTGGGCCGTACGAAATCTCCGAACGAGTGGGGCCAGTTGCGTATAGATTGATTTTGCACCCTGAGCTTGAAAAGATCCATGACGTCTTTCATGTTTCGATGCTTCGACGCTATAGATCTGATCCATCGCACATAATTAGCCCATCAGAGGTTGAAATTCAAGCCGATATGAGTTATGAAGAAGAACCGATGCGTATCCTAGCTCGTGAAGTGAAGGAGTTACGAAACAAAAGAGTTCCGCTAGTAAAGGTGTTATGGCTCAAACACGGGATCGAGGAAGCTACTTGGGAAACCGAGAGCTCGATGAAAGAACGATATCCAAACCTATTTACCGGTAAGATTTTCGGGGACGAAAATTTCTTAAGTGGGGGAGAGTTGTGACAGCCCAAAATTGACCCTAGCCGAGAAGTGGTTTCGGGACCACAAAACCGAGTCTTATAAATAATTAAAGATTATATTCTGTGTTTATGATGTGCGTAAATGCTTGTGTGATAGTTCCATACTTTAATTTGGTCAGTGTATATGGAATTTATTAGTAGGGACTTATGTGAGACAATTTAGAAATATGCTAGGCAAGTGTTCAAGTGGCCCATTAATATATGTGGGAAAGTGTTTGTCCTGGCATGTCAAATTAGCCAAATTAAAGCATAGTGGCTGGCCATGCTATGGGTGGAAACATGTCACCAACATGTTATGCTAGTGATGTATGCTAAGAAAAATAAAATAAAGAGCATGGTAATTAAACAATGAAAAGGAAGGGTGATGAAAAAAAAATGGTCTCATCCATACCCCCCCTTGTTGCCGTGAGTTGAGGAAAGAAAACAAAAAAAAAATGTGTTCATTCTTGAACACCTTTGGCCGAATAGAGGAAAGAAAGGAAGGGGAAGAGCTTGAGAAAATCGGCTATGGTGGTTTGCTAGACTAAGGTATGTTTGATGTTGTTCTTGAGATGCATGCATGTTTTAGTAGTTGACTTGAGTTCTAAAAACCCATGGTTCAATTTTGTGGATTGATGATGATTTTGTGTTTTGCCATTGATGAGTGCTTGAGCTTTTTGATAGTTGTTGATGAAAAGTGAAAGATATGTTAAAGATTAATATGTTAAATTAAGGCTTGGTAAGCTAGCTATTAAGGTGAAATGCTAATGTTAGTATTTGATTTGGTAATAATCTGTTTGGGGACAGCAGCAGTAAGGTGATTTTGGAAAATCGCCATAATTTGTAGGAGTTGAATTAGAAGCTGAGTGAATTATGCCATTAAATCTTGAAGAGTCTATTTTCTTACAAAAGAAACTATAAAAACAAAAGAGTTACCGATCTTGAGATATTTGAAGTATTGTGGGGCTGAGTCAAAATGACTACTAGATTCCCTGTTCTGTTTTTAGGAAATCATTATAAATTGTACAAAAATGATTATAAGATAAAATTTATATGCTTAGACTCCTTAATGAGTCTAGTTTCAAATGAGATCAAATACAACACATTTTGAATTCTGTAAAATGAGAAATTTGATTCATAGTGAAGAGTGGTCAGAATAGTCAAACAGTGAAACAGGGGAAACTTTAAGAAAAATCTGGTATTGATTGGCCAAGCCAAAAATTCTGAAAATTTTATGGATGGAAGATATACGAGTCTATATTTAGGGAAAATTACCGGCTAGTGATTTGGAGTTTTGTAGCTCCAGTTATAAACAATTTAGCGACTACTGCTCAGGAAAACAGCTCGTAGTGAATATGTGATTTTGTTGTAAACATTAATGAAAATTTGCCAATGAGTTATTTATTGACTATTATAAAGCTTACTATAATCTATGTGTGTGAAGGTCAAATCAATATATATATTATTCTGAAAGTAATACTTGAATAGTCGATTAATGACTATTTTAAATTTTGTTGAACTTAAGCTCAAGAGCAAAAGGGAACTAGATCCGATAAAGGCAAAGAAAAGATCACTGAGTAGTCGAGTTGGAACCGTCTTACCCAACACAAGGTAAGTCATTAAGCATGTAGTTGGTATTATTTCAAATGGTCATAATGTTTATGTATTGATGCTGAATGGAATGAATAAATATACATATATATATATATGCATGTACGTATGTGATGATGAAATTGTTGAATGAAAAGAAAAGAGGTAAGATGTACTGAGTTGTTGATCTCGGCACTAAACGTGCGGATATAACCATTTATGACCATGAGATTGGCGCTAAGTGCGCGGGATTAAATTGTACAGCACTAAGTGTGCGATTTGACTATGTTGCACTAAGTGTGCGAAATGAATATGATGCACTAAGTGTGCGAATTGACCATGCGGCACTAAGTGTGCGAGTTTGACTATGTAGCACTAAGTGTGCGATTTGATTACGTAGCACTAAGTGTGCGAGTTGATTATATAGCACTGAGTGTGCGGACTCAATATGCATTCGTGAATCATTATGGACACTATGTGTGCGACACTATTGAGTCGATCGCGGACAGCGGATCGGGTAAGTGTCTTGAGTACATGGCTAATAGGTGCTATGCTTATACTTGGTGTTGAGCTCGGTAAGTTTGAACCTATGTGACAACTATACTTGAAGTCACGTACATAAAATTTATCGTAGGATGGGTGAAAGGCCGTTTAGTCGTTTGATTGTAACGAAAATAAATTGATTTATGAAAATGCTTCAATGTCCTATTGATGAGTATATGGAATGTGAATGCATGAATTGATATGAAATTGAATCGATAGGTTGGAGGAACTATGGTATGGTTCGGAATGGATGGAGTAATTAGCCTCGTTCCATTTTGTTTTCTCTTGTGATAATGTTATTGATGGATGGTAGTGCATAGCTTATGACTTACTGAGTTATAAACTCACTCGATGTTTCCTTGTCACCTATTCTAGGTTTCTTGGACACATCTCTTTTTGCGTGATCGGGCCGTCATCGAAGTCATCATACCGGATAGCAAGTTTTGGTACTTTCTTCTTAGTTGGCTTAGAAGAACATTTTGGCATGTATAAGCTATTACGTTGTGTTTGAACTTTGGCATGTAAACTTTAAGCCATGCGAAAATGGCACGAATGTTCGATTGAGTTGGATCAAGGGTAGGCATGAAATGGACCTAGTTACTTTCGTAACAGATGCTGGCAGCAGCAGTGTCATGAGATTGAAAAATCACTAAAAATAGTAGGAGTGGAATTAATTGATGAATAAATTATGTAATCGAAGCTCGATGAGTCTGTTTTCATGAGGAAGTAACGAAAAGATTATGGGCAGTATATTAAGAGATAATCAGATTTTTGTGGGACAGGGCCAGAACGGTTTCTGGATTCCCTGCTCCGACTTTGGAAATTCATTATAAATTAACCAGAGATAATTAGGGGTCTACCATATATGTATAGATTCCTCTCTGAGTCTAGTTTTCATAGAAGCCCCGTGCAGGGAGATATCCAAGTCGTAATGGGCAAAGGTCAGTGTAGTCGACCCCTGCAACATGGGAGACTTTGACTAATAAACTGTACTAATTGGCCCGACCAAAAATTCTAGAAAAAAATACATAGATGGGCACATGAGTCTAGTTTCTGGGAAAAATTACGAAACTGATTTTCGAGTTACGAAACTCAAGATATGATTTTTAAAACGACTAGTACACAGATTGGGCAGTGTCTGGAAAATAAATTTTATAAGGGGTTAAAGTCAGTTAACACCTCGTGTTCGACTCCGGTGTCGGTTTCGGGTTCGGGGTGTTACAGGCACCATAGGACACTATGCCGTTGAAGTGTGAACTAGACACCTGAGAGTTATTTTCTCGACATTCTTATGTTATTTCTTAACTATTTCTTCATGAATTGATTCGATGAAAACAATGTTGAATGATATGTTGGTTTTGAATTTTATTTACCAACCCATGAGCTAAATCTCATAAGGTTGGGATTACATGATGAAACCTTTATTATCTTTAATGTTTGAAGCATAGATTTGAATTAATTTACTATTTCATTCACTTTTTTTATTTCCAAATTGTATACGTGCAATCCCTAAACATAGACCACTGTGCAGCATGCCTATAAACTAATTTAATTCTGAAAAGGTTGGATTATTTGGACCGAAATTGAATGATATGAGCAAGTACTCGATAAATACTTATAGTAAACTCTAGATATAGAGAAGTGTTCATACAGAAGGAAACAGTGCAGGGTATCATATTAAAGCACTATAGAGACGGGCAAGGTAACTAGATGTTTTTACTCTCGAAAGAATCAGTCCATTTTAGAACTCTTCTAAGCAGTAGATTAATTATGATTTTGCCGAGGCATTTCTGACAATAAGGTATATTCTTAGTAATTCCAACATTCCATATCAACATCGTACATCCCTCATCCCTTGTCGTAGTATCTTTTTCATTGCATCCTTAGTTGTAACACCCTTAACTCGTACCAGTCGCCAAAACAGGGTTTCGAAGCATTACCAGAACATTTTTCATTTCATTCATGCAAATCACTATTCATTAATCGAGATTATCCATAACATCACTTAATTGGACCCTCAAGGTCTAATATGAGAATTAAAATCGAGTCCGGACTTAATCGGGACCTCTAAGAATTTTTCATGAAATTACAAAAAAAATTTCAAGGTGTAGGGCTCACACGCCCATGTGGTCTAAGGGACATGCCCGTGCTAGAGGCCATGTTCGACCTCGTGTAACTCTCTGACTTGCTCACACGGCCATACAACACACCCGTGTTCCAGGCCGTGTGGCACACACGACTGAGACACATTCTTGTGTCTTTGCTCGTGTGCCCAATTCTGAGCATTTTGTTTCTCAAAATTTAGGTACAGAGGACACAGTCTAACCACATGCCCGTGTCACCAGGCTGTGTGTCACACACGGTCTAGACACACGCCTATGTCTCTTCTTGTGGGGACGAAATGAAGCCATTTCCTAGCTTTATTTCTCACCCAAAAACCTGTACATAAAACACTCAACCAATTTGAACCAATTCAAGTCTTTAAAGTAAGAAATTTCATCAATTAAACAAGGCATACCATTTCATGCATACATAGTTACCAACTCATTTTACCTTAAGTTATACATTCACAACATTGGGTCACATGAACTTAGCATAACATAAGTGGATATATATATCTTAATAGTTTACTAAATCATATCCCAGAATGAACCATCACTAGCCATTCCAATGGTTAGGTTACAAAATGACGGTTCAAGCCACTATTTGACAAGTTTCCCTATACATGGCATTACACCAAAATGATTTCACTAAATATACCCAAAATGTTAGGTTGATAGTGTGACGATGCTCCAACAACCTTCCAACCTTCACGAGCTTTCGAGCACTATAAAACAACGGAAAAAGAAAAGCAGCAAGCATTGCATGCTTAGTAAGTTCGTATAACAAAAACTAAACTTACCAATCTTGTTTAATAAATCTAAGCATACATATCATGTTTTCCATCCATTTGGCTAAATTGCCTAAACTTATACGATCAATCAAACATGTTATTCAGCAAAATCTTCATATCAATCAAGTAACATAGATGAGCTCATCAAGCAATGTTCTTTCAAGTCATTATCATTTTATCTCAAGATTTTCATGCCAATTCAAGAGTTATATGTCCATTGACTTATTGAAATCCCAATGAAGGCTCAAGTAGTACACTCGATGTAACGACCTAAATTTCACTGGCACTGAAAAAGTAAGTTTAGGGCTTCCATCTTAGGAAAATGAGTTCGTAAATATGTACAAAAAATTATTTACAAAGTTAGTTGTGAGTTGAATTAGATTTTAATTAGGTGAATTTATTTTTAATTAGACGTAATTAGTAGAAAGGATTAAATTGAATAGAGAGTAAAATCTTAATCATAGAATAGAGAAAGGATAAAGGATTAAATTAGTAATTAAACTATATTAGTGACATGTGTAAGTTAGAAAATAAATACATGTGTATTAAAATTATTAATAAAAATGTATATAATATATAAATTTACTTAAAAATTAAGTAAAAGATATTAACTTATTATTATTATTATTATCATCATCATCATCTATTAATTGAGATAATGACAAATGTATGGTGATGAATTATTACATGTGTACATGTGTGTATGAATACACATGTAGTATTTTTATTTGTATTAATTAGATATTTTATAATTAACTATTAATTAGTAAATGAAAGAAATAAAATAAAACAAAAAGAAAAAAAAGTGCAGAGAAGTCACGAAAATTAGGGGAAAGAAAGAAGAAAAGAAAAGGAAAAGGAAAAATTAGGGTTTGGAAGCTTGGAATTTAAATTGGTAAGTCAATTAAGTCCCTTTCTTAGTGATTTTGATGTTTTTGAAGTTCCAAAGTCGAATACTTTTGAAATTTGTGTGAAAATACTGAAAGATGATAGACTTTTAAGTAGGGTTTATGTTGAACTAATGATGAAATTGGGGGTTTAATTGATAGAAATTCAAAATTATGGAAAATGATAAAAATATGATGGTTATATTAAAGTTTTGATGGAAATTGAATAAGGGAATAATATGAATTATAAAAAGGAAGAAGATGAAAATAGTTAGGACAAATTTGGGATTTAGGTTAAAGTTGCATGGAAAGTTGTTATTTTCTATAAAATATGCGTGCTATTAATTAATTATAATTATGCTAATTTTCATAGCAAACAAAGAAACTGAGACATTGAATGCGAAGGGAAATTAAAAAGTGATCAAGGAGTAGCTTGAGAAAATATCGGTTTGTATTACCTTAATTCAAGTTATTTATTATTAAATGTTTAATTTCAATATATGTGCATGAAAAATGAAATTGAGGTAAGCAGTGATATTTGAATTTAATGAGAATTGGATTTGATTGATGAATGTATATATGTGTGAAATTGAATTGTATAGTGATTTGTGGTGAATTTGAAATTGTGATTGAATTGTTATTGCAATTAATTTGAATTCAAATGATTATGATCAACTGAAAGTGAAAGTGATATGAATATGTGATTCTGATACCCTATTAACTAGTCGGGCTAGGGTGGATATAGTTGGCATGCCATAGGATAAGAAGAGTTCAAGGATTCTTTAACCTCGAGTCGATGGGACACTTGGTGTGTCACATTTGCTTCCGATAGATTCAATGAGGCGTTGGTCGTCACTTTGCTTCGGCTTAGCCAATGAGACGTTGGTCGTCACTTATTCACTTCAAGCTACCCGATGAGCCGTTGGCAGCCACTCTGGCGTGTTTGGTTGGATCCGTGTATCCTCTAAAGTCCGAGTTATGTTAATAGGGGAAATATATGTGAAGAGAAAAATAAAATGAAATTGATAAATTGAATTATTGAATGAAATGATAAAATGATATTGTAAGATGAAATGAGAAATGCAATTTGTGCTATGAGATTGAAGGCATCAAACCAAGGTTCATGAATTATTCACATTTCAAATGTGAATTGGATATTTATATGTGATTGAGAGATGAACCAAAGGTTCATGAATAGTTGGTAATCTTATTGATGAGATATTGATTCAAATAATGAAAATGATACAATGGAAATATGATAACTTGGTACGAATTATATGTATGATTTGTTAATTATCTATGCATGTTTATGATATTTTATATTTTCTAAAATTTGAATTATGGTAATGCCACTGAGTATTTCCAATGCTAAGCGCACGGTTTGCTTCTGTCCGCGGGCTAGGTAAAGTTGAAGTTCAGTTCAGCATCCGAGTAAATCCCGACCTCAGCTTAATTTCTAGTGATGAATCTATCTTTTGGAAATGTGGCATGTATTAGGTTTTGTTTTAGTCACTTAAATATATTTTATGTTTTGGTTGTAAGGTAATTTGTAATTTTTAAGAACTATTTGAAATGAATAAATGAATATTATTTGATCAAAATTTATAAGTCAATGTTTTGGGCATGAATTTGGGGTGTTTAATATGTGAAAATAGCTTAAAATGGTGAAAAATCAAATTTACACACGACCAAGTCACATGGGCGTGTGTCCAAGCCGTGTGGCAAAGTTAGAATTGCCCACAGGTTAGTCCCAAGGCCGTGTGAGCAAGTCAGATCTGCCCACGGGCTGGCCCCACGGCCATGGGAGCCCCACGGGCAGGCCACACGGGCATGTCCCAGGCCACACGGGCGTGTGCCCTATTCTCAAGGAAAAGTTTCCAAAGTTTCCAGTTTAGTCCCAAATCACTTCCTAAACTTATTTTGGGTGTTGTAGGTCCATATTAGGGACTTAAAGATGGAATTTGAGAAATTTTAAATTGAAATATAGATTTATGACTCGATTTTGTTCGTTTATTAGTGTTTAATTTTGGTAATGCCTCGTAACCCTATTCTGGTGACGGATTGGGTTTAAGAGGTGTTACATGCCACAGTCAAGTCAAAACTGAGTCGGGATTTTTGGATTCTACCTATTTGTTTGTTTTTGTTTCATAGATTAAAGATGTTTGATGAAAGAATAAATGATACCGATGAAGAAATGTTCACTGGGGACGAAGAGTCGTATGATTTAGATGAAACAAAGTTAGCTACTCCCAGTGTAAATCTAGTTAGAAACCAACCCCCTTGTAACACCCCAAACCCGGCCTAGACGTTATGGCCGAATTTGGCATGTCACATTGAAGTGTTTTAGCAGAAACCTCGTTTCCATTGGAAACACTTCTTTAAAATGAAAAACCTTAATTACTTTGTAAAATCTCTCTTTTCAATCGCAAAAACTTGTTTAAAACATATGATTTATGAAAACTTATTCTTTAAAACTTTAGTTACGGAAATGTAGTATATAAAAACTATGGTTTAGAAAATTCATGTTCAACTTCTCATAATTACAACACATAAAAAAAATAATAAGCCTAATTTGAATTATTAGCCAGAGGAAAGACCTTGTTACAACGCAAATCAAATAGAAACAATTGAAAATCAAAATATTAAAAATTACATAAAGACTAAGTCTAAATTTTTTATGCTAATTGGCCACCTCCGAGTCCCTCTATCCGTCAAACCGCCTACTGAGAGTCACTTGAAAATTTTAGGAGGGGGTGTGTTTTGAAAACTCAGTGTGTACAACCCTCAACAAGTATAAAGCAATCATCAGTCATTTTTGGCCTGAGCCCAATTCAATAACGGTGGCCTTTGGGCCTTAGCCCATGTTAGCCTCAATTGGGCCGAAGCTCACACCACAATAATACCTTAATAATATCATACATGCAATGTTATGCAACCCAACCCAATAATCCATCCGCCGTACACCAACTCCGTCCCCCGGTACACACCATGTGGGGATATAAATATCAACCCACCCATCCGATACACTCCAATGGTAGCCCGGTTGTAGAACTACCTTTATTGCAGCAAGCTGCCAATCACATATTGGGCTTAAAAGCTGTCGGTGGATCCACGATTGTCAAGTAACCATGCGACCCTCATATACTTCCTTCTTTCCATAATTCCCAACCCCTATGCAACATAAACAGAATATCGTATGTATGCAGCAAATATACATGTAACATCCATAAATCTTTCATTCTACACAAAGGGGTATTTTGGTCATTTTTGCCTTTAGGGGCATTTCGATAATTTTCCTTTATTACGGGTCTTACTTACCTTGGCCCATTAACAAATCCCGTGAGCTAAGATGAACGAATACTATGCACCAGATAGGATTCCAGAGAAGAGAAGGTGGGTCATTTAGACCGCTTAAGTACCAAGCTCTCCCTAGATCCAATCCTAGACATGCACATACTCGTTGCCACACCTTAACCCTATGACTTGTCCACGGTCCTTAATAAATTAATTAAGTTTTATGCAGTCTTCATATACTAGGCCTACAACCTCTTACAAAGCCTAGACAAATCCACATACCTATATATGGCCCACTTAGCCCAATCTTTTTCATATGGTCCATTAGGCCCATTCACATTTATGTGGCCCATTAAGTCTAAATCACATTCTTATGTCCACTAGGCCCAAATCACATTTACAGTCATGCTCACATACAATTTTCCATCACATAGCATCAATTATCAATTTTTTCCTATTATGGGCCAAACAGCCCATCGGGCCCATTTAGCCCATTTTAGCCTGTTTGGCCAATTCACAGCCCAAGTCCATGGAATCACCCATGGGCCTCAGGCAACCTATCGGATTCCCCCTTATGATTTTTTGCTCACTTGCAAGACTACCGTAGCCAAACTTTCGACTTTTCGGCATTTCAGAATTTCGATATTTCGGCTTTTGCCGATCTACTTGTGTGTGTCGTGTATGTACACACCTTCGGCTTTATATCAAGCTATCATAGGGTAGAAGTACACACCTTATCACCTGGAGTACTAAGTATTCATAACCACCCGAACCTATATTCAACATTATACTCCATTAGTCACATTCCATTAATTCAAAATAAATCCACTACTTATTGAAGAACAACCTATACTTGCCTTGACTAGATTGATCGTCTGCGATTTGCCTATGTAACCTGAAATCTGACGTAGCCCCCTTCCGCATCCAGGCGGAAAGTCCCAAACGGCTAACACCTTACGTCGCTTAAACTTGGGAGCCTCTATCCCAACTTCTCTGCTAGAACCCCCTTTTTCCATCATCTAATACTTAGCCGACGACCACACTCTTGAATTAGAGGGAAAAAGAAAAATGGAGAAACCATAGGTTAACGAAAGTATTGGAAAGAATAAAGAAAAATCGACTTTTAAGAGTGTAGCAACAAAAGAACATAGAAATATTTGACAAAAGCCAAAGAAGATCTAATTCACTTACCGATTGCGAGATCGCTTGCCAACAAGAAATCAAACCCCCAAAGTGTATGACTCGAATTTTAAATGAAAAAGAAACAGTCAGCTAAATTGAAGAGGGAAGAGGTTGATTCGATTAAAATAGGGAAGAAAAGATCAAGAATTTGGTTTAAAAAAAAAGAGGAGATGGTACGAGACTGAAGCACATAAAAACAACAAATTCCTTTACTTGCTCATACGGCACACATATATATACTAAAAGATAAAAATAAATAAATAAATAAAAATACATTCTTAAACTCCCCAATCAACTTAAACTAGTTAAATTTCCTTCAATTCCTCCAATTTTTATCCTCATCATATCCACACTTAATCTTCATCCTTATCTCCTTGATTTTAGCAAAAAATTCCAATTGCATTCAAATTGCTTCAACTGACTGGCCATCCTTCCCTGTGTTGAGTAGCAAAATTAAATCCCCTTTTTATGCATGGAACGACTCGAACTCCTGTCCTCTAACTTCCCAGCACGCTACTGGCCACTGCACCACTACCTGTCTTATGCTAACATTCGGTCACAATTAACTATAAGGCTTATGTGTCTAAGCCTCAGTTCTCTTAAGAAATAAAAATTTAAACTTTGCCAGGCCTAGGATTTAAACCTGCAACCTCTCATATCTATAACATGCTTCTTGCCACTGCACCACAGGCGCTCTTGTGCCATGTTCCATCCCTAACTATTTTTAAGGCCTATTAACTCGCAACCAGGTTATCCTAAAAATATTTGCTACCATTTAGATTCGAACCCTTAATCTCTTGATCACCCTATATGTCCCTTGCCACCACGGAAACTACCTTATTTTTGTCCTCCCCAATTAATTATAAAGTCTTTCTGTCGACCTCCAGGTTGTCTAAAAAAACCCACAACTTTTGCTCATGCCGCGACTTGAACCCAGCACCTCTCCTTACACCTAACGCCATCATACCACTGGGCCAAGCACAACCTTTGTATTGAATTCCACTAAACATATTTATAAGTCCTAAACGCTAGCTTCCCTACTAATCAAGTGAGCAATAAAAAATTTCGCTAAGGCCAGGACTCGAACGTTGGACTTCCTGCTTGCTACCAATGCCTCTTGCCACTAGGCCAAGTGTTTCCTTATGTCAAATTTTACCAGGCCTTATTAATAAGCCTTCCACATAATGCTCATGGCCTTTTTTTGAAAAAAATGTGAAATTTTGCTAAAGCCCTGGATCGAACCCAGGACTATTTTCCACACTACCAACCCCTCCTAAATTACTTAACAATTAAACTAAACATGCAATTATAAAATATTTAAACACATTTCATTCATTTAAGCCACCTTCTAACCGATCCCAAACTTAAGGCCCATTACTTCTAGGCCCAAAATTCAGGATGTTACACCTCTAATATAGAAAGAGACGAAAAAGGTAGAAGTGAATCTGAATTAGTCAAAATATTAGCTGATGTCGTTCAGCGAGTAGTGGAGTCTGTACCTACTACTACGACTGTATCTGTTCCTAGACGAGCCCCGATTAAGAAACTAAGAAATACGGTGCCACAAAATTCTCAGGTCTAAAAGGGGTTGATCCGTCCATAGCTAAAAATTGGATGGAGTCGACCAAGTGAGTATTGCAACAACTAGAATGCACCCCCCAGGAAAGTCTGTTATGTGTTGTATCATTACTGCAATGGGAGGCTTATTTATGGTGGGAATCAGTGGTTCAACATTTACCAGAGAATCAGATAACTTGGGATCTATTTCAAAAAGAGTTTCAAAAGAAATACATCAGAGAAATGTATATCGAAGACAAGAAGCAAGAGTTTCTAATGCTGCAACAGGGTAATATGTCGGTTATAGATTACGAGAGGGAATTTTTGAGACTTAGCAGATATGCCTCTGAGTTTATTCCGATAGAAGCTGATAGCTGTAAAAGATTTTTACGTGGATTAAGAGATGAAATAAAACTGCTATTAGTATCTCAGCGAATCACTGAATTTGTTGATTTGATTGAGTAGGCCAAGATGGTAGAGCAAGTCTTAGGACTTGACAAAAAGTCTAAAACTACTAAATTGGTTGGGAAACGTATGGGAACTACAAGTTTGAATCCTTTACCTAAAAGATCCAGAGATTCCCGAAGTGGATGGAGATCTAGTTTTAGATTAGATAAAAGAGAAAAGAGTCAGGGGAAACAAACGACAGTATCCATCGGTAGTGTAAGAGGTCTGTCCCGAGATGTTAATATTCCAGATTGTGAACATTGCGGGAAAAAGCACAGAGGTGAATGCTGGAGATTGACTAGAGGGTGTTTTAAATGTGGATCTACAGATTATTATATTAAAGATTGCCCAAAAAATGATAGCGTTACACTTGTGACATCACAGAGGTCTGTCTCTACTGCTAGAGGCAGAGGATCGGGCAGAGGTGGATTAGTATCTAGAGGAGGAGGTACAAGAAGAGGGAATGACATAGTGACCCAACAGTCTGAAGTTAGGGTGCCGGCTAGACCATATGTGGTCAGAACCCGCGAAGAAAGAGATGCTCATGATGTGGTAACAGGTATATTTCTATCATATTTTGAGCCTGTTCATGCTTTAATTGATCCTGGGTCTTCGCATTCCTATATTAATTCAAAAATAGTTGAGTCAGGAAAATTAAAATATGAAATGTATAGAGTGTCTATTGAGGTGTCGAGTTCGATAGGACATAAAGGGTTAGTGAACCAGGTCTGTCCAAGATGCTCGTTGATCATACAGAATAAAACTTTTCCGGTTGACTTGTTGATTATGCCATTTGGAGATTTTGATATAATACTGGGAATGGATTGGTTATCTGAACATGGAGTGATTTTGGACTGCTATAAAAAGAGATTCAGCATTTAGACAGAGAGTGAAGGTCGAGTTGAAGTAAATGGTATTCGTACTAATGGGCCAGCACGAATTGTTTCAGCAATAAAGGCTACTAAATTACTTCAGCAGAGTTGTTCAGCATATTTGGCATATGTTATTAATTCAGATTCAGTTGAAAGCCAGTGCGGTAAAATTCAGACAGTTTGTGAGTTTTCTGATGTATTTTCTGAGAAATTATCGAGTTTACCACCAGATAGGGAAGTCAAGTTCACTATTGAGGTTTATCCGGGCACAGCACCAATCTCTATACCTCAGTATCAGATGTCACCTACAAAGTTAAAAGAGCTGAAGATAGCTTTGCTGATGACCAAGCTACTAAAAAAGAATGTATCGTTTGTGTTGGATGATCAATGCCATGAAAGTTTTCAAAAGCTGAAGCAAATGTTAACAGAGGCACCAGTTCTAACATTACTAGAGTCGGGGAAAGATTTTGTAGTGTATAGTGATGCTTTTTTGAGTGGTCTGGGTTGTGTACTGATGCAGGTTGGAAAGGTAATAGCCTATGCATCTCGTCAGTTGAAACGACATGAGCGTAACTGTCCAACTCATGATTTGGAACTAGCAATTATGATTTTCACTCTGAAGATTTGGAGACATTATTTGTACGGTGAGAAATGTTACATCTATACCGATCATAAAAGTTTGAAATATCTCCTCTAAAAAAGAATTGAATTTGCGATAGAGACGGTGGATCGAGCTTTTAAAAGATTATGATTGTATCATAGACTGTCATCCAGGAAAAGCTAATGTAGTGGCTTACGCTTTGAGTAGAAAAGCCCCAATTAATTTGAGAGCAATGTTTGCACGGCTCAGCATCTGTGATGATGGGTGTTTGATAGCTAAATTGAGAGTTAACCAATGATTTTTTACCAGATTAAATCAGCTCAATTGAAAGATGACAAATTGTTGAAGAAAATAGAGATGATATAGATTGGTACGGTAGAAAATTTAAGCATTGATGTACATGGATGCTTAAGGTACCGAGATCGAGTTTGTGTTCCTGCTAAATCTGAATTGAAAGAGTTAATACTCCGAGAGGCACACGATGGTTCATTTACTTTACACTCGGGAGGCACAAAGATGTATCGTGATCTATAAGATTAATATTGGTGGCCCGGAATGAAAAAAGATATAGTTGAATATGTTGGTAAATGTCTTACATGTCAGTGAGTAAAGGAAGAACATGAGATTCCTACTGGGTTACTTTAGCCAATAAGTATTCCTGAATGGAAATGGGATCGTATCACAATGGATTTTGTTATGGGACTGTCGGCAAGCAAAAAGAATGCTATTTGGGTAATAGTTGATCAACTTACTAAATTAGCGTATTTTGTAGCAGTGAGAACCGATTGGTCACTTTAGAAACAAGCTGAGGTATATATTCGGGAAATAGTTAGATTGCATGGTATTTCAATATCTATAATCTCAGATCGAAATCCTCAATTTACATCAAGATTTTGGAGACAGTTACATGAGTTACTAGGCACACGGCTTAATTTCAGTACAGCATTTCACCCGCAGACTAACGGACAATCCGAACAGGTAATTCAAATATTAGAAGATATGCTTCGGGCTTAAATCATTGATTTTGAATTAGGTTGGGAACGTTATTTACCTTTATCTGAATTTGTGTATAATAATAATTTCCAATCAAGTATTCATATGGCTCCGTATGAAGCATTGTATGGACGAAGATGTAGATTACCTGTGTGTTGGACCGAACTGAATGAAAGAAAAGTGATTGGATCGGAATTGATTCAAGAAACAGAAGAGACAGTCAAGAAAGTACAAGAGAGATTAAAAGCTGCATTTGATAGACAAAAGTCCTACATTGATTTGAAACGACGGAACATTGAGTTTTCAGTTGGGGATAAAGTATTTCTTAAAGTTTCTCCATGGAAGAAAGTGTTGAGATTTGGTCGGAAAGGTAAATTGAGTCCTCGTTGCATTGGGCCATATGAAATTGTAGAAAGAATTGGACCAGTTGCTTATCGATTAGATTTACCTTCGGAATTACAGAAGATACACGATGTTTTTCATGTTTCAATGCTACGCAGATATAAATCAGATCCTTCTCATGTCATTTCCACTGAAGATATTGAGATTCGACTGGATTTGTCTTATGAAGAAGAACCAGTTGAGATTCTAGCACGAGGGATAAAAGAATTAAGAAATAAAAGGGTTCCTCTAGTAAAAGTGCTATTGAAAAGCCATAAGGTGTAAGAAGCGACTTGGGAATCAGAAGAAACTATGAGAGCTCAGTACCCCCATCTATTCTCAGGTAAATTTCAAGGATGAAAGTTATTAAGGGGGGAGAAATGTAACGACCTAAATTTCACGGGCACCGGAAAAGTGAGTTTAAGGCTTCCGTCTTAGGAAAATGAGTTCGTAAATATTTATAAAAAAATATTTACGAAGTTAGTTGTGAGTTGAATTAGATTTTAATTAGGTGAATTTATTTTTAATTAGAAGTAATTAGTAGAAAAGATTAAATTGAATAGAGCATAAAAGCTTAATCATAGAATAGAGAAAGGATAAAGGATTAAATTAGTAATTAAACTAAATTAGTGACATGTGTAAGTTAGAAAATAAATACATGTGTATTTAAATTATTAGTACAAATGTATATAATATATAAATTTACTTATAAATTAAGTAAAAGATATTTACTTATTATTATTATTATTATTATTATATTTTATCTATTAATTGAGATAATGACAAATGTATGGTGAAGAATTATTACATGTGTACATATGTGTATAAATACACATGTAGTATTTTTATTTGTATTAATTAGATATTTTATAATTAATTATTAATTAGTAAATGAAAGAAATAAAATAAAACAAAAAGAAAAAGAAAAAAAAAAGAAGGTGCAGTGAAGTCATGAAAATTAGGGGAAAGAAAGAAGAAAAGAAAAGAAAAAGGAGAGATTAGGGTTTATAAGCTTGGAAGTTAAATTGGTAAGTCAATTAAGTCCCTTTCTTAGTTATTTTCATGTTTTTGAAGTTCTAAAGTCGAATACTTTTGAAATTTGTGTGAAAATACTGAAAGATGATAGACTTTTAAGTAGGGTTTATGTTGAACTAATGATGAAATTGGGGGTTTAATTGATAGAAATTCAAAATTATGGAAAAATGATAAAAATTTGATGGTTATAATTAAAGTTTTGATGGAAATTGAATAAGGAAATAATATGAATTATAAAAAAGATGAAGATGAAAATAGTTAGGATAAATTTGGGATTTAGGTTAAAGTTGCATGGAAAGTTATTATTTTCTATAAAATATGTGTGTTATTAATTAATTATAATTATGCTAATTTTCGTAGCAAACAAAGAAACCGAGACGTTGAATGCGAAGGGAAATTAAAAAGTGATCAAGGAGTAGCTTGAGAAAATATCGGTTTGTATTACCTTAATTCAAGTTATTTATTATTAAATGTTTAATTTCAATATATGTGCATGAAAAATGAAATTGAGGTAAGTAGTGATATTTGAATTGAATGAGAATTGGATTTGATTGATGAATGTATATATGTGTGAAATTGAATTGTATAATGATTTTTGGTGAATTTGAAATTGTGGTTGAATTGTTATTGCGATTAATTTGAATTCAAATGATTATGATCAACTGAAAGTGAAAGTGATATGAATATGTGATTTCGATACCCTATTAAATACTCGGGCTAGGGTGGATATAGTTGGCATGCCATAGGATAAGAAGAGTTCAGGGATTCTTCAACCTCGAGTCGATGAGACACTTGGTGTGTCACATTTGCTTCAAATAGATTCGATGAGGCGTTGGTCGCCACTTTGCTTCAGCTTAGCTGATGGGACGTTGGTCGTCACTTATTTACTTTGAACTATCCGATGAGGTGTTGGCCGCCACTCTAGTGTGTTTGGTTGGATCCGTGTATCCTCCAAAGTCGGAGTTATGTTAATAGGGAAAATATATGTGAAGAGAAAAATCAAATGAAATTGATGAATTGAATTATTGAATGAAATGAGAAAATGATATTGTAAGATGAAATGAGAAATGCAATTTGTGCTATGAGATTGAAGGCATCAAACTAAGTTTCATGAATTATTCACATTTCAAATGTGAATTGGATATTTATATGTGATTGAGAGATGAACCAAAGGTTCATGAATAGTTGGTAATCTTATTGATGAGATATTGATTCAAATAATGAAAATGATACAATGGAAATATGATAACTTGGTACGAATTATATATATGACTTGTTAATTATCTATGCATGTTTATGATATTTTATATTTGCTAAAATTTGAATTATGGCAATGCCACTAAGTATTTCCAATACTCAACGCACGGTTTGTTTCTGTGTGTAGGCTAGGTAAAGTTGAAGTTCGGTTCAGCATCCGATTCAATCCCAACCTCTGCTTAATTTCTGGTGATGAATCTATCTTTTGGAAATGTGGCATGTATTAGGTTTTGTTTTAGTCACTTAAATATATTTTATGTTTTGGATGTAAGGTAATTTGTAATTTTTAAGAAGTATTTGAAATGAATAAATGAATATTATTTGATCAAGATTTATAAGTCAATGTTTTGGGCATGAATTAGGTGTGTTTAATAAGTGAAAATAGCTCAAAATGGTGAAAAATCAGCTTTACACATGGCCAAGTCACATGGGCGTGTGCCCAAACCGTGTGGCAAAGTCAGCAGGTCAGTGCCACGACCGTGTGAGCAAGTCAAATCTTCCCACAGGCTGGCCCCACGGCCATGGGAGCCTTACGGGCAGGCCACACGGGCATGTCCCAGGCCACACGGGCGTGTGCCCCTATTCTCAAGGAAAAGTTTCCAAAGTTTTCGGTTTAGTCCCAAATCACTTCTTAAACTTATTTTGGGCCTCGTAGGTCCATATTAGGGACTTAAAGATGGAATTTGAGAAATTTTAAATTGAATTACAGATTTATGACTCAGTTTTGTTCATTTATTAGTGTTCAATTTCGATAATGCCTCGTAACCCTATTTTGACGATGGGTTGGGGTTAAGGGGTGTTACACTCGAAGTGTGCGATTCATTAATCCGTCAAATTTTATCGAGGGTACCCCTTAGGGTACTTAACCAAGGAACACACTTACGAGTCACATGTCGTATAACAGTATTACCATTCTAGGCTAAATCCTTTAAATAACGTATGCTCATAAGAGCTCGATTAGGGTTACCAGTCCAAGCTAAACCCTAATCATAACGTGTGTTTGAGAGGTGTTATTTCGGGATTACCCATCCGGTCTAAATCCTTTATATAGTAAGGTTATTGGGATTACCTGTCCGACCTAAATCCCATTCGCAACAAATGCATGACTTTATTAGTTTTGGGAAAGTATATACGTTCATCGGAATACAATATTCAATTAGGACTTAACCCTTTTATTACCATTTCAAGCATGTATAATTTTCCATCATATCATACAAGTGAGCTACATTAACATAAATCACATTACATACAATACAACATTCAATTTACAAAATTACATATCCGATTAAGTTACACGAACTTACCTTGACACTTGTTTGCGTAAAAATCTACTAATTCAAAATCTTTTCCTTTCCTCGATCTACCCTCGAGTTTGCGCTTTTCAAATCTATATAAATGAATTAATCATTAATTTCATACATTTCATACTTAGACGGACTCAATTTACGTCCTAGGAAAAATTACCATTTTCCCCTAACTTTTCCAAAAATTCTAATTTTGTCCCTAGGCCTGAAAAATGAAACTTGTACAAATTACTCCCTATTCCAAGCCTAACCAAAGCCCCATTACAAATTTTCAAACAAACGTTCACATAAAATTTTAGAATTTTTCATCAAATTTTACAAGTTTACATTTTAGTCCCTAAATCAAGTTTTCATCAAAAATCACATTGCAAAAGTTATTTATCTATCAATAATCTTTCGTTTTCTACCATAAATTTCTAATTTCCAGCATAATACACCCATGACCCATTTTCATACCTTGATAAATTTTCAAACTAATCCCTCAAATAGAGAGATTAAGCTATCCCAATTCCAATAATATCAAAATTACTAAAAACGGGACAAGGAAACTTACCCAATTAGGCCTTAAAAGATTTTTTTTCTCTCCTATGGTTTCCATGTGTTTTTAAGGTTGAAGATGACAAAATAAGATGATATAATTTTATTCATATTTTTAATTAATCATATATTTTGATATTTTCAATTTAGTCCCTTACCTTTTTCTATAATTCCATGAATGAGTCACCATAAAAAATCTACATACTTTTATTAATGGTTTAATTACCATATAAGGACCTTAAGTTTTAAATTCCACAGTTATTTGATCCTCATAGCTATCAGAATTCAACTTTCGCATTTTATACGATTTAGTCCTTCATGTAATTAGGCACTAAATCGATAAAATTTTCATATCAAAATTTTCACACGTCATTTCTATCATATTACAGGCCATATGGTAAAATAAATATAAAATGTATTTTGGATCAGATTTGTGGTCCCAAGACCACTGTTCGATTTCACTAAAAAATGGCTTGTTACAACTCTCCCCCTTTTAAGGATTTTCGTCCCCGAAAATCCTATCAGTAAAAAGATTTGGGTATTGCTTTCTCATTGTATACTCCGGTTACCAGGTAGCCTCCTCAATTCCATTCCTTTTTCAAAGAACTTTTACCAAAGCTACCTTTTTTATTTCTTAACTCTTTTGTTTCTCAGGCTAAGATTTTAATTGGTTCCTCACCATATGTCGTCTCAGGCTAGATCTCTACCTATGTCGGAGAGATAACATGTGAAGGATCAGATCGATATTACCGTAACATAGACACATGAAAAACATTATGAATTCATTCAAGCTCTGGTGGTAAAGCTAACCGATAGACAACTGGTCCAGTTCTTTCTGTAATCTCATATGGTCTAATGAATCATGGACTCAATTTTCCTTTACGACCAAACCAGAGTACTTCCTTCCAAGGCAACATTCTCAAGAATATCTTGTCACCAATCTGAAATTCTATTTCCTTTCTTTTCAAATCAACTTAAGACTTTTGTCGATCAGAGGCTGCTTTTAGGCTACCTTGAATTACCTTTACTTTTTTTTCGGTCTCTCGCACCAAGTCAACTCCGTGTAACTTTTTCTCACTGAGTTCTATCCAATACAATGGAGTTCTACATTTTCGCCCGTACAAATCTTCATACGGTGCCATTTTAATACTAGACTGATAACTGTTATTATAAGCAAATTCAACTAGAGGCAAATACCTTTCCTAGTTACCTTCAAACTTGAGTGCACAACACCGAAGCATATCTTTCAAGATCTGTATTACCCATTCAGATTGACCATCTATTTGGGGGTGAAAAGCAGTACTAAAGTATAGCTGAGTACCCAGAGCTTCTTACAATTTGTTTCAGAATCGAGAAGTAAACAGAGGATCTCTACTTAAAATAATAGAGACAGGCACTCCGTGCAATCTGACTATCTCAAAAACATATAACTCAACCAATCTACCCAAGGAAAAATCTAAACGTACCGGGATAAAGTTTATAGACTTAGTCAACCAATCAAAAATTACCCAAATGACATCTTTCTTCTTTGGATACAAAAATCCTGTTACAAAGTCCATAGTAATTCTTTCCCATTTCCATTTCGGTATTGTAACCAGTTGCTGACATATCAAGAATTTAGATATAAACTCAGAAATATCTCATTTCATTCCCGGCCACCAGTACATCTTTTTCAGATCGTTATACATTTTATTACTACCAGGATGAATAGACATGTTACCATTATGAGCTTCATTCAAAATCTTTTATACTAATTTAGAATCTTTCGGTACATATACTCTGCCTCTGAATAACAAACAACCATCAGCTCCAATCTAAAATTTAGAATTAGAAGTCGATTCACTTTGTACTCGTCTTGCTTGCAACTTACTATCATTTCTCTGAGCTTCAGAAATTTGCTGTAAAAACGTTAGTCTAGCTTTTAACTCAACTATGATTGAACCATCATCAAACAATGACAATCGAGTGTTCATTGCTCACAGAGCATACAGGGATTTTCTGCTCAAAGCATCTACCACTACATTGGCTTTCCTTGGATGGTAGTCAATAACAAGATCATAATCTTTCAACAATTCAAGCCATCGGTACTGTCTCAAATTCAAATCTTTTTGTGACATCAAATATTTCAAGCTTTTATTATCTATGAATATGTGACATTTTTCAATAAACAAGTAATGCCGCCAGATTTTTAATACAAATACTATGGCTACCAATTCAAGATCATGTGTCGGGTAATTATTTTCATGTGGCGTTAGCTGTCGTGAAGAATAGGCTACTACCTTACCCTCTTGCATCAAAACACAGCCTAAACCATTAAATGACGCATCACTATAAATTGTAAATTCCTTACTCGATTCAAGCGGACTAACACAGGTGCTTTTGTCAATAAAGCCTTTAATCTGTCAAAGCTCTACTGACATTTATTAGTCCACTCAAATTTTACATCTTTCTGTAGCAAACGAGTTATCGAAAAAGCTATCATTAAAAAACCTTTTACAAATCTCTGATAATAACCACCTAGTCCTAGAAAACTTCAGACTTCAGAGACATTCTTCGATGGTTTCCAATTTACAATGGCTGAAATCTTATTTGGGTCTACTCAGAGACCTTCAGCAGATACTACATGCCCAAGGACGCTAACTTCCCTCAGCCAAAATTCACATTTACTGAATTTGGCTTATTGTTTCTTCTCCCACAGAGTTTACAACACTATTCTCAAGTGTTCAGCATGTTCGTTTTCATCTCGAGAGTAAACCAAAATAACATCTATAAATACCACCACAAACTTGTCTAAGTACAAGCTGAAAATTCTATTCATCAAGTCCATAAACATTGCAGGTGCATTTTTCAGGCCGAATGGCATCACAAGAAACTCATAGTATCCATACTTGGTTCTAAAAGCTATCTCTAGCATATCCGATTCCTTTACTCGTAGCTGGTAGTAACTAGAACAGAGATCAATCTTTGAAAATACTAGAGCACTCTTTAACTGGTCAAACAAGTCATTGATCCGAGGCAATGGATACTTGTTCTTTATTGTAACTTTGTTGAGCTATCTGTAATCAATACATAGCCTCAACGATCTATCCTTCTTCTTTACAAATAAAACTGGTGCACCCCAAGGTGAGTAACTAGGTCGAGTAAAACCTCTGTTCATTAATTCTTACAACTGTACTTTCAGCTTTTTCAACTCAGTAGGAGTCATTCTATACGGTGCTATGGATATTGGTGTCGTTCCCGAAACAAGGTATATAGAGAATTCCACTTATCTTTCCGGTGGCAAACTAGGTAATTCTTCTGGGAATACATCAGGAAATTCACTTACTACAGGCACTGACTCAATCTTTGTCTCAGATACCTTAGCATCCATCACATATGCAAGATAAGTGTCATACCCTTTCTGACATATTTTTGTGTTGTTATTGCTGAAATCAAATTAGGTAATCCATCCAGTTTATCAGATTCAACACGAAGTAATTCACCATTCTGGCATTTCAACACAATATATTTTTGCTTATAGTTTACCATTGCATCATATCAGGTTAACCAATTCATTCCCAATATTACATGAAACTCATCAAAGGTCAAAACATCGAGTCAGCCGAAAAACAATAACCTTTTACTACAAACGGACAATTCTTACAAACTTTGTCCACCATAACACTCTGGCCCAGGGAGTTTGAAACTTTAACCACAAATTCAGTGAATTTAATAGGTAAATTTTTAATAGACACTAGGTTCGTACACGTATATGAGTGTGTGGAATCATGGTCAATCAATGCAGTAATATTAGTATCAAGTAAAAAAATTACCAGTTATGACGTCTGATGTAGAGGCATCTTCTTTAGCACGAATAGCATATGATCTTATAGGTGCTCGTGCTTCAGATCTAACTATTGTATCCTTGGTAGTATCTCGAGTACCACTAACATTACCGAGATGACGGGGTGCTCTACCTCTCGCAACAGGATTGCTCGGCTTTGGAGCTAGTTCTATCTCTTTTTCAATTCTTTCGGGACAATCCCTGAAAAAATGGTCAAGTGAACCGCATCCGAAACAAGCTCCGGTTCTAGTCCGACATTCCCCATAATGAAACTTGTTACAATGTTTACATTTCAATTTGGGATTACCGACACTACCCACGCTGGTCACAGATGGAGTTGAAGACCTCGAGTTAGATCATTGAGAACCTCACTCTCTTTTAGAGTATCCCATAGAAGTGGTCACATGATCATAATACTTCTTTAGATTCTTAGAAACAAATGATTATGACTTACTCATAGCTCTTTTCCCAAAAATTCAAGCCTCTCTTTCAGCTTGTTTCTTTTCTTTACTCAGTTCCTCGGCTTTGTGTGCTCGGTCAGCTAATGCCGTAAATTCCCTTATCTCGAGAATCCCAATCAACAATTTGATATCTCCATTTAGGTCCTCTTCAAAATGTTTACACATTTCAGCCTCGGTCAGAACCCATTCCCTGGCATTCTTACTCAGTCAAACAAATTTCCGTTCATATTCAGATACAGTCATGTTTCCCTGCTTGAGTGCCAAAAATTCTTTCTTTTTCCGATCCAAGAACCTCTGACTAATATATTTCTTCCAGAATTCAGTTTGGAAGAATTACCATCTAATATTCTCTCTCGTTACAACTAATGTTATGGTATTCCACCAATGATAAGCCGTATCTTTCTAAAGACGCTGCACATTTCAGGCACTTAGCAGGTGTGAAAGACAGTTTTCAAAAACCCAGATAATGTTTTCAAGCCAGAACTCGACCCTTTTCGGATCATCATCTATGTAGCCCTTAATTCTTTTGCCCCATGTTTGCGGATTTTATCCATCGGAAGCTTACCAATTCTAACAGGTTCAGCACCCTGCCGTACCCCAGGAACCGGTTGAGGAGTAAGTGAAGGAGGTCGTTGTACAGCGGGGTTTGTTCTCAAGTACTGGGTAAACCATTCATTCATCATTTCAAAGAAGGCTTGCTTTGCCTCGTCACTTTGACCCTCAGACACGGGCCTTTCACTACCAAACGCAGAGGCAACTCTTTGAACTGAAGCTCAAGTATTGCTTTCAGCTCCCTCGGATTTAGCTCTAGCTCGGTTCGATGACATTACTATATGAAAATGACATTTAAAAATGATCAGGAGTCATCACACTATCACAATTTATATAATGGCATGTATAGAAAAACTCGTGTTTGTTACGTCAAATCTAAGAATCGGCTAAATTGTAGCTCTGATACCACTAATGTAGCACCTCTAACCCATACCCATCTCCAGAACAAGGTTTCGAAGCATTGCCAGAACATCTGAACATTTTTCAATTCATTCAGGTAAATCACGATTCATCAACTAAGATTATTCATAGCATCCCTTAATTGGACCCTCGAGGTCCAATACGAGCATTAGAATCAAGTCAGGACTTAATCAGGACCTCTAAGAATTTTTTGGGAAATTACAAAAAAAAATTCAAGGTCCAAGGCTCACATACCCGTGTGGTCTAAGGGACAGGCCCTTGTGACCCTGGGACATCCTCGTGCTAGAGGCCGTGTTTGACCCCATGTAATTCTCTAACTTGCACACAAGACCATACCATACGCCCGTGTGCTAGGCCGTATGGTTAATTTATTTAATTCGAATTAGGTGCAGGTTTCACATGGCTAGGACACACGTCCATGATCTAGGCCGTGTGGCACACACAACTGAGACACACGCCCGTGTCTCTGCCTGTGTGCCCAATTCTGAGCATTCTATTTCTCAAAATTTAGGTGCAAGAGACACACGACCTAATCACATGCCCGTGTTACCAAGCTCTGTGTTACAACGGTCTAGACGCACGCCCGTTTATCTGCCCATGTAGACAAAAAGAAGCCATTTCCTAGCTTCGTTTCTCACCCAAAAACCTGCACATAAAACACACAACCAATTCCAACCAATTCAAGAATTTAAAGTAAGCAATTTCATCATTTAAACAAGGCATACCATTTCATGCATACATAGTTACCAATTCATCTTACCTTAAATTATACATTAACAACATTGGGTCACATGAACTTAGCATAACACAGGTGGATATATATACCATAATAGTTTACTAAATCATATCCCAAAATGAACCATCGCTAGCCATTCCAATGGCTAGGTTACACAATGACACTTCAAGCCATTATTGGCCACGTTTTCCTATACATGCCATTACACCAAACTGGTTTCACTAAATATACCCCAAATGCTAGGTTGATAGTGTGACGATGCTCCAACTATCTTCCGACCTTCACAAGTTTTCGAGCACTATAAAATAAGGAAAAATAAAAAGAGTAAGCATTGCATGCTTAGTAAGTTCGTATGATAGAAACTAAACTTACCAATCTTATTTAAAAAATCTAAGCATACATATCATGTTTTCCATCCATTTGGCTAAATTGCCTAAACACATACGATCAATCAAACACGTTAGTCACCAAAGTCTTCATATCAATCAAGTAACATAGACTAGCTCATCAAGCAATGTTCTTTCAAGTCATTATCATTTTATCTCAAGATTTTCATGCCAAGTCAAGAGTTATATGTCCATTGAATTATTGAAATCCCGGGGAACGCTCAAGTAGTACACTTGAGGTGTACGGTTCATTAATCCGTCAACTCTTATTGAGGGTACCCCTTAGGGTACTTAACCAAGGAACACAGTTACGAGTCACATGTCGTATAACAGGATTACCAGTCTAGGCTAAATCCTTTAAATAACGTATACTTATATGAGCTTGGTTACTGTTACCAGTCTAGGCTAAACCCTAATCATAACGTGTGCTCGAGAGGTATTATATCGAGATTACCTGTCCGAACTAAATCCTTTATATCACAAGGTTATTGGGCTTACTCGTTCGATCTAAATCCCGTTCGCAATAAATACAGGACCTTATGAGTTTCAGGAAAGCATAAACGTTCATCAGAAATCAATATTCAATCGGGACTTAACCATTTTATTACCATTTCAAGCATGTATAATTTTCCATCATAACATACAAGTAAGGCACATTAACATAAATCACATTACATACAATACAACATTCAGTTTACAAAATTACATATCCTATTAAGTTATACGAAATTACCTCGACACTTGTTCGCGTAAAAATCTACTAATCTGAACTTTTTTCCTTTCCTCGATCTAACCTCGAGTTTGTGTTTTTTGGATCTGTATAAATGAATTTAATCATTAATTTCATACATTTCATACTTAGACAGACTCAATTTACGTCCTAGACAAAATTACCATTTTTCCCCTAACTTTTCAAAAATTTTGATTTTGTCCCTAAGCCCGAAAAATGAAACTTGTACAAATTACTCCCTATTCCAAGCCTAACCAAAGCCCCATTACAAATTTTCCAGCACATGTTTACATAAAATTTCAGAATTTTTCATCAAATTTTACAAGTTTACATTTTAGTCCCTAAATCAAGTTTTCATCAAAAATCACCTTGCAAAAACTTGTTTATCTATCAATAATCTTTCATTTTCTACCATAAATTTCTAATTTCCAGCATAGTAAATCCATGGCCTATTTTGATACCTTGATAACTTTTCAAATTAATCCCTCAAAGAGAGAGATTAAGCTATCCTAGTTCCAAAAATATCAAAATTACTAAAAACGGGACAAGGGAACTTACCCAATTAGGCCTTGAAAGCTTCTTTTCTCTCTCCTAGAGTTTCCATGTGTTTTTAAGGTTGAAGATGAAAAAGTAAGATGGTATAATTCTACTCATCTTTTAAATTAATCATATATTTTGATATTTTCAATTTAGTCCCTTGTATTTTTCTATAATTCCATGGATGAGTCACCATAAAAAATCTACATACTTTTACTAATGGTCTAAAACCATATAAGTACATTAATTTTTAAATTCCATAGCTATTTGATCCTCATAGCTACTAGAATTCAACTTTTGTATTTTATGCAATTTAGTCCTTCCAGTAATTAGGCACTAAATCGATAAAATTTTCATATCAAAATTTTCACACATCAGTTCTATCATATTACGAGCCATATGGTAAAATAAAAATAAAATGTATTTTGGATCTAATTTGTGGTCCCGAAACCACTATTCCGATTTCACTAAAAAATGGGCTGTTACATTAGTTGTTTGTTTGTTCAGTTACATATTATTCATATAATCATTTTCATAAATTTCATTACATTTCTACTCTCATTTTGCCATAGCATTTCCAAGTATTTGTTAATTCCACATGTTGCATACATCATATTCCTTTTAAATGCCACTACATACTTACCATAACTTTACTATAGCATTAATAACATTTTATTATAATAACTTCACCATTTTTGTGTCTCAATTCGATCCTCATGGGAACGATACGCACTCATCACTTTATTACTTAATTTGACGTGTATACTAGCACAAATCGCATATCATTTCATACACAAAAATGGTACGGACAAACTCTCGTTCGAGGATATGAAGGGTCATTTGTTGAGTAAAGATAAACTAGACAATGAGTTTGGTTCAGATATCAAGGTAGATAGGCGAGCTTCTGTTTTGGTTGCATGAAAGAAACGAGACAAAAGATGTTGCTATTGTAAGAAGTTAGGTCACTTCAAAGCAGATTGTTATAAACTGCGAAATAAAAGGGCTGCTGAGAGTAACGAGAAAGATGTAGCTGGTGTTAATTTGGTCAATGAAAGCGGTGATAATTTCTTGTAAGTGTCAATGAGCTATAGCTCTGAGCTTACGTCCGAGTGGATCTTAAATTCGGGTTGTTATTTCAACATATGTCCAAACAGAGAATGATTTTTTACATACAATTAGATTGAAGATGGATTTATGCACATGGGAAACAATTCATCTAGTACGGTAATCGATATTGGTACTGTTAAAATTAGGATGCATGATTGGACGATTAAGACACTCTTAGATGTCAGACATGTACCTGATTTACGAAAAAATCTCATCTCCTTGAGTATTATAGATTCGAAAGGTTAAAGAATCAACATCGAGTCAAGTTACATTAAGGTGTCTCGTGGGGCTCTCATTTTGTTAAAAGGTAAAAGGACCATAGTCTTTATATTTTGGAAGGTTTTACAGTGTAACAGCCCGTTTTTAGGTCAAATTACAATAGTGGTTTCGGGACCAAAAATTCAAAGTTAAAATATTTTTATTTTATTATTTTAATAAGGTTTACAGCATGATAGATTGATTATGTGGAAGTTTCGTAAAGAAATTTTACTGTTTAAATGCTTAATTCGGTAAAAAGGACTAAATCGCGTAATGCGTAAAATATGAGTTCTATAAGATAAAGGAACCAAATAGCTATAGAAATGAATTGAATAAGCCTTGATGGTAATTATACCATTATTAGAATGGATGGACATATTTAGACATTGTTTACATGTTTTTTACATGTTTTAATTAAGGTTAGTTTTGTAAATTAGTAAATTATGTTATATTAAGTAAAACAAAATGAACATTATGGTTCTATTCACCATCTTGACCAAAATAAAAGAGAAAAACCAGCCATAGTTAGTTTTACATTCGGCCAAGCTTGCCTCCTTGATTAAGGTACGGTTTTGACTCATTTTTTAATGATTTCTACGATTTTGAGCTCGTTGCAGCTTAATCTAGCTAGCCCGTACCTTAAATTTTGAAATATCCAAAGATTTTGAGATATTCCATTGTTAAATACTTAGGTATTTTGAAGTTTCTTTTTAGATTATTGATGGTTGTTATTAGATATACAAGTTTTATAAAGTGATTTTTAACAAAAATGCAAAATAAGTATTAAATTACGAAAGATAGAAATGTTGTGGTTGAAAATGTGAATAAAATAAAAATATGGCTGCTATATAGTTATGTGAAATTCGGCTGTACATGGGTTAAGGGTAACTTGCATAAATTTGCCATTTCGTGTAAAAAGGACTAAAATTGCAAAGTAGCCAAAAGTCTAGGGTAAATTTGTAATTTAGCCAAAATGAATGTTTTAGGATAAATTAAATTGCATGACAGTTTGAATGAGTCAATTTGATATAGTATAGATCAAGATAAGCTGAGATCGAGTTTAGATCGAGGAAAAAGAAAGATCGACGAATAGCTAATAGTTTTATCCGAGGTTACGAGGTAAGTTCGTATAATTAAAATCAAACTTTTCTATACTTGTAATTATTGAATTGAATGTATATAATTGAAATACTTGATATATAAATGTCTTAATGATATATTGTATTCGTTACCGAGCCCCATTTGAACTATATGAATTCATTGGATACGAGTGACATGTTACTGGGATTACCGTACTGGTCGAGCTCTTGCAACTCACCACAACTTGTATGAGCTTACTGATTCAGCTCGTAAGAGCTTACTGTTTTATTTCATTGGTGCTTACTGATTCAGCTTGAAAGAGCTTATTGCTCAGCTAAATAGAGCCTACCGTTTTCAGCTCAATAGAGCTTACCATTTTCTGCTCAATAGAGCTTACTGTTTATCAGCTCAGGAGGAGCTTACCGACCAAGACTCGATACAGCATGTATGATGATAAATTGACGAATTACAGACATTGTTCACTTGACTATCCTTTGAAGTTTTAATAAGTTCAATGGGCCTAAATAATGTTAAATAGATGAATGACGGTTTATAAATGTTATTAATATTATACATGATATATGAATCTAGAAAGATGAGAAGCATTGTATTAATGGATGATTTCATATATGTTTGCAATAACGAACATTTGATTAATACTTGTGATTAGGTGTTGGTTAATTAAATTTGTTGTATATTTATATTGCTTTGATTATGTATAAATGGTAAGTTTAATTCTGAATTATACAGGCTACTAAGCTATAAGCTTACTATGTTTCTTTTTCTATGCTTTATAGAGGTTTGTTAGCTCACTCGTTCTGGACAAGTCGGAGTTGCACGTCACACTATCCAATTTCTGATTAGTATTTTGAACTTGTGAATATATGTAAATATGGCATGTAAGCTAGTTTAAATGACGTTAGTTATGATACTTGACAACTTGATTTTTGGTATGTTTTTGTGTATAAGCTAAGTCATGTGATTTGGCTTATTTGGTATCATGTTTTGGTTGTATATATATGTGTTCGAATATGGTAAGTTTTGATATGGAAATGTTTGAATGAAAATATGCTAGTAAGTTATTGATATGCATTTCTTAGATGAATGGATATTGCATGGTATTAAATAAGTAATTGTATAACAAGTTGAATTGGTACATATTATATATGAAATGGTTATGAAATGTTTGCCAATTGGGTTATGAAATGTGGTAAGAAATGATTGTAAACACTTGTGTTATAGGGTGGCAAAATGGTTTACAAATGGCTTATTTTTGTCCACATAGGCAGAGACACGAGCGTGTGTCTCAGTCGTGTGCGACACACGGTTAAGTTACACGGCTGTGCATCTCCTGGGGTACCCTACAAATTAAGTTAGTATACCCTATAGGTTTAACACGGCTTAGACACACGGGCATGTCTATTGGCTGTGTGCGCTACATAGATTCACACACGAGCGTGTGATTGATCATGTGACATAAGTCATTATACCCTCCTAAATGGCACATGGCCTAGCACACGAGGGTGTGACACCATTTCGAAGGGTACACAGGCTAGACACACGGGCGTCTGGTTGGCCATGTGACCCAAGACAGTATTCTCTCTAGTTTTCACATGGCCTGACACACAAGTATGTCCTCGACCGTGTGACACAAGTCAATATGTATGCCCTCCACTCAGTCTAAGACACGGGCGTGTCTATTAGTCGTGTGAGGCACACAACCTATTCACACGGGCGTGTGATATTTGAAATGTTGAAAATTTTATAAGTTTCAAAAAAATTTATATGTTATGAATTTAGTCCCGAATGCATGATGAAGGCTTTGTATGCTTGATTGAAGTATATAATAAATGTGAATGAGTGATGTTTACTGAAATGTAATGTTATTTGATAAATTATCATTCTAAATTGAGTTATAAGTCTGGTAATGCCTCTTAACCTATTCTGGCGACGGTTTTGGGTTAGGGGTGTTACATTTTTGGTATCAGATCTACGATTTAGTCGATTCTAGGACTAATGTAGCTTAAGTAAGTCTAGCTATACATGACATATATAAAACTATGATAGGGGTGTCCAAATGTGTTTTTATATAGTAATGGATCCTAAACGAGCTGTAGCAGATGACATAGAAAGTAACGTGCCAGCTCCCGCTCAAGGGATAGCGGCTACTGAATTTAGACCTGTGATGAGTAGTCGTAGAGGTGAGGCTAAAGAAGCCTTCTTTCAGATATTAAATGAGTGGTTCACACAGTACATACGTATGAACCCGGTCATTCCGCAACCTCTACCCCTGCCTATTCCCCAATCGATCCCTGTAGTTCCTTAAGGTATATATCCTTTGCGATTAAATAAACCACATGTTGATAGAATATGGAAACATAGAGCTGAGGAATTTAGAGCCACTACTAATGATAACTCGAATATTGGCTTGAGAACACTATTCGGGTATTTGATGAACTGTCTGGCACACCCGAAGAATGTATGAAGTGTGTTGTATCACTATTGAGAGATACTGCGTATCAGTGATCGAATACCTTGATATCCGTAGTTCCACCAGAATGAGTCACTTGGGATTTTTTTCAAGTTGAATTTAGAAAGAAATACATCAGCCAAAGGTTCATTGATCAGAAGAGAAAAGAATTCTTTGAATTGAAGTAAGTTCACATGACAGTTACAGAGTATAAGAAGGAGTTTGTACGATTGAGCAAATATGCTCGTGAATGTGTTTCTTCTGAAGCTATAATGTGTAAAAGACTCGAGGGTGGATTAAATGAAGAAATCAGAGTGCTGGTTGGAATTCTTGAGCTAAAAGAGTTTGTTGTTCTATTTGACCGAGCCTGTAAAGTCGAAGAGTTGTGTAAAGAAACAAGAAAAGTCGATTCTGAGGCTAGAGAGTCTAGAAAAATATTTACGAGCAAATCACATCAGTCGGCATCAAAGAACTTTAGAGAATATCATCCTCATTCTACAGCCTTTGTGGGAATTTCTATTAGAGATAGAAATGCGAGACAATCAAGCTCAAAATCTCAAGCAGATTAATGAAGTGTTAAATGTTGGATCTGAATGTAAACATTGCAATAGGTGACATTATGGTGAATGCAGATTAGTGAGCGAAGCTTGCTTTAAATGTGAATCTTTTGATCATTTTCTTCGTGATTGTCCAGAAAAGTTCACAACTGAAAGAGAACAATCATTGAAAACAAGTAACACAGCTAATAGAGGGAGACCGCCCCGAAACACCGAAAATATGAGTGGTAATCAAGGTACTAGGAGAGATTCGACTGTGAGATCTGAGGCACGAGCACCTGCCAAGGCTTATGCTATATGTGCATGAGAGGAGGCATCATAACCAGACGTTATTACCTGTACTTTTTCTCTTTTTGATACTGATATAGTTGCACTGATAGATCCTAGATCAACCCATTCATATATCTGTATGAATTTAGTATTTAAAAAGATTTTACATATCGAGTCTGCATAGTTTGTAATTAAAGTATCGAACCCCTAAGGCAAGTTTGTTTTAGTTGATAAAATTTGTAAAGATTGTCCTCTGATGATCCGGGGTTACTGTTTTCGGGCTGGCTTGATACTTCTACCATTCGATGAGTTTGATGTGATTTTAGGTATGGACTGGCTAACTATGCATGATGCAGTTGTGAATTATAGACAGAAGACTATCGAATTGAAATGTCAAAATGGTGAGATTCTTCAATTGAGTCTAATGATTCGAGTGAATTATCTACTATGATATCGTCTATATTATCTCAGAAATATTTGAGAAAGGGTTATGATGCATATCTTGCATACGTACTAGATACAAAAGTATTAGAATCAAAGATTGAATTCGTAACTGTTGTTTGTGAGTTTTCAGATGTATTTTCAGAAGAATTATCGGGATTGTTGCCAATCAAAGAGGTTGAATTTGGTATTGAATTAGTACCAGGAACAACTCCAATATCAATAGCTCTATATAGAATGGCTCCAACAGAATTGAAAGAGTTGAAAGCTTAGTTGTAAGAATAGGTAGACAAAGGTTTTGTGCAACTGAGTTATTATCCCTAGGGTGCACCAGTATTCTTTGTGAAAAAGAAAGACGGCACGATGCGCATGTGTATCGACTATAGATAGCTGAATAAAGTGACTATAAAGAACAAATACCCTCTACCATGAATTGATGACTTATTTGATCAGCTGAAGGGAGCTTCAGTATTTTCAAAGATTGATCTAAGATTGGGTTATCATTAGTTGCCAGTTAAAGAGTTAGATGTGCCGAAAACCGCTTTTAGAACAAGGTATGGACATTATGAATTCTTTGTTATGCCTTTCGATTTAACTAATGCTCCTTCCATTTTCATGGACGTGATGAATCGAATATTTAGACCGTATCTAGACAGATTTGTTGTTGTATTCATTGATGATATTCTGATCTATTCACGAGATGAATCTGAGTATACCGAACACTTAAGAATTATGTTATAGACTCTACATGATAAGCAGTTATTTGCAAAGTTTAGTAAATATGAGTTCTGGCTCAGAGAGGTTGGATTTTTGGGACATATTGTTTCAGCTAACAGTATTAGAGTTGATCCGAGCAAAATTTCTACTATTGGTGATTGGAAATCTTAGAGAAATGTATTTGAAGTCTGTAGCTTTTTGAGATTAGTGGGTTATTACTGAAGATTTGTAAAAAGATTCTCAATGATTGCGACACCAATGACTCGACTGCTACAAAAAGAAGTGAAGTTTGAATGGTGAAAAAAGTGTCAGCAAAGTTTTGAACAGTTGAAAGCATTGTTAACAAAGGCACCAGTTTTGGTTCAACCTGAATCGGGTAAAAAGTTCATGATTTATAGTGATGCATCGTTAAATAGATTGGGTTGTGTTTTGATGCAAGATGGAAAAGTTATAGCATATGCTACCCGACAATTGAAATCACATTAAAAGAACTATTGGACACATGATTTAGAATTGGTTGTGATTGTTTTTGCATTAAAGATTTGGCACACTACTTATACGGTGAAAAATATCACATTTATATGAATCACAAAAGCTTGGAATATCTGATGTCACAGAAGGATTTGAATTTGTGACAACGAAGATGGCTCGAGTTGTTGAAAGATTATGATTTTGTGATTAATTATCACCCGGGAAAAGCTAATGTAGTTGCTGATGCCTTGAGTCAAAAATCATTGTTTGCATTACAAGCCATGAACACCCCGTTGATGATATGTAATGACAAGTCTATTTTAGCTTAATTAAGTGCTAAATCGGTATTTCTTCAACAAATTTGTGAAGCTCAGAAAGATGATCGTGAACTACAAAATAAACGAGTTCAATGTGAGCCTAATTTTGATTCAGAATTTCGTATTAGAACTGATGACTGTTTAATGTTTCAAAACAGAATTTGTACACTGAAAAATTTAGAGCTTATTCAGAAAATCCTGCATGAAGCACACAGTAGCTATTTTTCTGTTCATCCGGGTAATACCAAGATGTATAATAATGTAAAATAGCTATACTGGTGGTCGGGTATGAAATAGGATATATCAGAGTTTGTATCAAAATGTCTGATTTGTCAACAAGTAAAAGCTGAACATCAAGTACCATCTGGTTTACTGCAGACTATATTGATTCCTGAGTGGAAATGAGACAGAGTCACTATGGATTTCGTATCGGGATTGACCCTAACTCCGAAAAAGAAAGTTACTATTTGGGTTGTCGTTGATCGACTAACGAAATTTTCTCATTTCATACCGGTACATACAGATTACTCTCTGGATAGACTAGTTGAATTGTACTTGCCTGAAATCGTATGATTACACGGTGTACTATTGTCTATAATCTTTGATAGAGACCCAAGATTTACGTCAAGATTCTAGAAGAAATTACAAGAAGCTCTTGGAATGAAATTGAATTTCAGTATAGCTTTTCATCCCCAAACTAACGGTCAGTCCGAAAGAATTATACAGATACTTGAGGATCTGTTGCGTTGTTGTATTCTTGAGTTTGAAGGTAGCTGGGAGAAATACTTGCCTTTGATTGAATTTGCTTATAACAGCAATTTCCAAACGAGTATAAAGATGGCACCATATGAAGCTTTATATGGTCACAAGTATCGAACTCCACTATACTGGACTGAATTGAGTGAGAAAAAGATTCACGGGATTGAATTGATTAGAGAAACTGAAGAAAAAGTGAAAACGATACGCAACAGTTTAAAAGCAGCTGCAGATCGACAGAAATCCTATGCAGATTTGAAATGTAAAGAGATTGAATTTCAAGTCAGAGACAAACTTTCACATTCATCACATTGGCCATTCGGCCTTATCACATATATACACTTTCACATTCATCATATCGGCTATTAGGCCTTATCACATATATACACTTTCACATTCATCACATCGGCCATTAGGCCTTATCACATATATATACACTTTCGCATTCATCACATTGGCCATTCGGCCTTATCAGATATATATACACTTTTACATTCATCACATTGGCCATTCGGCCTTATCACATATATATACACTTTCACATTCATCACATTGGCCATTCGGCCTTATCACATATATACACTTTCACATTCATCATATCGGCCATTAGGCCTTATCACATATATACACTTTCACATTCATTCAAATATACTTCACATACCACATATACTATCATGTACAGACTTGGTCTTGGCCGAATCTACATCCATCACTTTCCAATGAATAATTCAATTTTATGCCATACTATCATTTCATATTAGAACACTCATAAGCTTACAATATCACGATTTAGAATTCAAGTATGGGTTTAATCACTAGCTTATGAGCAACTAAAACAAGTTTTATCCATGTTTACAACAAAATCACATATTCACTACAAGCTGTTTTCCTGCGCAATGGTCACTAAATTATTTATAACCGGAGCTACAAAACTCCAAATCACTTGCCGTTAATTTTTTCTGAATATAGACTCGTATATATTCCATCCATAAAATTTCCAGAATTTTAGGTTTGGCCAATCAATACCAGATTTTTCTTAAAGTTTCCCCTGTTTCACTGTTTGACTAATCTGACCACTCTTCACTACGAATCAAATTTCTCATTTTACAGAATTCAAAATGTGTTGTATTTGATTTCATTTGAAACTAGACTCATTAAGGAGTCTAAGCATATAAATTTTATCTTATAAACATTTTTGTAAAATTTATAATGATTTTCTAAAAACAGAACAGGGGATTTTGGAGTCATTCTGACACAGTCCCGCACAACTTTAAATATCTCTTTATAGGAAATTTCTTTGCTTACACGGTCTCTTTTATAAGAAACTAGACTAACTAAGATTTGATTACATATTTTATTCAGCCTATAATTCCACACCAAAAATTTATAGTGATTTTCTAAATTCACATTACTGCTGTTGTCCAAAGCAAATTAGTACAATTTGCTCTTAAATTTCCAAGTCCAAACACTTATGAACTTACCATTTGAGTTTAAGACATATCATGGCCACATCATATCTTATTAAATCAACTCATTATGTCCTATTATGATTGAATTTACTCAACGTTTAATCACTTAAAACTTACCTCGGATATTTTGAATAGTTGCGGATAGACTACTCGATTGCTTTTTCTTTTCCTTTATCTGATTTTGACCCTCTTAGCCCTTGAGCTTGATTCAAACAAATAGATCTTATTTAATAACTTATCAAATTAGCTATTCGATTAAATACATGTATATTATACAATTAAGTGCGAATGATTTTATTAACTAGTTATTCAAGCATTATACACATGCTCTACTCATGCCCCATCGAACATAATACTAGCTTAATGCCTTGCATATTAGGATTTCATAGACATCATTTAGTTTCACATAATACACATATTGTCCCAAATCGACACAAGAGTCAAACGCATCACTCAAAATGCCGAAATCCAATTAAGTCTACCATTATAGCATTATCATATTTATGTACTTGGTAAGTTGGGTTTGAACACGTTTGGCACTAGGTGTCCAACCAAATGTTCCTTGAACACTAAACTCAATTTATAATCTTTCCTAATTAAAACATTTAACACCGACTAGACATGTTTACAAGCCTAGGCTGAATATTATTTTAGACATTCGAGAAATCATTTCTCAACTCAACTAAATTTTGTATATCACACTCAAATATTCACACTAGTTTATTTTAACATTATAGCTGAAACCCTTAATTTACTAACACAACCTCTTAATTCAATATAAACACGCATACATATATATATATATACAGCCTAAATCCCTTTCTTAACTCGTGATTCACTAACTTGGGAGTTATTTTCTAACAAATTTTAACTTACTCTAATACCGAATGCTACTCAAGCTTTAAGCTCATGTCCTTTCATTATTAAGCAAATGTTATAATATAACTAACATCCCTTTTTCAATTTGAACATCAACACATAAAGAAATTAAACACAAAGATTCATAGCCGAAACCTATACATAACATCATTCAAGGTTTAATCCCCTAAATTCATGCACAAAGCCGAACCTATTGAGAGATGTATATAAAACAATATCTAGTTAGTACATTCAAGCACCTACGGCATTCCCTTCAATTTAATACTAAGACAAACCAAAAGATTTATTCATGTAAATTCAAAAATTTCAAGTTCATCTCTTTCACATATAAATACCAAAAATTAAGTATTTACTAGCTTAAACTCTATTAAACCTTAAAACATCAATCTATCCCCTACCATTTTCCCCCATGGCCGAATGCTCAAGACACCATAAAACTAAAAATTTTGTCATGGGCTATGTAATGAACTTAATATCTAACTCAAAATATGCTAAAAAAAATCCATAAGCTAACATGAATTTCTCACCTTATTCATGACTTAGAATCACCGAATGGTTGCTCCCTCTCTCCCTCTTAGAATCGGCCAAGAAGAAACAAGAATAAAGACTTGTTTCTTTCACCCCTTTCCTTCTTTTCTTTACTTTATTTCTAACCTTTTATTTTATTCCATCCTCCATACTAATATGGCACCTAGTTAATTAAAGTTAATATAAAATTCACACTTGATTATACAATTTGTAGCATGGCCGGCCACTACCTATAGTTTGGCAAATTTGACATGCAAGGACAAGCACTTTCCCACATATACTAATAGGCCACTTTAGCACTTGCCTAGCATATTTCTACATTGTCTCACATAAGTCCCTACTAATAATTTTCACATACACTGACCAAATTGAAGTATGAAACTATCACACAAGCATTTACTCACATCATAAACACAGAATATAACCTTTAATTATTTATAAGACTCGGTTTCGTGGTCCCGAAACCACTTTCTGACTAGGGTCACTTTAGGGGGTGTCACAACTCTTCCCCCCTTTAGGGATTTTCGTCCTCGAAAATTTCTACCGATGCATAGTTTAGGATAACGTCCTCTTATTGAATTATATTCATATAAACAATAGCTCATCGATAGCAATTGTAATTCATTATTGATTTCGCATCGATCTATAAAATCATTTTCTTATCTTAAAACAAATACATAAACATTTCTACAAGTATGCACAAATATCTCATTTTCTTGATTTCATAAGCAATAATCACTTAATTTAATTCACAAATGCATTTCAAACACATATTAAGCACATATTAACATGTATAATTCACATCATCAACCCACATATTTGTAACCCACATTTTCATTCATGCATAAGCTGTAACCTAACCGAAAGTACACATATACTCAAACATCCCAATAAATATCCTTTATAACTTTATCACATCTCAATATTCAACTTAACTCATTTCCAAAAGAAAAGTCAACTTCCACGTACCTGAACATTTAGTTCATTTAGCACATTCAATCATAGTTAACGTTACCCGTATACAGTCGAATAGGCATAAAGCCTAATATAATACACTGGCATGAGATTTATTCTAGCGCATAACTTGTATATCCAAAATTATCAACATTCATCAAAAATTCTTTCAAACTTTCGAATGTCGAAACTTAATCAAAATAATTTCTTGAACAAGATTAACAAAATAGTGTCCATTCAGCAATAACACATATAGCTCTTACAATGCCATATCCTAGATATGGTCTTACAAATTCTCACATATCGAGCCGATGCCATGTCCCAGACATGGTCTTACACACTATCTCAAATCAATGCCTTCGTCCCAAACGAGGTCTTACATGAATTCCACTTCACACACTTAGTGCCCACTGACCGATCTCGCACTCATAGTGCTCGGTTAAAGGAATTCACACACACACAGTGCCTCTAATCATTCACATACATAGTGCTCTTATTCATTCGTTAATACACATTGATATGACTTAACCAAGTCTATAAACATCATGTATGTACACTTTTAAACATATCATCTCATTTAAATTTGAATTCGTATAGTAATGAGCACTTAAACTTTGCTCAAATTACCGGCACGAAGCCTACTAGGCACGAAGGCCCGAATACACGTCACCAGCATGATTACTCTTCGGGACCTAGCTAGGATATAACACCAGCACGAATGCTCTTTGGGGTTTAGCATGGATATATCACTAGCACGAATGCTCTTCGGAACTTAGCCCGGATACATCACTAGCACGAATGCTCCTCGGGACTTAGCCCGGATATATCACTAGCACGAATGCTCCTCGGGACTTAGCCCGGATGTACCACTAGCACGAATGCTCCTCGGGACTTAGCCCGGATGTATCACTAGCACGAATGCTCCTCGGGACTTAGCCCGGATGTATCACTAGCACGAATGCTTCTCGGGACTTAGCCCGGATATATCACTAGCACGAATGCTCCTCGGGACTTAGCCCAGATACATCACTAGCACGAATGCTCCTCGGGACTTAGCCCGGATATATCACTAGCACGAATGCTCCTCGGGACTTAGCCCGGATATATCACTAGCACGAATGCTCCTCGGGACTTAGCCCGGATATACCACTAGCACGAATGCTCCTCGGGACTTAGCCCGGATATATTACTAGCACGAATGCTCCTCGGGACTTAGCCCGGATATATCACTCTCAATTCTCATGTACATATACACATATAGCAATACACATTAGTATATCATTTACATTACTTGAATGCAAACACAACATGCTTATCGACCATTCAACTTCCAGTTCCATAGCCACATACAAAAATCACATTTATAGTCATAACACTCTTTCAAAATTGCATCACTTATACCCTTATAATTCAATCCAAATCGAAATTCAAATACGAGTACATGATACGTACCTGATCAACTTAATAATTTAGGCATATCTAAGTGAAGTTATATCGCAAATTCTCATAGTCAGAAGCTTGCTACAGCTCGATCAGGATCAAGATTCATTGCAATACAGCAAACACATTTTAATAGCCAAAAATCATCACACTATCATTTTATCACTTTATGGCATGTATAAATAGACTCACGCGTGCTACGTTAGTCCTAGAATCGACTAAACCGTAGCTCTGATACCAATAAAATGTAACACCCCTATCTCGTAACCGTCGCCGGAATAGGTAAGGGCATTACCGGACTTGTAACTCATGTCAGAACAGTAAAATTTTAAACTTTTTCTTGAAATAAAGATCATTCATTTAAATAAGTACTAAGCACAGCCAGAGATAAAATTTAAACTTCACTAAGTAAACATTCAAAAGATGCCATTTTCGCATGGCTTATATACATTAACCAAAAATTGTGACATCCCTAATTTGACCCTAGTTGGAAAGTGGTTTCGGGACCACAAAACCGAGTCATAAAAATAATTAATCGTCATATTCTATGTTTATTTTATGTGAATATGAATGTGTGAAAGTTTCATGCATTAATTTTGTCATTAGTATGTGAAATTTTGAAGAAGGGACTTAGGTGAGACTTTTGTGAAATAGGATAGGTAATTATAAAAGGATCTAATTGTGCATGAGGTTAAAAAAAATGTACTTGCATGTCAATTAGTCAAAATTTTTGTTAGTGGCCGGCCATGTTATGGATTTATGTATAAAATAATTATTTTGCTAATAATTAATATTACAAAATGAAATGATGAATAAAGATTAATAAAATATTGGGTGAGTGGGAGGAGAAACCAAAGTTGGTTCATCCTCACTCCACCATTGCCGTAACTTGAGGTGAGGAAGAGGAAAAATTTCTTTGTTTGATTTTTGGCCAAGTAGTTTGAAACTCTTGGTAAATATTTCTTTTCTTTCTTTATGCCATAAAAAGGGATGGTATATTAGGATATGAAGAGTGATAAATTGTTGTTAACTTGAAGGTTGAGATTAGTGTATGTTTAGAGGGAGGTGCCGAATTTTAAAAAAAAATGTGATAGGAAGAATTTAGAGGGCTGAATAATGCATGGTATATTACAAGGAGGACTTGCATGTCAAATGGACCACTATTAACTTAGTGGACGACAATGATGAATGTTGATAAATAAATATGTATTTTGTATTATAAAATAATAACCTAATGAATATTATATGGTTCCATGTTAGTATTATAATATTTAATGATATTATAAGAGGAATTATATGATTAATAAAAGAAAATAGGTGAGAAAAACAAAGCTTTCATCCATTCTTCTTTCATTCTGCCGAAATTTAAAGAACAAGTAAAACAAAAGGTTCTTGGATATTCGGCCTTGGTGTTTCTAATTGGAGGTATGTTTGTTTTTATTTCTTGATAATTTATGTGAATTTGAGTTAATTGTTAAGCTCCTTTCATAGCCCATGAATTAATATTTGTTATTGGTTTGAAATGATGCATTCGGTTATGGGTAGATTGGGTGTCTTTCAAAGTGTTAAATGTGTTGGAAATGGTTTGATAATGATGGTAGTTATGAGGTATAATCGGTCATGTAATTAGCTCAATTTGAAAATTTTGTTTGTTGTGTAAGTGCATGAGATACTTGGGTAAATGAATCGGTTTGAGTAATGCTTTAGTTGGGAATGTGTTTTTGCTAAAATGCAAAAATATATATATTCGAGTGGGTACTAATTATTATGAAATGGATGCAATGACAATGTATGTGATTGTATCTTACATTGAAATGATTAGTTTGTGCCTTAATTGTGGTTCGACAAGAAAGTATATTAGGTCATTATGGGTTTATTTATATGATAATGCTATAATTGTAGTATTGAATAATTGTAGACTTAGTTGGACTATGACATTTTGATTAATGCATCTGACTTTTGTGTCGGTCTTCAAATGGTATATTAATTGAAAGTATTGGTCAAATATTTAGGTAGCAGAATTGGATTAATTTGGTGATAAATTCAATTTATAATAAGTAGGATATTATACGTATATGAATCTGTGTTATGTAATTGCTGCAGTGACATGATGGTTTTAGTCTATTATTTAGGAATAAATGCAATTGTTGATTGTAGCCTAATAATGTGTTCGGTTGTGCATGAGTAGGGAATATATATATGGTGTTTAAATAACTAGTTATTAAGGTCATTTGTAGCTTAACTATATGATATACATGTATTAAATTAAATTGCCTATTTGATAAGTGATTAAATAGTAAATGATATTGGTTAAGTAATTAAATAAATCTATTTGTTTTATATTAAGCTCAAGAGCAAAGAGGGTCGAAGTTGGATAGGGGAAAAGAGAAAGTAATTGAGTAGCCTTTCCGCAACCGTCCAAGTATATCCGAGGTAAGTTTTAAGTGTTTAAAAGTTGAGTAAATTCAATTATAATAGGACATGATGAGTTGATTTAATAAGATAAGATGTGGCCATGATATGTTCTAAGCTCAAATGGTAAGTTCTTAAGTGTTTGAGCTTGGGAATTTAAGGGTAACTTGAAATAGTCTGCTTCGGACAGCAGCAGTAACGTGACTTTAGAAAATCACCATAAATTTATGGACTTGAATTAGAGGCTGAATGAGACATGAAATTAAAGCTTAATGAGTCTAGTTTCAAATGAAATCAAATACAACACATTTTGAATTCTGTAAAATGAGAAATTTGATTCGTAATGAAGAGTGGTCAGATTAGTCAAACAGTGAAACAGGTGAAACTTTAAGAAAAATCTGGTATTGATTGGCCAAACATAAAATTCTGGAAATTTTATGGATGGAAGATATACGAGTCTATATTCAGGAAAAATTAATGGAAAGTGATTTCGAGTTTTGTAGCTCCAGTTATAAATAATTTAGTGACTATTGCTCAGGAAAAACAGCTTGTGCTGAATTTGAGATTATGTTGTGAACCTTGATAAACTTGTTTTAGTTGCTCATAAGCTATTGATTAAACTCATACTTGAATTCTAAATCGTGATATTGTAAGTTTATGAGTATTTGAATATGAAATGATAGTAAGGCCTAATGGCCGATGTGATGAATGTGAAAGTGTATATACGTGATAGGGCCTAATGGCCGATGTGATGAATGTGAAAGTGTATATATGTGATAAGGCCTAATGGCCGATGTGATGAATGTGAAAGTGTATATATATGTGATAGGGCCTAATGGCCGATGTGATGAATGTGAAAGTGTATATATGAGATAGGACCTAATGGCCGATGTCATGAATGTGAAAGTGTATATATATGTGATAGGGCCTAATGGCCGATGTGATGAATGTGAAAGTGTATATATATGTGATAAGGCCTAATGGCCGATGTGATGAATGTGAAAGTGTATATACGTGATAAGGCCTAATGGCTGATGTGATGAATGTGAAAGTGTATATATGTGATAAGGCCTAATGGCCGATGTGATGAATGTGGAAGTGTATATATATGTGACAGGGCTGAGTGGCCAACGTGATGGATGTGAAAGTGTATAAATGTGATAAGTCCCGAAGGGCATTTGTGTCAGTACTATATCCGGGTTAAAACCCCGCAGGCTTTATGCGAGAATATCATCACTGATTAATGTCCTTAAGCTTCGTGCTCGTACTATATCCGAGCTCTAAAGACCCGATGACTACGTGTGGGGATTTTGTCCGGGTAAGACCCGATAACTTCGTGTGGAGATTATGTCCGGGTAAGACTTCGTAATAAGAATTGCTTATAAATATATTCAATGCGAAAGGTTAAACAGGTATGTACTCCAAGTTTATATGTGAGCTTGATTTGCACTAAATCATAAGGTAGTTATGTGATGCATACGAGAGCAATCTATGAGACTATTCCTATGATTATGTGACATCGGATCAGTGTGAGAGGTTCTGTGAAATCATACGATATATCTATGTCACATGAGCTCACTTTTATGTGAAAGTTTATCTGCCCATTGTATATGATGAGATGTGCATATTCGGTAAAGGGATGGTATGCCCGAAGGAAGAGTGAAATAAAAATACGAACAACTATGTTATAATTTGATTGTTATCTGTTGACAACTGCTTAAAACTTACTAAGCATTGTAATGCTTACTCCGTTTACTCTGTTTCCTCTGTTTTATATATCTCATTGCGAAGCTACAGGCTCGGGGATCGTCAGCAACTAGTCACACTATCACTATCCACTGTTTGGTACTGCTATGTTTTGGATTATCTTATGGCATGTATAAAATAGACTAGTGGCGGAAGAATATTTTGGTTAATATGTATAGCCATGCGAAAATGGCTTATATATGTTTGAGCATAATGTTATAATCATTTGGTATGGAATGGTTAATCGCTATCATAATTTGTGCTATTTATGCTAAAAGGGCTAGTTGAATCATGGAAACTATGAAATAGGTAAAGTCTACCTTAAAGGCAGATGCTGGCAGCAGCAGTGATATGGATTTGGAAAATCAGTAAAAATAGTAGGATTGGAATTAAATATTTAATAAAGTATGTAAACGAACCTTGATGAATCTATTTTCATAGGAAAGTAACGAAAGGATCATATGGACAGTATGTTAAGAGATATTCAGGTTCTCGTGAGACAGGGCCAGAACGGTTTCTGGATTCCCTGTTCCGACTTTGGAAATTCATTATAAATTAACCAGAGATAATAAGGAGTCATGCCATATATGTATAGATTCCTCTCTGAGTCTAGTTTCTACAGAAACAAACGGCATCAGTATTGGAGCTCTGTGCAGGTAGATATCCAAGTCGTAATGCGCAAAGGTCAGTGTAGTCGATCCCTGTAACATGGGAGACTTTGACTAATAAACTGTACTAGTTGGCCTGACCAAAAATTCTAGAAAAAAATATGTAGATGGCCATATGAGTTTAGTTTCAGGGAAAAATTACGAAAATGATTTTCGAGTTGTGAAAGTCAAGATATGATTTTTAAGGTGACAGTGTCGCAGTTAGCCAACTGCCTGGAAAATTTTAAAATGGATTGCGATAGTAAGCGAATTTAGTTTGTGAACCCCTCGTGTCCGACTCCGGTAACGGTCTCGGGTACGGGGTGTTACATTTTATTGGTATCAGAGCTACGGTTTAGTCGATTCTAGGACTAACGTAGCACGCGTGAGTCTATGTATACATGCCATAAAGTGATAAAATGATAGTGTGATGATTTTTGGCTATTAAAATGTTTGCTGTATTGTAATGAATCTTGATCCCGATCGAGCTATAGCAAGCTTCTGACTATGAGAATTTGCGATATAACTTCATTTAGATATGCCTAAATTATTAAGTTGATCAGGTACGTATCATGTACTCGTATTTGAATTTTGATTTGGATTGAATTATAAGGGTGTAAGTGATGCAATTTTGAAGGAGTGTTATGACTATAAATGTGATTTTTGTATGTGGCTATGGAACTGGAAGTTGAATGGTCGATAAGCATGTTGTGTTTATATTCAAGTAATGTAAATGATATACTAATGTGTATTGATATATGTGTATATGTATGTAGAGACGAAATTGTCGAATGTAAAAAGGCAGTGAAGCGTATAGAGTGGTTGGTTTTCAGCACTAAGTGTGCGGGCAATAAGTGTTCACGGTTGTGAGATTGGCACTAAGTGTGCGGGCAATAAGTGTTCACGGTTGTGTTCACGGTTGTGAGATTGGCACTAAGTGTGCGGGCAATAAGTGTTCACGGTTGTGAGATTGGCACTAAGTGTGCGGGCTTGAAATGCATGGCACTAAGTGTGCGAGTTTAAAGTACATGGCACTAAGTGTGCGTGGTTGATTATTAAGCACTATGTGTGTGAACCCACTATATATATATTTTCTATCAATTATTTATATTAAGGGTGCGACCTTACCGAGTCGATTTCGGACAGCGGAAAGGGGTAAGTTCTTGAGTAATAGAGCTTAAATTATGATTTGATTAGATCATGTTTTAAGCAAATCAAAATCATGCTCTTTGTGTGTGGCTATTGAGCCGAAATTGCAAGAGTGATAAGTGTCTTGTGTTTGAGTTTTGCTAATGAAAATGAAATACGAATGTGTCATGATTGATTGTTAATTGTGCATGGTTATTCGAATGATGTCCGGACTAAGTTCCGAAGAGCATTCGTGCTAGTGATGTATCCGGACTAAGTTTCGAAGAGCATTCGTGCTGGTGTTATATCCGGGCTAGGTCCCGAAGAGCAATCATGTTGGTGAAGTGTATTCGGGCCTTCGTGCCTAGTAGGCTTCGTGCCGGTAATTTGAGCAAAGTTTAAGTGTTCATTACTATACGAATTCAAATTTAAATGAGATGATATGTTTACAAGTGTACATACATGATGTTTATAGACTTGGTTAAGTCATTTCAATCTGTAATAACGAATGAATAAGAGCACTATGTGTGTGAATGATTAGAGGCACTGTGTGTGTGCGAATTCCTTTAACCGAGCACTATGAGTGCGAGATCGGTCAGTGGGCACTAAGTGTGTGAAGTGGAATTCATGTAAGACCTCGTCTGGGACGAAGGCATTGATTTGAGATAGTGTGTAAGACCATGTCTGGGACATGGCATCGGCTCGATATGTGAGAATATGTAAGACCATATCTAGGATATGGCATTGTAAGAGCTATATGTGCTTAATGAGTAACCGTAATGATTTCGAATGATTCAACAGATATATTTAAGATGATAAATTAAGTAAGATCAAAATAGGTGATACAGGTATGTACGGAAGGTACGAGAAAATCAGATGAAAGTAAAAAGATGGTGGATATGTTGTTAAGAAAAGAATTCATGTTATAAATGTGTTACGAATTTAGTCTATGGAATGCATGGTATATGAAGTCATATGTGCTATTGCTAAATGACCCCTATTTTTTTTATTTTTGTTGTTAATCGTATTCAAGAAATTATTTCGATTAAGTTCGACATTTGAAAGTCTGTAAGAATTCGTGATGAATGCTGATAATTTTGGATATATGGGTTAGGTGCTACAATAAATCCCATGCCGGTATACAATATGTGGGTTGATGATGTGAATTATACATGTTAATGTGTGCTTAATATGTGTTGAAATGCATTTGTGAATTAAATTAAGTGATTATTGCTTATGAAATTAAGAAAATGAGATATGTGTGCATACTTGTAGAAATGTTTATGCATTTGTTTTAAGATAAGAAAATGATTTTATAGACCGATGCGAAATCAGTAATGAATTACAATTGCTATCGATGAGCTAATGTTTATATGGATATAATTCAATAAGAGGACGTTATCCTAAACTATGCATCGGTAGAAATTTTCGGGGACGAAAATCCCTAAAGGGGGGAGAGTTGTGACATCCCTAATTTGACCCTAGTTGGAAAGTGGTTTCGAGACCACAAAACCGAGTCATAAAAATAATTAACCGTCATATTCTATGTTTATTTTATGTGAATATGAATGTGTGAAAGTTTCATGCATTAATTTTGTCATTAGTATGTGAAATTTTGAAGAAGGGACTTAGGTGAGACTTTTGTGAAATAGGATAGGTAATTATAAAAGGATCTAATTGTGCATGAGGTTAAAAAAAATGTACTTGCATGTCAATTAGTCAAAATTTTTGTTAGTGGCCAGCCATGTTATGGATTTATGTATAAAATAATTATTTTGCTAATAATTAATATTACAAAAATGAAATGATGAATAAAGATTAATAAAATATTGGGTGAGTGGGAGGAGAAACCAAAGTTGGTTCATCCTCACTCCACCATTGCCGTAACTTGAGGTGAGGAAGAGGAAAAATTTCTTTGTTTGATTTTTGGCCAAGTAGTTTGAAACTCTTGGTAAATATTTCTTTTCTTTCTTTATGCCATAAAAAGGGATGGTATATTAGGATATGAAGAGTGATAAATTGTTGTTAACTTGAAGGTTGAGATTAGTGTATGTTTAGAGGGAGGTGCCGAATTTTAAAAAAAATGTGATAGGAAGAATTTAGAGGGCTGAATAATGCATGGTATATTACAAGGAGGACTTGCATGTCAAATGGACCACTATTAACTTAGTGGACGACAATGATGAATGTTGATAAATAAAATATGTATTTTGTATTATAAAATAATAACCTAATGAATATTATATGGTTCCATGTTAGTATTATAATATTTAATGATATTATAAGAGGAATTATATGATTAATAAAAGAAAATAGGTGAGAAAAACAAAGTTTTCATCCATTCTTCTTTCATTCTGTCGAAATTTAAAGAACAAGTAAAACAAAAGGTTCTTGGATATTCGGCCTTGGTGTTTCTAATTGGAGGTATGTTTGTTTTTATTTCTTGATAATTTATGTGAATTTGAGTTAATTGTTAAGCTCCTTTCATAGCCCATGAATTAATATTTGTTATTGGTTTGAAATGATGCATTCGGTTATGGGTTGATTGGGTGTCTTTCAAAGTGTTAAATGTGTTGGAAATGGTTTGATAATGATGGTAGTTATGAGGTATAATCGATCATGTAATTAGCTCAATTTGAAAATTTTGTTTGTTGTGTAAGTGCATGAGATACTTGGGTAAATGAATCGGTTTGAGTAATGCTTTAGTTGGGAATGTGTTTTTGCTAAAATGCAAATATATATATATTCGAGTGGGTACTAATTATTATGAAATGGATGCAATGACAATGTATGTGATTGTATCTTACATTGAAATGATTAGTTTGTGCCTTAATTGTGGTTCGACAAGAAAGTATATTAGGTCATTATGGGTTTATTTATATGATAATGCTATAATTGTAGTATTGAATAATTGTAAACTTAGTTGGACTATGACATTTTGATTAATGCATCTGACTTTTGTGTCGGTCTTCAAATGGTATATTAATTGAAAGTATTGGTCAAATATTTAGGTAGCAGAATTGGATTAATTTGGTGATAAATTCAATTTATAATAAGTAGGATATTATACGTATATGAATCTGTGTTATGTAATTGCTGCAGATAAATGAATAAATGACATGATGGTTTTAGTCTATTATTTAGGAATAAATGCAATTGTTGATTGTAGCCTAATAATGTGTTCGGTTGTGCATGAGTAGGGAATATATATATGGTGTTTAAATAACTAGTTATTAAGGTCATTTGTAGCTTAACTATATGATATACATGTAATAAATTAAATTGCCTATTTGATAAGTGATTAAATAGTAAATGATATTGGTTAAGTAATTAAATAAATCTATTTGTTTTATATTAAGCTCAAGAGCAAAGAGGGTCGAAGTTGGATAGGGAAAAGAGAAAGTAATTGAGTAGCCTTTCCGCAACCGTCCAAGTATATCCGAGGTAAGTTTTAAGTGTTTAAACGTTGAGTAAATTCAATTATAATAGGACATGATGAGTTGATTTAATAAGATAAGATGTGGCCATGATATGTTCTAAGCTCAAATGGTAAGTTCTTAAGTGTTTGAGCTTGGGAATGTAAGGGTAATTTGAAATAGTCTGCTTCGGACAGCAGCAGTAACGTGACTTTAGAAAATCACCATAAATTTATGGACTTGAATTAGAGGCTGAATGAGACATGAAATTAAAGCTTAATGAGTCTAGTTTCAAATGAAATCAAATACAGCACATTTTGAATTCTGTAAAATGAGAAATTTGATTCGTAATGAAGAGTGGTCAGATTAGTCAAACAGTGAAACAGGGGAAACTTTAAGAAAAATCTGGTATTGATTGGCCAAACATAAAATTCTGGAAATTTTATGGATGGAAGATATACGAGTCTATATTCAGGAAAAATTAATGGAAAGTGATTTGGAGTTTTGTAGCTCCAGTTATAAATAATTTAGTGACTATTGCTCAGGAAAAACAGCTTGTGCTGAATTTGAGATTATGTTGTGAACCTTGATAAACTTGTTTTAGTTGCTCATAAGCTATTGATTAAACCCATACTTGAATTCTAAATCGTGATATTGTAAGTTTATGAGTATTCGAATATGAAATGATAGTAAGGCCTAATGGCCGATGTGATGAATGTGAAAGTGTATATACGTGATAGGGCCTAATGGCCGATGTGATGAATGTGAAAGTGTATATATGTGATAAGGCCTAATGGCCGATGTGATGAATTTGAAAGTGTATATATATGTGATAGGGCTTAATGGCCGATGTGATGAATGTGAAAGTGTATATATGAGATAGGACCTAATGGCCGATGTCATGAATGTGAAAGTGTATATATATGTGATAGGGCCTAATGGCCGATGTGATGAATGTGAAAGTGTATATATATGTGATAAGGCCTAATGGCCGATGTGATGAATGTGAAAGTGTATATACGTGATAAGGCCTAATGGCTGATGTGATGAATGTGAAAGTGTATATATGTGATAAGGCCTAATGGCCGATGTGATGAATGTGGAAGTGTATATATATGTGACAGGGCTGAGTGGCCAACGTGATGGATGTGAAAGTGTATAAATGTGATAAGTCCCGAAGGGCATTTGTGTCAGTACTATATCCGGGTTAAAACCCCGCAGGCTTTATGCGAGAATATCATCACTGATTAATGTCCTTAAGCTTCGTGCTCGTACTATATCCGAGCTCTAAAGACCCGATGACTACGTGTGGGGATTTTGTCCGGGTAAGACCCGATAACTTCGTGTGGAGATTATGTCCGGGTAAGACTTCGTAATAAGAATTGCTTATAAATATATTCAATGCGAAAGGTTAAACAGGTATGTACTCCAAGTTTATATGTGAGCTTGATTTGCAGTAAATCATAAGGTAGTTATGTGATGCATACGAGAGCAATCTATGAGACTATTCCTATGATTATGTGACATCGGATCAGTGTGAGAGGTTATGTGAAATCATACGATATATCTATGTCACATGAGCTCACTTTTATGTGAAAGTTTATCTGCCCATTGTATATGATGAGATGTGCATATTCGGTAAAGGGATGGTATGCCCGAAGGAAGAGTGAAATAAAAATACGAACAACTATGTTATAATTTGATTGTTATCTGTTGACACTGCTTAAAACTTACTAAGCATTGTAATGCTTACTCCGTTTACTCTGTTTCCTCTGTTTTATAGATCTCATTGCGAAGCTACAGGCTCGGGGATCGTCAGCAACTAGTCACACTATCACTATCCACTGTTTGGTACTGCTATGTTTTGGATTATCTTATGGCATGTATAAAATAGACTAGTGGCGGAAGAATATTTTGGTTAATGTGTATAGCCATGCGAAAATGGCTTATATATGTTTGAGCATAATGTTATAATCATTTGGTATGGAATGGTTAATCGCTATCATAATTTGTGCTATTTATGCTAAAAGGGCTAGTTGAATCATGGAAACTATGAAATAGGTAAAGTCTACCTTAAAGGCAGATGCTGGCAGCAGCAGTGATGTAGATTTGGAAAATCACTAAAAATAGTAGGATTGGAATTAAATAGTTAATAAATTATGTAAACGAACCTTGATGAATCTATTTTCATAGGAAAGTAACGAAACGATCATATGGACAGTATTTTAAGAGATATTCAGGTTCTCGTGAGACAGGGCCAGAATGGTTTCTGGATTCCCTATTCCGACTTTGGTAATTCATTATAAATTAATCAGAGATAATTAGGAGTCATGCCATATATGTATAGATTCCTCTCTGAGTTTAGTTTCTATAGAAACAAACGACATCAGTATTGAAGCTCTGTGCAGGGAGATATCCAAGTCGTAATGCGCAAAGGTCAGTGTAGTCGATCCCTGTAACATGGGAGACTTTGACTAATAAACTGTACTAGTTGCCCCGGCCAAAAATTCTAGAAGAAAATATGTAGATGGGCATATGAGTCTAGTTTCAGGGAAAAATTACGAAACTGATTTTCGAGTTGTGAAACTCAAGATATGATTTTTAAGGTGACAGTGTTGCAGTTAGCCAACTGCCTGGAAAATTTTAAAATGGATTGCGATAGTAAGCGAATTTAGTTTGTGAACCCCTCGTGTCCGACTCCGGCAACGGTCTCGGGTATAGGGTGTTACAAAATATTCTTCCGCCACTAGTCTATTCTATACATGCCATAAAATAGTTCTAAACATAACAGTAACAAGCAGTGGATAGTGATAGTGTGACTAGTTGCTGACGATCCCTGAGCCTGTAGCTTCGCAATGAGATCTATAAAACAGAGGAAACAGAGTAAACGGAGTAAGCATTACAATTCTTAGTAAGTTTTAAGCAGTGTCAACAGATAACAATCAAATTATAACATAGTTGTTCGTATTTTTATTTCACTCTTCCTTCGGGCATACCATCCCTTTACCGAATATGCACATCTCATCATATACAATAGGCAGATAAACTTTCACATAAAAGTGAGCTCATGTGACATAGATATATCGTATGATTTCACATAACCTCTCACACTGATCCGATGTCACATAATCACAGGAATAGTCTCATAGATTGCTCTCGTATGCATCACATAACTACCTTATGATTTAGTGCAAATCAAGCTCACATATATACTTGGAGTACATACCTGTTTAACCTTTCGCATTGAATATATTTATAAGCAATTCTTATTACGAAGTCTTATAGCTTTAACCTCTACTCGGATTATCGGTGAGACCTTTAGCTCAGACAAAATCTCCACACGTAGTCATCGGGTCTTACCCGGACATAATCTCCACACGTAGTCATCGGGTCTTTAGAGCTCGGATATAGTACGAGAACGAAGCTTACGGACATTAATCAGTGATAATATTCTCGCATAAAGCCTGCGGGGTTTTAACCCGGATATAGTACTGACACAAATGCCCTTCGGGACTTATCACATTTATACACTTTCACATCCATCACGTTGGCCACTCGGCCCTGTCACATATATACACTTTCACATTCATCACATCGGCCATTAGGCCTTATCACATATATACACTTTCACATTCATCACATCGGCCATTAGGCCTTATCACATATATACACTTTCACATTCATCACATCGGCCATTAGGCCTTATCACATATATATACACTTTCACATTCATCACATCGGCCATTCGGCCTTATCACATATATACACTTTCACATTCATCATATCGGCTATTAGGCCTTATCACATATATACACTTTCACATTCATCACATCGGCCATTCGGCCTTATCACATATATATACACTTTCACATTCATCACATTGGCCATTCGGCCTTATCACATATATATACACTTTCAGATTCATCACATTGGCCATTCGGCCTTATCACATATATACACTTTCACATTCATCATATCGGTCATTAGGACTTATCACATATATACACTTTCACATTCATTCAAATATACTTCACATACCACATATACTATCATGTACAGACTTGGTCTTGGCCGAATCTACATCCATCACTTTCCAATGAATAATTCAATTTTACGCCATACTATCATTTCATATTAGAATACTCATAAGCTTACAATATCACGATTTAGAATTCAAGTATGGGTTTAATCACTAGCTTATGAGCAACTAAAACAAGTTTTATCCATGTTTACAACAAAATCACATATTCACTACGAGCTGTTTTCCTGAGCAATGGTCACTAAATTATTTATAACCGGAGCTACAAAACTCCAAATCACTTGCCGTTAATTTTTCCTGAATGTAGACTCGTATATATTCCATCCATAAAATTTCAAGAATTTTAGGTTTGTCCAATAAATACCAGATTTTTCTTAAAGTTTCCCCTGTTTCACTGTTTGACTAATCTGACCACTCTTCACTACGAATCAAATTTCTCATTTTATAGAATTCAAAATGTGTTGTATTTGATTTCATTTGAAACTAGACTCATTAAGGAGTCTAAGCATATAAATTTTATCTTATAACCATTTTTGTACAATTTATAATGATTTTCTAAAAACAGAACAGGGGATTTCGGAGTCGTTCTGACACAGTCCTGCACAACTTTAAATATCTCTTTATAGGCAATTTCTTTGCTTACACGGTCTCTTTTATAAGAAACTAGACTAACTAAGCTTTGATTACATATTTTATTCAGCCTATAATTCCACACCAACAATTTATAGTGATTTTCTAAAATCACGTTACTGCTGCTGTCCAAAGCAAATTATTACAATTTGCTCTTAAATTTCCAAGTCCAAACACTTATGAACTTACCATTTGAGTTTAAGACATATCATGGCCACATCATATCTTATTAAATCAACTCATTATGTCCTATTATGATTGAATTTACTCAACGTTAAATCACTTAAAACTTACCTCGGATATTTTGAATAGTTGCGGATGGACTACTCGATTGCTTTTTCTTTTCCTTTATCTGATTTTGACCCTCTTAGCCCTTGAGCTTGATTCAAACAAATAGATCTTATTTAATAACTTATCAAATTAGCTATTCGATTAAATACATATATATTATACAATTAAGTGCGAATGATTTTATTAACTAGTTATTCAAGCATTATACACATGCTCTACTCATGCCCCATCGAACATAATACTAGCTTAATACCTTGCATATTAGGATTTCATAGACATCATTTAGTTTCACATAATACACATATTGTCCCAAATCGACACAAGAGTCAAACGCATCACTCAAAATGCCGAAATCCAATTAAGTCTACCATTATAGCATTATCATATTTATGTACTTGGTAAGTTGGGTTTGAACACGTTTGGCACTAGGTGTCCAACCAAATATTCCTTGAACACTAAACTCAATTTATAATCTTTCCTAATTAAAACATTTAACACCGACTAGACATGTTTACAAGCCTAGGCTGAATATTATTTTAGACATTCGAGAAATCATTTCTCAACTCAACTAAATTTTGTATATCACACTCAAATATTCACACTAGTTTATTTTAACATTATAGCTGAAACCCTTAATTGACTAACACAACCTCTTAATTCAATATAAACACGCATACATATATATATATACAGCCTAAATCCTTTTCTTAACTCGTGATTCACTAACTTGGGAGTTATTTTCTAACAAATTTTAACTTACTCTAATACCGAATGCTACTCAAGCTTTAAGCTCATGTCCTTTCATTATTAAGCAAATGTTATAACATAACTAACATCCCTTTTTCAATTTGAACATCAACACATAAAGAAATTAAACACAAAGATTCATAGCCGAAACCTATACATAACATCATTCAAGGTTTAATCCCCTAAATTCATGCACAAAGCCGAACCTATTGAGAGATGTATATAAAACAATATCTAGTTAGTACATTCAAGCACCTACGGCATTCCATTCAATTTAATACTAAGACAAACCAAAAGATTTATTCATGTAAATTCAAAAATTTCAAGTTCATCTCTTTCACATATAAATACCAAAAATTAAGTATTTACTAGCTTAAACTCTATTAAACCTTAAAACATCAATCTATCCCCTACCATTTTCCCCCATGGCCGAATGCTCAAGACACCATAAAACTAAAAATTTTGTCATGGGCTATGTAATGAACTTAATATCTAACTCAAAATATGCTAAAAAAAATCCATAAGCTAACATGAATTTCTCACCTTATTCATGACTTAGAATCACTGAATGGTTGCTCCCTCTCTCCCTCTTAGAATCGGCCAAGAAGAAACAAGAATAAAGACTTGTTTCTTTCACCCCTTTCCTTCTTTTCTTTACTTTATTTCTAACCTTTTATTTTATTCCATCCTCCATACTAATATGGCACCTAGTTAATTAAAGTTAATATAAAATTCACACTTGATTATACAATTTGTAGCATGGCCGGCCACTACCTATAGTTTGGCTAATTTGACATGCAAGGACAAGCACTTTCCCACATATACTAATAGGCCACTTTAGCACTTGCCTAGCATATTTCTAAATTGTCTCACATAAGTCCCTACTATTAATTTTCACATACACTGACCAAATTGAAGTATGAAACTATCACACAAGCATTTACTCACATCATAAACACAGAATATAACCTTTAATTATTTATAAGACTCGGTTTCGTGGTCCCGAAACCACTTTCCGACTAGGGTCACTTTAGGGGTGTCACAAGTATAGTACACTTCCTCCAATCATAATAAACCCATCCCCATGCAATATGTCATGCGTCATGTCATAATATCATACATGTATGCAAAATTTCATGCTCGGCTACTATCAACAACTCATAGGGGCATATCAGTCATTTTACCTCATAGGGGCATAACTGTCATTTCATCAATTGCGATCTATGTATACTTACCGACCCAACAGTAGGTCCACAGTCGTCTTGGGTGACCCGTGCAACCTTAACAGTCAAACAGTGAAAAATGGGCCCAAGGCCCATAATGCAGACCCGCACACCTATGAGGCCCACAAAGCCCAAAAATGGCTTTAGCCGTGTGAACTACATAGCTTGGCCTAACAACCTGTGTGGGGCCCACACGGCCCGTTTGGCCCAACATGGCTCAAAGCAGCCTAAGGCCATGAAAACGCTCATGGTGGCCTCTACGATCAAATGCCTCATTTATGCGTTCAGTTTACCACACGAGCACTCCAACCTATTAGAAATAGAAGCTTTAGTTAAATACCTAACAAATGAGTTGAAAGGAACCCTAGCCAATACTTGTTCAAGAGATTACCAACTACTCACCTTGATCGATCACACTAAAACCGTTGCAAGAAGTCGCTTACAATCCTCAAAGACCACCTGCAACCCAATCACAACTTGTTAACTATTATCCTACACGTAAGCCATTGAACCAAGTATATAGTACTTTTCGAATGCGCTAAGCCAGAAAAGGAGGAAAGTAATTTGGCCCACACCCCCAACAGAAGCCGAAAGGCAAGTTTTGACAGAAGCAAGGCTAATACAACCACTTCCCTAGCAAAAATCGGTAACATAGAAGGGTGTTAAGTATAATAGACTATCACAACAGAAAGAGGGAAGAAAACAATAATTGAGCACTCAAATCTGTGATGGAATATTTGACTAATCAACATAAAAGTGTAAAGAAAAGAGAACCGAAAGAATGAAATGAGAGGAGGTGCATTCGGTTTTCACAATACAAGAAAGGATGCTCGATAAAAGCCGAAGGAAATGAGAGAGAAGAGAAAGGGATATTCGACCACTACACAAAAAAGGATGATGATGGCACAGAACTGATTAAGAGGGGAAGAATGTATTCAGTTTAGGGTACAAGTATGAGCACGTTAGGTAGAATAATAAATGAAAAGAGAATTGGCTAACAGTAGAGAAATGGTAAAAAGGGAAGACAAAATCTAAAAGAATGCAGAAAAAAAATACCCAAATGGTCAAGGTAGCATTTGGCCTCAAACAAAAATGAAATGAAGCAAAAAGGGTTAGCCACCAAAATAGAGAGCACTTGACAGTCACAGAGCCGAATTCTGAGTGTTGGGAGTCCAAAATCGGTACTAACACTCCCCTCCTTCAAAATCCCTTGATTTCCTCCTAAAACCTTTCCACTATAATCTCCTCAACCACCAATTTCAAACTCCACTGCCCCAGCAAAGTTTCGGTCAACCTCTACCACTCACACGGTAAGAGCAACAAAATAAACACCCTTTGCACCCAGCAAGACTCAAACTCAAGTCTCCTAGAAACAGTAACACACCACTATTCCCTAGAAGATGTAAGCATGCTCGGGGCATCCTCGAATGCAAATCAAGAACTAATCGAGCTTTCAAAAGTCCCCATGACTCAAGCTCGAACCAAGCAATTTCAAGACACTTTATCAGTCTTGGTGATGCGCATTTTGGAAGAGAACAAGGCCCTAGATGTTGGAGAAGCTAAATACAACTCCTTGAAGACTTATTGCACTCTTTTACAAGCCGACTTTAGCTCCTCTCCAGCTTTCCCAGCTCTATTCAACTCCAATCAGCTCACTTGAACTCGTTTCAGCTCGTTTGAGCTCGACTTTAGCTCGTTTCAGCTCATTTCTTTTCTTTTACAATAAACTAAGTTTTAACTTTGTTTTTAATTAAATTTGCTATAGCTCATGCCAATTTCTCTAGCTCAAATTAGTCCATTAAGTATTTTTTATTATTTGAGCTAGCCGAATTTAATATGCTAGTTGGATTTTAATTAATATGTCTGAATTTAGTTAGTGTCATTTAAGTTGTTAGTTGCTGTTTAATTATTATTAAATGATATAATTAAATGTGTTCATGTCTTTGTAGGTTCAGTCGATTATGGAGGTACATTAAAAGCTAGGTGCATGTACGAACAAGTTCAATGCATTGGGAAATTCATGCATGTTTCGCTTCAATGTTTGGGGGAATTAAGTTCATGTTCATGGACGGCTTGGATACATGTATATGGATTAATGCCATACATTCCTACTTGGATGATACAACGAATCCATGAAGATACATTCACTTTGGACGTCACACATACATGAATAGAAAGCATTTAATGAATGTTCATGTACGGCCAGATTCAAGTCCCTCTTCTAGTTCCATGCATGGCTGAATGTATGTGGATGAACCATTGGTGTTCCTAAGTGCTTATTTGGCCAAAGGGTAGCTGCAAATTAATTTCTAAATTCAATTCATGAATGAAGCCTAAGAGAAGATGCATGGACAACAAGCTACAACGAATGGGAGAATACATCTAGTTCTTGATCCATGAATCGTTTGCTGCCCAAATGACTTCCCTAGGTGTCTATTCGGCCAAAAGACACTTCTTTAATGCTCTAATCAATCAATGGATGAATTTAGACAAGCTATTAAGCTGCCATTCATTCACATTCATCCAAGTCAATTTTGCTTAACCATGAAGCTGCCCATTGAAGTTCCAATCAGCCGAATGTGGACTTAACCCTTTAATGATTTATTCTAGAATATTCTAGTGTATTCTTAGCTAAATTACTTAGCCTTTAAGCTAGATAACTTGACCATTCGGCTTAGCGCTAAGCCTTTATTCTAGAATATTCTAGTGTATTCTTAGTTTGTTTATTTCTTTGTAAAAGGACTTTTGCCAAATTATTGAATAAACATTGTTCTTGTGAGGTTGCTTCCTCTCATATCTTGTTCAAGTTTCGAAAGACTTATCTAGTCTGTGCTAGTGGTGTCAATCGACCTTGTTTGAACTTATCACCATTCTTGGTGTGGCATTCACCTATCCTTCTATCCATCTTTCCACCTTAACAATATAGGAATCGGGGTGACACTTTTTAGTGTTAAATCATTCCTAACGTTAGGTTCGTTAGTCCATCTCCACTTTCCCAAATTCTTTCATCACCAAAACCGAACCACCTTTCCAACAACCATCTTTTCTACCCTTAGCCGAACCTATCACTATTCTTACACTTATTTCAAACCTTCCGCTTGTTCAAACCTATCCATTCACTTCAACTTCCAAAACTGAGGCATGAACAACTCTTCTCGTTTACGATCGGGCAACTATGTGAATTCGACTCAACCACCCGAGCTGGATCACATCGCTAGACCAGCAGGCTTTTTATGACATGTTTTACCCATTTTTATTTAAGAGCCTGCTATTTAGAGCCAAGGGTTTATCCATGCAAACACAAAATTTTGCATAAGCCTAAGCTTGAACCCAAGACTTCTCAGACACTTCCTAGAGCACACAACCACTGAAGCAGATACACAATTGTGTAACACAACATACAAAAATAAATACTTAGCTTTTTGGGGCGTTACAACATTTGAACTATTTGAATTCATTGGATACGAGTGACATGTTACTGGGACTACCGTATTGGTGGAGCTCCTGTATTTGTTGCGGACTCACCACAGCTCATAAGAGCTTACTGTTTCAGCTCATTGGAGCTTACCAATTTAGCTCAAAAGAGCTTATTGCTCAGCTCAACAGAGCTTACCATTTTTAGCTCAATAGAGCTTACTGTTTATCAGCTCAGGAGGAGCTTACCGACCATGACTCGAAAGAGCATGTATGATGATAAGTTGACAGATTACTGACATTGTTCACTCGACTATCCTTTGAAGTTGTAATAGGTTCAACGGGCCTAAATAATGTTATATAAATGAGTTACGGTTTATAAATGTTATTAATGTTATACATGATATATGAATCTAGAAAGATAAGAAGCATTGTATTAATGGATGATTTCATGTATGTTTACAATGACTAACATTTGATGAATACTTGTGATTAGGTGTTGGTTAATTGAATTGGTTGCATATTTATATTGCTTTGATTATGTATAAATGGTAAGTTTAATTCTGAATTATAGGGCTTACTAAGCTATAAGCTTACTCAGTTTCTTTTTCTATGTTTTATAGAGGTTCGTTAGCTCACTTGTTCCGGACAAGTTGGAGTTTCACGTCACAGTATCCAATTTTCGATTGGTATTTTGAACTTATGAATATATGTAAATATGGCATGTATAGGATAGTTTAAATGATGTTAGTTATGATACTTGACAACTTGATTTTTGGTATGTTTTTGTGTATAAGCTAAGCCATATGATTTGACTTATTTGGTATCATGTTTTGGTTGTATATATGTGTGTTTGAATATGGTAAGTTTTAGTATGGAAATTTTTGAATGAAAATATGCTAGTAATTTATTGATATGCATTTGTTAGATGAATGGATATTGCATGGTATTAAATAGGTAATTGCATAACAAGTTGAATTGGTACATATTGTATATGAAGTGGTTATGAAATGTTTGCCAATTGGGTTATGAAAATGTGGTAAAAAATGATTGTAAATGCTTGTGTTATAAGGTGGCAAAATGGCTTTGCAAATGGCCTATTTTTGTCCACAAGGGTAGAGACATGGACGTGTGTCTCAGCCGTGTGCGACACACGGTTAAGTTACACAGCTGTGCATCTCCTGGGGTACCCTATAAATTATGTCAGTATACCCTACAGGTTTAACACGGCTTAGACACAAGGGTGTGTCTATTGGCCGTGCGCGTCACATGGATTCACACACGGAGGTGTGATTGACCATGTGACATAAGTTGGTATACCCCCCTAAATGGCACATGGCTTAGCACACGGGCATGTGGTTGGCCGTGTAACCCAAGTCAGTATCCTCTCCAGTTTTCACACGGCCTGGCACATGGGCGTGTTCTCGGCCATGTGACACAAGTCAGTATGTATTCCTTATTTCCACACAATCTAAGACACGGGCGTGTCTATTAGCCCTGTGCGGCACATGACCTGTTCACACGGCATGTGATATTTGAAATGTTGAAAATTTTATAAGTTTCAAAAATTTTTATATGTTATCAATTTAGTCCCGAATGCATGATTAAGGTTTTGTATGCTTGATTTAAGTATATAATGAATGTGAATGAGTGATGTTTACTGAAATGTAATACTATTTGATAAATTATCATTTCAGACTGAGTTATAAGTTTGGTAATGCCTCTTAACCTATTCCGGCGACGGTTACGAGTTAAGGGTGTTACATATAGTGACCGATGAAACCAAATGTCTCTCGCCAGTTATAGAGTCTAAGTCAACTCGTTTGGAATGGAGTCAACTTGGTTATAGGAAGGAAAAAGGTATGACCATTGCGTTGAAGAGATGCTCTCTTTTGGATGTAAGTTTTGAAACGTTAGGGCACTGTGTTCATGAAAATCAGACCTGGTTTAGTTTTGATTTGGTAGTGCACAAGTCGAAGGCTAAAAGTCTTCTAGCTTCTAAAGCACATATTTGACTCAGTTAATTCCTTGTATAGTTCAAGTTAGGTCCGTGGCGGGCTTTGGCATTGTAGAAATATGAACAAGGTGGAGATTTGTTGAGTATGACTCATATTTCCATCAAATTTGAGAGGTAATCCCCTAGTTAAACTCTGTTTATTTGTTTCATTTGAACTTTGATTAGTCTAGATTACTTTATTATTATTTGACCTATGAATTTAGCCTATAAATAAGCTCTTTTACAACTTTAGAAAACACCCATTAAAGATTAGAACTCATAACACTTTTTGAGAATTTGTGTTTACGTTTTGAGGATTCTTTGTTTTTGGGTTTCGAGGTTTAGTTTTTTATCTCCATCTTTTGTACTCTTCGTTCTTTTGTCATTATAGTAAAATTATCTTTACCCGTGGTTTTTTATTCTCTTTGGAGGGGTTTTTCCATGTTAAATCTGTGTGTTCAATTTCTCAATTTCTTCCTCTATTGTTTACTTGTTCATTGCTTAATCGGGTTGATCCCCAACAGAATTTTATATCTGGGCTATGTCGATTGTATGTTGAATATTTGGTCCATTATGGAATATCATACTGCTTGGGAATTTAAATATTGGTAATTGATTTGAACCAAATTTTTCCAAAGTAATCACTTGGACTATGGACTTTGGTTTGAATTGTGATTCTACTTATAAGTTGCCAAGAGTTCATATTTACTTCATATGTTGTTATTATATTGTATTATTCTTATGGTATTATAGTTTTATTGGGATTATATTAGATCTTCAATTATAAGCAAGTCTTGAAATTAAAGTCTATATATTTGACAGACTTGTTTAGGAAGATGTACTAAGAGTTAGGCATCGAATCTATTGTGAGAATATTTTGTAAGAGTGCTTCTTTTAGTAAAATTTTCTGTTGTGGTTTTACTTGTTGTGATCACAATAGGTGATCATAGTGGTGAGAGTATTGTATCTTTAAAGTGTAAGGGTGAGGGAAACGATCACAGGTTGTGTGATTGAGTAAGTTCCCTTTATACTTGTTGAAGAGAATGCATATTTCTCACTCAGGTTGGGTTCACTGATGTAGGGAAACTAAACTATGTAATCATCTTCTTATATTTTATGTGATTATTGTTTTTCATATAGTGCATGAAGGAGTGACCACCATTTCAAGCACTATCTCATGCACCAATTTAGTTATGTAGCTTCTACTTTTAACAATGCCCTTTTGTTAACGTAAATATTTTTGTTTAAAAAATTAGAACATTTATTTTTATTTAATCTTTAATAATTTAATTTTGTTACTAAAAAATTTATTTAAGTTTATTACTTTTAAAATATGAATATATAACTTATATTTTTAATATTTATATTATAATAATTATATATTTATTTTTATAAAATAAATTATATAAATGTAAATACAAATATGAATATCATAACATAATTTTGTAATATATAATTATAAAAAAGTAGAATCGAATTTTTCTATAAAGAATTCATTCAGATTTATGATTTGAAAGTTTGAATCATCCAAACTAAATTTTAAATAAATTTCATTTACTACTCCAACTCGTTTTTTTAATATAATAATATTTTTATTCATTTTTTAATATAATGTCTATAATTAAGCATAAATTTTTTAATTTTTAAATAAAAAATAAATACACTTTAACACATTTATACTTACATTCTCTTATATAGATAATAATTAATAATATTAATATGAACCAAACTAAAAATCACTTTAACTTATGAAGTATTTTAAATATCACACAACTTTCAGAAAGTAAGGTCTGTGTGGCATTCCTGTGAAACAAAACCAAGCTCATGACTACCATTTGTTGTCTTTATTAATTCACTTTTGTTGGCTTCGCATTCCAAAAATGTAAAACATTCCTTACCATCATCAATTATTAACTTCCTCGTTAATTTTTAAGTGCCTCCTCCTCTTCCTCCTCCTCCTCCTCCTCCTCCTCCTCCTCCTTCACTTAAAAAAAAAACCTCTTCAATTTTATGAAATTAATTAAATAACTTGTTATATCTTTTATTTTTACTATAATCAAACCTCGACTTGAGAAATCTATTATTTTTCCAAAAGATGTTATATTATAATAATGATATATATATATATATATTTATTTTTATAAATTAATAAAATTGTACACCTTATAATATTTGAACTAAATATAATAAGAATATCAAGCTTTCAATTTTACCATTTAAATTGAAGCATCATTTGATTCTTTCATAAACTTTTAATAAATATATTTATTATACAAAATTTCATTATGGTGTGCTATGATGTAATTCATCTAAATTTTTTATTCCTGACACTCTTATTATATAAATTTATTGCATTTTAAAAATAAAATTTTAGCATTTATTTGAGTAAAATAAAAAATAAATAGTTGAAGGGTTTTTATTTAGTAATTTAGAATAGGTTTAATACGCTCCTAATCTTTATATTTTTCATGTATTTGAAATTTAATTAATATATTTTTAATCTAAAATTTTAATTTTGATATTTTTTTATTTAATAAAATGAAATTCAATTATAATATCATCAAAGAAATTTCATTAAATTAAATAATATAGTATATTTTAAATAAAAAAAACTTGTCATGCCTACATCTTAAATAAAAAACATAATCCAATTTGGGGAAAATAATGTGAGGCGTTGAGGATTGAATTTCAATCATTAAATAAAAATAGCTCTAAATTTCTGAAATTTAATGAGAGGTACAGAGATGAGGGTAATTAGACCATTAAAATGCTATATACTCTAAAAGACATGCCTACATCTTCGCCACCTAACGTAACTAAATCCTAAAAAAATCCTCCATAAAAGCTTACCTCAAAACCAACTCTTCCTTGTCCTTGAAGGTTAAGTGCTTTGATATTTATCTTCCAGGATCTATGTTCCATAGCTGCTATTACGATCTTTTAAAATATCCTCCCTTATAATTTTTTTCTCATTTAATTAATTTTTTTAAAATGTCCGTTGTTCATATTTTTCTTCCCGTTTCCCTCGTCATTTTTTTAGCCATTTTTTCTTCCGCTCATCACGACCATGAAAAATCAACTCCATCTCAAATCTACCATGCATGTCAGGCCACCCGCTTCGCGGAACTCTGTGAAACCTCCCTAACACAATTATCCCACCTCCCTCCCAACACAACCTCCCGTCAAATCATCCAATCCACCATTTCTGTCTCTGACCACAACCTCAAAACTGGACAATCCATGGTAAAATCCATCCTTAACACCTCCAAGGGAAACCTTAACCGCACCAATATCGCCACCATCTGTTTGGATATCCTTTCTTACTCAAGCTACCGCATCAAATCAGCCCATTATGCGTTAACACATGGGAATATAAAAGATGCCCGTGCATGGATGAGCGCGGCTCTTGGCTACCAACAAAATTGTTGGGGGGCGCTCAAGTACGTAAATGACACCAAATTGGTTGTTGACACCATGTTGTTTTTGGACTCTCTAGTACATCATAGCAGCAACGCATTAAGCATGATGGTCGCCTATGATAATTACGGGGAGGACACCACCTTATGGACCCCGCCCAAAACAGAACGGGACGGATTTTATGAGAAGGGGTCGGGTGGGAAGCTGGAGTTGAGATTTAATGGAGGTTTCCCGTTAAATTTGGAGGTGGATGTAACGGTGTGTAAAAACCATAGAAAGTGTTACAAGACGGTGCAAGAGGCCGTAGATGCTGCACCTAATAACAAAAAGGGGAGGGATCAATATGTGATAAAAATAAGGAAAGGGGTGTACGAAGAAACGGTTAGGGTCCCGTTTGAGAAGAAAAATGTGGTGTTTTTGGGGGAAGGGATGGGCAAAACCATTATTACCGGCGCTTTAAATGTTCACCAGCCTGGAATGAATACTTATAATTCCGCTACAGTCGGTGAGTCCTCTCCTTTTACTTCACATTTTCTAGTTTCTATTTTTGAAAAATAAAATTATTAGTAAGAAAGAAAATAATATTAAATTTCTTAATTTATTACATTCAACCATAAATATAGGATTTAACCAATTAAAATAAAAAGAAAATTTACCCACACCATCAGTCAACCACAAAAGTTATCTTAATTCTAAAAAAAAATTACCACATAAGTATTTAAAGTTTTTTTAAAAAATGGTATTTAAAATATCGTTATTTAAAAAAAATTTAAATTATTAATAAAAAATATAGGTTGTTTAGTTCCCGTAAAAAAAAATTCAACCAATCACTTTGTGTTAGATGGCATTTTAATAAAAAATTAAGTTTAATATTAACAAAAAATAATTTATCATTTTTCAAAAACATAATATTTTCTTCTTCAGCAAAACAATCTAGCCACCAGTCTTCCTTCTTGCCAGAATCTTCTTCCTTGTATCTTCATTTTATCCATCATAGGGTTCTTCTCTTCTATCTATGCCTGATAGTTTATTGTAATTGTGGCAATAGAATATTTGGTTTGGTAATTATGGTTGCACTCATAGCTGAATTGCTATCTAATTTGCAAATATAACTCAAATTTCCTAATCTTCCACCAAAGATTTTCACAAACTTGATTAAAATGGAGTTGTCAAATTTTCGAGGAAAACTAAAAGAAAAGAAAAATGAAAATTGCAGTAGAGAATTGGGTCGCAAACCTCTAAAGTTAGAATAATGAAAATTTTAGATTTAATAAAGAAAACTCTAAAATGTGAAAAACTTTTAGATTTGATTAAAAAAAACCTGAACCATTATAAATTTTAGAGGAAAACCTGAAGTTGGAAATGTCTTAGAACAATCGAATCTAGTGATGTAGAGATTTTTTTTAAAAATCATACTTTGTACTTTGAAACATTCATGAGCAACGCAGGTTAAAGGTTAATGATTTGTTTAGTTCGTTAACGTTTAGAATTTTGGTTGTAAAAGGTAAATGTAGAAATACCAAAAAGGGAGATGAAAATACAAGAATTGCAAAAGATTATGATGAAGATAGATGAATATTGGGACAGAGTGAAAAAACATAATATTAAATAATATTTTAATTAATTTTATTTATATTGAAAACAAGAATTTTTATATAATTAGAAAAATGCCAAATGGCGCAATACGATTGATCAAATGGGTTTTTTAAACCGAAAATAATAGTTAGATTAAAACTGATAATAAAAAAATAGTTTAAATACTATTTCTGACAAAAAAAATTAAATACCTAAAAAAAGCAGTATAGTTTAGAGACCAATTTTATTGTCAAAATTTCCATTTCCATATGTTTTATAGGATAAAAGTACTTTTAAGTCATTATAATTATGCCTTAAACGGGGATTAATGCAACTATGTCTACCTATACATGTTACGTCTATATCATTTTTAAAGTTTAGTATTATAAATATTTTATATAATTCATAATCTATTCATCACATTAAATCCATTATCTTCTTGAAACAATAATGATATGAATTAAACTAATACTCAATCGTTAAATTTAATATTTATAATTATTTATTTAATAATTAATTTATATATATTTATATATTTATATTATTATTGAAATTTTTAATTGAATTAGTACCATAAGTTGACCAAACATCAATTTGATTGAGAAAACTACTAAAATGTTCTTTTATAATTAATATAATTTCTATTATTTAAAGATAATTTAGTTTTTTAATTAAAAAATCAATAAATAATATGTATATAGTGATATTTGAATTTATAATAACTGAGTCAATAAAATTTTTATTTTGCCATTGAACCAAAACTTCATCTTGAAATATAATTTCACTTTTTAATGCTATTATACATACTTTAGTACATGCATATATTGATGATGTGATTGAATTAGTATTACAAGTTATTTCGACATTAACTCAAGATTGATGAATAAATAATTGTAGTGCAGTTAATATTCTTAATATAATATATTTATACGTTTAAATTTCATTTTAGTCACAATTTAATTTATTTTTTTATTTTAATAGTGTACATATTGCATGTGTTAGTTTCAAACATTACACATTAACTATTTATTATATGCTATTTTTAAATGCACACTTATATTCTTAATATGTGGGTTTCATATATATACATATGTAATAGAATTTGTACTATATATTATAAATTATACATTCTAATAAATTTTATAGATGCAAATCTCATCTCACATTGCTAAGTGTGTATATATATAAATAGATGACATATTGTTATGTGCACTTTGGGTATAAGATTGAATTAATATTTTATGCACTATCGATGTATAAGTCTTATGCACCATCAATTAATAATAAAATAACACATTATCATTGATGTAAAAAGAATTGAAGGACTTGAAAATAAATACTATTAATTTTATTAAACATAATAAAATATTAATTATAATTATTTTACTTTTTTTTTTAGTTTTAGGTTTCAACATTCAAATTTAAAATTTTAAGTTTTAGTTTTTGAGTTTCGATTTATAGATTTGAAGTTTTGGTGTTTTGGTTTTCGAGTTTCGAATTGTATTTTATTATTTTTTGTTTATGTTTAATGATTATATTAAATAATTAATATTTATTTAAAAAATTAAAGAAAAAGTTGAACACGGAAAAAAACAAGTTAACAGCAGCAGTAGTCAGTAATGTCTATACTGGACAAGTGTTAACTTTAGCAAAAATCTCATTCAACATGAATTGGTTTTACCTTGACCCTGAGCTTTTCTGCAAAACCAGCCAACCACACGGTTTAGGTTCCTTTTTCTAGACAATGATTAATTTCTGTTTGCAATTTGTAAAGGTGTTTGTCGTGCATGTGCCATTAATTTCACTATCTAAATTGTGTTTAAAATTTCTCTTCTATCCTATGCACCGCCACATGAGAGTCAAAGTTTGCACTGTCTTCATAGATTTCATTTTATTTTGTCATGATGATGTGTTGCAGGAGTACTTGGGGATGGTTTTATGGCGAGCGGGCTGACAATCAGGAACACAGCAGGCTCCGATGCCCACCAAGCAGTGGCTTTCAGATCAGACAGCGACCATTCCGTCATTGAGAACTGTGAACTCCTAGGCAATCAAGATACTCTGTACGCTCAGTCACTCCGTCAATTCTACAAAAACTGCCGCATCCAAGGCAACGTCGACTTCATCTTCGGAAACTCCGCATCAGTGTTCCAGGACTGTGAAATATTGGTCGGTCCTCGACAGACAAATCCAGAAAGCAGTGAGAATAATGCCGTGACGGCCCATGGCAGAACTGATCCGGCTCAATCAACTGGCCTCGTCTTCCTTAACTGCGTAATCAATGGAACTGAAGAGTACATGAGATACTACAAGAAGAATCCGGAAGTGCACAAGAATTATTTGGGAAGGCCATGGAAGGAATATTCAAGGACGATTTTTATAAACTGTAAAATGGAGAAGATTATCAGTCCAGATGGATGGATGCCATGGAGTGGCGACGTTGGGCTGAAAACAGTTTTCTATGGAGAGTTTAGGAATTCGGGACCAGGATCTGATGTGTCCAAGAGAGTTCCGTGGAGTACCCAAATTCCATCGCAGCACGTACCTACGTATTCGGTTCAGAATTTCATCCAAGGAGATCAATGGATCCCTAAATCTCATTGATTTTTTCCCCTTCTTTTTCATATTACCTGGATTCCTTAATTATAATCTACTTCAGCATTTATAATTTATATATATTTTTTATTAATATTCTGTGTAAGAAAAAACTTGTAACCATTTAATGTTGATTGAATATTAATTCGATTGACATTAACATTGCTGTCAATGCAGGAGAATATGAATTTAAGTCCGTTAAAATGCATTATCTTACTATTTATGAGTTGAGAGTGACTATGTGTAGTTCTAAGTATTGTGTTAAAAAAGAGTAGATATGGTTAGAACTTATAATGAGATTGTTAAAAGAAAAAACCTTTTTATCATTCACTAATTTAATCAAGACTTAAAAAAGTAATCAGCTGATTATTTGTGCGGTTGACATTAACATTGTTTAAAGGGTAAACATTAATTATAATTATTGGACATGTTGGGCATACAGCTTTTGCATGATATAGCATCATTCCACAATAGTGAAATTTATAGCCCAATAAAGGGTAAACGATATCATCTCATCGCATCAACATTACATGATAGATGAAAAGTAACATGGCTACTAGTCATTTGTTTTAGAGATAAATGATTTAATTACTATTAGTTACTAATTAACTTTTCATTAAGGAAAATATAATGATTACCATAAGATAAAATATGATCATATTGAGAGAATAAATTTAACCTAAAAAGATTAAGGATGTCCCATAAGGTTAACACACTTATGACAAGGTCATCGGACGAGTATTAAGTGAATAGTTTTCAGTATGGTATACAATAAGGGAGAGTTCAGTTGTGGTATTTTATTGGAATTACTCCATAATTAAATAATGTTGTAATTAATAGGTGAAAAGTCGAAACTTAATTACAAATTATTTGAGCCTTAATTATATATGTTCAATTGGTCTCTTCACTAGCTTGAGATAACAAAAAATGAATTGAATGTACAACCAATAATATGAAATGAATGAAAACGATGAAGTAAGAGAAATAGATCACATTTATCACTATCCACAATAAATGTGTTTTCTCGCTAAATACAAAAGATGTGTAACACCCCTAATTTGACCATAGTCGGGAAGTAGTTTCGGGACTGCTAAACCGAGTTGCAGAAATAATTGAATATAATATTTTATGTCTAAAATATGTGATCATGCATGTGTGAAATTTGAATGCTTTGATTTTTGTCAATTTGAATGTGTTTCTAAATAAAAAGGACTTATGTGAGAAGCTTTGAATATATGTGTGGCTTATTTTAAGTGATTAATTATTGAATGATGCAAATAAGTGGGTTTGCATGCCAATTTGCCACTTTTAATGCTAGTGGCCGGCCAAGCTTATAAGTATGAGCATTATATGCATGGGTTAATATTATTATATTTATTAGTGGTGAGAAATATGTAATAAAAAATGTATTAGATGAATTAAAGATGAATAAAAGAGTATGGGTAATAAAAATAATGTGTTAGTGGGAGGAGAAACCAAAGTTGGTTTATTCCTCCATTGCCGTAGCTAGGAAAAGGTGGAGAAGAAATTTCCTTTTATTGTTAAAATTTTCAGCTAAGGAGATTGCTAGATCAAGGTATGTACAATGCTACTCTTGGAAATTCATGCATAAATTGAATGGTTAGTTTGAATTCTACCTATTTCATGGCTCAAATTTTTGTTATTTTGGAAGATTGAAATTCGGCCAAGGAGCTTGAAATTCTTAGTAGTTGTTTTGATGTCATTAGCATGGAAATTTATGTTGGATGTGTTGAATTTGCTAGTTGTTTTGGCTTGGAAGTTAAGGATTAGTGTTTGATTATGTGATTGCCGAATGTGTGGATAGATGAAGGAAAATTTGTTAAAATGCTTAGTAAATGGATATTTGGTTAATATTGTGTATATTAATTACTTAAAATATAAACTTTAAATGAGTACTAAAGGTTGTATATAAATTCGGCCTTGGGAGAAATGTTAGTATAAAAATGCTTGAAAGTTAAATAGGTGATTGCTTTAATGACCAAATGTGCCAAAGAATAATGCATGATCTAGTTGACCAATATGTGTTAAGGGAACATGAATAAATATATTTCGATGAGCTATACATTCGGTTATAGTATGAAATGCAATGTTAATACATAGTTGCTAGTATGTATATGTGTGCTGGCCGAATTTGAACTTGAATAATGATTTGAGCACGATGTATTGTATTGAGAATAGGCTTAAGTGAAATTGTGATGAAATTGATCGGTGATATACATGGTTAAATAATATGTAATGCATTAGTTAGTAAAATGTATGCCATTTATGTGTGGTATTAAGTATATAATCGGCCTAAACATAGACATGCATATTCGACCATAGGAAGAAGATTGGTGTTGCATGTATTCGGTTAGAGGCAATGTAACACCCCGAACCCGAAACCGACACCGGAGTCGAACGCGAGGTGTTAACTGGCTTTAACCCCTTTACAAAATTTATTTTCCAGACACTGCCCAATCTGTGTACTAGCCGCTTTAAAAATCATATCTTGAGTTTCGTAACTCGAAAATCAGTTTCGTAATTTTTCCCAGAAACTAGACTCATCTGCCCATCTATGTATTTTTTTCTAGAATTTTTGGTTGGGCCAATTAGTACAGTTTATTAGTCAAAGTCCCCCAAGTTGCAGGGGTTGACTACACTGACCTTTTCCCATTACGACTGGGATATCTCCCTGCACGGGGCTTCAATACTGTTGCCGTTTGTTTCTATGAAATCTAGACTCAGAGAGAAATCTGCACATATATGGTACGACCCCTAATTATCTCTGGTTAATTTATAATGAATTTCCAAAGTCGGAGCAGGGAATCCAGAAACCGTTCTGGCCCTGTCCCACTAAAATCTGATTATCTCTTAATATACTGCCCATCTGATCTTTTCGTTACTTCCTCATGAAAGCAGACTCATCGAGCTTCGATTACATAATTTATTCATCAATTAATTCCACTCCCACTATTTTTAGTGATTTTTCAATCTCATGACACTGCTGCTGCCAGCATCTGTTACGAAAGTAACTAGGTCCATTTCATGCCTACCCTTGATCCAATTCAATCGAACATTCGTGCCATTTTCGCATGGCTTAAAGTTTACATGCCATAATTCAAACACAACGTACTAGCTTATACATGCCAAAATGATCTTCTAAACACACTAAGAAGAAAGTACCAAAACTTGCTATCCGGTGTGATGACTTCAATGACGGCCCGACCCCGCAAAAATAGATGAGTCCAAGCAACCTATAGTGGGTGACAAGGAAACATCGAGTGAGTTTATAACTCAGTAAGTCATAAGCAATGCACTACCATCTATCAACAACATTATCACAAGAGGAAACAAAATGGAACGAGACAATTTACTCCATCCATACCGAACCATACCATAGTTCCTCCAACTTATCAATTCAATTTCATATCAATTCATGCATTCACATTCTATATACTCATCAATAGGACATTGAAGCAATTTCATAAATCGATTTGTTTTCGTTACAATCAAACGACTATACGGCCTTTCACCCATCCTACGATAAAACTTATGTATGTGACTTCAAGAATATTAGTCACATAGGTTCGAACTTACCGAGCTCAACACCAAGTATAAGCATAGCACCTATTAGCCACGTACTCAAGACACTTACCCGACCCGCTGTCCGCGATCGACTCAATAGTGTCGCACACATAGTGTCCATAAAAATTCACGAATGTATATTGAGCCCGCACACTCAGTGCTATATAATCAACTCGCACACTTAGTGCCACGTAATCAAATCGCACACTTAGTGCTACATAGTCAGACTCGCACACTTAGTGCCGCATGGTCAATTCGCACACTTAGTGCATCATATTCATTTCGCACACTGAGTGCAACATAGTCAAATCGCACCCTTAGTGCTGTACAATTTAATCCCGCGCACTTAGCGCCCATCTCATGGTCATAAATGGTTATCCCGCACGTTTAGTGCCGAGATCAACAACTCAGTACATCTTACCTCTTTTCATTCATTCAACAATTTCATCATCACATACGTACATGCATATATATATATGTATATTTATTCATTCCAATCAGCATCAATACATACACATTATGACCATTTGAAATACTACCCACTACATGCTTAATGACTTACTTTATGTTGGGTAAAATAATTCCGAGTCGGCTACTCGATGACCTTCGATTTCCCCTTGTTGGACGCCTCTTCTTTAGGTTCTTGAGCTTAAATAATACAAATAAGAGTATTCAATATTTAACTCAATAACATGAATTTATTTATCACATTCGGCAATCACACATCATTAAATTTTCAAACCAAGATGTCATTATATGACCACATATACACATATCCATATACTCAAGCTCAATAATTATAATGTAATATCATGTACCCACTTTAAGTATATTGCCGAATATACTTAATCATACATACACCTAACCAAAACAATTTCCTAAAATCTTCATATCATTTATACACTAGGCCGATTGCCCTCACCAAGTTCACCTATGTTCTTCAACAATTCCTTCATTGATCAAGCACATATTCGGCTAAGAAATGGCAATTTTAGCAACCTTCGATTTAGTACTTAACTTTTACCACATATCAAATAACTCATTTCCTTACTCATGTGACCACGTATATTCGGTCATGCATACACACATAAAATCAATTTGGAGACTCTATCAATCCAACATACATTCGGCACCTTCATCCACCATTCTACCAAGCATGTAATATTCAAACACAACCAAACCCACATTCGGCCCTAGCTCATAACAAGGTAGCCGATTTATTTTTTTTTATAGTTCAAACACTCCTCTATCATCATTCACCTAACTTTAACATGAAACAACAAAACTCACCATTTCTCATCCAAATAACATGAACAACAACCATTCCTTGAACCCTTTCTCATGACCGATTGCTCATGTTATCAACAAGATTCAAGGTTTAAACATGGGCTATTTAAAACATGCATGCATCTCAAAGACAACATCAAACATACCTTAGTCTAGCAACCACCATAGCCGATTTTCTCAAGCCTTTTTCCCCCCCTTTCTTTCCTCTATTCGGCCAAGGATGTTCAAGAATGAACTCTTTTTTTTTCTTTCTTCAATTCACGGCAACAAGGGGGGGTGAGACCATGTTATTTTTTTTTCCATCACCCTTCCTTTCATTTTTTTAATCACCATGCTTATTATTTTATTTTTCTTAACATGCATCACTAGCATAACATGTTGGAGACATGTTTCCACCTATAGCATGGCCGGCCACTACATATTAGGGAGGGGGAATTTGACATGCAAGTCCCCTTTTTCTTCCACATGCACTAATAGGTCCTCATGCATTGACCTATCACATTTTTAAATTTTCTCATATAAGTCCTATTGACTAAATTCACATGCAATCGACTAAATCGAAGCTTGAAATTTTTACACATTCATGATTACATATTCTAGACAATAAACATCACATTCAAACCTTTCGGTGACTCGGTTTAGCGGTCCCGAAACCACTTCCCGGCTAGGGTCAATTTTGGGCTGTCACAGGCAAGCATATTGATGCTTTTGTCTTGGCTTAGAAAATTCGGCCAAGGGGGAATATTAGCTAAAATGTTGAGTTTGATTCATGATTCCATATATATATGTGACTCTAATGCCTAAAGTATATATGGGCTAAGTACCTTGAGGTTTTCTTTTGATGTTCGAATGAATTGTATTAAATTGCTTGATGTGATTAAAAATGCATATGACCATTGTGTAGTTGAGCTAGAAGGTGGCCATATGACCAATCAAACTCCTTGTCATATTCGGCCATAAGCTAGCATAATGAGACTTTAATAAGTTAAATTTGTTTGAATTAGCTCAAGAGCTTAGAGGACCACAGTTGGATAAGGGAAAGGAAAAAGTGATCGAATAGCCGCCGAAATTGTTCGACCACATCCGAGGTAAGTTTTAAGTGATTAAACGTTGAGTAAATTCAATTATAATAGGACATGATGAGTTGATTTAATAAGATATGATGTGGCCATGATATGTTCTAAGCTCAAATGGTAAGTTCTTAAGTGTTTGAGCTTGGGAATTCAAGGGTAATTTGAAATAGTCTGCTTAGGATAGCAGCAGTAACGTGACTTTAGAAAATCACCATATATTTATGGATTTTAATTAGAGGCTGAATGAGACATGAAATTAAATCTTAATGAGTCTAGTTTCTTATAAAAGAAACCGTGTAAGCAAAGAAATTTCCGATAATGAGATACTTAAAGTTGTGTGAGACAGCGCAGAATGACACTGTAATCCTCTGTTCTGTTTTTAGAAAATCATTATAAATTGTAAAAAAAATGGTTATAAGATAAAATTTATATTATTAGACTCCTTAATGAGTCTAGTTTCAAATGAAATCAAATAAAACACATTTTGAATTCAGTAAAATGAGAAATTTGATTCGTAGTGAAGAGTGGTCAGATTAGTCAAACAGTGAAACAGGGGAAACTTTAAGAAAAATTTGGTATTGATTGGCCAAACCTAAAATTCTGGAAATTTTATGGATGGAAGATATACGAGTCTATATTCAGGAAAAATTAACGAAAAGTGATTTGGATTTTTGTAGCTCCAGTTATAAATAATTTAGTGACTATTGCTCAGGAAAAACAGCTTGTGTTGAATTTGAGATTATGTTGTGAACCTTGATAAACTTGTTTTAGTTGCTCATAAGCTATTGATTAAACCCATACTTGAATTCTAAATCGTGATATTGTAAGTTTATGAGTATTCGAATATGAAATGATAGTAAGGCCTAATGGCCGATGTGATGAATGTGAAAGTGTATATATGTGATAAGGCCTAATAGCCGATTTGATGAATGTGAAAGTGTATATATATGTGATAAGGCCTAATAGCCGATGTGATGAATGTGAAAGTGTATATGTGATAAGGCCTAATGGCCGATGTGATGAATGTGAAAGTGTATATATGTGATAAGGCCTAATGGCCGATGTGATGAATGTGAAAGTGTATATATGTGATAAGGCCTAATGGCCGATGTGATGAATGTGAAAGTGTATATATGTGACGGGGCCGAGTGGCCAACGTTATGGATGTGAAAGTGCATAAATGTGATAAGTCCCAAAGGGCATTTTTGTCAGTACTATATCCGGGTTAAAACCCCGCAGGCTTTATGCGAGAATATTATCACTGATTAATGTCCGTAAGCTTCGTGCTCGTACTATATTCGAGCTCTAAAGACCCGATGACTACGTGTGGGAATTTTGTCCGGGTAAGACCCGATAACTTCGTGTGGAGATTATGTCCGGGTAAGACTTCGTAATAAGAATTGCTTATAAATATATTCAATGCGAAAGGTTAAACAGGTATGTACTCCAAGTTTATATGTGAGCTTGATTTGCACTAAATCATAAGGTAGTTATGTGATGCATACGAGAGCAATCTATGAGACTATTCCTATGATTATGTGACATCGGATCAGTGTGAGAGGTGATGTGAAATCATACGATATATCTATGTCACATGAGCTCACTTTTATGTGAAAGTTTATCTGCCTATTGTATATGATGAGATGTGCATATTCGGTAAAGGGATGGTATGCCCGAAGGAAGAGTGAAATAAAAATACGAACAACTATGTTATAATTTGATTGTTATCTGTTGACACTGCTTAAAACTTACTAAGCATTGTAATGCTTACTCCGTTTACTCTGTTTCCTCTGTTTTATAGATCTCATTGCGAAGCTACAGGCTCGGGGATCGTCAGCAACTAGTCACACTATCACTATCTGTAACACCCCGAACCCGAAACCGACACCGGAGTCGAACACGAAGTGTTAACTGACTTTAACCCCTTATAAAATTTATTTTCCAGACACTGCCCAATCTGTGTACTAGTCGTTTTAAAAATCATATCTTGAGTTTCGTAACTCGAAAATCAGTTTCGTAATTTTTCCCAGAAACTAGACTCATGTGCCCATCTATGTATTTTTTTCTAGAATTTTTGGTCGGGCCAATTAGTACAGTTTATTAGTCAAAGTCTCCCAAGTTGCAGGGGTCGACTACACTGACCTTTGCCCATTACGACTTGGATATCTCCCTGCACGGGGCTTCAATACTGATGCCGTTTGTTTCTATGAAAACTAGACTCAGAGAGGAATATGTACATATATGGTACGACCCCTAATTATCTCTGGTTAATTTATAATGAATTTCCAAAGTCGGAGCAGGGAATCCAGAAACCGTTCTGGCCCTGTCCCACAAAAATCTGATTATCTCTTAATATACTGCCCATATGATCTTTTCGTTACTTCCTCATGAAAACAGACTCATCGAGCTTCGATTACATAATTTATTCATCAATTAATTCCACTCCTACTATTTTTAGTGATTTTTCAATCTCATGACACTGCTGCTGCCAGCATCTGTTACGAAAGTAACTAGGTCCATTTCATGCCTACCCTTGATCCAACTCAATCGAACATTCGTGCCATTTTCGCATGGCTTAAAGTTTACATGCCAAAGTTCAAACACAACGTAATAGCTTATACATGCCAAAATGTTCTTCTAAGCCAACTAAGAAGAAAGTACCAAAACTTGCTATCCGGTGTGATGACTTCGATGACGGCCTGACCCCGCAAAAATAGATGAGTCCAAGCAACCTATAATGGGTGACAAGGAAACACCGAGTGAGTTTATAACTCAGTAAGTCATAAGCAATGCACTACCATCCATCAATAACATTATCACAAGAGGAAACAAAATGGAACGAGACAATTTACTCCATCCATACCGAACCATACCATAGTTCCTCCAACCTATCGATTCAGTTTCATATCAATTCATGCATTCACATTCCATATACTCATCAATAGGACATTGAAGCATTTTTATAAATCAATTTATTTTCGTTACAATCAACGACTAAACGGCCTTTCACCCATCCTACGATAAATTTTATGTACGTGACTTCAAGTATATTTGTCACATAGGTTCAAACTTACCGAGCTCAACACCAAGTATAAGCATAGCACCTATTAGCCATGTACTCAAGACACTTACCCGATCCGCTGTCCGCGATCGACTCAATAGTGTCGCACACATAGTGTCCATAATGATTCACGAATGTATATTGAGTCCGCACACTCAGTGCTATATAATCAACTCGCACACTTAGTGCTACGTAATCAAATCGCACACTTAGTGCTACATAGTCAAACTCGCACACTTAGTGCCGCATGGTCAATTCGCACACTTAGTGCATCATATTCATTTCGCACACTTAGTGCTGTACAATTTAATCCCGCGCACTTAGCGCCAAATCTCATGGTCATAAATGGTTATACCCGCACGTTTAGTGCCGAGATCAACAACTCAGTACATCTTACCTCTTTTCTTTTCATTCAACAATTTCATCATCACATACGTACATGCATATATATATATGTATATTTATTCATTCCATTCAGCATCAATACATAAACATTATGACCATTTGAAATAATACCAACTACATGCTTAATGACTTACCTCGTGTTGGGTAAGACGGTTCCAACTCGGCTACTCGATAACCTTTTCTTTGCCTTTGCTCGATTCACCTCCTTTAACTCCTTGAGCTAAATCAATAATTTAACTAGTTTAACCATCTTGCTAAACATTCATTCTTCAATTGCACATGCATATGTATGTTTGTATATTCGGCAATGACAATGGTAACTTAGCAACCCTTAATTTAACTTATAATTGTTCGTAACACATTTAAAGCATCCACTCCATTCCATCATTTTAAAGCACATACATTACTCAATATTATCCAAATTCACATTCGGCATTTCCACAAACACACATGCCGATTTCATTCACTCATCTCTAATGTTAATTAAGAAATGCCGAATGTCACCAACTAAATGGCATACACACACACCCACATGTATAAAAGTCATCCACACCACCTATAGCTCATTCGGCCTTCACCCTTACTAGTTTTTCCCATTCTTTTGTCGGTTATATATACATAGTCCTAAGGTAGTATCACGAATGGGCTTACATATATATGTATATATATATATATATAGCCGAATATGCAAAGCTTAACTCAACATCACATAAGCTCCTAAGTGATGGCCGAATATGTATATCTATATATATTCATCAACTATACTATTACCTTTAATTTATCTAATCACACAATTTCATCTCATGAATACTTGACCCATTTCTCACAAAAATGAAACAACAACTAAAATGAACATCCCATTTTTACCCCATATGGCCGATTACTTCATTAGTTACCAAGCTAACAATTCAACAATTTCAACCTCATTACAACCTCTACCTATCCAATATAACATGAACACAATCCTCCACCCCTAAATTAGATTCGGCAATCACTTAACCCCTTTAACCTCAACTTTCAAGTTAAAAGCAATTAACCACTCACCATATCCTACATTACTATCCATTTTAATGACATTAACACATCTACTAAGAGTTTCAAGCTTCTTGGCCGAATTTCAACCTCAAAATCCTAAGTCTAATCTATAGGATGAGTAGAATTTGAACTAACCATCTCAAACATGCATAGATTTTCAAGAATCATTCAATACATACCTCATTCTAGCCATTTTCCAAGCCAAAATCCAATAACCAAATCTCCCTTCCTTCTCCTCACTCACGGCAATAGCCAAAGAAAAAAAAAAGATGAACACTCCCTCTTCCCTCCTTATTTTATTCATCTCTTCCTTTTTAATTCCTTTCTTTAATTTATTTTAATTTACTTACCAATATTAAATAATAAACAACATAAACTTGGAGGAATGGAGTCATGCTTGGCCGGCCACTTATCAAGAATTGGGCACTTTGACATGCAAGTCCCCTTTTTCTTCCACATGCACTAATAGGTCCTCATGCATTGACCTATCACATTTTAAAATTTTCTCATATAAGTCCTATTGACTAAATTCACATGCAATCGACTAAATCGAAGCTTGAAATTTTCACACATTCATGATTACATATTCTAGACAATAAACATCACATTCAAACCTTTCGGTGACTCGGTTTAGCGGTCCCGAAACCACTTCCCGACTAGGGTCAATTTTGGGCTGTCACACTATCCACTGTTTGGTACTCTATGTTTTGGATTATCTTATGGCATGTATAAAATAGACTAGTGGCGGAAGAATATTTTGGTTAATGTATATAGCCATGCGAAAATGGCTTATATATGTTTGAGCATAATGTTATAATCATTTGGTATGGAATGGTTAATCACTATCATAATTTGTGCTATTTATGCTAAAGGGCTAGTTGAATCATGGAAACTATGAAATAGGTAAAGTCTACCTTAAAGGCAGATGCTGGCAGCAGCAGTGATGTAGATTTGGGAAAATCACTAAAAATAATAGGATTGGAATTAAATAATGAATAAATTATGTAAACGAACCTTGATGAATCTATTTTCATAGGAAAGTAACGAAACAATCATATGGACAGTATGTTAAGAGATATTCAGGTTCTCGTGAGACAGGGCCAGAACGGTTTCTGGATTCCCTGTTCCGACTTTGGAAATTCATTATAAATTAACCAGAGATAATTAGGAGTCATGCCATATGTTTATAGATTCCTCTCTGAGTCTAGTTTCTATAGAAACAAACGGCATCAATATTGAAGCTCTGTGCAGGGAGATATCCAAGTCGTAATGCGCAAAGGTCAGTGTAGTCGATCCCTGTAACATGGGAGACTTTGAATAATAAACTGTACTAATTGGCCAGACCAAAAATTCTATAAAAAAATATGTAGATGGGCATATGAGTGTAGTTTCAGGGAAAATTTACGGAACTGGATTTTGAGTTTCAGAACTCAAGATATGATTTTTAAAGCGACTAGTACGCAGACTGGCAGCTTGTCTGGGAAATTTTTTTTAAGTGGTTTGAAGTCTGTTAACACCTCGTGTTCGACTCTGGCGACGGCCTCGGGTTTGGGGTGTTACATTTGATTGGTATCAGAGCTACGGTTTAGTCGATTCTAGGACTAACGTAGCACGCGTGAGTCTATTTATACATGCCATAAAGTGATAAAATGATAGTGTGATGATTTTTGGCTATTAAAATGTGTTTGCTGTATTGTAATGAATCTTGATCCCGATCGAGCTGTAGCAAGCTTCTGACTATGAGAATTTGCGATATAACTTCATTTAGATATGCCTAAATTATTAAGTTGATCAGGTACGTATCATGTACTCGTATTTGAATTTCGATTTGGATTGGATTATAAGGGTATAAGTGATGCAATTTTGAAGGAGTGTTATGACTATAAATGTGATTTTTGTATGTGGCTATGGAACTGGAAGTTGAATGGTCGATAAGCATGTTGTGTTTGTATTCAAGTAATGTAATTGATATACTAATGTGTATTGCTATATGTGTATATGTATGTAGAGACGAAATTGTCGAATGTAAAAAGGCAGTGAAGCGTATAGAGTGGTTGGTTTTCAGCACTAAGTGTGCGGGCAATAAGTGTTCACGGTTGTGAGATTGGCAATAAGTGTGCGGGCAATAAGTGTTCACGGTTGTGAGATTGGCACTAAGTGTGCGGGCAATAAGTGTTCACGGTTGTGAGATTGGCACTAAGTGTGCGGGCTTGAAATGCATGGAACTAAGTGTGCGAGTTTAAAGTACATGGCACTAAGTGTGCGTGGTTGATTATTAAGCACTATGTGTGCGAACCCACTATATATATATTTTCTATCAATTATTTATATTAAGGGTGCGACCTTACCAAGTCGATTTCGGACAGCGGAAAGGGGTAACTTCTTGAGTAATAAAGCTTAAATTATGATTTGATTAGATCATGTTTTAAGCAAATCAAAATCATGCTCTTTGTGTGTGGCTATTGAGCCGAAATTGCAAGAATGATAAGTGTCTTGTGTTTGAGTTTTGCTAATGAAAATGAAATACGAATGTGTCATGATTTATTGTTAAATGTGTATGGTTATTCGAATGATGTCCGGGCTAAGTCCCGAAGGCTTTGTGCTAAGTGACCATATCCGAACTAAGATCTGAAGGAATTGGTGCGAGTTACTAAATCCGGGCTAAGTCCCGAAGAGCATTCATGCTAGCGATGTATCCGGGCTAAGTCCCGAAGAGCATTCATGCTAGTGATGTATCCGGGCTAAGTCCCTAAGTCCCGAAGAGCATTCATGCTAGTGATGTATCCGGGCTAAGTCCCGAAGAGCATTCATGCTAGCGATGTATCCGGGCTAAGTCCCGAAGAGCATTCATGATAGCGATGTATCCGGGCTAAGTCCCGAAGAGCATTCATGCTAGTGATGTATCCGGGCTAAGTTCCGAAGAGCATTCGTGCTAGTGATATATCCGTGCTAAATCCCGAAGAGCAATCATGCTGGTGACGTGTATTCGGGCCTTCGTGCCTAGTAGGCTTCGTGCCGGTAATTTGAGCAAAGTTTAAGTATTCATTACTATACAAATTCAAATTTAAATGAGATGATATGTTTAAAAGCGTACATACATGATGTTTATAGACTTGGTTAAGTCATATCAATGTGTATTAACGAATGAATAAGAGCACTATGTATGTGAATAATTAGAGGTACTGTGTGTGTGCGAATTCCTTTAACCGAGCACTATGAGTGCGAGATCGGTCAGTGGGCACTAAGTGTGTGAAGTGGAATTCATGTAAGACCTCGTTTGGGACGAAGGCATTGATTTGAGATAGTGTGTAAGACCATGTCTGGGACATGGCATCGGCTCGATATGTGAGAATATGTAGGACCATATCTAGGATATGGCATTGTAAGAGCTATATGTGCTATTGCTGAATGGACACTATTTTGTTAATCTTGTTCAAGAAATTATTTTGATTAAGTTTCGACATTCGAAAGTTTGAAAGAATTTTTGATGAATGTTGATAATTTTGGATATACGAGTTATGCGCTAGAATAAATCTCATGCCAGAGTATTATATTAGGCTTTATGCCTATTCGACTGTATACGGGTAACGTTAACTATGATTGAATGTGCTAAATGAACTAAATGTTCAGGTACGTGGAAGTAGACTTTTCTTTTGGAAATGAGTTAAGTTGAATATTGAGATGTGATAAAGTTATAAAGGATATTGTGACAGCCCAAAATTGACCCTAGTCGGGAAGTGGTTTCGGGACCGCTAAACCGAGTCACCGAAAGGTTTGAATGCGATGTTTATTATCTAGAATATGTAATCATGAATGTGTGAAAATTTCAAGCTTCGATTTAGTCGATTGCATGTGAATTTAGTCAATAGGACTTATATGAGAAAATTTTAAAATGTGATAGGTCAATGCATGAGGGCCTATTAGTGCATGTGGAAGAAAAAGGGGACTTGCATGTCAAATTCCCCCTCCCTAATATGTAGTGGCCGGCCATGCTATGGGTGGAAACATGTTGGGAACATGTTGGCCTAGTGAGGTATGTAGGATAAAATATAATAAGAAGTATGGGGAAATAAAGAAATGGAAAAAGGAAAGGATGGGTGGTAATTGTTTCTTTCCTCCCCTTTTGCCGTGAAAGTGAGAAGGAAAAACAAAAAAAAAAGTGTCCATCTTTCTTCATTTCCCCTTGGCCGAATGTTCTAAAGAAGAAAGAAAAAAATTTGTTCATCTTTTATCATCCTTGGCCGAAAATGCTAAGAAGAAGGGGGAAGGGGAAGTAAGACATTCGGCCACTCCTTCTAGTCTTGAATAAGGTATGTAATGCATGGTAGCTTTTGAAAATTGTTGAATGTATTAAGCTAGTTACTAAGTCCCTTACTTAGCCCATGTTCAAATCTTGAATATTGTTGGTAACATGAGCAATCGGTCATTTTAAGTCACTATTAAGGTAAGGAAGTATGTACTAGCTTTTGAAATTTTAGTTGATATTGAGTGAGTTATCAAGTGATTTTTGTAAACCATGTTGAAATTTCGATTTTGGGGGTGAGTATGGTTTTCGGCTATAAAAGATTAATATGTTTTGTGTTGAAGTTTTTGGTGATTTTGAGTAGTTAGGGCTAAATTACAAAAACAAATTTTTGAAGGACTCAAAGGTGAAATAAATGAGATGTATGGACTTATATGGGCACTAGGAAGATTCGGCCCTTAAGGAGTGTGACCAAACTTTGTGTATTTTGTGATTTGTGGAATAAAGACTAAATTGTGAAAGTGCGAAATATTAGGGGTAAAAATGTAATTTACCCATTTATACGTTATTAGACTAAATTGAATGAAAATATGTTAAATTAAGGCTTGGCAAGCTAGCTATTAAGGTGAAATGCTAATGTTAGTATTTGATTCGGTAATAATCTGTTTGGGGACAGCAGCAGTAAGGTGATTTTGGAAAATCGCCATAATTTGTAGGAGTTGAATTAGAAGCTGAGTGAATTATGCCATTAAAGCTTGAAGAGCCTATTTTCTTACAAAAGAAACTATGAAAACAAAAGAGTTACCGATCTTGAGATATTTGAAGTATTGTGGGGCTGAGTCAAAATGACTACTAGATTCCCTGTTCTGTTTTTAGAAAATCATTATAAATTGTACAAAAATGATTATAAGATAAAATTTATATGCTTAGACTCCTTAATGAGTCTAGTTTCAAATGAGATCAAATACAACACATTTTGAATTCTGTAAAATGAGAAATTTGATTCGTAGTGAAGAGTGGTCAGAATAGTCAAACAGTGAAACAGGGAAAACTTTAAGAAAAATCTGGTATTGATTGGCCAAGCCAAAAATTCTGAAAATTTTATGGATGGAAGATATACGAGTCTATATTCAGGGAAAATTAACGGCTAGTGATTTGGAGTTTTGTAGCTCCAGTTATAAACAATTTAGCGACTACTGCTCAGGAAAACAGCTCGTAGTGAATATGTGATTTTGTTGTAAACATTAATGAAAATTTGCCAATGAGTTATTTATTGACTATTATAAAGCTTACTATAATCTATGTGTGTGAAAGTCAAATCAATATATATATTATTCTGAAAGTAATACTTGAATAGTCGATTAATGACTATTTTAAATTATTGATTTGGCTCAAGGAGTTAAAGGAGGTGAATCGAGCAAAGGCAAAGAAAAGGTTATCGAGTAGTCGAGTTGGAACCGTCTTACCCAACACGAGGTAAGTCATTAAGCATGTAGTTGGTATTATTTCAATGGTCATAATGTTTATGTATTGATGCTGAATGGAATGAATAAATATACATATATATATATATGTGCATGTACGTATGTGATGATGAAATTGTTGAATGAAAGAAAAGAGGTAAGATGTACTGAGTTGTTGATCTCGGCACTAAACGTGCGGGATAACCATTTATGACCATGAGATTGGCGCTAAGTGCGCGGGATTAAATTGTACAGCACTAAGTGTGCGATTTGACTATGTTGCACTAAGTGTGCGAAATGAATATGATGCACTAAGTGTGCGAATTGACCATGCGGCACTAAGTGTGCGAGTTTGACTATGTGGCACTAAGTGTGCGATTTGATTATGTAGCACTAAGTGTGCGAGTTGATTATATAGCACTGAGTGTGCGGACTCGATATACATTCGTGAATCATTACGGACACTATGTGTGCGACACTATTGAGTCGATCGCGGACAGCGGATCGGGTAAGTGTTTTGAGTACATGGCTATTATGTGCTATGCTTATACTTGGTGTTGAGCTCGGTAAGTTTGAACCTATGTGACAAATATACTTGAAGTCACGTACATAAAATTTATCGTAGGATGGGTGAAAGGCCGTTTAGTCGTTTGATTGTAACGAAAATAAATTGATTTATGAAAATGCTTCAATGTCCTATTGATGAGTATATGGAATGTGAATGCATGAATTGATATGAAATTGAATTGATAGGTTGGAGGAACTATGGTATGGTTCGGAATGGATGGAGTAATGAGCCTCGTTCCATTTTGTTTTCTCTTGTGATAATGTTATTGATGGATGGTAGTGCATAGCTTATGACTTACTGAGTTATAAACTCACTCGGTGTTTCCTTGTCACCCATTATAGGTTGCTTGGACTCATCTATTTTTGCGTGGTCGGGCCGTCATCGAAGTCATCACACCGGATAGCAAGTTTTGGTACTTTCTTCTTAGTTGGCTTAGAAGAACATTTTGGCATGTATAAGCTATTACGTTGTGTTTGAACTTTGGCATGTAAACTTTAAGCCATGCGAAAATGGCACGAATGTTCGATTGAGTTGGATCAAGGGTAGGCATGAAATGAACCTAGTTACTTTCGTAACAGATGCTGGCAGCAGCAGTGTCATGAGATCGAAAAATCACTAAAAATAGTAGGAGTGGAATTAATTGATGAATAAATTATGTAAGCGAAGCTCGATGAGTCTGTTTTCATGAGGAAGTAACGAAAAGATCATATGGGCAGTATATTAAGAGATAATCAGATTTTTGTGGGACAGGGCCAGAATGGTTTCTGGATTCCCTGCTCCGACTTTGGAAATTCATTACAAATTAACCAGAGATAATTAGGGGTCGTACCATATATGTACAGATTCCACTCTGAGTCTAGTTTTCATAGAAACAAACGGCATCAGTATTGAAGCCCCGTGCAGGGAGATATTCAAGTCGTAATGGGCAAAGGTCAGTGTAGTCGACCCCTGCAACTTGGGAGATTTTGACTAATAAAATGTACTAATTGGCCCAACCAAAAATTCTAGAAAAAAATACATAGATGGGCACATGAGTCTAGTTTCGGGGAAAAATTACGAAACTGATTTTCGAGTTACGAAACTCAAGATATGATTTTTAAAACGACTAGTACACAGATTGGGCAGTGTCTGGAAAATAAATTTTATAAGGGGTTAAAGTCAGTTAACACCTCGTGTTCGACTCCGGTGTCGGTTTCGGGTTCGGGGTGTTACAGATATTTATTGGGATGTTTGAGTATATGTTCGGTTAGGTTACAGCTTATTTATGAATGAAAACATGGGTTACAAATATGTGGGTTGATGATGTGAATTATACATATTAATATGTGCTTAATATGTGTTTGAGATGCAATTGTGAATTAAATTAAGTGACTATTACTTATGAAATCAAGAAAATGAGATATATGTGCATACTTGTAGAAATGTTTATGTATTTGTTTTAAGATAAGAAAATGATTTTACAGATCGATGCGAAATCAATAATGAATTACAATTGCCATCGATGAGCTAATGTTTATATGAATATAATTCAATAAGAGGACGTTATCCTAAACTATGCATCGGTAGAAATTTTCGGGGATGAAAATCCCTAAAGGGGGAAGAGTTGTGACACCCCTAATTTGACCCTAGTCGGGAAGTGGTTTCGGGACCGCTAAACCGAGTTGCAGAAATAATTGAATATAATATTTTATGTCCAAAATATGTGACCATGCATGTGTGAAATTTGAATGCTTTGATTTTTGTCAATTTGAATGTGTTTCTAAATAAAAAGGACTTATGTGAGAAGCTTTGAATATATGTGTGGCTTATTTTAAGTGATTAATTATTGAATGATGCAAATAAGTGGGTTTGCATGCCAATTTGCCACTTTTAATGCTAGTGGCCGGCCAAGCTTATAAGTATGGGCATTATATGCATGGGTTAATATTATTATATTTATTAGTGGTGAGAAATATGTAATAAAAAAATGTATTAGATGAATTAAAGATGAATAAAAGAGTATGGGTAATAAAAATAATGTGTTAGTGGGAGGAGAAACCAAAGTTGGTTTATTCCTCCATTGCCGTAGCTAGGAAAGGGTGGAGAAGAAATTTCCTTTTGTTGTTAAAATTTTCAGCTAAGGAGATTGCTAGATCAAGGTATGTACAATGCTACTCTTGGAAATTCATGCATAAATTGAATGGTTAGTTTGAATTCTACCTATTTCATGGCTCAAATTTTTGTTATTTTGGAAGATTGAAATTCGGCCAAGGAGCTTGAAATTCTTAGTAGTTGTTTTGATGTCATTAGCATGGAAATTTATGTTGGATGTGCTGAATTTGCTAGTTGTTTTGGCTTGGAAGTTAAGGTTTAGTGTTTGATTATGTGATTGCCGAATGTGTGGATAGTTGAAGGAAAATTTGTTAAAATGCTTAGTAAATGGATATTTGGTTAATATTGTGTATATTAATTACTTAAAATATAAACTTTAAATGAGTACTAAAGGTTGTATATAAATTCGGCCTTGGGAGAAATGTTAGTATAAAAATGCTTGAAAGTTAAATAGGTGATTGCTTTAATGACCAAATGTGCCAAAGAATAACGCATGATCTAGTTGACCAATATGTGTTAAGGGAACATGAATAAATATATTTCGATGAGCTATACATTCGGTTATAGTATGAAATGCAATGTTAATACATAGTTGCTAGTATGTATATGTGTGCTGGCCGAATTTGAACTTGAATAATGATTTGAGCACGATGTACTGTATTGAGAATAGGCTTAAGTGAAATTGTGATGAAATTGATTGGTGATATACATGGTTAAATAATATGTAATGCATTAGTTAGTAAAATGTATGCCATTTATGTGTGGTATTAAGTATATAATCGGCCTAAACATAGACATGCATATTCGGCCATAGGAAGAAGATTGGTGTTGCATGTATTCGGTTAGAGGCAAGCATATTGATGCTTTTGTCTTGGCTTAGAAAATTCGGCCAAGGGGGAATATTAGCTAAAATGTTGAGTTTGATTCATGATTCCATATATATATGTGACTCTAATGCCTAAAGTATATATGGGCTAAGTACCTTGAGGTTTTCTTTTGATGTTCGAATGAATTGTATTAAATTGCTTGATGTGATTAAAAATGCATATGACCATTGTGTAGTTGAGCTAGAAGGTGGCCATATGACCAATCAAACTCCTTGTCATATTCGGCCATAAGCTAGCATAATGAGACTTTAATAAGTTAAATTTGTTTGAATTAGCTCAAGAGCTTAGAGGACCACAGTTGGATAAGGGAAAGGAAAAAGTGATCGAATAGCCGCCGAAATTGTTCGACCACATCCGAGGTAAGTTTTAAGTGATTAAACGTTGAGTAAATTCAATTATAATAGGACATGATGAGTTGATTTAATAAGATATGATGTGGCCATGATATGTTCTAAGCTCAAATGGTAAGTTCTTAAGTGTTTGAGCTTTGGAATTCAGGGGTAATTTGAAATAGTCTGCTCAGGACAGCAGCAGTAACGTGACTTTAGAAAATCACCATAAATTTATGGATTTTAATTAGAGGCTGAATGAGACATGAAATTAAAGCTTAATGAGTCTAGTTTCTTATAAAAGAAACCGTGTAAGCAAAGGAATTTCCGATAATGAGATACTTAAAGTTGTGTGAGACAGCGCAGAATGACACTGTAATCCTCTGTTCTGTTTTTAGAAAATCATTATAAATTGTACAAAAATGGTTATAAGATAAAATTTATATTATTAGACTCCTTAATGAGTCTAGTTTCAAATTAAATCAAATACAACACATTTTGAATTCAGTAAAATGAGAAATTTGATTCGTAGTGAAGAGTGGGCAGATTAGTCAAACAGTGAAATAGGGGGAAATTTAAGAAAAATCTGGTATTGATTGGCCAAACCTAAAATTCTGGAAATTTTATGGATGGAAGATATACGAGTCTATATTCAGGAAAAATTAACGGAAAGTGATTTGGAGTTTTGTAGCTCCAGTTATAAATAATTTAGTGACTATTGCTCAGGAAAAACAGCTTGTGCTGAATTTGAGATTATGTTGTGAACCTTGATAAACTTGTTTTAGTTGCTCATAAGCTATTGATTAAACCCATACTTGAATTCTAAATCGTGATATTGTAAGTTTATGAGTATTCGAATATGAAATGATAGTAAGGCCTAATGGCCGATGTGATGAATGTGAAAGTGTATATATGTGATAAGGCCTAATAGCCGATGTGATGAATGTGAAAGTGTATATATATGTGATAAGGCCTAATAGCCGATGTGATGAATGTGAAAGTGTATATGTGTGATAAGGCCTAATAGCCGATGTGATGAATGTGAAAGTGTATATATGTGATAAGGCCTAATGGCCGATGTGATGAATGTGAAAGTGTATATATGTGATAAGGCCTAATGGCCGATGTGATGAATGTGAAAGTGTATATATGTGATAAGGCCTAATGGCCGATGTGATGAATGTGAAAGTGTATATATGTAATAAGGCCTAATGGCCGATGTGATGAATGTGAAAGTGTATATATGTGATAAGGCCTAATGGCCGATGTGATGAATGTGAAAGTGTATATATGTGACGGGGCCGAGTGGCCAACGTGATGGATGTGAAAGTGCATAAATGTGATAAGTCCCGAAGGGCATTTGTGTCAGTACTATATCCGGGTTAAAACCCCGCGGGCTTTATACGAGAATATTATCACTGATTAATGTCCGTAAGCTTCGTGCTCGTACTATATCCGAGCTCTAAAGACCCGATGACTACGTGTGGGAATTTTGTCCGGGTAAGACCGATAACTTCGTGTGGAGATTATGTCCGGGTAAGACTTCGTAATAAGAATTGCTTATAAATATATTCAATGCGAAAGGTTAAACAGGTATGTACTCCAAGTTTATATGTGAGCTTGATTTGCACTAAATCATAAGGTAGTTATGTGATGCATACGAGAGCAATCTATGAGACTATTCCTATGATTATGTGACATCGGATCAGTGTGAGAGGTGATGTGAAATCATACGATATATCTATGTCACATGAGCTCACTTTTATGTGAAAGTTTATCTGCCTATTGTATATGATGAGATGTGCATATTCGGTAAAGGGATGGTATGCCCGAAGGAAGAGTGAAATAAAAATACGAACAACTATGTTATAATTTGATTGTTATCTGTTGACACTGCTTAAAACTTACTAAGCATTGTAATGCTTACTCCGTTTACTCTGTTTCCTCTATTTTATAGATCTCATTGCGAAGCTACAGGCTCGGGGATCGTCAGCAACTAGTCACACTATCACTATCCACTGTTTGGTACTGCTATGTTTTGGATTATCTTATGGCATGTATAAAATAGACTAGTGGCGGAAGAATATTTTGGTTAATGTATATAGCCATGCGAAAATGGCATATATATGTTTGAGCATAATGTTATAATCATTTGGTATGGAATGGTTAATCACTATCATAATTTGTGCTATTTATGCTAAAGGGCTAGTTGAATCATGGAAACTATGAAATAGGTAAAGTCTACCTTAAAGGCAGATGCTGGCAGCAGCAGTGATGTAGATTTGGGAAAATCACTAAAAATAATAGGATTGGAATTAAATAATTAATAAATTATGTAAACGAACCTTGATGAATCTATTTTCATAGGAAAGTAACGAAACGATCATATGGACAGTATGTTAAGAGATATTCAGGTTCTCGTGAGACAGGGCCAGAACGGTTTCTGGATTCCCTGTTCTGACTTTGGAAATTCATTATAAGTTAACCAGAGATAATTAGGAGTCATGCCATATATGTATAGATTCCTCTCTGAGTCTAGTTTCTATAGAAACAAACGGCATCAGTATTGAAGCTCTGTGCAGGGAGATATCCAAGTCGTAATGTGCAAAGGTCAGTGTAGTCGATCCCTGTAACATGGAAGAATTTGACTAATAAACTGTACTAATTGGCCCAACAAAAATTCTATAAAAAAATATGTAGATGAGAATATGAGTCTAGTTTCAGGGAAAATTTACGGAACTGGATTTCGAGTTTCAGAACTCAAGATATGATTTTTAAAGCGACTAGTATGCAGACTGGCAGCTTGTCTGGGAAATTTTTTTTAAGTGTTTTGAAGTCTGTTAACACCTCGTGTTCGACTCTGGCGACGGCCTCGGGTTCGGGGTGTTACAAGATGACTTAGGAATTAATTTAATTTCTTTAATTTATTATCTAATTAATTTTAATTAAATAATTGAAGTTTGATGTAAGGATTAAATTAATTAGTCATTAAGGATTTGTTGAAAAATATAGTTAAATATATTTACTCTTGGATTGTAATACGGTAAAGTTGACATGAATTTAACGAAATTAGAATTGGGTTGAGAAGTTAATTTAATTGAGAAATTAATTTAGTTAAATAATTAAATTAATTTATTAAATAAATAATATTTTTGGAAATAATAAATAATTATTGGGTTGAATAAATTATAAGTGTTAGATAAATGTTTAGGTAAAACATATAATAGTATTCAATACATGAAAGGCCAAAATAGGCCTAGTTAAAGCATGAGAGGTGACAAACCGTAGTGTTCCCCAGGGATGTCATCGCCCTTTATGTGTTTTACTTAGAGTAGAACTTGTATTTTCTATTAAAATATTATTATTTAATTACATCTTATTCAACAAAACTCTTGTATCGTTAGGAACTATGAATTAGACTATTTACTAAATTATTGAGTGTCGTTATTCTATTAAAAATAATGGGAATTTATATTATAGAATAAATTTTATTTTTGGGTAAAGTTCATAGTTTCTAGTTATAGAGAGAATTAACTTTCCCACTGATCTACCACAATTCGTTGTGGCAAATTAGAGTCTTTTCGGCATTTAATGAGCTTATTTTTGAGCCGTTTTATATGCTTTTAATACATTTTCGGTTTTTATCAGTTTAAATTTAATTTTCGCAAAATAAATGTTTTTACGTAATTTTTAGCCATATGATGACCTAATGGGACAATACAGGCCCAGGGATGAACTAACGAGCTACTCAATTTGCAAGACACTGATTTTGGGCTAAGGATGCGAAGGAAGACGGCATCGCGACACTGGGCTGTGGTGCCGCAGCATCGGACTTCAAAACCAAATAATTCAGACTCAAAAGGTAGTGTTGCGACACTGGGCGACAAACATACATAAATTAATCAAGGGTGTTTTAGTTTGCACAACCAATAATTGTTTGTTTTGAAGAATGTAATTAACCTAATTAGGTCAGATATTTTTAGGCTATAAATAGGAGTGTTTAGCCTTACTTTAGGAGGCTTGGCCAAGTGAGCCACTTAGTTTAGGTTTAGTGTGACACCCCTAAAGTGACCCTAGTCGGAAAGCGGTCTCGGGACCGCTAGACCGAGTCACCAAATTATTTGAATGTGATAATTATTGCCTAAAATATGTGAATGTAAATGTGTGAAAGTTTTAAGCTTCGATTTAGTTAATTGCATGTGAATTTAGTTGATAGGACTTATGTGAGAAAATTTAGAAATGTGCTAGGCAAATGCAAGTGGCCTAATAGTGCATGTAATCAAAGGGGTGGACTTGCATGTCAATTTCCCCCCATTTAAGTACTAGTGGCCGGCCATGACAAGGGATGATGGGCAAAACATGTCATGAAACATGTTGTGTTAATGGAAAAATAAAATAAGAAGCATGGGCAAAACATGTCATGAAACATGTGTTAATGGAAAAATAAAATAAGAAGCATGGGCAAAACATATCATGAAACATGTTGTGTTAATGGAAGAATAAAATAAGAAGCATGGGCAATAAACTAATAAGAAATTGAAGGAAGAAAACAAAGAGAAAAAAATGTGTTCATCATTCTCATGCATGACCAAAAAAAAGAAAAAAAGAAAAAAAAAAGAAGAGAAAAGCTCTCATGATGTTCTTGGCCGAATAGGAGAAAGAAAAAGAAGGAAAAAGAGCTTCGAGGAAATCGGCTATGGTGGTTTGATAGACTAAGGTATGTTTGATGATGTTCCATGAGATGCATGCATGTTTTAGTAGTTAGCTTGAGTTCTAAATAGCCCATGGTTCAAATCTTTACTATGTCATGGAGATGATACTCGGCCAAGGTGGATTGGTGTTGATATCATTTGCATGCTAAAAGGTGGCCATATGACCTATCAAACTCCTTGTCATATTCGGCCATAAGCTAGCAAAATGAGACTTTAATGAGTTAAATTTGTTTGAATTAAGCTCAAGAGCAAAGGGGAACTAAATCCGATAAAGGGAAGGAAAAAGTGGTCGAATAGCCGCCGAAATCGTTCGACAACATCCGAGGTAAGTTTTAAGTGATTAAACGTTGAGTAAATTCAATCATAATAGGACATAATGAGTTGATTTAATAAGATATGATGTGGCCATGATATGTCTTAAACTCAAATGGTAAGTTCATATGTGTTTGGACTTGGAAATTTAAGAGCAAATTGTAATAATTTGCTTTGGACAGCAGCAGTAACGTGATTTTAGAAAATCACTATAAATTGTTGGTATGGAATTATAGGCTGAATAAAATATGTAATCAAGGCTTAATTAGTCTAGTTTCTTATAAAAGAGACCTTGTGAGCAAAGAAATTTCCTATAAAGAGATATTTAAAGTTGTGTGAGACGGTGTCAGAATGACTCCGAAATCCCCTGTTCTGTTTTTAGAAAATCATTATAAATTGTACAAAATCGGTTATAAGATAAAATTTATATGCTTAGACTCCTTAATGAGTATAGTTTCAAATTAAATCAAATACAACACATTTTGAATTCTATAAAATGAGAAATTTGATTCGTAGTGAAGAGTGGTCAGATTAGTCAAACAGTGAAACAGGGGAAAATTTAAGAAAAATATGGTATTGATTGGCCAAACCTAAAATTCTGGAAATTTTATGGATGGAAGATATACGAGTCTATATTTAGGAAAAATTAACGGAAAGTGATTTGGAGTTTTGTAGCTCCGGTTATAAATAATTTAGTGACCATTGCTCTGGAAAACAGCTCGTAGTGAATATGTGATTTTGTTGTAAACATGGATAAAACTTGTTTTAGTTGCTCATAAGCTATTGATTAAACCCATACTTGAATTCTAAATCGTGATATTGTAAGCTTATGAGTATTCGAATATGAAATGATAGTATGGCGTAAAATTGAATTATTCATTGGAAAGTGATGGATGTAGATTCGGCCAAGACCAAGTCTGTACATGATAGTATATGTGGTATGTGAAGTATATTTGAATAAATGTGAAAGTGTATATATGTGATAAGGCCTAATGGCCAATGTGATGAATGTGAAAGTGTATATATATGTGATAAGGCCTAATGGCCGATGTGATGAATGTGAAAGTATATATATGTGATAAGGCCGAATGGCCAATGTGATGAATGTGAAAGTGTATATATATGTGATAAGGCCGAATGGCCAATGTGATGAATGAGAACATGCATATATGAGATAAGGCCGAATGGCCAATGTGATGAATGTGAACATGTGTATGTGTGATAAGGCCGAATGGCCAATCTGATGAATGTGAACATGTGTATGTGTGATAAGGCCGAATGGCCAATGTGATGAATGTGAACATGCATATATTAGATAAGGCCGAATGGCCAATGTGATGAATGTGAAAGTGTATATATGTGATAAGGCCGAATGACCAATGTGATGGATGTGGAAGTGTATAAATGTGATAAGTCCCGAAGGGCAATTGTGTCAGTACTATATCCGGGTTAAAACCCCGCAGGCTTTATGCGAGAATATTATCCTGATTAATGTTCGTAGGCTTCGTGCTCGTACTATATCCGAGCTTTAAAGACCCGACGGCTAAATGCTAGGATTCAAGTAAGACTTTGATATTGAGTATCTGCATTAAGTTACCATCAAATAAGTATTATGTATTCAAGATGTTCAGGTACGTATTACTTACTCATCGGTGGAGTGATTTCGAGGTGAATTATCAGTATCAAAGAGGTAGGTAAATGTGATTAATATTATAACTCCAAATGTGAGAATGATCTAATTGGTAATGGTATGTTTGTATAATAAAGTATGCGATGAAATATTCTTATGTATTAGTGCATATTCTGCCCAAAAGCCTTATGATCTGAGTATGGGTTGGGTTGACCTAGATGTGCCAGTACAAGGTAAGGATTATGATTTGTAAGCTTACATATATGTGATAAGGAATATGTTGGTTCTTTATGTGCCTATGGTAATTTAGTACTTGTCATGTTGAAATACTTAAAAGTATGGATGTGATTATGAACAAGTGGAAAGGATTATTGAAAGTTGAAAATCGACGAAGAATGTGCTTTGGAAATATTTGACCATCTAGGTCATTATTACTCGAAAGTATATATGTGGCAGCCAAGTGTTGCGTTTAATGATATTATAGATCGAGATGAAGCTCTAGATTAACTTCATCGAACAGTTGAAATGAATGACCAATGATAGTGATTGAGAACACTTTGTTTTGCTTAAAACTTACTAAGCATTAAATGCTTACTCCGTTCTTTGAATCTCTGTTTTATAGATTTTGGTTCGTCAGCTATCGGACTCGGGATTATTGAAGTCGAAGTCGCCCACACTATCAAAACCCTTTTGGTACACTTTTGGTTGAACTCTGAAAATGGCATGTATAGGACTACCCTTTTGTTGTTGGTCATGTACCCTTCGGTTTTGTATAATTTTGGATAGCCATGCGAAAATGGCTTATATATGTTTGAGCATAATGTTATAATCATTTGGTATGGATATGGTTATTGAGAGGTGTGGATATGCTTAACAAGGATTGGCCATGAGAATGGTTAATCATTATCATAATTTGTGCTATTTATGCTAAAAGGTCTAGTTGAATCATGGAAACTATGAAATAGGTAAAGTCTACCTTAAAGGCAGATGCTGACAGTAGCAGTGATGTAGATTTGGAAAATCACTAAAAATATTAGGAATGGAATTAAATAGTGAATAAATTATTTAAATGAACCTTGATGAATCCACTTTCATATGGAAGAAACGAAACGGTCATATGAGTGGTATGTTAAGAGATAATTAGGTTTTCGTGAAACAGGGCCAGAACAGTTTCTGGATTCCCTGTTCTGACTTTGGAAATTCATTATAAATTAACCGGATATAAGTAGAAGTCATGCCATATATGTATAGATTTCTCTCTGAGTCTAGTTTCTATAGAAACAAACGGCATCAGTATTGAAGCCCTTTATAGGGAGATATCCAAATTGTAATGCATGAAGGTCAGTGTAGTCGCACCCTGTAACAGGGGAGACTTTAACTAATAAACTGTACTAATTGGCCCGACCAAAAATTCTAGAAAACAATATGTAGATGGAAATATGAGTCTAGTTCATGGAAAAATCACGAAACTGATTTTCGAGTTGTGAAACTCAAGATATGATTTTTAAGGTGACAGCGACACAGTTAGCCAGCTGTCTGGAAATTTTTAAAATGGACTGCGATAGTAAGCGAATTTAGTCTGTGAACCCCTCGTGTCCGACTCCGGCAACGGTCTCGGGTACGGGGCGTTACAATTTTATTGGTATCAGAGCTACGGTTTAGTCGATTCTAGGACTACCGTAATACGTTTGGGTCTAGCTATACATGCCATTATGTGAATATTTGATAGTGTGGTGATTTCTGACAATTGAAAATGTGTTTATTTATTGTAATGAATTCCGATCCCGGTCGAGCTGTAGCAGATGGTATTGAGAGGACTGAGACATGCTTATGATGTGTTAATATTGAGAAGGGTATAACATAAGTAAGTTCTTGAGTAATAGAGCTTAAATTATGATTTGATTAGATCATGTTTTAAGCAAATCAAAATCATGCTCTTTGTGTGTGGCTATTGAGCCGAAATTGCAAGAATGATAAGTGTCTTGTGTTTGAGTTTTGCTAATGAAAATGAAATACGAATGTGTCATGATTTATTGTTAAATGTGCATGGTTATTCGAATGATGTCCGGGCTAAGTCCCGAAGGCTTTGTGCTAAGTGACCATATCCGGACTAAGATCCGAAGGCATTTGTGCGAGTTACTAATTCCGGGCTAAGCCCGAAGGCATTGGTGCGAGTTACTAAATCCGGGTTAAGTCCCGAAGGCATTTGTGCGAGTTACTATAACCGGGCTAAGTCCCGAAGAGCATTCATGCTAGTGATGTATCCGGGCTAAGTCCCGAAGAGCATTCATGCTAGTGATGTATCCGGGCTAAGTTCCGAAGAGCATTCGTGCTAGTGATATATCCGTGCTAAACCCCGAAGAGCATTCGTGCTGGTGTTATATCCGGGCTAGGTCCCGAAGAGCAATCATGCTGGTGACGTGTATTCGGGCCTTCGTGCCTAGTAGGCTTCGTGTCGGTAATTTGAGCAAAGTTTAAGTATTCATTACTATACGAATTCAAATTTAAATGAGATGATATGTTTAAAAGTGTACATACATGATGTTTATAGACTTGGTTAAGTCATTTCAATGTGTAATAACGAATGAATAAGAGCACTATGTGTGTGAATGATTAGAGGCACTGTGTGTGTGCGAATTCCTTTAATCGAGCACTATGAGTGCAAGATCGGTCAGTGGGCACTAAGTGTGTGAAGTGGAATTCATGTAAGACCTCGTTTGGGACGAAGGCATTGATTTGAGATAGTGTGTAAGACCATGTCTGGGACATGGCATCGGCTCGATATGTGAGCATATGTAAGACCATATCTAGGATATGGCATTGTAAGAGCTATATGTGCTTAATGAGTATCCGTAATGATTTCGAATGATTCAACGGGTATCGTTAACAGTGATTAAATGTGCTAAATGAATTCAATGTTCAGGTATGTGGAAATTGATTTTCTTTTGGAAATGAGTTAAGTTGAATATTGAGATGTGATAAAGTTATAAAGGATATTTATTGGGATGTTTGAGTATATGTGTACTTTCGGTTAGGTTACAGCTTATACATGAATGAAAATGTGGGTTACAAATATGTGGGTTGATGATGTGAATTATACATGTTAATATGTGCTTAATATGTGTTTGAAATGCATTTGTGAATTAAATTAAGTGATTATTGCTTATGAAATCAAGAAAATGAGATATATGTGCATACTTGTAGAAATGTTTATGTATTTGTTTTAAGATAAGAAAATGATTTTATAGATCGATGAGAAATCAATAATGAATTACAATTGCTATCTATGAGCTAATGTTTATATGAATATAATTCAATAAGAGGACGTTATCCTAAACTATGCATCGGTAGAAATTTTCGGGGACGAAAATCCCTAAAGGGGGGAAGAGTTGTGACACCCCTAAAGTGACCCTAGTCGGAAAGCGGTCTCGGGACCGCTAGACCGAGTCACCAAATTATTTGAATGTGATAATTATTGCCTAAAATATGTGAATGTAAATGTGTGAAAGTTTTAAGCTTCGATTTAGTTAATTGCATGTGAATTTAGTTGATAGGACTTATGTGAGAAAATTTAGAAATGTGCTAAGCAAATGCAAGTGGCCTAATAGTGCATGTAATCAAAGGGGTGGACTTGCATGTCAATTTCCCCCCATTTAAGTACTAGTGGCCGGCCATGACAAGGGATGATGGGCAAAACATGTCATGAAACATGTTGTGTTAATGGAAGAATAAAATAAGAAGCATGGGCAATAAACTAATAAGAAATTGAAGGAAGAAAACAAAGAGAAAAAAATGTGTTCATCATTCTCATGCATGACCAAAAAAAAAAGAAAAAAAAAACAAGAGAAAAGCTCTCATGTTGTTCTTGGCCGAATAGAAGAAAGAAAAAGAAGGAAAAAGAGCTTTGAGGAAATCGGCTATGGTGGTTTGATAGACTAAGGTATGTTTGATGATGTTCCATGAGATGCATGCATGTTTTAGTAGTTAGCTTGAGTTCTAAATAGCCCATGGTTCAAATCTTTACTATGTCATGGAGATGATATTCGGCTAAGGTGGATTGGTGTTGATATCATTTGCATGCTAAAAGGTGGCCATATGACCTATCAAACTCCTTGTCATATTCGGCCATAAGCTAGCAAAATGAGACTTTAATGAGTTAAATTTGTTTGAATTAAGCTCAAGAGCAAAGGGGAACTAAATCCGATAAAGGGAAGGAAAAAGTGGTCGAATAGCCGCCGAAATCGTTCGACAACATCCGAGGTAAGTTTTAAGTGATTAAACGTTGAGTAAATTCAATCATAATAGGACATAATGAGTTGATTTAATAAGATATGATGTGGCCATGATATGTCTTAAACTTAAATGGTAAGTTCATATGTGTTTGGACTTGGAAATTTAAGAGCAAATTGTAATAATTTGCTTTGGACAGCAGCAGTAACGTGATTTTAGAAAATCACTATAAATTGTTGGTGTGGAATTATAGGATGAATAAAATATGTAATCAAGGCTTAATTAGTCTAGTTTCTTATAAAAGAGACCTTGTGAGCAAAGAAATTTCCTATAAAGAGATATTTAAAGTTGTGTGAGACGGTGTCAGAATGACTCCGAAATCCCCTGTTCTGTTTTTAGAAAATCATTATAAATTGTACAAAAATTGTTATAAGATAAAATTTATATGCTTAGACTCCTTAATGAGTCTAGTTTCAAATTAAATCAAATACAACACATTTTGAATTCTGTAAAATGAGAAATTTGATTCGTAGTGAAGAGTGGTCAGATTAGTCAAACAGTGAAACAGGGGAAACTTTAAGAAAAATCTGGTATTGATTGGCCAAACCTAAAATTCTGGAAATTTTATGGATGGAAGATATACGAGTCTATATTCAGGAAAAATTAACGGCAAGTGCTTTGGAGTTTTGTAGCTCCGGTTATAAATAATTTAGTGACCATTGCTCAGGAAAACAGCTCGTAGTGAATATGTGATTTTGTTGTAAACATGGATAAAACTTGTTTTAGTTGCTCATAAGCTATTGATTAAACCCATACTTGAATTCTAAATCGTGATATTGTAAGCTTATGAGTATTCGAATATGAAATGATAGTATGGCGTAAAATTGAATTATTCATTGGAAAGTGATGGATGTAGATTCGGCCAAGACCAAGTCTGTACATGATAGTATATGTGGTATGTGAAGTATATTTGAATAAATGTGAAAGTGTATATATGTGATAAGGCCTAATAGCCAATGTGATGAATGTGAAAGTGTATATATATGTGATAAGGCCTAATGGCCAATGTGATGAATGTGAAAGTGTATATATATGTGATAAGGCCTAATGGCCGATGTGATGAATGTGAAAGTGTATATATGTGATAAGGCTGAATGACCAATGTGATGAATGTGAAAGTGTATATATATGTGATAAGGCCGAATGGCCAATGTGATGAATGTGAACATGTGTATGTGTGATAAGGCCGAATGGCCAATGTGATGAATGAGAACATGCATATATGAGATAAGGCCGAATGGCCAATGTGATGAATGTGAACATGTGTATGTGTGATAAGGCCGAATGGCCAATGTGATGAATGTGAACATGTGTATGTGTGATAAGGCCGAATGGCCAATGTGATGAATGTGAACATGCATATATGAGATAAGGTCGAATGTCCAATGTGATGAATGTGAAAGTGTATATATGTGATAAGGCCGAATGGCCAATGTGATGGATGTGGAAGTGTATAAATGTGATAAGTCCCGAAGGGCAATTGTGTCAGTACTATATCCGGGTTAAAACCCCGCAGGCTTTATGCGAGAATATTATCCTGATTAATGTCCGTAGGCTTCGTGCTCGTACTATATCCGAGCTTTAAAGACCCGACGGCTAAATGCTAGGATTCAAGTAAGACTTTGATATTGAGTATCTGCATTAAGTTACCATCAAATAAGTATTATGTATTCAAGATGTTCAGGTACGTATTACTTACTCATCGGTGGAGTGATTTCGAGGTGAATTATCAGTATCAAAGAGGTAGGTAAATGTGATTAATATTATAACTCCAAATGTGAGAATGATCTAATTGGTAATGGTATGTTTGTATAATAAAGTATGCGATGAAATATTCTTATGTATTAGTGCATATTCTGCCCAAAAGCCTTATGATCTGAGTATGGGTTGGGTTGACCTAGATGTGCCAGTACAAGGTAAGGATTATGATTTGTAAGCTTACATATATGTGATAAGGAATATGTTGGTTCTTTATGTGCCTATGGTAATTTAGTACTTGTCATGTTGAAATACTTAAAAGTATGGATGTGATTATGAACAAGTGGAAAGGATTATTGAAAGTTGAAAATCGACGAAGAATGTGCTTTGGAAATATTTGACCATCTAGGTCATTATTACTCGAAAGTATATATGTGGCAGCCAAGTGTTGCGTTTAATGATATTATAGATCGAGATGAAGCTCTAGATTAACTTCATCGAACAGTTGAAATGAATGACCAATGATAGTGATTGAGAACACTTTGTTTTGCTTAAAACTTACTAAGCATTAAATGCTTACTCCGTTCTTTGAATCTCTGTTTTATAAATTTTGGTTCGTCAGCTATCGGACTCGGGATTATTGAAGTCGAAGTCGCCCACACTATCAAAACCCTTTTGGTACACTTTTGGTTGAACTCTGAAAATGGCATGTATAGGACTACCCTTTTGTTGTTGGTCATGTACCCTTCAGTTTTGTATAATTTTGGATAGCCATGCGAAAATGGCTTATATATGTTTGAGCATAATGTTATAATCATTTGGTATGGATATGGTTATTGAGAGGTGTGGATATGCTTAACAAGGATTGGCCATGGGAATGGTTAATCATTATCATAATTTGTGCTATTTATGCTAAAAGGGCTAGTTGAATCTTGGAAACTATGAAATAGGTAAAGTCTACCTTAAAGGCAGATGCTGACAGCAGCAGTGATGTAGATTTGGAAAATCACTAAAAATAGTAGGAATGGAATTAAATAGTGAATAAATTATTTAAATGAACCTTGATGAATCCACTTTCATATGGAAGAAACGAAACGGTCATATGAGTGGTATGTTAAGAGATAATTAGGTTTTCGTGAAACAGGGCCAGAACAGTTTCTGGATTCCCTGTTCTGACTTTGGAAATTCATTATAAATTAACCAGATATAAGTAGAAGTCATGCCATATATGTATAGATTTCTCTCTGAGTCTAGTTTCTATAGAAACAAACGGCATCAGTATTGAAGCCCTTTACAGGGAGATATCCAAATTGTAATGCATGAAGGTCAGTGTAGTCGCACCCTGTAACAGGGGAGACTTTAACTAATAAACTGTACTAATTGGCCCAACCAAAAATTCTAGAAAACAATATGTAGATGGAAATATGAGTCTAATTTCAGGGAAAAATCACGAAACTGATTTTCGAGTTGTGAAACTCAAGATATGATTTTTAAGGTGACAGCGACACAGTTAGCCAGCTGTCTGGAAATTTTTAAAATGGACTGCGATAGTAAGCGAATTTAGTCTGTGAACCCCTCGTGTCCGACTCCGGCAACGGTCTCGGGTACGGGGCGTTACATTTAGGTTTTTTTTCACGATTTATATTATTTATATTTAGTCCTAAACAAATTTTGTTCTTCGTTCAACTTGGATTTGATTTTGATTCAAGTCTTTAATTAAATAGTTTTTATTTATTTCTTTGTTATTTTCAATTGCAATTGCAATTATCTTCACAACTGTCAAAGGAAATTTGACTTTCGCACACAAATCGACATCAAAACATATTTATTCTCTTATTCCCTTTAAATATGAAATTAGGGATAATTGTATCTAGATCCATGATTGGCTAGTTTCCTTAGGAAGATCAACGAGCGGATGTGTGAATAATCAATGCAAGAATTAGGGTTTGAGTCTAAGTTATTTAGTTTAAATTATGTGCGATTAAGCCCTAGGATTGACGAACCTAGGAAGTAATTTAGGATAAACGAGATTGAGAGATAAGTTTACTGAGTAAATCATAATTTACCCCAGTTAAGAAAGTGAGGTCGAGAGATAAGTGTGTATTGGTCGATTAGTTAATTAGTTAGAGGCCGAGAGGTAATAACTGGTTAATTAATAGCTAACTCGATAAAACACTAGTTCTGAAATTAATTAGAAACACTGAAGTGAGTTAATCTTCTACATGCTTAATTGGATTAAATTCGATTGTTAAATTTATTGTAATTTATTTTAGTTCATTTATGTTATTTCGATTAATTATTTTTATTTTGGTTTTTCGTAATATAATTTTAGATTACTATTGTTTAGCCCTGTTAGTGTAGAAAACTAATTTTAGTTTAATTCTACCTCCCTTGGATACTATCATTGGAATACCTCCCTGAGTGTTCCGTTGTAGCACTTTAATATATTACAATTTGACCTGTACACTTGTAAATACCGCTACTTAATTTTATTATATTTTTACTGCAGCATTTTCATTCTAGACATTCGCATGTGTCTAGCAACGGTCAAGTTGTTGGCACCATTTTTGGGGAGCTCTCGACATTAAAATAATATTTTATTTTATGAATTTTAATGGGATAAATAGGAAAAAATTAGTAATATATATACTACAACAAAACAGGCCTATGCGACACTTTTTTTTTACTTAAGATGACGCAAAAAAGGTTGGCATAAGTCATCCCGATGTTTCTCCTGGCAATTCCAAAAACGTCATCTATAGTGCCATTGGCATAAATGCGATGATGCTTTTGAAAAAGTATCGGTATAATTCAACATAAGCCAACCTTTATTGAATGGTTGGCAAAAACCTAGTCAAGCCTGACCTTTAGAAAAGGTTGGGATAGACCCGTCTAATGCAATTTTAAAAAGGCTGGGAAAGATCTATCTAAGATAACCTTTAAAAGGTTGGGATAGACCCATCTAAGGCAACCTTAGAAAGGTTGGGATAGACACGTCTAAGGTAATTTTTTCTATTTTTTATTATTTCAATATTAATATATTTTCATAAACATTTACAGTGAATAATAATAGAAATTGTGCTTTAAATACAACTAAAAAAATATAAAATTAAAATTAAAATAAAGGTTGAATATTTACTACAAAAATCAATCCAATAATTAAAATACACTAACATTTAGCTTAAATGTGTACCACAAGCATTCAACCCAATATACAAAAGTAAACAAATAAAAAAAGTAATCTACAAATGTCTACGGTGTTCGTGGAGATTGGGTTATTATTACACTCTCAAAACCTTGATATACTCCTCCTCTTCTAAGGAGACACCACAAACTACAAACCTAAAGTTTCCCACAAGGTTGTTTATGTTGAACTTCAATTCTTTTTCATAATGGTCAACTTGATGATATCCACGAACTCAGGCTGATTGAGAAAAAGTAAAAACAAAAGTACAAGTTAGGAATAGCTATGCACAATCTGAAGAAAAGGCATTAAATGATACTAGCAAAGTAAGACAATTACTATCCTTCAAAGAAACTCCATCAACCAAAAAGCCATCCACATATGGTTGTGTAACAACCCGTTTTTAGTCAAATCGGCACAGTTGTAACAGCTTGATTTTGGGGATAGTCGGAACAGTGGTTTTGGGACCACGAATCTAACTTATAAAAATTTATTTTTATTATATTTTTATGGTCTATAGTTTTATGGAACTATTCTTCGAAAATCTCATTCGAAAATTTTGATGTTTGAGCACTCAATTTAGTCAAAAGGACTAAATCGTAAAAAGTGTAAAAGTTGAGTTCTACTTGTTAAAGGTTTCCAATTGCTATCAAATTTTAAATTAAAGGTCCTTAGTTGGTAATTAGACCATTGGATAAGTTAGTGGGCAAAAATGGACATGAATAGATAAAATTTCAAAGTTATGCATTAAGGGCATTTTGATCATTTGATTAATAAAAGAATAAAAAGGGAAAATTAAGTTAAAATTGGTGCCCATCTTCTTCTTCATGTGCCGATATTTCCATGATCACCATATCTAGGGTTTCTTCAACTTTCAAGCTTGATTGTAAGTATATCCTAGCCCCGTTTTTAATGCTCTTTACATTTTTGAAGTCCTCGTAACCCGATTTACCTATTTCTACTATTATTTTGAAGTAGGGTTCATGTTTAAAAACTTACCCATGTGTGACATGCATGTATTTTGATGTTTTATGGAAGATATTGTATGTTTAAAGTGTGATAAACAACTTTTACTAAGTGATTTTTAGTGAAAATGCATAAAAAGAATTTATTTGTAAAAGTTGTAAAAATGGGTAGTAGAAATGTGATTTGACGAAAAATATGGGCTGTTATGAGCATGATTTAGGTTCAGTTAGGGTTGGGTAACAAGTAAAATTTTCATTTTACAAGCCTAAGGACTAATTTTTAAAAATGTGAAAAGTTAGGGCAAAACTGTAATTTTCCATAAGGTGATTTTTGGACAGTATTGAGTAATGTGATAATTAAATAAGTTAGATTTTCTATTATAGATAATGAAAAAAACAAAGTTCGGTCCTTGATCGAGGGAAGAACAAGGTTATTGACAATTAAGTCCATTTCCTACTATTTTGTACCAAGGTAAGTTTGTGTATAAATAACGCCATGTTATATTATGTACTTAATGCTTAATATTGCATAAATTGTACGATTGTTTCTATGGAAATATTCAGCGAAGTTTCAACGATGAAAAAATTCCTGATTGAACCTTAGGAATAGTTCAGGATACAAGTGAAATGTCACTAGGAAACCATGAGTTATGTGATTTATGTGAATCTGGGTGCTGGTCATGTACGTCCTAACAGTGGTTGGGTAGTTCGACATGGGTTGCGGATACCTGAAAGCTTGTGTGAGCAGCCCGTGTAGCTACGTCTTGACTGACAACTTTTGTAAGCAGGCTCGTAATTAGCTCGTGTGGGAGCCCTATGTGTTATGAGATATGAGGTAGCATTGGCTACATATGTGACACTTATGTGCAAGACTTTCCGTGTATCCGAGAATATTCCAAGTGTTCAACGGGAAATCCGAAGAAAATGTCAAAGTTGACAAAGTATGCAACTAGGTTATGAGTTGGTACAGGTATGTATGTAAAACTCATGAGTATAGACGTTAGTATGAGATGAACTCTTGGTAAGAATGCTAATAAGTAATTTAAGTTTAAGACACATGATTAAAAATATGTTAACTTATGTTGAGTAGTTATATGATTAAGGTATGATTTATGTTGCTTATTATTTGCATGCAAACTTACTAAGCTTTAAAGCTCACTCCTCTTTTCTTTCCATTCCTTATAGTGTCGCTAAGCTAGCTCGGGGATTGAGGGACGTCGGAGCTCAGTTCACACTATCAAACAATTTTTTTGGGTATACCTGATTTCAATATTTTGAGTATTGTAACACCCCTAACCCGTAACCGACATCAAATTAAGGTTACGAGGCATTACCAGACAGATAGAACATTTCAAACCAATTCAGAATCACAGATATCATATAACATCATTTCATAAGCAATCATCTCCTATGATGGTATACGAGACCTAAGATGTACTTTTAAGAGACATTCGGGACTAAACCGAACACATTCATAAAGTTTAGAACTTTTAAAAAATAATTTTCAATTCTATAGAGGTCACATGCCCGTGAGACCAGGCCATGTACCCCACACGAGCATCACACACGCCCATGTGGACCAGCCATGCTAAAACAGAGCTTATATACTGACTTATTCCCACGGCCAACAGACATGCCTGTGTGCCACGGTCGTGTGATTCTTAGCTAGCTACTGACTTAAGCCCACGGCCAATAAACATGCCCATGTGATATGGTCGTGTAGCACAATGCAGGCTTGGTTTAAGCCAATTTGCCACCCCTTTATGGGTCATTCCTAAAAGCCAAATTAAACAACATTCATACAAAATATTCAGCCAATTCATGCTCAAAACATGCTTCATTACAACTATTTCATCATCATTCAACAACTCATTCAAACCATACCAAAACTTAACACAAACATACCATTTGATAGCCAACTTTCATTACATAACCTATATTTACAATTCAAAACTTAATACATAAACCTTCTAGCCTATACATGCCATTCTTTAAAATATGTACACTTTCAAAAGTACCAAAATGAGTTCGATAGTGTGGTGACGATCCTCGACTATCCTCGAGCCTTCAGTAGCTACAATAACTATAAAACAGACAGTAATCACATAGAGTAAGCTACAAAAAGCTTAGTAAGCCAAATACAATTGGTCTAACTACTAAAGCATATAAGTACAATTTAACCATAAAGATTCATAACCATTTCAAAGAATAATTCATAAGCTTAACCGTGCTCTTTTGTTTGCATATATGTTATGCTTCAATTCTATACATATTTCACAGAGACAGAGTTTTTCATATTCGAAAATTTAGTAGAATGCAAACGTACCTGCATAGGTTATACATTACATATACTCAAATTTCGTTCGCTATCCTCAGACGGTTCAGAAATGATACAGATGCTCATAATCAAGTACAATGTTGACGTCCAAGACATGATCTTACATGTACTTCAATATCGATGCCTCTGTCCCAGATAGGGTCTTACACGAAATTAGATACGATGCCGATGTCTCAGACATGGTCTTATACATAAATCTCAAACGAGGCTTGTGTGCCAGACACGGTCTTACACGGAATCAGATACAATGTCGATGCCCCAGACATGGTCTTATACGTAAATCTCAATCAAGGCCTGTGTCCCAGACACGGTCTTACACGATATCTTAGACAGATGTCAACTTTTCTTAGAAGCATACAGAGCTTTTCAGATATTAACATATTATCATACTTTACTCCAAAGATATTCATCAAGCACTCAAGGCCATCCAATACAGATTATAGTTTATATGTGCAGAATTTATTACAATTAACAAGTAATTGTAATTTGACTTACCTCAGACGGATTTCGGATAAAATGAGTCGACTATTCAACTATTTTGGACTTCCCCTGATCTAAGTCTGATTTTCTTTGTTCTTAATCTAATACAATACAAATTCAACCATTCAATGATTCATTTCATTCAATTTAATCCATATACACATATTTAGGGCACTTTACATTTTAGCCCTTACATTTTCACACTTTGACGATTTAGTCTATTTTTCATAAAATCACCAATATGAAAAATTTCTTTGCAACAAGGGCTAGCCGAATTCTCATGGCTTCTATATAAGCCCATACAACATGTTCAATTCACAATTTAGTCCTTCTAAACCTCATTTTCAAAATTTAACCCAAATAGCTCAATTTTATCAAAAACTCAAAGACAAAACTTATGAACCATCTACCAAGCCTTCATAATTCATTTAAAAACATCACAAAACTCATGATATCAACAATGGCATTTCATGAAATTTTTAATAGAAATAGAAATTTAGACATAGGTTTTGAAGAACACGAAGCAACGATCACAGAAACGTAGAAATTATCAAAAACTGAGTTAAAACCGTACCTTAATCAAGCAATGAAAGTGCCGAAACCTAAGATGGCTTTCTCCTTTTTCTTTTTCTTTGATTTTTGGCTATATGCATGATAATATGGCCAATTTCATGTTTTCATTTTATTATAATATACATTAATATGCATTTTACAATTTCAACCTTATTAAAATAATATTTTCAACATATAATGGATGCCCAACAATGTCCACTACCATTTAAAATGGTTTATTTGACATGCCATGACATTATTTTAAAAGCCAAGGCCAAATAGGTGCTTTAGCATCTAGCACTCAACTTTTACACTTTACGCGATTTAATCTTTTTTTATAATTAAGCACAGAAACAGACAAATTAAATCACATAAATTTCACAGAAATAAATTCACATATCAGAGACACAAAAAATAATATTAAAATATTTTTTGAACTCTGATTTATGGTCCCGAAACTACTATTCTGACTAGGGTCAAAACTGGACTGTTACAATTCTCCCCCTTAAGGATGTTGTCCCTGAAAATCTTACCGTTAAACAGATTCAAATATTGTTGTCTCATTGAATCTTCAGGCTCCCATGTAGCCTCTTCAGCACTGTGACGATGCCACATCACTTTAACTAGAGGAATTTTCTTGTTTTGCAATTCTTTAATCTCGCGAGCTAAAATATGGATCAATTTTTCTTTGTAAGTCATACGGATTGAATCTCAATTTCAGAAGGGGATATCACATGGGACGGATTAGATCTATACCGTCGAAGCATCGATACGTGAAATACATTATGTATCTTTTCCAACTCAGATGGTAGCCTCAATCTATAAGCAACCGGCCCAACTCGCTCAATGATTTCATATGGTCCGATGAATCTCAGACTCAATTTGCCTTTTCTACCAAATCGGAACAATTTCTTCCACGGAGTTACTTTCAGAAACACTTTATCACCGATCTCGAATTCAATATCTTTTCGTTTTAAATCTGCATAAGATTTCTGACGATCAGAGGCAGTTTTCAAACTATCTCAGATTACTTCGCTTTCTGTTCTGTTTCTTTTATCAAATCAATACCGTAAATCTTATTCTCACTGAGCTCAGACCAGTATATGGAGTTCTACACTTTCTACCATATAAGGCTTCGTACGGTGCCATTTTGATGCTCGATTGAAAGATATTATTATAAGCAAATTCAATCAGAGGTAGATAATGTTTCCATGTGCCTTCAAACTCAAGAATGCAACATATCAACATATCCTCGAGTATCTGAATAATCTGTTCTGATTGACCATCCATTTGTGGATGAAAAGCGGTGCTAGAATGCAATTTAGTACCCAGAGCATCTTAAAATTTCTTCTAGAATCTTGCGGGTCTCTGTCAGACACTATTGACAATGGCACACTATGCAATCTCACAATATTAGAAATATACAACTCAGGTAGCTTATCAAGTGAATAATCAAACCGAATCGGAATAAAATGAGCTAATTTTGTCAAACGATCAAATACAACCCAAATTGCGTCTTTCTTTTCCAGAGACAGAGGCAAACCCGAAACAAAGTCCATGGTCACTCGATCCCATTTCCATTCCGAAATCATAATCAGTTTTAACAACCTAAATGGCACCTGATGCTCAGCTTTAACTTGCTAACAGATTAAACATCTTGAAACAAAGTCAAAAATATCTCTTTTCATTCCCGGCCACCAATATAGTTGTCTCGAATAGTTATACATTTTCGTACTTCCCGGATGTAAAGAAAATCTACTACTGTGAGCTTCATTCAAAATCGTTTGAATAAAATCTGGATTTCTTGGAACACAAATTCTATTTCTAAACCTCAGACAGTCATCATCATCTATTCGAAATTCAGAGTAAGAATGAGAATTACATTGAGTTCGTTTAGCCATAATCTCATTATCAATCTTTTGAGCTTCGATAATCTGTTGTAAAAACAAAGGTCTCGCTTTTAATTCAGCTAAAACTGAACCATCATCAGACAGAACTAAATGAGCATTCAATGCAAATAACGATTTTAGACTCAAAGCATTAGCAACCACATTTGCTTTTCCTGGGTGATAATCAATCACAAGTTCGTAGTCTTTTAGCAGTTCTAACCATCTTCTCTATTGTAAATTCAAATCTTTTTGCGTCATTATATATTTCAGACTTTTATGATCAGAAAACACGTGACATTTTTTACAAAACAGATAGTGACGCAAGATCTTCAAAGCAAACACGACGACAACTAACTCAAGGTTATATGTCGGATAGTTCATCTCATGCGGCTTCAACTGTCTTGAAGCATAAGCAACAACTTTTCCTTCTTGCATTAAAACACAACCTAGTCCATTCAACGAAGCATCGCTGTAAACAACGAATTCTTTACCTGACTCAGGTTGTACCAACACCGGAGCTTCAATTAACAGAGCTTTTAACCAATCAAAACTTTTTTGACATTTCTCAGACCATTCAAATTGCACATCTTTCTAAAGCAATTTTTTCAACGGAGTTGCTATCGCAGAGAAATCTTTTACAAATCATCTGTAGTACCCGACAAGTCCCAGAAAACTGCGGGCTTCAGATACATTCCTCGGAGGCTTCCAATCCAGAATAGCTGAAATCTTGCTCAGATCAACTCTGATACCAGAAGCTGATACAATATGACCTAGAAAAACAACTTCTCGCAACCATAATTCACATTTACTAAACTTTGCATACAATTATTTATCTCACAAAGTCTGTAGCACTATTTTCAAATGCTTGGCATGTTCAGATTCATCACGTGAATAAATCAATATGTCATCAATGAATACTACAACAAATTGATCTAAATACAGTCTGAATATTCTATTCATCAAATCCATAAAGATAACAGGCGCATTCGTTAATCCAAAAGGTATAACTATAAATTCCTAATGCCTGTACCTCGTTATAAAAGCAGGTTTCGGAATATCAGAATCCTTTACTCACAACTGGTAGTAACCTGATCTCAGATCTATCTTAGAAAACACAGTAGCACCTTTCAACTGATTGAATAAGTCATCAATTCTAGGCAGAGGGTATTTGCTTTTTACAGTCACTTTATTAAGTTGACGGTAATCAATACACATTCTCATTGTGCCATCTTTCTTTTTCACAAACAGAACAGCAGCACCCCATGGTGAGAAGCTCGGTTTAGCAAATCCTCGACCGGTCAATTCTTGCTATTGAGATTTCAATTCCTTTAATTCGATCAGAGCCATTCTATACGAAGCTATCAAAATTGGAGTAGTACCAGATACTAATTCAATGCAAACTCCACTTCTCAAATCGAAAGCAAACCTGGTAGTTCTTTAGGAAACACATCAGAGAATTCACAGACAACAGGCACTGATTCGACTTTCTTATCATTCACTTTCGAATCTAGCACATAAGCTAAGTTGGCTTCACAACCGTTCTTCACATATTTTTGTATTTTCATTGCAGATATCACAGCTGGCAGCCCATTCAGATCACTAGACTCAATTCGGAGTATCTCATCATTCTTACACCTTAAATCAATGACTTTTCATTTGCAATTCACAATAGTATCATGCAATGTTAACTAATCCATTCCCAGAATTATGTCAAATTCATCGAAAGGTAAAAGCATCAGATCAGTAGGAAAACAAATATCTCGTATCATTAACGGGCAATTCTTGCAGACTTTATCAACCAAGACACTTTTGCCTAAGGGGTTTGATACTCTAATTACGAATTTAGTAGACTCTTACTGTGTACTAAATTCATACAAATATAAGAATGCGTTGATCCAGGTGCTCACGAGTATCATAGAGAGTAAAAGTACCAGTAATCACGTCTGGAGACGAGGCTTCCTCACGAGCTCGGATAGCATAGGCTCTGGCAGGTGCTCTGGCCTCAGATCTGACAATTGTATCTCCAGTAGGTCTTTGACCATTACTTGCATTTCTTACATTTCTCGAAAGTCTACCTCTAGCTAAGGTGTTGCTCGGTCTCAAATTTTGTACATTCTCTTACTCAGCAGGTTCAGAACAATATTTTACAAAATGGTCCAAAGATCCACATCGAAAACAAGCTTGGTCATTCAATCTACAATTTCCTGGATGTCTTTTACCACAGTGTTTACATTCAGGTCTCTCAAATCGAACATTCCCGACACTTGCAACGGAAGTAGTAAGGACTCTGAAGTTTGAATGCGATCTAGCTCAATATCGGTTTGAATGTCCCACATTAGCATTTGGATGACTTTGATCATCTCGAAAATTTCTTTGACATAGATTGAAATGATCTACTCGAAATCTCTTTCTAGCATCTCTAGCCTCAGAATCAGTTTTCTTTTCTTTTTACTTAATTCTTCAGCTTTACATGTTCGCTCAACAAGCACTACCATTTCTTTAATTTCCAATATCCCAACTAATAGACAAATATATTTGTTTAGTCCATCTTCAAACCTTTTGCACATTATTGCTTCATTCGATACACATTTCCGAGCATACTGGCTCAATCTCACAAATTCACGTTCATATTCAGTGACAGACATACGGCCTTGTTTAAGCTCAAGAAACTCTTTATATTTCTGATCAATGAATCTTGGACTGATATATTTCTTCTGGAATTTAGATTAAAAGAAATCCCAAGTACCCCGTTCACTTGGGACTCTAGATATTAAAGTTTTCCACCAATGATACGCCGTATCTCTCAGAAGTGAAACGACACATTTAACACATTCCTCAAGACTCAGAGACATTTCATCAAACACTCATATTTTATTTTCTAACCAGAATTTGACTCTTTTAGCATCATCATTCGTTGTAGCTCGGAACTCTTCAGCCCCATACTTTCTAATCTTATCAACTGGAGGTCAACTCAACTGTACCAGATTTACTCGTGGCATATCAGGAGTTGGAGAAGGATTAACCAAGGGTGTAGGTTGTTGTACAGTCAGATTGGTTCTAATGGAAGGCTTGCTTAACCTCACCATCACCATCACGGCTACTCGTAGCTGGTCTAGAATCAGCTTGCACCGTTCCTTGCGCGAGAGTAGGCACATTGCTTTCAAAATCGTCAGCTACAACTCTATCGGGATCCATTTGCTATATAAAAGTATATTGCAATGTCAGGATTCATCACACTATCACAGTTTCAGATATATGGCATGTATAGCTAGACTCACATACGCTATGGTAGTCCTAGGACCGACTAAATCATAGCTCTGATACCAATAAAATGTAACACCCCTAACCTGTAACTGATATCAAAGGGTTACGAGGCATTACCAGACAGACAGAACATTTTAAACTAGTTCAGAATCACAAATATCAGATAACACCATTTCATAAGCAATCGTCTCCTAAGATGGTCTACGAGACTTAAAATGTACTTTTAAGAGACATTTGGGTCTAAACCGAACACATTCATAGAGGTCACACGGGCGCGTGACCAGGCTGTGTACCCCACACGAGCATCACACACGCCCATATGAACCAGCCGTGCCAAAACAGAGCTTATATATTGACTTATTTCCACGGCCAATAGACACGCCCGTGTGCCACGGCCGTGTGATTCTTAGCTAGCTACTGACTTAAGCCAACGACCAACAAACACGCCAGTGTGATATGGTCGTGTGGCACAATACAGGCTTGGTTTAAGCTAATTTTCCACCCTTTTATGGGTCATTCCTACAAGCCAAATTAAACAACATTCATACAAAATATTCAGCCAATTCATGCTCAAAACATGCTTCATTACAACTATTTCATCATCATTCAACAACTCATTCAAACCACACTAAAACTTAACACAAACATACCATTTGATAGCCAACTTTCATTGCATAACCTATATTTACAATTCAAAACTTAATACATAAACCTTCTAGCCTATACATGCCATTCTTTAAAATATGTACACTTTCAAAAGTACCAAAATGAGTTCGATAGTGTGGTGACGATCCTCGACTATCCCTGAGCCTTTAGTAGCTACAATAATTATAAAACAGACAGTAATCACATATAGTAAGCTACAAAGAGCTTAGTAAGCCAAATACAATTGGTCTAACTACTAAAGTATATAAGTACAATTTAACCATAAAGATCCATAACCATTTCAAAGAATAATTCATAAGCTTAACCGTGCTCATTTGTTTGCATATATGTTATGCTTCATTTCCAATTCTATACATATTTCATAGAGATAGAGTTTTTCATATTAGAAAATTTAGTACGATGCAAACGTACCTGCATAGGTTATACATTACATATACTCAGATTTCGTACGCTATCCTCAGACGGTTCAGAAACGATACAGATGTTCATAATCAAGTACAATGCCGACGTCCCAGACGTGGTCTTACATGTAATTCAATATTGATGCCTCTGTCCCAGATAGGGTCTTCCACGAAATCAGATACGATGCCGATGTCTCAGACATAGTCTTATACATAAATCTCAATCGAGGCCTGTTTCCCATACACAGTCTTACACGAAATCAGATACAATGCCGATGTCCCAGACATGGTCTTATACGTAAATCTCAATCGAGGCCTGTGTCCCAGACACGGTCTTACACGATATCTTAGACATATGTCAACTTTTCTTAGAAGCATATAGAGCTTTTCAGATATTAACATATTATCATACTTTACTCCAAAGATATTCATCAGGCACTCAAGGCCATCCAATACAGATTATAGTTTATATGTGCAGAATTTATTACAATTAACACGTAATTGTAATTTGACTTACCTCGGACGGATTTCGGATAAAACGAGTCGACTATTCAACTATTTTGGACTTCCCCCGATCTAAGTCTAATTTTCTTTGTTCTTAATCTAATACAATACAAATTCAACCATTCAATGATTCATTTCATTCAATTTAATCCATATACACATATTTAGGGCACTTTACATTTTAGCCCTTACATTTTCACACTTTGACAATTTAGTTTATTTTTCAAAAAATCACCAATATGCAAAATTTCTTTGCAACTAGGGCTAGCTGAATTTTTATGGTTTCTATATAAGCCCATACAACATGTTCAATTCACAATTTAGTCCTTCTAAACCTCATTTTCAAAATTTAACCCAAATAGCTCAATTTCATCAAAAACTCAAAGACAAAACTTATGAACCATCTACCAAGCCTTCATAATTCATTCAAAAACATCATAAAACTCATGATATCAACAATGGTATTTCATGAAATCTTTAATAGAAATAGAAATTCAGACATGGGTTTTGAAGAATACAAAACAACGATCACAGAAACGTAAAAATTATAAAAAATCGAGTTAAAATTATACTTAATCAAGCAATCAAAGTGCTGAAACATAAAATGGCTTTGTCCCTTTTCTTTTTCTTTTATTTTTGGCTATATGCATGATAATATAGCCAATTTCATGTTTTCATTTTATTATCATATACATTAATATGCATTTTACCATTTTAACCTTATTAAAATAATATTTTCAACATATAATGGATGTCCAACAATGCCTACTACCATTTAACATGGTTTATTTGACATGCAAGGACATTACTTTGAAAGCCAAGGCCAAATAGGTGCTTTAGCATCTAGCACTCAACTTTTACACTTTACGCGATTTAATTTTTTTTATAATTAAGCACAGAAACAGACAAATTAAATCACAAAATTTCGCAGACATAAATTCACATATCACAGACACAGAAAATAATATTAAAATATTTTTCAGACTCGTTTTTGTGGTCCCGAAACCACTATTCCAACTAAGGTCAAAATCGGACTGTTACAAGTATGGCATGTATAGGGACTTGGTCATTTTGTTACGTGTCATATTAGTTTAGCCAAATGTGTTGGCATTGTAATAGTTAATGATTCATTTTGTATATGGTCATTGGAAGTTCGCTAATATTAATCTTATTGGTCATTGGTATGTTTATGTGATGATGCTTACCATGAAGATGAAATTGGCATGAATGGAAAAGAAAGTATGTGATGTTTTTGCATGATCGATGTTAATATGTGCAAATGATGTATTGATATCTTGTTTGTGGCTAATTTGGTTGTATGTATATGCTTGGATTGGTGTTGCTTGTTGTTGTGTAGGTTGGTGCAAGTAGGGGTGACAAAATGGCTTGATAAATAGCCTTATTTTTTCCACCCAGGCAGAGACACAGCTATGTGTCTCAGCTATGTGACAGACACGGCCTAGGGATATGGACGTGTATCCAGAGCGTGTGAAGTCTGAACCTATTTTATGAAAAATTTTGAAAATTAAAATTCACCACACGGCCTAGCACACGGGTGTGTGACTTGATCGTGTGACTTCCTTTGGTGCATAACGTCAGAAATAGAGAGTTACATGGGTTAGGGGCACGGACGTTTATGACTACACGGCCTACCTATATGGGCATGTACCAATCCACATAGGCGTGTGACCCTATTTTGACAAAAAATTTTGTAGGTGTTGTAAAATTTTCTAAAGTTCTCGGTTTAGTCTTGAACCACCTCCGATGCATGATTTGGGCCTCGTAGGCTCGTTTTAGGGATGATAGGAATGTATGTGAAAATTTTTTAAATTCGAACGAAAATATACATCTTGGTTTTGTATGATTGCTTGTGTATAAGTCTGGTAATGCCTCATACCCTATTCCGGCGTTGGATACGGGTAAGGGGTGTTACAACACAAGATATGCTATATTTCCTTAAAACCACTTGAATAAGATCAATAGTTTAAGCAATAAAGATAAATACCTCCATATATAATTCTAACTGATGGAATAATGTTAGCACGAACATTTTGATTGTATGTAAAATAAAAGAGGGTATGATTTCTCTATAGGAAAAAATTAAGAAGTATGAAGAATAATGAATCCAAAACAAACAAAACATAAAAAAAATCAAATAAAACAACTGCTAATACCATCGTTGAATCAACTTTAGTTTCAATGCATTGATAGCTACAAAAACTTTCTCCAACTCTAGCCTTGGCATATTTTTTAGTCATTGATCGTGCTTTTTGGTTAAAATCTTGTCTATTATATTTGTATTCCCTACTCTGTAGATTCATTAACATATCAAAAGCAAAGGAAAAACATAGAAAAGAAAAAAAATTCAATTTATCTTGAGAGAACTGCTTCACACATTAGGACATCATCAGGATTTGGTTCGCTGAGCAATAGCCTTATACTTGTAAGCACTGTTGAAATGTTCAATGATGGTTTCCATGTCCCTTGTTTAGATGAGGACCATACTCTTCATGTCATATGTAACGACCCTATAGTCAAGGGTGTCGGAAAGTGCATTTCCGGGACTCCGTTCCCATAAATCAAACTTTGTAAATATTTATAATAAATATTTACAAAGTTAGTTGTGTAGTTAATTAGGTTTCAATTAAGTGAACATGCGCGATTTAAGAGTTATTAAATTATAAGGACTAAATCACATATAGTGTAACAGCTCGTTTTAAGGTTAAATTGGAACAGTGGTTTCAGGACCACGAACAAGGTAGAAATATTTATTGTGATATTTTTTAAGGTCTACAGTATGATTGAATGATTGTGTGAAAATTTTGTTAAGAAATTTTATTGATAAGGTGTCCAATTTGACTAAGAGGACTAAATTGTAATAGGTGTAAAACGTATGTTCTAGAAGCTAGAGGTGCCCAATTTGTAAAATTTATAAAATGAGTAGTAAAAGTGTGATTAAATGGAAAATGTAGGCTCTTATGAGTATGAAAATGGTTTGACAAGGCTTGGGTGTTGAAGAAGTTGAATACATTTCATTTTACGAGCCTAGGGACTAAATTGTAAAAAATTTGAAACATTAGGGGAAAAATGTAATTTTTCTATAATATGATTTTTGGGATAAATTGAATAATATGGGTATTAAATGAGTTAAATTTGTTATTATAGATCAAGAAAAACGAGGTTCGGACCTAGATCGGGGGAAAAAGAAAGTGCTTGATGATTAAGTCCAATTCTATTATTTTTTGTACCAAGGTAAGTTCATATATAAATAATGCAATGGTATATTTATGTTTTAAATGCTTTAATATTGTATGAATTGTGTGATTGACTCTTTGGACGTATTCGACAAAGTTTTGACAAGTAAGAAATCCCGATTGAACCTTATGTAACAGCCTAATTTTGGGCCTAATCGAATCAGTGGTTTCGAAACCACTATTCTGGGGCCAGATGAATTATTTTTATGATATTTTATGTGTTATAGCATGATTATATGAGTGCATGAAAATTTTGGTGAAATAATTTTAGCGATTTCTTGCTTAATTGCGAAAAATGACTAAATCGCATAAAGGACAAAAGTTTTGTTTTGCTAGCTAAATATGTTAAATGGCTAGAGAACCAAAATTTGGGGTGTTTAAAGAGCAATTAGACCCTTAAAATTTTGATGGTCGGCCATAGGAGGGACAAAAAAGGTTGAAAAGTCAAAAATTTGGTATGGTTGGTATTTGATGAGATATACAAAGACTAATAAAGTAAAACAAAAATAGCCACCCTTCTTCTCCATCTTTCTCCACCAAAATTAGGGAAGAAAAACCTCCATGGGAGCTTGAAAATTTTAGCAACATAATCCTCTCTCATGTAAGTCATTTTAGTGTTGGTTTTTGATGTTTTTGAGATCTTTGAAGCATGATATAGCTATTTCTATCATTATTTAGGGTTTATGTTAAAAAATTCACCCATGTGTGTCATGCATGTTCTTTGATGTTTAATGGAAGAAAATGAGTCTTTTTTGTGTAATAAACAACTTTTGTGAAAGGACTTTCATGGAAAACACCTAGGGATTTTCATGAGTAAAAATGCAAATAGGGTTGTATTACCATGAGAAACAAATTGATAAATTACTTATTATTTTTATACGGTCTTACTAAGCTATAAAGCTTACTCCTTTCCCTTCCTTTCCTTTAGTGTTTTTAGGTTAGCTCAAGTTGGAGATTGTGGAGACAGCATCACACTATCAAGTCACTACCTTTGGAATAATGAAGCATGGATTAGAAATTTCAAGTGAGGGGCATGTATAGGGATCTAGTTGATTGACATGTATTATTTTTATTTGGCCAAATGTGTTGGCTTATATTGAGTTATATGTATATGGCCATGAGATGTGGCTCACATTGATTTTGGCTTGTAAGCCTTCATGTCATGTCTAATGTTTAAAAGGTGATTATGTTTGTTTGACATGCATGGTTAGTAATATGACATGTGTGTTGGATGTATGCTCCATGACCAATTGAGGTGGTCATAGCCATGTAGTAATCGCATGTTATAAACACAAATGATAATGATTGAACTTGAGTACTTGATGGATGAGTTGGTAATCATAGTATAATAGTAAAAGTGGTCATTAAATGACAAGTCTTATGAATGTGAAATAACTAATCTAGACTTGGTATTGCATGAGTAGATGCATTACTTGTAAAATGACATATTAATGTTAAGGATATGTCTTAATAAAGAGTGTTTAATCACTAAAATGATGCCATGATTTGTGATTTTGATGTGCATAAGTTGTAAAAGATTATAGGTAACATGAAGGCTTGGAAAATAGACTAAGTGTTGGCCACACAGGTTGAGACACGGCCTTCTGTCTTAACTGTGTGAAACACACGGCCTGAAGACACGGGCGTGTGGCCCAGCCGCGTGGTTCGATGTGCATGCTGACGCCATAAACAGAGAGTTACACGGCCTGAGGACACGGGCGTGTCCCTATGTCCACACGAGCGTGTGACTCTATTTCATTAAGTTTTCCTGAAACCTCTCAAAGTTCTTGGTTTAGTCCTGAATCGATTTCGATGAATGTTTTCTACTTTTTAGACCCAAATAAGGGACGACATGCATGTGTTTGAAATGTTTTGAATTAAAAGAAATTTCAAGGCCTGGTTTTTGTATGTTTGTGAACTTTTAAGTCCAATAATGGCTCGTACCTTGTCCCAGCACCGGACAAGGGTAAGGGGTGTTACATCTTAAGAAAAGAATAGGATACGAGTGACATGTCACTATGAACCCATGTGTTTATGTAATCCAGGTGCTGGTCTTGTATGTCCTACTGGTGGCTGGGTATTCTGGCATATGTTGAGGTGACAGCTTGTGTAAGCAACACTGTATAGTTACAACCTAACTGACAGCTTGTGTGACTAGGCCCGTGAATAGCTCGCGAGTGAGATACGTGATATTCACGGAAAGTTTTAAAAATTTATAATTAATCGTTCTTGAAACTAACTATTATCACGATGAAGGCAAGTGTACCTATCGAATAATAGTATAGCTTAGCAAGACCGGATTGTCAAACCTAAAGGAACCAAGAGTACTATAATTACTTTCTTTTTATTATCTACCCTAAAAATTAAGGGATTTGTTTATCTAAACTAATTAAATAAACTAATGGTGCACAGAAAGAAAATTGGGAAAAGGTTTTGGGAAAACTCGATTGATTAAGACAATACCCAAGGAAAAATCCACCTAGACTTCACTTGTTATTTAACTCTAAATTAGACGATTTATTCATTTGACTTGATCCGTAGGAATCCCTAAGTTATATTATTATCTCTCTCGAACTAATAACGTCTAACCCTAGGTTGATTAATTGAAATCTCTTTCTAATTAACACCCTAGTGTTGCATTAACTCAATCTATGGACTCCCTTATTAGGTTTCACCCTAATCCGGTAAAATCTTGTCACCCTATCTCTAGGCATGCAATCAACTCCGCTTAATTACGACAAATTTACTCTTAGAAAGACACTTTTGCTCCTCTGAATAAGCGCATTAACTTGAATCAATATCCTGAAATATTAAAATAAGAATTAAGAACACATAATTAAGAACAAGTCAAATATTTATCATACAATTTAGATAATAATAACAAGATCCGTGTAACGCCCCGTACCCGAGACCATTGCCGGAGTCGGACACGAGGGGTTCACAGACTAAATTCGCTTACTATCGCAGTCCATTTTAAAAATTTCCAGACAGCTGGCTAACTCTGTCGCTGTCACTTTAAAAATCATATCTTGAGTTTCACAACTCGAAAATCAGTTTCGTGATTTTTCCCTGAAACTAGACTCATATTTCCATCTACATGTTTTCTAGAATTTTTGGTCAGGCCAATTAGTACAGTTTATTAGTTAAAGTCTCCCCTGTTACAGGGTACGACTACACTGACCTTCATGCATTACAATTTGGATATCTCCCTGTACAGGGCTTCAATACTGATGCCATTTATTTCTATAGAGACTAGACTCAGAGAGGAATCTATACATATATGGCATGACTCCTAATTATCTCTGGTTAATTTATGATGAATTTCCAAAGTCGGAACAGGGAATCCAGAAACCGTTCTGGCCCTGTCTCACGAAAACCTAATTATCTCTTAACATACCACTCATATGACCGTTTCGTTTCTTCCATATGAAAGTGGATTCATCAAGGTTCATTTAAATAATTTATTCACTATTTAATTCTATTCCTACTATTTTTAGTGATTTTCCAAATCTACATCACTGCTGCTGTCAGTATCTGCCTTTAAGGTAGACTTTACCTATTTCATAGTTTCCATGATTCAACTAGCCCTGTTAGCATAAATAGCACAAATTATGATAGTGATTAACCATTCCCATGGCCAATCCTTGTTAAGCATATCCACACCTCTCAATAACCATATCCATACCAAATGATTATAACATTATGCTCAAACATATATAAGCCATTTTCGCATGGCTATCCAAAATTATACAAATCCAAAGGGTCCATGACCCACTACAAAAAGGGTAGTCCTATACATGCCATTTTCAGAGTTCAACCAAAAGTGTACCAAAAGGGCTTTGATAGTGTGGGCGACTTCGACTTCAATAATCCCGAGTCCAATAGCTGACGAACCAAAATCTATAAAACAGAGATTCAAAGAACGGAGTAAGCATTTAATGCTTAGTAAGTTTTAAGCAAGACAAAGTGTTCTCAATCACTATTATTGGTCATTCATTTCAACTGTTCGATGAAGTTAATCTAGAGCTTCATCTCGATCTATAATATCTTTAAACGCAACACTTGGCTGCCACATATATAATTTCGAATAATAATGACCTAGATGGTCAAATATTTCCAAAGCACATTCTCACATTTGGAGTTATAATATTAATCACATTTACCTACCTCTTTGATACTGATAATTCACCTCGAAATCACTCCACCGATGAGTAAGTAATACGTACCTGAACATCTTGAATACATAATACTTATTTGATGGTAACTTAATGCAGATACTCAATATCAAAGTCTTACTTGAATCCTAGCATTTAGCCGTCGGGTCTTTAAAGCTCGGATATAGTACGAGCACGAAGCCTATGGACATTAATCAGGACAATACTCTAGCATAAAGCCTGCGGGGTTTTAACCCGGATATAGTACTGACACAATTGCCCTTCGGGACTTATCACATTTATACCCTTTCACATCCATCACGTTGGCCACTCGGCCCTGTCACATATATACACTTTCACATTCATCACATCAGCCATTAGGCCTCATCACATATATACACTTTCACATTCATCACATCGGCTATTAGGCCTTATCACATATATACACTTTCACATTCATCACATCGGCCATTAGGCCTTATCACATATATATACACTTTCACATTCATCACATTGGCCATTCGGCCTTATCACATATATACACTTTCACATTCATCACATCGGCTATTAGGCCTTATCACATATATACACTTTCACATTCATCACATCGGCTATTAGGCCTTATCACATATATATACACTTTCACATTCATCACATTGGCCATTCGGCCTTATCACATATATATACACTTTCACATTCATCACATTGGCCATTCGGCCTTATCACATATATACACTTTCACATTCATCACATCGGCCATTAGGCCTTATCACATATATATACATTCACATCACAATTATCCAAATATACTTCACATATCACATATACTATCATGTATACACTTTGTCTTGGCCGAATCTACATTAATCATTTCCCAATGAATAATTCAATTTCACGCCATACTATCATTTCATATTCGAATACTCATAAACTTACAATTTCACAAATTTTAATATTAAAGATCCATCTAACACTCATGTATCGTTTTACAATATCACGACTTAGAATTCACGTATGGGTTTAATCAATAGCTTATGAGTAACTAAAACAAGTTTTATCCATGTTTACAACAAAATCACATATTCACTACGAGCTGTTTTCCTGAGCAGAAGTCACTAAATTATTTATAACTGGAGCTAAAAAACTCCAAATCACTTGCCGTTAATTTTCCCTGAATATAGACTCATATATATTCCATCCATAAAATTTCCAGAATTTTAGGTTTGGCCAATCAATACCAGATTTTTCTTAAATTTTCCCCTATTTCACTGTTTGACTAATCTGACCACTCTTCACTACGAATAAAATTTCTCATTTTACAGAATTAAAAATGTGTTGTATTTGATTTCATTTGAAACTAGACTCATTAAGGAGTCTAAGCATATAAATTTTATCTTATAACAATTTTTGTACAATTTATAATGATTTTCTAAAAACAGAACAGGGGATTTCGGAGTCATTCTGACACCGTCTCACACAACTTTAAATATCTCTTTATAGGAAATTTCTTTGCTCACAAGGTCTCTTTTATAAGAAACTAGACTAATTAAGCCTTGATTTCATATTTTATTCAGCCTATAATTCCACACCAACAATTTATAGTGATTTTCTAAAATCACGTTACTGCTGCTGTATTACAATTTGCTCTTAACTTTCCAAGTCCAAACACATATGAACTTACCATTTGAGTTTAAGACATAACATGGCCACATCATATCTTATTAAATCAACTCATTATGTCTTATTATGATTGAATTTACTCAACATTTAATCACTTAAAACTTACCTCGGAAGTGGTCGACGATTAGATATCCACGACTATTCGTTTACTTTCTCTTTTCCCCTATCCGACTTTGATCCTCTAAGCTCTTGAGCTAAATCAAACAATTTACTTCCCAATCAAACACAATCACACGGCATCCATATACATTTTAGAACCATTCTTAACATATTTACTACTCATTTACAAACGAAATACTCATATCACGTTTATAAAACTACCTTTCAAAAACACTATGTATAAATATGCATTTCTTCACTATTTACTAAGTCAAGCCAAACCACATGATTTATTAATCGTTAATATATATATATACAGCATTAACAACTTCACTTAAGCTTAAGCATAAAATTTGGTCTTACCAAATTTTGCACATTTTACCAATTACCTCACTTAAGCCAAATTTTTATAATCAACCACAAAAAAATATACCACAAATCACACTTCCAAAATGGGCTACTTCCATGGCCAATTATACTTCATCATTAACATATCTCATTTTCGAATCATATAATCAACATTTGTTCAAGACATCAAACCTCTTTAATTTCGGCTATTACTAATATAACATTCACAAATCATATTCTTAGGAAGACCGATTTCTTTCCATAACACATTCATCATCAATACTTAGATGAAACAATCAAAATCCCTTCCTTTATACCCTAGCCGAATGCTCCAATCATCCATCAAAATTACAAATTTTAGCATGGGCTAGGTAAGAACCATGATTATTTACCTAAAACAAGTTAAAATTTCACAATTTGACATAATATACTAACCTTTTTAATGACTCAAGTGACCAAAAATTCTTCCCCTCCTTTGTTTCTTCTATTCGGCCATGTTGAACAACAAAGAAAGAATTTTGTTTTTCCTCCCCTTTCTCTCGTCACGGCAATGGGGAGTAAGGGGGAGACAACTTTGGTTTCTCCTCCCACTTCCCTCATATTTTATTATTCTTTCCACACATATTAGCATAAAATGTCTATAATATGTTTTTCCCCATAGCATGGCCGGCCACCATCTAGATTTTTGGCTAATTTGACATGCAAACCCTTCTTTTATACAACATGCATTAATAGGTCCTTATAGATTAACCCATCGCATTTCAAAAGTGTCACACATAAGTCCTATTACTAAATTCACATGCAATCGACTAAATTGAAACTTAAAACTTTCACACATTCATATTCACATATAATAAACATACAATATGACGGCTAATTATTTTTATGACTTGATTTTGTGGTCCCGAAACCACTTTTCGACTAAGGTCAAATTAGGGGTGTCACAATCCGTCTTAGGTTTCATTCCCCTTAGGTATTTAGGGGGTTTAGTTCATAATTATGAAAGAACACATCTCAAAAGAATAAAGATAGCAAAACATAAAGAAAACCCAAAACTCCTGAAGGAAATTGAAGGGAGATCTTCAGTCTTGACGATGAATCTGGCTTCTGAGATGGATCAATCGGCTTTCCTTGAGTAATTCCTTGCCTCCTACTCCGTGTGTTCTCTTCTAAATGCCTCCGCAGGTGTTTAAATAGGCTTTAGAATGCCTAAGATCCCTCAAAAGTGGCCTTTTTTTGAATAGGACTATACTTGGGCTCGATGGGGACACGCCTATGTGTGATTGCTTCAGACCGTGGTCAAGGCTGTTAAATAGGCACGGGCGTGTGGCCTACCCGTGTAAGTCGTGCTTCAATTCTGCCAAATGGACACGACCGTGTGGGTTACCCGTGTGAGGAAGTCCAAGCCGTGTTGATTTCCTATGTTGGTCCATTTTCTCCATTTTCGGCCCGTTTCTCTCTCTTTTTACTCTCCTATGCTCACCTAAGTATAAAACATAAAAATAAAGGATTAGAAGCATCAAATTCACCAAATCTAAAGAGAAATTATCCATAAATGTGCTAAGCATGGGAGAAAAATATGTATAAATTACGGTTTATCAAATACCCCAACACTTAAATGTTTGCTTGTCTTCAAGCAAAATCCTCAACTCACAATCAAAATAAATTCTTCTCAATTCATAATCCCTATCAATAATATCTCAAAATAAACCATAAGTAATCATACATTGAGAATTCAACTAGAAGAACATCAAAGTTTTAAACATTCCAAGTTGAGCATTTTATCACGAAAACATAGGGTCGTTTTTAGTCGATTTTTGATAGTTTTTATGTTTTTGAGATTGTTGCTTCGAGTACTACAAAACCCATGCTTAAATTTTTAATTTTGATGAATATTTTGAGTTTTTCCATTGATGAGAGCTTGTGATTTTTATTGTTTGATGGTGAAATATGAAAGATAGGTGTTAGGTCAATATATTTTGTATTGGAATTTTTAATGATTTTGAGTAATTAGGACTTAATTGCAAAATAATAGTTGGAGGGACTAAGATCTAAATAAATGAAATTTATGGACTTGTATGAACTTAATAAAGATTCAGCTTGAGCATAGTAAAGTCAAATTTTGAATATTTTGTGTTTTGTGTAAATTGGACTAAATTGTAAAAAGTGTAAAATGTCAGGGGAAAAATGGTAATTTTTTCATTTGGCTATGTTTGGATTAAATTGAGTGAAAATATATTTGAATGAGCTTAATTTGAATATGTTTAGATCAAGAACTAAAGAAATCGAGTTTGGATCGGGGAAATCGAAAGTTATCGACTAGTCGTCCCGCTCCATTTTTCATCGACCGAGGTAAATTCGTAAGCAAATTGACGTACTTAATTTTTAGTTAAATGCAAAGTATCTATGCTGAATGGAAAAATATGATTTTATATAAATTATAGCCGAATGTGACAAAGTGTGATTACAAAGTGTTACGAATTTGTTTCGATAGAATAAACCTATTAAGGTGATGGCTCTAAGTGTGCGATACGCCACAAGACTGTGGCACTAAGTGTGCAAGATGTTAATGTAACGGCACTAAGTGTACGATACGTTACAAGGAATTGGCACTGAGTGTGCGAGTTTATAGATCCCTTAGAAGAATCGAAATATAATTGTGGTGTATAATTGGCCTTTGCTAAAAATATGCATATGATATCATAGTGTGATTCATAAGTATAATTATATATGTTTTTATAATGGTAGTTGACCTTGAAATTGAAGGATATATTTTATTTACATGTGTATGTGTTCGGCCACATACTATAAATATATGTGTGATTATTATTCATTGACTTATGAACTTATGCATATATGAGTATAGGTACTAGTCATGATAAAGATAATTTAGTTTGGAAATTGAGCAATATATGTTAGAAGAACCATGTGAGTACTCAGCCCAGGTGAGTAATCGTGAAACATATCTGGATATATGTTAAGTGCAATTATGTGGTATAGAGATTTGATACATGAATGTGCGTAAACAAATGGCTAAAGGTTCAGCTTTAGGTATTTGATAGCATGGCTTTAATAGTATACAGTACTTTGGTATAGACATATGTATATTCGGTTGCATAATTAACATGTATATGAAATATTATTTGGGTACAATAGCTTACTCATATGAGTGCGTATGGACTAAATTTCTTTATGTCCAACCGATTTTGAAAAGTTGGCTAATAATGTGCTAAGGTAATTATGAGGGTATTCGGCAATGTAGATACCATTGAATAAATCTTAATTATATGTAGGTGTGATTGTGTAAAACCGGCCACATAGCTAATATAAAAATATGAAATTATATAGTGACACATGAGCTTATGAATCTTATGGGTTTGTAAATTGGATCTATAATGATTATTCAATTTTGGAAATTATACGACAATATGATAATATGGTTATGTGGGCATTCGGCCAAAGTGGAATTTACAAATGAAGATATATATGTATATTTAGAATATGAGTTTATGCGTGTTTGGCTCTAAATGTGTTATGATAATATAATTCTGGTTTGGTTTAGTCAAGTTGATAATATTATCTTATGTGTTTATCTGCTTATGACTTACTAAGCTAAGGTAACTTACTGTGTATAATTGTCTCTGTTTTATAGATCTTGAATTCAATCTACGAGTTCGGGGATCGTCAGAGAAGCTTATCACACTATCGACCGGTTTCGGTATTTTATAAGTTACATTTTGGAACTATGGCATGTATAAGCTAGAATATGTTATGTTTGATTTTGGATTTGTAAATCATATAGCCATATGAAAATGGCTTGAATAAATCGTTGTGTTCGGTTTTAAGGTTTGAATATGATGTAAACATGTTTAGTTGTGGTCTTAGTTGAATTAAATTAAGGTATGGGAATGAGTATAAAGTATGAGGTAAGGTTGACTTAGGGTTTGATAATTTAGTCGTGGCATGTATTTAAATGTATTTTTTTGTAGCTTTTTTTGTTTGATTGTTGTTATGAATTTAGATAATAAGGTAAGTTGGTCTGGGTACTTTATAAAGGTATGATTTAAAAAGGTTGAATTAAATAAATGTTGGAAGATACTTTTGATTCGGCTTTAGTATGTATACATATAAGCTTGGGATGTATTTAGTTAATATCTTAATTGAGAACATATGATGTGATGAATTGGTTGCATAAAATGTTTGAGATATATATATTTATCCATGTGTTTAATTATATAATGCATGAATATGTCCTAATTGAGATTTGTATACTTTGTAATTCTATTCTGGAAGGCGAAATCATAGTATTAAATACTAGACAGTATAAATGGATATATATTCGGCAATGGAGTTTGAAGATGAACTGTTATGCAATATGGAGTAAACATCTTGTAAAGGTAGCAGTGGTTTTATTTAGTTGATACGCAACATTGGTTTAAAATAGTTGGAATATGAATGTATGTCTAAATTCGGTTCCCAAGCAAATGCTACTAAACTTGGGTCACGATGTTAATAAACGATTTACAACTTGTGTTGTCCGAACATTGTCTGCATTTGAGTGTTGCTTATGCAATTGTCGGCATATTAGTTAGCATAAGTAATAAGAGTGTGTATTTTGATGAATTAGGTTCATAAATTGATTAAATTAATTAAGTTCACATGCGCATAAATACTAATGACCAAGCAGAAACATATGTATGATACTTAATGATTAAAACTTATAAAGGAGTATATGAATATGCATGATTATTTTTTTCCATGTGAATATTTTCAATTTGACTTAAAGTGTAAAGTATGTGAGCCTTATTAACCTTGACCTGAGTCGCATATGTATATGGTTTCAAGGCTTGTATTATGACTTAATAAATTACAAAGACATGTATATGGTTTTGATGAATTTACGTTTAATAAAAAAAAAGTGTTTTGGTAACTTGTTTAACCATTTTGGGATTAATTTTTGTTGTGCTTATTGATACATTACATGTTGTGAGTAATACCTCGAAAACTTTTATGGTATGTGTATTCTGTGATTTTAAAGAAGTCGAATGTTGCTTAGTATTAAAGTCACTTACGTCATATATATAATTATATGTATATGAAGGGTAATTTAACTTGCGGTTAAGTGTAAATTTATTTGATATTTGTACTGGAATGGTCCTATGTGTATGAACCTTTGATTTATTAGATATGAGTTTTATTTGTAATATGACTTCTGATTATGTTTAATGATTAATTAGTGATATGTTTTAATTAAACAGATATTACATACGTGCTGATGAGACTCGATCGAATGTTGTGTCATGTCTGGTAATACCTCTTAACCCTGGTTCGGCGACGGACACGAGTTAGGGGTGTTACATTATCATCTTGACATATCAAATCAAAGGTGTAGTCTTAACATGTATAATCAAGCAAGTTCTAGAATAACAAGTCAATATTGACGTACTCAAAGCAATAATAAAAGTGAGCATGAAAGAAATAATAGATGCTCTAAAGGCTCAAGATCTAACAAAAATTATGGCTTTTTGATGTTTAAACCTATGAACTTCAACTCAAGATAATACCTAAACTTGGGAGAACAACCTAAAAATTTTTAATTCTTAAAAATCAACTTTAGCATGCTTGATTCTCTAATTCTTTAAAGTTTAAACTATCAATGCATAAATGCCTATGTTTTAATTCAAGACATATCAACAAAAAATCATAAATTAATCAAAATTCATTCTAATGATGATATTAGAAAATTATTTGAGAACAAGACAAAATTCTGGGAATTTTCTGATAATGATATAAAAGGCCCCCTACACTTAAGATGTACATTGCCTTCAATGTACAATGTTAGATTTATTGAATTATATAGTTATATAATCATAAGATAGGGAGACGAGTGAAACTTTCTGAATGTTGAATGGAATACTTGAATTGGAGGTATGGAGAATAATCGGCCAGGGCAATGATAAGATTGGAGGAGGATACTCCGGTGGTGGTAGAGGTTGGGTTCCACAACCACAATGTCCAGTGAAGAGGTTATCGTGGTGGTCGGGCAGGACATGGCAGTCGTGGAGAACCTTTTGCAGTGGAGTTTTGAGTTCCTAAGTGATGATGAGCTTTGGAGCTCTTTATAATTGTGATAACATCAAGAACTTTTTAGGAAATATAGAGAAGCATAGTTACTCATAATGAAATAGCCGAAATTATAAATTGTACAATAAAAAATAGAAAACCTAAAAATGAAATAGTATTAAAAGAAATTAAAATAAAAAGTACTTAAAGAAGGTAGATAAAGATAAACGTGAAAATAAAAATAAAAAATAAAAAGCCTTTAAACATCGTCATTGCCGGATGGTTCGCAAGGTGGTAGTGGCGATGAGATGTGACGGTGCTGACAAATCTGATGTAGAGTACATCAAAGTGCTGAAAACATTGCTGCTCAAATTGAGTAAGGCGCTCAGAGATGTCAGAGTATGAAGTCGCCACATAAATTGGACGATGGATGGGTGGTGGCTGAGACGATGGGTCCTCATGATGTGGAGGGACATCATCAGTAATGTCCTCTGGGTCTTCCTCCTCGGTGGACTGGACGAGGCGGTACTGAGGAGGGTAGGTTCAACATTGTTTCTCGATCATTCTCATATGTACCATACTTGAGATGCCCTGTGGGGACATCTAGCCGATGAGGGTGAGGGAGGATGATTGTGCTGCTATTTTGAGGAGCTTGAAGTATCATGCCAGTCTAGTCACATAGGGGCCAATGGATATCACTGCTCTCCTATGCCACTCCGTTTGATGGTGAATGGCGAGGGCAATGAAATAGGCAAGGTCGAAGACGTGCCCATTCGCCATACTCCATAAAAAGTAGGCGTCGTGATTGTTGACAGCATCGGTGCTCTCCCGCCATCCTATCAGGGTGTGAGCAAGGATAGCGTGTAGGTATCTCAAGGACGGGGCGAGAGCCAATGCCTTGGAGCGACTGGGGTCATAAATGGCCAAGTTAGGGACTAAAGCTCTCCAACACTTTGAAAAAGAGTAGTGGATATGGTGATGGAGGGTCTCGAGTTCGTTGTCATCCATGAACTCCTTCGTGTACAGTCCTAGTGCGATTCCAAACTCAGGTACGCTCAATTGGCGAACCAAACCACTGAGGTGAAACTGGACCATTCCTGGATCATCAAACTCCATCATAACGGTTTGGAAGTGAAAGGTCAAACAGAGTTTCAGGGTGAGCTCGAGGTATGTCGGCTTGATGATCCCAAAGAAGAGCTCCCACGAATCAGTTGTCAGAAGGGCTCTGACCGCGTTAGCTAGTTAGACTTGTTCAAGTGCAGCCCAGTCAATGCAGCAGCCCACACCTAAGGGAAACTGGATAAAGGGGTGCCTAATCTCTGTTGTAGGACCCGAGGATGACTCTGCTCCTTTCCTCTTCTTCAAGGCGGGGACAACAATTTTCTTACCCTGTGGGTTTGACATGGTACCTGCTTAAGAAAACATGAAGTTATAAGAATAATCCCCATGAATGGAAAGACATGCAAGTATGTTAAAACTAAATAACACTATTTCATAGGGTTTTCTAACTAAATGAAAAATCTATTGAAAAACAATCCAAATCCTAATAGATAAATCAAATAATTATTATGAATACAAAGACGAGAATGATGCTAAAGGAAATAACTAGTGGATGAATGCATATGAGAATGTTAATGAATGAATGTATCATAAAAAATGGCAAAGAACTATCATTAGAACTACGAAAACAGTTAAATAAAACAATAAAATCAAATTACTAAACAAAATGAAGAGAAAATAATGAACAAATGCAAGAGAGAGAGAAGCTTGGGTCGTCGATGGTGGTGTTGTGGTCAGCACACGGGCGTTGCAAGAAGGGCGTAGGCAAGAGTTGCTGCGGCTAGGGTTAGGGATTTTCGGGAAGAGGTGATGAATAGTGAGGGGTTTATATAGATTTTGGGGCACACGACCGTGGCGCACGCTCCTGTTCCCTAATTTTAGCCTGTATGTTTCGCTATTTTTGAATTTGGACGCGTTTGAAATTCATCCCAAGCCCGTGCTCTTTGGGCATGTTGGTTCACACGTTTGTGTCGTACGGTCGTGTCTTACTTCGTTCGATTCTCCTATGCCTGTGTGTATAGGCGCACGCTTGTGTTGTTTTATCAGTCTTGAGCACGGGTGGTGGACACGGGCGTGTCGCACGCCCGTGCTAAATTCTCAGTTTCAACCATGGTTTTTAAACATGGGCATGTCACACGCCCGAGTTGTTTTGACAGACTCACCCACGTCCACGTCGTACGGCCGTGGCAACTTACCGCATCTCCTGTTAGGGAAAAATTTTGCCCTGTTTTCACACGGCCGTATCGCACGGCCGTGTCTCCGCTTGTGGTGTGAGCACGGCCTAAGGCACACTCGTGTGCCTGGCTGTGTGGATTAGAGAACCTGTGTTTCAAGGACTCAGATAGTGATTAGATGTTAAAAACTAAAATTTTAAGGAAATTAGTACTGTTAGTGCTCAGGTTGCCTCCCAAGAAGCGCTTCTTTATAGTCTAAACTCAACTTACCTCGATTTCGCATAGTCATGGTGGTTCGAGGAGTTTACCCTCCTCATCCCTGCTATCAATTTTAGCAAAATAAGGTTTTAGATGAGTATTATTTACCTTGAATGTACCGAATTTGGGATAAATTACCTCGACTGTGCCGTATGGGAAAATGCTAAGTACCGTAAGACGGATTTCTCCATTAGGTTCAGAGGTGGCAATTCGAGGGTCTGCTGCATCTAGTAGTACTTTGTCTCCAACCTTGAGTTGATTTGGTAAGATATTGAGCTCATCATGGCGTAGTTTTGGTTTATCGTGTGTCCTTGGTTTATGTGTCCGCCATTCATCTAGTTCTCAACTCGTAGCCTTCGTTCTTCATAGATAGGTCCCTTGTCATTACTCGAACATAGCTCATGTGTGCTCTTCTAACGTGTTTCCTGCAAAGAAGTTTTCACCACATGATCAGTATTATTAGTACAGCTTATACAATCACCCTTGATATTTGATGTGTTACTTGAATTACGAGCTTGAAGAGTGATTGTTTCATCACCCACACGAAGTGTGAGTTCACCTATAACAACATCAATTATCGTTCGAGCAGTTGCTAAAAAGGGCCTCCCTAAAATTAAAGGCATGTTACTATCCTCCTCTATGTCTACAACAACAAAATCAATTGGGAATATAAATTTGTCAATTTTAATGAGTACATCTTCAATAATACCCCTAGGAAATCTGATTGTTTTATCTGCTAATTGAATGCTCATCCTAGTTTGTTTGGGTTTCCCAGGACCTAGTTGCTTAAAAATTTTGTAAGGCATGACATTGATACTAGCCCCTAAATCGGCCAAGGCATTATTAACATCTAAGCTACCAATTAAACAAGGAAACGTAAAACTCCCTTGATCTTTCAATTTGTTGGCCAGCTTATTCTGCAGAATGGCTGAGAAAATTGCATTCATCTCCACATGCGACGCCGCGTCTAAATTCCGCTTGTTTGCTAAAGCTCCTTTAAAAATTTGACTGCGTTCGACATTTGCGAAAGAGCCTCAATAAACGGTAAGTTAATATGTAATTTCTTTAAAAGTTTAAGGAATTTACTGAATTGTTTGTTTGAGTGGTCTTTCCTTGTCGCATTGGGGTATGGGACACGTTGTTTGTACTCTTTACTTACCCGTTTTTGGTAATTGTGGTCCACCTCACCTTTACCTTTACTTACCACAGTTTCTTGCCTCGGTTCTGGCTCAGGTGCAACTAACCCTTCCACATCTTGAATGGTAATCGCATTGAGTTGCTCTCTTGGGTTAGATTCAGTGTTACTCGGTAGGCTACCTCGTGGTTGTTCAAATATCAATTTAGCGAGCTGGCCTATCTGAGTTTCGAGCCCTTGGATCGATGCTTGTTGATTCTTAAGTGCTGTCTCAGTATTCTAAAAAACGAGTTTTTGACACCAAGATGAACTTTGTTAGCATTTCCTCCAGGTTCGGCTTTTTCTCTTAATTGTAAGGTGGTTGATGGAAGCCTGGAGGTGGTGGTGTTCTCTAATTCCCTTTGCCTCCCAGTGAGAAATTTGGGTGGTTCCTCCATCCTGCATTGTAAGTGTTACTATAGGGATTATTTTAAGGTCAAGGATTATTATCTATATAATTTAATTGCTCGTTTTCCATGTTATGGCCATAAGGTGGGTATTCTGAATTGCTCGTCCCTCATTCACTTGCATTGCATTGCATTACTAGGTGAACCTGTGTAGAACCAAAAAAACCGTCAATTTTTCTATTCAAAAGTTGTACCTGATTAGAGAGCATGGTGATCGAATCAACGTTAAAAATGCTGGCTACTTTCGTTGGCTTTGTCCTCATGACTTGCCACTAATAATTATTCAGTGACATCTCTTCTGTAAATTCATAAGTGTGACAGCCCTAATTTGACCCTAGTCGGAAAGTGGTTTCGGGACCACAAAACCGAGTCATAAAAATAATTAGATGTTATATTCTGTGCTTATTATATGTGAAAGTGCATGTGTGAAAATTTCATGCTTTGATTTTGTCATTTGTGAGTAAAATTATTAAATAGGACTTGTGTGAAAATTTTTGAAAATGTGATAGGTTAATTTTGTAGTGGCCAAATAATTTATGGTGTAAAATAGGTGGATTTGCATGTCAAATTTCCCACTTTAATGAGTAGTGGCCGGCCATAATGATGGTGATAAATAAAATATTCTTTTTAAATTAGCATTATTAAATTTGATGGCTTTATTATCATAAAATAAAGATAAATAAAATAACAAAAATGAGGTAAAAGAAAAAATCTTGTTCATCTTTATTCTTCATAGCCGAAATTAGGAGAGGAAAAGAAACTCAAGCTACATTCGGTCACTTTTGAGTTGGAATTAAGGTAAGAAATTCATGTTAGTTTTTGAAATTTTAGCATAGTTTAAGCTAGATACTAAGTCACTTATTTAGCCCATGTCAAAATTTTGAATTTGGTGGTGATATGAGTATTCGGCTATGGAAGATGTTAAAGAGAATGGTTGTTGTCTTTATGTTTTAATGAATAATTGTGAATGGGTGATGTTTGAACTAGTTTAATGTTCATATAGGTGGTTTGAATGATAGAAAAATCAGCTATTGTATTTGTGAAATTGCCGAATATGAACTTGGATAATATTGAGTAATGTTTGTGTGTTAAAATGATGGAGTGGAGTGGATGCTTTGGATAAGTTATGCTCAAATTATAGTTGAATTTAAACCTTGATAATTTCCTCTTAATAATTCCGGTTAAATTTGCTCTTAATAATTCCAGTTAAATTTGCTCTTAATAATTCCGATTAAATTTGCTTTTAATATTTCCATTAAATTTGCCCTTATTGTTTCCGAATAAGTTACTTAGTTAAAGAAAATTTTAAAGTACTTAGTTAATTGATATTAGGTTAATGGTGTGTGTATAAATTAATATAAACTTTGTATATGTACTAAAGGTTGTAAATGAATTCGACCTTGGGAGAAATTTTGGTATAAAATACTTGAATGTTAACAGGTTATTGCTTTAATGACCGAATGTGTCAATGGCTAATGCATGGACTAGTTGATCAATATGTGTTAAAAGGGAAACGTAAATAAATACCTATTTGATGAGCTATATATATATTCGGCTATATGGTAAAGATATATTTATGAAAATATGATAAGCCTTATGATTTTTGTGTTTGTGTATGTGAGCTAAGTATACAATGAATATTCGACTATAAGCTAGCTTGATGGGACCTAAATAAATTAAATTTTGTTTGAATTAGCTCAAGAGCATAGAGAACCAAGGTTGGACAGGGGAAAAGAGAAAGTAGTTGAATAGCCGATCCAAGACTGTTCGAAAATATTCGAGGTAAGTTTTAAGTAGTTAAATATAAATAATATTCGATAATGACATGACAGATTATGAGAATTAAGTATTACTTGTCATATATGTATATGGCGGAATGACAATTGTAACGGAAGTAAAATGTGATATGCGTTGATGATCAAATGATAACGTTAGATGAATATGAGTAAGATGTTATATGTAAACTATCAAATGATAGATGTGAGTGATGAATTAAAATAAAAGTGAATAAAATGTAGGATGATATATTCGAATGATGCTTGTACCTAATTTGGTGTGATTGTGTTATAGGAAACTTGTTGAATTGAATATCGTACAGTACTATTCGGGCCTTTGAGCCTAGCAGGCTATAATGCCGGTGTGATACTATTAGGGCCTTCGAGCCTAGCAGGCTATAATGCCAGTGAAATACTATTCGGGCCTTCGAGCCTAGTAGGCTATAATGCCGATGAAATGAGATCGGGCTTCGAGCCTAGCAGGCGAAATGCCGGTGAATGAATTCGGGTTTAAAACCTAGCAGGCTGAATGTCGTTGATTTGATAAAAGTCTAAAACTAAGATACCTCGTGTTAGAACGACAAATGAATACGTTCAATACGATAAGTTGGCCAGGTATGTATTATGCACTTATATATGAGTATGATTTGAATTGAATCATAAGTGTATAATGTGATACATATGTGAATAAATATTATATCTATATTTATGATCATGATATATTCGGTCAAGGTGTGAAAGTATGCGAAAATATTTGATTTATTTATGCCATATGAATTCAGATTAAGTGAAATTAGAATGCTAATTGTGCAATATGTGCTTGTGTATATTCGGCCAAATGGTAATATATCTAGAAAATTACCCCTTGAGAAATTGAATAATTGATGTATAATTGAGTTCATTTGTTGCATTGCTTAAAACTTACTAAGCTTATGAAAGCTTACACTGTTTGTTACGTTTCTCTATTTTATAGATTGTTGACTTCAGTCACTTGCTCAGAGAGGGATCGTCAGCAACTCGTCACACTATCTATCTTTTTGGTATTACTATATTTTGGAGCTTGTATGACATGTATAGAATAGACTTAAGTGACTTATATTTTGAGATGTTGTATATAAGCATGTGAATATGGCAAATTTTGAATGTCGATATAAGTCTAATTTCAATCTTTGATTGTGTTTGACTATGCATATAATTGCTAATGAAATTATGTATATGTGAATGTACAAATGTAGTGTTTTGGTTTGGTAACTCTTCATAACCCTCTCCAGCAACGGTTACTGGTTATAGGGGTGTTATACTTTATTGGTATTAGAGCTACGGTTTAGTCGGTTCTTGTAACAGCCCAAAATTTACCCTAGTCGGGAAGTGGTTTCGGGACCGCTAAACCGAGTCACCGAAATGTTTGAATGTGATAATTATTGTCTAGAATATGTAATTATGAATGTGTGAAAATTTCAAGCTTCGATTTAGTCGATTGCATGTGAATTTAGTCAATAGGACTTATGCGAAAAAATTTTAAAATGTGATAGGTCAATGCGTAAGGACCTATTAGTGCATGTGGAAAAAGGGGGGACTTGCATGTCAAATTCCCCCCCCTTTAGTAGTGGCCGGCCATGACAAATAAGGTGGACAAGGTGTGATGGGTAAAACATGTCATAGACATGTTTTGTTGGTGCATCATGGGATGAATAACAAAATAAAAAGTTAATAATAAAGAAATGGAAAAAAAGAATGATGAAAGGAAAAAAAAGGGATCATCATTCATGTTCTTGCTAGCCGAATCTAAAGAAGAAAGAAAAATTGTTCATCTTTTATCATCCTTGGCCGAAAATGCTAAGAAGAAGGGGGAAGGGGAAGTAAGACATTCGGCCACTCCTTCTAGTCTTGAATAAGGTATGTAATGCATGGTAGCTTTTGGAAATTGTTGAATGTATTAAGCTAGTTACTAAGTCCCTTACTTAGCCCATGTTCAAATCTTGAATATTGTTGGTAACATGAGCAATCGGTCATCTTAAGTCACTATTAAGGTAAGGAAGTTTGTACTAGCTTTTGAAATTTTAGTTAATATTGAGTGAGTTATCAAGTGATTTTTGTAAACCATGTTGAAATTTCGATTTTGGGGGTAAGTATGGTTTTCGGCTATAAGAGATTAATAAGGGTGATGATTGTGTTACATGCTAAACTTAGATGAAATTGTGTGATTTGATAAATTAAAAGTAATAGTATAGTTGATGAATATATATAGATATACATATTCGGCCATCACTTAGGAGCTTATGTGATGTTGGGTTTAAGCTTTGCATATTCGGCTATATGTGTATATATACATATATATGTAAGCCCATTCGTGATATTACCTTAGGACTATGTATATATAACCGATAAAAAAATGGGGAAAACTAGCAAAGGTGAAGGCCGAATGAGCTATAGGAGGTGTGGATGACTTTTATGCATGTGGGTGTGTGTGTATGCCATTTAGTTGGTGACATTCGGCATTTCTTAATTAACATTAGAGATGAGTGAATGAAATCGGCATGTGTGTTTGTGAAAATGCCGAATGTGAATTTGGATAATATTGAGTAATGTATGTGCTTTAAAATGATGGAATGGAGTGGATGCTTTAAATGTGTTATGAACAATTATAAGTTAAATTAAGGTTTGCTAAATTACCATTGTCATTGCCGAATATACAAACATACACATGCATGTGTAATTGAAGTATGAATGTTTAGCAAGATGGTTAAACTAGTTAATTTATCGATTTAGCTCGAGAAGCTAAAGGTGGAGAGGCAAGCAAGGGCAAAGAAAAGATCATCGAGTAACCGAGTTGGAACCGTCTTACCCAACACAAAGTAAGTCATTAAGCATATAGTTGGTATTAATTCAAATGGTCATAACGTTTATGTAATGATGCTGAATGGAATGAATAAATATATATATGCATGTACGTATGTGGTGATGAAAGTGTTGAATGAAAAGAAAAGAGGTGAGATGTATTGAGTTGTTGATCTCGGCACTAAATGTGCGGGTATAAACATTTATGACCATGAGATTGGCGCTAAGTGTGCGGGTTTAAATTGTACAGCACTAAGTGTGCGAGCTTGATTATGTAGCACTAAGTGTGCGAGCTTGATTATGTAGCACTAAGTGTGCGAATTTGATTATGTAGCACTAAGTGTGCGAGTTTGATTATATAGCACTAAGTGTGCGAGTTGATTATATAGCACTGAGTGTGCGGACTTAATATATACGTTTGAATCATTATGGACACTAAGTGTGCGACATTATTAAGTCGATCACGGACAGCGGATCGGGTAAGTACCTTGAGTTCATGGCCAATAGGCGCTATGTTTATAATTGGAGTTGAGCTTGGTAAGTTGAAACCTATGTGACAATTATAATTGAAGTCACGTACATAAGATTTATTGTGGAATAGGTGAAAGGCCGTTTAGTTGTATGATTGTAACAAAAATAAAATGATGTATGAAAATGCCTCAAATATCCTATTGATGAGTATATGGAATGTGAATGCATGATTTGGTATGAGATTGAACCGATGGGTCTGAGGAACTATGGCATGGTTCGGTATGGATGGAGTAACTAGCCTCGTTCCATCTTATTTCCTATTGTGATAATGTTATTAATGGATGGTAGTGCATTGCTTATGACTTACTGAGTTATATACTCACTCGGCGTTTCCTTGTCACCTATTTTAGGTTTCTTGGACTCGTCTCTTCTTGCGTGATCGGGCCGTCATTGGAGTCATCACACCGGATAGTAAGTTTTGGTACTTTCTTCTTAGTCGGCTTAGGAGAACATTTCGGCATGTATAGGCTATTATGTTGTGTTTGAACTTTGGTATGTAAACTTTTAGCCATGCGAAAATGGCATGAATGTTCGGTTGGGTTTGGTTTCATAACGTTAGGTCGTAAATCTTGATAATTCGACCTTTTTATGCCATATGTCATGGTTGATTATTTTGGTGTTAAAATTCATGATATGGCAATAGTGTAGTAGGGGGATGTTTGACAATGATTAGCCTTTGGCATGGCTAGTCATGATCATAATTTGTGATATGTATGAAGAATTACTAGTTAGATTAAGGAGAAATCACGAAATGGGCATAGTTGCTTTCGTAACAGGTGCTGGCAGCAGCAGTGACGTGAGATTGAAAAATCACTAAAAATAGTAAGAGTGGAATTAATTGATGAATAAATTATGTATTCTAAGCTCGATGAGTCTATTTTCATATAGAAGCAACAAAAAGATCATATGGACAGTATGTTAAGAGATATTCAGGTTCTCGTGAGACAGGGCCAGAACGGTTTCTGGATTCCCTGTTCCGAATTTGGAAATTCATTATAAATTAACCAGAGATAATTAGGAGTCATACCATATATGGATAGATTCTTCTCTGAGTATAGTTTCTATAGAAACAAAGGGCATCAGTATTTAAGCTCTGTCCAGGGAGATATCTAGGTCGTAATGCGCAAAGGTCAGTGTAGTCGATCCCTGTAACATGGGAGAATTTGACTAATAAACTGTACTAATTGGCCCGACCAAAAATTCTAGAAAAAAAATATGTAGATGGACATATGAGTCTAGTTTCAGGGAAAAATCACGAAACTGATTTTCGAGTTGTGAAACTCAAGATATGATTTTTAAAGCGACTAGTACACAGATTGGCAGTGTCTGAGAAATATTTTTATAAAGGGTTTGAAGTTTGTTAACACCTCGTGTTCGACTCCGGTGTCGGTCTCGGGTTCGGGGTGTTACATTTGATTGGTATCAGAGCTATGGTTTAGTCGGTTCTAGGACTACCATAGCACGTATGAGTCTAGCTATACATGCCGAATGTTAATGTTTAACTGTGTGATGACTTCTGATGGTTAAAATTTATGTTTTGATTAGTAAATGGATCCCGGTGTAGAGAGAACCTTGGCGGATGACATTGAAAGTGTAGCGGCTGCTCCTGCACAAGGGACACCGCCTGTTGAACCTCAGTCATCTGCGAATAATCAAGGTGAGGGGGCTAAACAAGCCTTCTTTACCATGATGAATGAGTGGGTCGCGCAATATGCCCGAACCAATCCGGCTGTCCAACAATTCCCGAATTTGAATAATCCACCCCAAGAGCCCGTAATGCCATCAGTCAATGATTCTGGGAGGCTGAGTAAGCCACCTGTAGACTTGATTAGGAAGCGCGGGGCTGAGGAGTTCAGGGCCATAGTTACTGATGATGCTGAAAGGGCCGAGTTCTGGCTTGATAACACCATTCGGGTGTTTGATGAACTGTCATGCACACCCGATGAATGTCTAAAGTGTGCTATATCCTTGTTGCGAGGCTCAGCCTACTATTGGTGGAGGACTCTGATTTCCATAGTCCCAAACAAACGAGTAACTTGGGACTTCTTTCAGACGGAATTTCGAAAGAAATATATTAGTCAACGGTTCATTGATCAAAAGCGTAAGGAATTCTTGGAACTCAAGCAAGGCCGTATGACAGTATCTGAATACGAACATGAATTCGTAAGACTCAGTAGGTATGCCCGGGAGTGTGTAGCTGATGAGGTTGCTATGTGCAAAAGATTCGAAGAAGGATTGAATGAAGATTTAAAGCTACTAATGGGTATTTTGGAAATAAAAGAATTCGTAACACTAGTCGAACGAGCCTGCAAGGCGGAAGAACTTGGAAAGGAGAAGAAGAAGGCTGAATTTGAAGCTAGAGACTATCGTAAAAGATCGACGGGTAAAGCTCCGTTCTCAGCCGTAAAGAAGTTCAGGGAGGACACTAATAAGTCGAGGATGACTGCGGGAATTTCCATCAGAGCACGACCATCGACGGACTCCCGAGCTACTTCGGTAGCTAGTGTGGGCAATAATCGTCAAGAGAAACCTGAATGTCCCCAATGCGGAAGACGACACCTAGGTGAATGTTGGGGTAAGTCTATTAACAGGGCCTGTTACGGATGCGGTTCAAAGGACCACTTCATTAGAGATTGCACGGAGCTTGATGAGAAGAATAAGATTCAAGGTGCAAGACCTAGTGGAGTGACAACTAGAGGTAGACCACCGAGAATTTTAGGAGGTAGGGGTGGTAGTCAGAGAGGGACCTCTGATACGACTGTTCGAGCCGAGAACCGTACTCCTGCTAGAGCATATGCCATTCGCACACGAGAGGAGGCATCCTCCCCTGACGTCATCACTGGTACCTTCACTCTCTTTGATACTAATGTGATTGCATTGATTGACCCTGGCTCTACTCATTCATATGTATGTGAAACCTTAGCATCCAGTAAGACTCTACCTGTTGAGTCTACTGAGTTCGTAATTCGAGTGTCAAACCCTTTGGGTCAATGCGTACTTGTTGATAAAGTGTGTAAGAGATGCCCTCTAAAAATTCAAGAATCCTGTCTTCCGGCCGATTTGATGCTTTTGCTGTTTGACGAATTTGACGTTATTCTTGGTTTGGATTGGTTGACCGCGCATGATGCGGTTGTGAATTGCAAAAGCAAGACTATTGATTTGAGGTGCGCAAATAACGAGATAATCCGAGTTGAGTCTACGGATTTGGAGGGGTTGCCAGCTGTAATATCAGCAATGTTGGCCCAGAAATATGTAAGAAAAGGGTGCGAAGCATACCTTGCGTATGTACTTGATGACAAAGAGTTAGAAAAGAAACCCGAATTTGTGCCGGTGGTTTGTGAATACCCGGATGTTTTTCCTGAAGAGTTACCGGGTTTGCCACCTGTTCGGGAGGTAGAGTTTGGTATTGAGCTGGTACCTGGGACTACGCCGATTTCGATAACTCCGTATCGTATGGCACCAACCGAGTTGAAAGAGTTAAAATCTCAGTTGCAAGAATTGACGGATAGAGGTTTTGCTCGACCAAGTTTCTCACCTTGGGGTGCACCAGTATTGTTCATGAAAAAGAAGGACGGAACCATGAGGTTGTGCATTGACTATCGTCAACTGAATAAAGTGACGATAAAGAATAAATATCCGTTGCCGCGCATCGATGATTTGTTCGACCAATTGAAGGGAGCCTCAGTGTTCTCAAAAATAGATTTGAGATCGGGCTATTATCAGTTTCGAATTCGAGATTAGGACATACCCAAAACTGCTTTCAGAACGAGGTACGGTCACTACGAGTTCTTAGTGATGCCGTTTGGGCTCACTAATGCCCCTGCAGTATTTATGGATTTGATGAATCGGATCTTCAGACCATATTTGGATCGGTTCGTAGTTGTGTTCATTGATGACATCTTGGTCTATTCGAGAGATGAGATCGAACATGCTGAACACTTGAGATTAGTGTTGCAAGTTTTGCGGGATAAGAAGTTATATGCTAAGTTCAGTAAGTGTGAGTTCTGGTTAAGAGAGGTTAGCTTCTTGGGTCATGTGGTATCCGCATCGGGTATTCGAGTTGACCCGAACAAAATCTCAGCCATACTTAACTGGAAACCTCCGAGAAATATTACTGAGGTTCGGAGCTTTTTGGGACTCGCCGGTTATTACTGACGATTTGTCAAAGGTTTCTCGATGATAGCCACACCAATGACGAAGCTACTTCAAAAGGATGCTAAGTTCGAATGGACGGAGAAATGTCAGAAAGGCTTCGATCAACTGAAAACTCATTTGACTGAAGCTCCAATTTTAGTGCAACCCGAATCAGGCAAAGAGTTTGTCATTTATAGTGACGCATCCCTACTCGGGTTGGGTTGCGTATTGATGCAAGAAGGTCGAGTTGTGGCCTATGCGTCGAGACAATTGAAGCCACACGAGAGAAATTATCCAACCCATGATCTCGAGCTAGCCACCATCGTATTTGCTTTGAAAATATGGCGACATTATTTGTTTGGCGAAAAGTGCCATGTATTTTCGGATCACAAAAGTCTCAAATATTTGATGACTCAAAGAGACTTAAATCTGCGACAAAGACGTTGGCTTGAGTTGTTGAAAGATTACGAGCTTGTCATTGATTACCACCCGGGAAAGGCTAATATGGTTGCGGACGCCTTAAGCCAGAAATCGCTGTTTGCTTTACGAGCGATGAATGTGCACTTGTCTGTTCTACCCGACAATGTGTTAGTAGCTGAATTAAAGGCCAAACCATCATTGATTCATCAATTTCGTGAAGCTCAGAAAGTCGACGATGAATTGGTTGCAAAACGGGCTGAATGTATTCCGAATATGGAATCCGAATTTCAAATTGATGAGGATGATTGTTTGAGGTTCAGAAGTCGTTTGTGTGTTCCAAGAAATTCGGAACTCATGTCGATGATTCTGAACGAAGCCCATTGTAGCCGAATGTCAATTCACCCGGGGAGTACGAAAATGTACAACGATTTGAAACGTCGATTTTGGTGGCATGGTATGAAACGGGACATCTCTGACTTTGTTTCGAGATGTTTAATATGTCAACAAGTGAAAGCGGAACATCAAGTGCCTTCAGGATTACTTCAGCCGATCATGATACCCGAGTGGAAATGGGATCGAGTTACAATGGACTTTGTGTCCGGACTACCATTGTCAACAAGTAAGAAGGATGCGATTTGGGTTGTTGTTGATAGACTGACTAAGTCGGCTCACTTTATCCCCGTGCGTACGGATTTTTCATTGGATAAACTAGCCGAATCGTATGTTTCTCAGATTGTGAGATTACATGGAGTACCTATTTCTATCGTGTCGGATAGAGATCCGAGATTCACCTCGCGATTTTGGAAGAAATTGCAAGAAGCGTTGGGTACCAAGCTGCATTTTAGCACCGCTTTTCATCCACAAACCGATGGTCAATCCGAGCAGATAATTCAGATACTTGAGGATATGTTGAGATGTTGCATCCTCGAGTTTAGTGGTTATGGGAACGGTATTTACCTTTGATTGAATTCGCTTACAACAATAGTTTTCAATCAAGTATTAAGATGGCACCTTACGAGGCTTTGTACGGGCGTAAATGCCGTACACCATTGTTTTGGACCGAGCTTGGTGAAAGTAAAATTTTCGGAGTTGATTTGATTAAAGATGCCGAACGGAAAGTAAAAGTAATCCGTGAAAGTCTGAAGGCAGCCACAGATCGTCAGAAATCGTATGCGGACTTGAAACGAAAGGACATTGAATATCAGGTGGGAGATAAAGTGTTCCTTAAAGTTTCGCCTTGGAAAAAGGCACTCAGGTTTGGCCGTAAGGGCAAGTTGAGCCCGAGATTCATTGGGCCGTACGAAATCTCCGAACGAGTTGGTCCGGTTGCATATAGATTGATTTTGCCCCCTGAGCTTGGAAAGATTCACGACGTCTTTCATGTTTCGATGCTTCGACGCTATCGATCTGATCCATCGCACATAATTAGCCCATCAGAGGTTGAAATTCAAGCTGATATGAGTTATGAAGAAAAACCGATACGTATCCTAGCTCGTGAAGTGAAGGAGTTGCAAAACAAAAGGGTTCCGTTAGTGAAGGTGTTATGGCTCAAACACGGGATCGAGGAAGCTACTTGGGAAACCGAGAGCTCAATGAAAGAACGATACTCAAACCTATATACCGGTAAGATTTTCGGGGACGAAAATTTCTCAAGTGGGGGAGAGTTGTAACAGCCCAAAATTTACCCTAGTCGGGAAGTGGTTTTGGGACCGCTAAACCGAGTCACCGAAATGTTTGAATGTGATAATTATTGTCTAGAATATGTAATTATGAATGTGTGAAAATTTCAAGCTTCGATTTAGTCGATTGCATGTGAATTTAGTCAATAGGACTTATGCGAAAAAAATTTTAAAATGTGATAGATCAATGCGTAAGGACCTATTAGTGCATGTGGAAAAAGGGGGGACTTGCATGTCAAATTCCCCCCTTTAGTAGTGGCCGGCCATGACAAATAAGGTGGACAAGGTGTGATGGGCAAAACATGTCATAGACATGTTTTGTTGGTGCATCATGGGATGAATAACAAAATAAAAAGTTAATAATAAAGAAATGGAAAAAAAGAATGATGAAAGGAAAAAAAAGGGATCATCATTCATGTTCTTGCTAGCCGAATCTAAAGAAGAAAGAAAAATTGTTCATCTTTTATCATCCTTGGCCGAAAATGCTAAGAAGAAGGGGGAAGGGGAAGTAAGACATTCGGCCACTCCTTCTAGTCTTGAATAAGGTATGTAATGCATGGTAGCTTTTGGAAATTGTTGAATGTATTAAGCTAGTTACTAAGTCCCTTACTTAGCCCATGTTCAAATCTTGAATATTGTTGGTAACATGAGCAATCGGTCATCTTAAGTCACTATTAAGGTAAGGAAGTTTGTACTAGCTTTTGAAATTTTAGTTAATATTGAGTGAGTTATCAAGTGATTTTTGTAAACCATGTTGAAATTTCGATTTTGGGGGTAAGTATGGTTTTCGGCTATAAGAGATTAATAAGGGTGATGATTGTGTTACATGCTAAACTTAGATGAAATTGTGTGATTTGATAAATTAAAAGTAATAGTATAGTTGATGAATATATATAGATATACATATTCGGCCATCACTTAGGAGCTTATGTGATGTTGGGTTTAAGCTTTGCATATTCGGCTATATGTGTATATATACATATATATGTAAGCCCATTCGTGATATTACCTTAGGACTATGTATATATAACCGACAAAAAATGGGGAAAACTAGCAAAGGTGAAGGCCGAACGAGCTATAGGAGGTGTGGATGACTTTTATGCATGTGGGTGTGTGTGTATTCCATTTAGTTGGTGACATTCGGCATTTCTTAATTAACATTAGAGATGAGTGAATGAAATCGGCATGTGTGTTTGTGAAAATGCCGAATGTGAATTTGGATAATATTGAGTAATGTATGTGCTTTAAAATGATGGAATGGAGTGGATGCTTTAAATGTGTTATGAACAATTATAAGTTAAATTAAGGTTTGCTAAATTACCATTGTCATTGCCGAATATACAAACATACACATGCATGTGTAATTGAAGTATGAATGTTTAGCAAGATGGTTAAACTAGTTAATTTATCGATTTAGCTCGAGAAGCTAAAGGTGGAGAGGCAAGCAAGGGCAAAGAAAAGATCATCGAGTAACCGAGTTGGAACCGTCTTACCCAACACAAAGTAAGTCATTAAGCATATAGTTGGTATTAATTCAAATGGTCATAACGTTTATGTAATGATGCTGAATGGAATGAATAAATATATATATGCATGTACGTATGTGGTGATGAAAGTGTTGAATGAAAAGAAAAGAGGTGAGATGTATTGAGTTGTTGATCTCGGCACTAAATGTGCGGGTATAAACATTTATGACCATGAGATTGGCGCTAAGTGTGCGGGTTTAAATTGTACAGCACTAAGTGTGCGAGCTTGATTATGTAGCACTAAGTGTGCGAGCTTGATTATGTAGCACTAAGTGTGCGAATTTGATTATGTAGCACTAAGTGTGCGAGTTTGATTATATAGCACTAAGTGTGCGAGTTGATTATATAGCACTGAGTGTGCGGACTTAATATATACGTTTGAATCATTATGGACACTAAGTGTGCGACATTATTAAGTCGATCACGGACAGCGGATCGGGTAAGTACCTTGAGTTCATGGCCAATAGGCGCTATGTTTATAATTGGAGTTGAGCTTGGTAAGTTGAAACCTATGTGACAATTATAATTGAAGTCACGTACATAAGATTTATTGTGGAATAGGTGAAAGGCCGTTTAGTTGTATGATTGTAACGAAAATAAAATGATGTATGAAAATGCCTCAAATATCCTATTGATGAGTATATGGAATGTGAATGCATGATTTGGTATGAGATTGAACCGATGGGTCTGAGGAACTATGGCATGGTTCGGTATGGATGGAGTAACTAGCCTCGTTCCATCTTATTTCCTATTGTGATAATGTTATTAATGGATGGTAGTGCATTGCTTATGACTTACTGAGTTATATACTCACTCGGCGTTTCCTTGTCACCTATTTTAGGTTTCTTGGACTCGTCTCTTCTTGCGTGATCGGGCCGTCATTGGAGTCATCACACCGGATAGTAAGTTTTGGTACTTTCTTCTTAGTCGGCTTAGGAGAACATTTCGGCATGTATAGGCTATTATGTTGTGTTTGAACTTTGGTATGTAAACTTTTAGCCATGCGAAAATGGCATGAATGTTCGGTTGGGTTTGGTTTCATAACGTTAGGTCGTAAATCTTGATAATTCGACCTTTTTATGCCATATGTCATGGTTGATTATTTTGGTGTTAAAATTCATGATATGGCAATAGTGTAGTAGGGGGATGTTTGACAATGATTAGCCTTTGGCATGGCTAGTCATGATCATAATTTGTGATATGTATGAAGAATTACTAGTTAGATTAAGGAGAAATCACGAAATGGGCATAGTTGCTTTCGTAACAGGTGCTGGCAGCAGCAGTGACGTGAGATTGAAAAATCACTAAAAATAGTAAGAGTGGAATTAATTGATGAATAAATTATGTATTCTAAGCTCGATGAGTCTATTTTAATATAGAAGCAACGAAAAGATCACATGGACAGTATGTTAAGAGATATTCAGGTTCTCGTGAGACAGGGCCAGAACGGTTTCTGGATTCCCTGTTCCGACTTTGGAAATTCATTATAAATTAACCAGAGATAATTAGGAGTCATACCATATATGGATAGATTCCTCTCTGAGTCTAGTTTCTATAGAAACAAAGGGCATCAGTATTGAAGCTCTGTCCAGGGAGATATCCAGGTGGTAATGCACAAAGGTCAGTGTAGTCGATCCCTGTAACATGGGAGACTTTGACTAATAAACTGTACTAATTGGCCCGACCAAAAATTCTAGAAAAAAAATATGTAGATGGGCATATGAGTCTAGTTTCAGGGAAAAATCACGAAACTGATTTTCGAGTTGTGAAACTCAAGATATGATTTTTAAAGCGACTAGTACGCAGATTGGTAGTGTCTGAGAAATATTTTTATAAAGGGTTTGAAGTCTGTTAACACCTCGTGTTCGACTCCGGTGTCGGTCTCGGGTTCGGGGTGTTATAGTTCTAGGACTAACGTAGTGTGTGTGAGTCTAGTTATACATGCCATAAAGTGTTAATATGATAGTGTGATGATTTTTGACAGTTGAAACATGTTTTTTTTCGTATAGTAATGAATTCCGATCCCGATAGAGTAGTTGCTGATGATGTAAAGAGCGTAGCGCCTGCTCCTGCACTAGGGACAGCGCCATTGGACTCTCAACCGAATGCTAGTAATCAAAATAATGAGGCTAAACAAGCCTTCTATTCTATGATGAACGATTGGCTTACTCAATATATTCGGACTAATCTAGCTGTTTCTCATCCTCCACCCCCAACTAATACAACCTCTATACTTGTGGTATCTCCAATAGTTGACCCGTTGAGGTTGAGTAAGCCCCCGGTAGATAGAATTCGAAAGTACGGGGCTACTTAGTTCAAGGCTACTGATAGTGATGATGCCGAGTAGTATGAGTTTTGGCTCGATAATACCATTTGTGTGTTTGATGAATTATCGTGCACACTCGATGAGTGCTTAAAATGTGCTATATCTCTGTTACGTGATTCTGCCTACTATTGGTGGAATACCTTGGTTTCAGTTGTGCCGAGAGTATGAATTACTTGGGAATTCTTTCAAACCGAGTTCCGTAAGAAATATATCAGTCAAAGATTCATCGATCAGAAACAAAAGGAATTTCTCGAGCTCAAGCAGGGTTCTATGACAGTTACCAATTACGAGCGAAAGTTTGCCAGACTTAGTAGATATGCTCGGGAATGTGTTTCGTCTGAGGCTATCATGTGTAAATGCTTCGAGGATGGGTTGAATGAAGACATCAAACTGTTGGTGGGTATTTTGGAAATCAAGGAGTTTGTAGTACTTGTCGAGCGAGCTTCTAAAGCCGAAGAGCTCTGTAAAGAGAAAAGAAAAGCTGATGATGGAGCTAGAGAGTTCTGTAAAAGATCTTCGGGAAAATTCTTTCACCAATCATCGAATAAATTTAGAGATGGCTCAGGCCGATATAGGAATACTTTGGGTTTTTCCAGACGTGACCGAGATAGACCCCCTGTGAGTGCGCGAGCCACCTCTGTTGCTAGTGTCAGTAATGATCGTCAAGACAGATCTGAGTGCAAGCATTATGGTAAATGGCATTCAGGAAGCTGCAGATTTCATGACCGCTCTTGTTTCAGTTGTGGATCGGCTGATCACTTTATCAGAGACTGTCCGAAATTAGCTAAACAGAATACTGATCCTAGTGGGAGACCTAGTAACACTGCAGCACAAGGTAGACCACCTAGGCATGCGAGTAATGCTAGTGGAAATAAGAGAGGGACCAAAGATAGTGCTGTACATTCTGAGGCTCGTGCTCCTTCCAGAGCCTATGCTATATGCGCACGCGAGGATGCTTCTTCGCCAGATGTTATTACTGGTACTTTCACTCTTTTTGATACTGATGTTATTGCTTTGATTGATCTCGGTTCTACTCATTCGTATGTGTGTGAAACTTTGGCATCCAGTAAGACTCTACCTGTTGAGTCTACTGAGTTTGGGTCGTTATGTACTAGTTGACAAAATATGTAAGAAATGTCCCCTAATGATCTGAGATTCTTACTTTCTGGCTGATTTAATGTTGTTACCGTTTGACGAGTTTCATGTCATTCTCGGTATGGATTGGTTAATTGTGTATGATGCAGTAGTGATTTGCAAGCGGTAGACAATTGATTTGAGATGTTCAAATAATGAGATAATTTGAGTTGAGTCTACTGATTTGAATGGATTACCGGCAGTGATATCCTCGATGTTAGCTCAGAAATATGTGAAAAAGGGGTGTGAAGCATATCTTGCGTACGTACTGGATAGTAAAGAATCAGAAAAGAAACTTGAGATTGTGACCATGGTTTGTGAATATCCGGATATGTTCCCCGAGGAATTAACTGGATTACCACCTGTTTGGGAGGTAGAGTTTGGTATTAAACTAGTACCAAGGACTACACCTATTTCGATAGCTCCGTATCGTATGGCACCAACCGAATTAAAAGAATTGAAATATCAGTTGCAAGAGTTGACAGATAGAGGTTTTGCTCGACTGAGTTTTTCTCCCTGAGGTGCACCAGTGTTGTTTGTGAAAAAGAAAGACGAAACCATGAGAATGTGTATTGATTATCGTCAGCTTAATAAGGTAACGATAAAGAATAAATATCCGTTACTATGAATCGACGATTTGTTTAATCAATTGAAAGGAGCCTCAGTATTTTCGAAGATAGACTTGAGATCGGGTTATTATCAGTCGCGAGTTAGAGACTCTGACGTGCCTAAAACTGCTTTTAAAACGATGTACAGACATTATGAGTTCCTAGTGATGCCGTTTGAGCTTACTAATGCCCCTAATTTTTTCATGGATTTAATGAATCAGATTTTCAGACAGTATTTGGATCAGTTTGTAGTCGTGTTTATAGATGACATTTTGATCTATTCACGCGATGAAACTGAACATGCCGAGCACTTGAAGTTAGTGTTGCAGATTTTGCGAGACAAGTAATTATATGCGAAGCTCAGTAAATGTAAGTTCTGGTTGAGGGAAGTCAGCTTTTTGGGGCATATTGAATCCATATCGGGCATCCGAGTTGATCTGAGTAAAATTTCAACTAGACTTGATTGAAAGCCTCTGAGAAATGTTTTAGAAGTTCGAAGCATTTTGGGACTTGTCGGGTACTACGGATGGTTTGTGAAAGGTTTCTCGATGATAGCAAGACCTATGACAAAGCTGCTTCAGAAAGATATCAAGTTTGAGTGGTTGGAAAAGTGCCAGAAAAGTTTTGATCAATTGAAAACTCTTTTGACTGAAGCCCCAGTGTTAGTTCAACCAGAATCCGGTAAAGAATTTGTGATCTACAGTGATGCGTCTCTGAATGGTTTGGGCTGTGTGTTGATGCAAGAGGGTAGAGTTGTAGCGTACGCTTCGAGACAATTGAAGCCACATGAGAAAAACTATCTGACTCATGATCTTGAGTTAGCTACTATTGTTTTCGCTCTGAAGATTTGGCGCCAGTATTTGTTCGGGGAAAAATGCCATGTGTATTCCGATCACAAAAGTCTCAAGTACTTGATGACCCAGAGAGATTTGAATTTGAGACAAAGACGTTGGCTAGAATTATTGAAAGATTACGAGCTTGTCATTGATTACCATCCGGGAAAGGCTAACGTGGTTGCTGATGCTTTAAGCTGTAAATCACTGTTTGTGTTGCGAGCAATGAATGTTCACCTGTCTGTGTCTGCTGATGATGTGTTAATAGTGGAGTTAAAAGCAAAACTGTTATTGATGCAACAAATCCGTGAAGCTCAAAAAGTTGATGATGAATTAGTTGCAAAGCGAGCATTATGTGTTTCGAAAGAGGATTCAGAGTTTTTTATTGATAGCAATGATTGTTCGAGGTTCAGAAATCGTTCTGAGAAATTTAGAGCTTATTCTGATGATTTTGAACAAGGCTCGTAATAGCCGAATGTCAGTTCACCCGGGTAGTACGAAAATGTACAATGATCTGAAACGTCAGTATTGGTGGCATGGTATGAAACGAGACATTTCTGACTTTGTTTCGAAGTGTTTGATATGTCAACAAGTGAAAGCGAAACATCAAGTGCCTTCGGGATTACTTCAACCGATCATGATGCCCGAGTGGAAGTGGGATCGAATCACGATGGATTTTGTATTTGGGATGGTGGGAGAACTGATGCCTTGGAGCAGCTAGGATTGTAGGAGGCTGCACTAGGGGCCAAAGTGTGCCGGCACTTTGAGGGAGAGAAACGTATGTGGCAAGTGAGAGCATGTAGTTCATTCTCCTCCTTGAACTCCTCCGTATATAAGCCTAGTGCAGCACCGAACTCTGGGACGTTTAGCTGGCGGACTAACCCACCTAGACAAAACTGGACTATGCCGGGATTATCATAATTTTTCATTACGGTCTGAAGATGGAATGAGCATAGTTCCATCGTAAGCTCGAGGTATGTTGGTTCGATGATCCCAAAGAACAGCTCCTAAGGGTTGGTGCTTAGAAGGGCTCGAATCGCATCAGCCAATTGAACTTATTCTACGGTAGCCCAGTCAATGCAACGGCCTGCAATTAAAGGTTGGGCCTGAAGTATTTGGAAACGCTCTTCTTGGGGCCCTCGGGGGAACTGCAGGAGGGGGTGACGAATTTTCGTGGTTGGACCCGCGGAAGATGATGCTTCCTTCCTCTTCCTCGAAGTAGGTACGGGGGTTTTCTTTCCTCGCGAAGACGACATGGTACCTACGATCAAAAACCATTAATTCATTTTGAGGAATGATCAAAGTAAAATAAAGATAATTTGTAAATAACAATCATAATTTTAGCAACTACTAAGACTAACAAGTTAATCAAAGAAATCAATTGTATGGCATAAAAATGGCAATGAATTTCATGGAATGCAATATGTGTGACAGATGAAAAATGTTAACACTAAAGGCTTGAGTATATATATTGTTCTAATCATGAATATTTACTTCTAACTCTTCAAATAAAGTAGAGAATTCATATAATGAGTAAGAATTTTAACATGAGAAAGATAATAACTATCCTAGATATAACATTTGTATGATAAAAAAAAGAAAGGAACATGAAAAATTTCATATTATTATGATAAATAGCCCTAGAAATTAGTAAGAATAAACGAGAAAAAAGTGAACAAACGCTAGAAAGAGGAGAATGGGCGTCAAAAATGGAGTTGGAGGCGGCGCACAGGCGTGGCAAGGAGGCCGTGTGGAATTACAGCAGCTAGGGTTAGGGTTTTTGAGTGGGGAAGATAATGAATAGTGCAGGGTATTTATAGATTTTAGGGTACATGGCCAGGTAACACGCCCTTGTTCCCCAATTTCAACCTGTGTGATTCACGAATTTTGAATTTGGGCACGTCTGGCATTTAGTACACGCCCGTGTTCCTTGTTTTTGTGGGTGCACACGGTCGTGTCGCACGTCTGTGTCTGACCTTTTTCGCTTCTCCCACGCCCGTGTCAATCTAACAGGTTCGATGTAACACCCCTTACCCGTACTCGAGGTCAGGATAAGATACGAGGCGTTATCGGACAAACATACAAACATTAAACTAAAATACGGGCCATAAAATTTCATTCATATTTCAAAACGTTCATTTACTTACACATAGTCCCTTATTTGAGTCTACGAAGCCCAAAACATACTTTAGAAAGGGTTCAGGACTAAACCGAGAAATTACGAAAGTCATGGAAATTTCATGCTTTAAGGCTCCACACGCTCATGTCCCAAAGTCGTGTTCCATACACGGCTGAGACACATGGTCGTGTCTCTGCCTCTGTGGAATATACCTAGGCTATTTTCCAAGCTTTGGTCAACCTTAATCTCTTGCGCACTTATACAAAATCAAAAGCATATAACATGGTATTCATTTAATGATTAAATATTCTCAATTAAACCACAAACATAGCATTTGTATGTCATTATACATGTGTCTCTCATACTCATTTTACCTTGTTTATTATAGTACCACTTATACATTTATACCAAGATTATCATCTTACCAAATACCTTCAGCTTAATCATCAAGCATTCATATTTAAATCTAGATCCTATCTTTATAAAATACTACAATTCAGATGCACAAAATAACATGTTTTTCTGAAACATTTCAATTCAACTCCATACCCAACAAGCATTACATTGAGCCTAGTCATATATATATACATATATATATATACATGTCATGATACATATCATTCTCTTTCTATTTTCTTATAAACACATATCATTTATTTCATTATATCAATATTTCATATACCATAGTTTCCATGTATTCCACATATATTTATTTTCCTCCTCCTCCTCTCTATTCCACATCCTTAATGTATATAGCATTCTTGTAAGTACGATTTCACAATTTACTAATAAATGATCACATCAAACTGTCCACAGACTCATAGTCACTTACTTATTTATAATTCGAGCTACAGAGCTCCAAATTAAGATCCATAAATTTACCCTGAAACTAGACTCACATATCTTTCCACCATAAAACTTTCATAATTTTTGGTTTAGCCAATTAGTACAGTTTATTCATTAAAATTTCCCCTGTTTCACTTTCTGACAGTTCTGACCTCTCTTCACTAAAAAATAATTATCTCATAGGACAAAACTTGGATAATGTTCTTGTTGATTTATATTGAAAATAGACTCATTAGGGATTTTAAAAATATAAGTTTGAGCCTCTCATTATTTTTCTCCAAATTTTTTTGATTTTCCAAAGTCAGAACAGGGGATCACGTAATCATTCTGAACCAGTATCACGAAAACATAAATATCTCAAAATATAGAACTCCTTTTCTTTATCTGTTTCTTTTATATGAAAATAGACTCATTAAGCTTTAATTTTATATCTCATTCAGTCTTTGATTAAATTTCTAATATTTTTGGTGAGTTTTCAAAATTACATCACTGCTACTGTCCAAAACAGTTTTATTGCTAATTCACTCTTTCACACTTTCTTTGTAATAACCTCATTTTAACATACATATCACAAATCATTTTCACCACATTTCATACATCACAAGTATAGGCCCATGATCACAAGATCACTATAAAATCATCCTAATATATAACTTACTTGTTTATAACCTTACCACATCCTGGTCACTTAAATGAACACATCATGCATTCACATTACCAAGTTCTTGCACTTATTCATCACAAAACTCACAAAGCAATACATAGAGAGCCTCCTGTTGAACACTTCGGATCAATCCTTGATACTTGGTGGTTTTAGCACATAGCTCCACCCATCATATAGTTTGGCTCTCTTGTACACATGGTGAACACTCAGTACCACCCATGTGACCTAGCCAATTTATCTCGTAGCTCTCTTGTCTACATGGTGTCCTTCACCTGGAACCACGCATGCGACCTAGCTACATATATCCCGTAGCTCTCTTGTCTACATGGTGTACACATAGTATCACCCATGTGACCTAGCTACATCATAATGTCTTGTAGCTCTTTTGTACACATGATGTGCACTTAGCACCATACATGTGACCTATCTACATACTATCTGTATCATCCAATCTTTCTGAAGGTTCAACCGGGATTTCTCTCTCTTTTTCAACAATTTCACCAATCAAGTAATTATCTACAAACATATTTCCAATATTATTATAAAATATCATAATACAAGTAATATTGATGTATTACTTACATATAAACTTACATCTCATTTAATATCAAGGCAATAACACATTGCCTTATTAAAAATCATATGAACTTACAATTTCCCATAATATCCATAATCATAGAAATCACATTTATGTATGATAATTCAATGCACTTCATGTACCATAGACATATTTTTAAGTCAATTCATAAAATTGGCACCATAATCATTTAATTTAACATAATTCAATTAATTCACTAAATTTAACTTTCAAATATAAATTACATCATTATTGCTGTATTATTATCATACCAACTTACATACTTTCAACACCTCGGAAATCATAATAAATATATCAATTTTACATTGAAACATGCATAAATTAATGCTTATTATACATATGAACTTACCTCAATACTAAAACGGCCATTTTACCAACTTTCCCAAATTTCGATTTTTCTCTCATTCTAGGTTCAAATCTCGTTTTTCGAGATCTAAAACATCATATTTTACTTATTTAATTAATGTACTATTCAAAAAAGTCCTTAATTCAAACTTTTGCAAAATTACAAATTTTCCCCTAAACTTTTGCATATTTACACTTTTGCCCCTAGGCTTGGGAATTAAACTTCATCCCTTATTCTTATGTTTTATGACATGCTGATCACTTTTCTCTTCTATGGAAACATCAAATTCTCACTCCAACATATAAGTATGACTATTAGGTGTTTTTACCGATTAAGCCCTTTTACTCGTTTTCACTCAAAACCGAGTAGCACAAGTTGTCTAACATAATTTAAAACCTCATATTGTATCATAAAAAATCAAAATAAACACATTCACCTATGGGTATTTTTCCAAATATTAATCCTAGCTTAAATTATTGCTAGAATAAGCTTAATCAAATTACCGGGATTCTAAAAACGTAAAGAACTTGAAAAACGGGGTTAGAACGGACTTACTCTTGAGCTTGGAAAGCTTGAAAACCCTAGCCATGGCTTTCCCCATGCTAATTTCGGCCTCCATGAAAAAGATGATCAATTTTGGCTTTATTTTCCCTTTTTATTTCTTTTAATTACCAAATGACCAAAATGCCCTTCCTTACTAAACTTTCAAAAATTCCATCCATGTCCAATTTTTGTCCATCACTTAGAAATTGGTCAAATTTCTATTTAGGACATCCTAATTAATATTTCAAAGCAATTTCATACTAGAAACTTCTAGAATGCAAGTTTTGCAACTTATTCAATTTAGTCCCTAACTTCAAATTAAGCACTTTAAGCATAGAATTTCTTCACGAAATTTTCACACAATCATGCAATCATATCATAGACCTCAAAATAATCATAAAATAATTATTTCTATCTCGAATTTTGTGGTCCCGAAACCTCTGTTGTAACTAGACCCAATTTTGGGCTATTACATTTGACCGCGGATGCTAGACAAGGGTGTGTCGCACGCCTGTGCTGTTTTAACAGGTTCACCCACGATTCTTCCACACAAACATGTCTCACCCCCGTGTTGTTTTGGAAGGTTCAACCACGGCTATGTCGCACGGCTGTGGCGTTTTATCTTAGCCCGTGTTTGGGAAAAATTATTGTCCTGTTTTAACACGGCCCTAAGAATACCCGTGCTCTTGGCCGTGTCCCTGTGGAAAACCTGTATTCAAGCACTCCGTTAGTAAGTAAGATGTTGAAGACTAAATTTTAAAGAAGTTAATACAGTTAGTGCTCAGGTTGCCTCCCGATAAGCGCTTATTTATAGTCTAAGCTCGACTTACCTCTCTGTTGAATAATCATAGTGGTTTGAGAAGTTTATATTCCTCATTCATGCTTCCTACTATTAATCTCATAAAAAAGGTTTTAAACGCGTGTTGTTTACCTTAAAAGTGCCGAACTTGGAATGACTAACCTCGAACGTAGCGAATGGGAAAATGCTGAGTACCGTAAGAGGGATTTTTTCATTCGATGTGGTAGTGACAATGTGGGGATCTGTGGCATCTAATAAGACTCTATCTCCAACCTTAAGTTGATTTGGAAAGGGTTGAGCTTGTTCTGTCGTAGATTCAGTTTGTCAAGTGTTCTCAGTTTATGCGTCCACCATTCATCTAGCTCCTCAATTTGTAGCCTTTGATCTTCATGAATGGGTCCTCTACTATTACTTGACAATGACTCATGTGCTTTCTTCAGACTCATTTCCTGCAAAGAAGGTTGCACCATATTGTTAGTTTTAGTAGAATGGTTTAGACGACCACCTTCAATTTCCATTGTGTTGCCAGAATTGCGAGCTTGAAGGCTGATTATTTCGTCTCCCACACGGAGTGTGAGTTCACCTATGCCAACATCAATAATTGTTTTAGCAGTTGCTAAAAAGGGTCTTCCTAGAATTAAAGGAGTGTTGCTATCCTCCTCTATGTCTAGAACAATGAAGTCAACGGGAAATATAAATTTATCGATTTGAACTAGCACATCTTCAATAATATCCCTAGGAAATCTTATAGTTTTATCTGCTAATTGAATGCTCATCCTAATCTGATTGGGTTTCCTGAGACCTAATTGTTTGAACATTTTGTAAGGCATGACGTTAATACTAGCTCCCAAATCAGCTAATGCATTATTAACATCTAAAATACCAATTAAGCAAGGAATTGTAAAACTCCCTGGATCTTTAAGTTTGTTGGGTAGTTTATTCTGGAGAATAGTTGAGCAAACTGCGTTTAGCTCCACATGCGATGCCTCTCCATCTTCCGCTTATTTACTAAAAGCTCCTTTAAAAATTTCATTACGTTTGGCTTCTATGATAGAGCTTCAATAAACGGTAAGTTAATATGTAATTTTTTTAAGAGTTTAAGGAATTTACCAAATTTTTCATCTGAGCAGTCTTTCCTTGTCGCGTTGGGGTATGGCACACGAGGTTTATATTCGACGTTCACCGCTTTATTTTTATAGTGATCTACCTCACCTTAACCTTTGCTTACCATAGTTTCTTGCCTCGGTTCTAGCTCAGGCTCAACAAAACCTTCTTCATCTTGAACATTAATCGCGTTGAGCTGTTCCCTTGGGTTAGGTTCGGTATTACTTGGCAAGGTCCCTTGTGGTCGTTCGGAGATTATTTTGGAAATCTGGCCTATCTGAGTTTTGATCCCTTGGATAGACGCTTGTTGATTTTTAAGTGATGTCTTGGTATGTTGAAAATGAGTTTCTGACACCGATATAAACTTTAAGAGCATCTCTTCAACGTTTGGCTTCTTTTCCTGTTGGTAGGGTGGTTGTTGGTAGCCTAGAGGTGGTTGTGGTCTTTGATTTCCTTGACTTCCCCACGAGAAATTGGGTTGGTTCCTCCAACCAGCATTGTAAGTGTTACTATATGGATTGTTTTAAGGTCGAGGATTATTACCCATGTAATCTAATTGCTCGTTATCAATGTTGTGGCCATAAGGTTGGTATTCCGAATGGCTTGTTCCACCTCCACTTGCTTCGCATTGCATTACTGGGTGAACCTGTGAAGAACTAAGAAAAGCATCAATCTTTTTATTTAGAAGTTCTACCTGGTTTGATAGCATAGTAATCGAATCAAAATTATAAACGCCTACTGTTTTAGTTGGTTTTGTCCTCATGACTTGCCACTAATAGTTATTCAGTGACATCTCCTCTATAAAGTCATAAGCATCTTCAAGTGTTTTATTTTTGATGGTTCCGCCAGCAGCTGCATCAACCATTTGCCGAGTTGAAGGATTCAGGCCATTATGGAACGTTTGAACCTGAAACCAAAGCAGTAACCCATGGTGAGGGCACCTTCTCAGTAAGTCCTTTTATCTCTCCCATGCATCGTAAAGAGTTTCTAAGTCCATTTGCACAAACTAAGAGATATCATTACGTAATTTGGCCATTTTAGCCAGAAAAAAATATTTTAAAAGAAAATTTTCGGTCATTTGTTCCCAAGTAGTGATTAACCCTCGTGGTAATGAGTTCAACCACAGTTTAGCTTTGTTCCTCAACGAAAAAGGGAATAAACAAAGATGAATGGCATCATTAGAAACACCATTAATTTTAAATACATCGCATAGTTCTAAGAAGTTGGCTAAATGAGCGTTGGGATCCTCATCCTTCAAACCATCAAACTGAACAAATTTCTAATCATTTGAATAGTGTTAGGTTTTAGTTTAAAAGTATTTGTAACTACAGCAGGTCTAATTATGCTTGATTCAGTTCCTATTAAAGAAGGTTTAGCATAATCATACATAGTGCGTGGAGTAGGATTTTGATTAGCCGCAATTGCAGGAGGTAGCTGATTGCCTTGGTTTTCAGCCATCTCTTCGGTTGGGGGTTGAGTATCGTCTTCTTGCTCGCTCTCTATGTATCTTAGGCTTCGCCTTATTTCTCTTTGGTTTCTGCGAACTTTGCAATCGATTTCTTCATCAAAAAGTAGTGGTCTTGACGGGTTTCTTCTAGTCATAAACTATAAAAACCTGCCAGAAGAAAGAAAAAGAAAATTAGTAAATTAGAATAAAATTAAAAATAAAATTGGATTGCAAGAAAAATAAATGGCTAAAGTAATAAAAATTGAGTGTTCCTAATATTTTAGTTCCCCGGCAATGGCGTCAAAAACTTGATCGCGTGATTTCGTGATAGATTTTAAATATTTATAATTAATCGTTCTTGAAACTAACTATTATCGCGATGTAGGCAAGTGTACCTATCGAACAGTAGTTTAGTTTTAGCAAGACCGGATTATCGAACCCAAGGGAACTAAAAGTACTAGTAATGACTGTCTCTTTTAGTACAACTATTACAAGTGTCTTCCACCAATGGTAGGCCGAATCTCTAAGAAGTGATACAACACATTTCATACATTCCTCTGGTGTGCAGGATAACTCATCAGAGACTCTAATAGTATACTCGAGCCAAAATTCTGCCTTTTCTGCATCATCATCTTTTGTAGCTTGAAACCCTTTGGCTCTTTGTTTTCTGATTTTATCAACTGGTGGATTTTCTCTTATAACCGTACGTGTGACTGGGGGAGCTACATGGGTGGTCTGATGATCATGAGGGGGCGAGGTCTAACAGTCAGATTCGTACGAACGAACTCGGCAAGCCATTCATTCATATCTTGGAAGAAGGCTTCTTCAGCCCCCCTCCCTGACTAACTATAACGGGCCTACTATCTGGTGGCACCATCCCTTCTATGGGAGCCGGTGCGTTACTTTGTACATCAACTGCACCAGCTTGTTTGGGATCCATAACTATAAAAGAAAACATTTTAAATTCGTCAGGAGTCGTCACACTATCAACATATAAGTATGGCATGTATAGCTAGACTCTTACTCATACTAAATATTCTGAGAACGGACTAAACCTTTGCTTTGATACCAATAAATGTAACACCCCTTACCCGAGACCGTCGCCAAAGTTGAGCACGAGGAGTTACCAAACTTAGCTTACTAATTCGGGGCATAAAAATTTGCTTTTAAAATTAATATAGTTTCATTCATTCATTATGTCCCTAAAAAGGGTCCTCGAGACCCTAAAACATGAAATTGAAACGGTTCGAGAATAAACCGGAATCAATAAAAATTTTCCAATCACTTAAACAAATCAAAACAATTTATTTCATCTTTCATATATAAACTGTCCATCTACATCATAGTCACTAAATAAATCATAAATTGAGTTACGAAACTCAAAATTCATATCTGTAAATTTTATCTGAAACTAGACTCGTATATCTTCTTACTAATAGTTTTTCAGAATTTTTGGTCTAGCCAATTAGTAAAGTTTATTAGTTAAAATTTCCCTTGTTTCACTGTTCGGCTACTCTGACCTTTATTCACTACGAATTAATCTTCTCCTTATACATAATTCAAATAACTATTCCTTTTATTCCTCTTAAAAGTAGACTAAATTAGGAATCTATAATTATTTTTTACAATGTTTAGTGAATTTCTAAAATCAAAACAGGGGATTCAGAAATCACTCTAACACTGTCTCACCAAAATTAAAATTTCTCATGAAATACAACTCCTTTATTTAGTCTGTTTCTTTCATATGAAAATAGACTCAATTATGTATCTCATTCACTATCTAAATTCATTTCTACTATTTTTAGTGATTTTTCAAATTCACATCATTACTGCTGTCTGATATTGTTTTAAAGCTAATTTCACCTTTTTCATGATTTCCATGGAATAACTAGCATTTAGGCATACATAACACCAAACATGTCCTTGCTTAGCCATTCCAATAGCTAATCATTATCAAGCATTTACATAGCCATTCCAATAGCTAATCATTATTACATACCATTCATTAGCCATATCATAAGATCATACACACAAAATGGCTACGATGCTATACATGCCATACTCAAAATGAAATGTCTAGCTGTACCAAAATAATCCTTGTGATAGTGTGCCCGGACCTCTGACATACTTTACGATCCTCGAGTTAGCTTGAAAAACCTATAACAAGAAGGAAAATAAAGGGGGTAAACATTAAGCTTAGTAAGTTTTCATGCAAATAAATAACAACATTCATAAGAATTATCTTACTACTTGGCATGATACCACTTAATGCAACTTCATTAATTGTCATAGACATATTTTAAACTTCTTCACTTACTCACTTACTTAAATACTTACTTACTTAATCAAATTTCTTAATACATTTTACTTACCTTTTTCTTTATCAAGCATACATGAACATTATACACTTACCTTTGCTCTTCTAGAATGAACTTGTCTTACCCTTTTCAGTATAACTCGTCTTACCTAACCTTACCTTGATATTCTCTTTAAATTTTCTCATTGAACCAGTTGGAATACTAAGGATACACGGGTACCTTACCATTTCCATCACTTGTCATGGTCTTACGTGGTATCCTTTTGAAACTTACCATTGTCATGTCTCGACATGGTCTTACATGGTATCCTTGCCTTATGAACTCACCAATGCCATGCCTTGGCATGGTCTTACATGGGACCTTTTCCTTATAATAACTTATCAATGTCATGTCTTGACATGGTCTTATATGATATCCTTGCCTTAGAAGCCTTACCAATTGCCGTGCCTTGGCATAGTCTTACATGGTATCCTTAAACCCTAATGTCATGACATTTGTATCCTACACATTCTTAAGGTTCAACCAGGACTTTCTGAAATTACTTCTTCGTCAATTCATGCTTGAGTCTTCTTTGAATAATTTCATAAAATAAATTTACACATGCTGGAAATTAACAACATTAACATAAAATGATAGAATATTACATTTATTTACCGCAAACTTACCTCAAAATAAAATACGATCAACTATATCGATTTAGGCCACTATCTTTTTCTTTCCCCTGTCTAACTTCGAATTTCATTCTTCTTGATCTATAATAAAAAAATTTAGCTTATTTAATACTCAAATTTATTAAAAAGTCCTTGACTCAAACTTTGGCAAAATTACAATTTTGCCCTTAAACTTTTACATATTTACACTTTTTCCCCAAGGCTCGAAAATTAAACTTCATCCTATTTTCTTATGTTTCATGACATGCAGATCAATTTTCCCTTTTATGGAAACATCAAATTCTCACTCTAACATGTACTTATGAACATTAGGTATTTTTACCAATTATGTCGTTTTACTCGTTTTCACGTAAAATCGCTTAGCAAAAGTTATTTAACACAATTTCAAGCTTCATGTTCTACCATAAAACATCAAAATAAACACATTTCATCTATGGGTATTTTTTCCAAATATAAACCCTAGGTTAAATTATTGCTAGAATAAGCTTAATCAAGTTATCGGGACTCCAAAAACGTAAATAACATTAAAAAAGGGCCTAAAACAAACTTACAATTGAGCTTGGAAGCTTGAAAAACGCTAGCTATGTCTTCCTCATGTGAAATTAGGCCAAGGGGTTGAAGATGGACAAAAATTGGCTTTTAATTTTGTTTCTAATTCATTTTAATAACTAAATAACCAAAATGCCCTTAATTAAAAACTATGGTGTTTTATCTTCCTTTAGGCATTTTTGTCCAAACTAGTATAATGTTCTAATTACTATCCAAGGACGTCCACTTTAAAAACCCATTACTCACAAGTACTTAGTACCTTTGTGAACTAGAACACACATTTTACAACTTTTGTAATTTTGTCCTAAATATCAAATTGGACCCTCTATCGATAAAATTTCTAAACGAAATTTTCACACAATCATGTAATCATGCCATAGACCTTAAAATGATAATAAAATAAAATTTTCTACCTCAGATTTATCGTTTCGCAACCACTATTCTGTTTAGGCCCTATTTCGGGATGTTACAGAAAGTGAAAGTAATTTGTGATTGTTTGAAAGCCGCTTTGGATAGATAGAAATCGTATGCAGATTTAAAATAGAAAGAAATTAAATTTCAAGTCGGTGATAAGGTATTTCTGAAAATATTTCCGTGGAAGAAGATTCTAATATTTGACCGTAAAGGCAAATTAAGTCCACATTTCATTGGGCCATATGAGGTTATTGAGAGAATAAGGCCAGTTATCGATTAGCTTTACCATCAAAGTTAGAAAGAATCCATAATGTGTTTCATGTGTCTATGTTGGGCCATTATCGATCAGATCCTTCACATATAATTTCACTAACAGAAGTCGAGATTCGACCTGATATGACTTATAGTGAAGAACTGATCAAGATTTTAGCTTAGGAAGTTAAACAGTTGAGAAATAAAAGCATAAACCTAATGAAAGTTTTGTGGATAGGTGGTAACCTAAGGAACCTATGAGAAAATAGAACCCAAACCTATTTCCTAGTAAGATTCTTGGGGATGAAAATCCCTAAAGGGGGAGAGTTGTAATAGCCCATTTTAGGGTCAAATTGGAATAGTGGTTTCAGAGCCATGAATTTGAAGTAGAAATATTTATTGTGATATTGTTTTAAGGTTTACAGTATGATTGAATGATTGTGTGAAAATTTCGTTAAGAAATTTTATCAATAAGTTGTCTAATTTAACTAAGAGGACTAAATTGTAATAGGTGTAAAACATATGTTCTTGAACCTAGAGATGTCTAATTGCAGTGAAATTTTAAATTGGAGGATCTTAAATGGTATTTAGAGCATTATACTTTAAGTTGGAAAAAAATGGACATGGTAGGGTGAAATTTCAAAGTTTGGCATTAAGGGCATTTTGGTCATTTGGCTAAGAAAGAAAAAATTTAACAAAAAGAAAGATGTCATCTTCTGAATTTCATCCTCCATTGGCCGAAAATCACAAGAGAAGACATAGCTAGAGTTTGCCAAGCTTTCAAGCTCAATTGTAAGTCCGTTCTAGCCCCGTTTTTAATGATTTACATGTTTTTGAGATCCTTCTAACCTAATCTAGCTATTTCAAGGATTAATTTGAAAGAAAGATGAAGTTTAGAATTTTAACCATGTTAGATATTTGTGTATTTTGATGTCTAATGGTAGAAAATGCATGTTTGGTGTTAGATAAACAACTTTTGCTAAGTGATTTTTGGTAAAAATGTCAAAAAAGACTTTTTCATAAAAGTTATAAAATGAGTAGTAAAATGTGATTAAGTGGAAAATGTGGATTGTTATGAGTATGGAAATGGTTCAACTAGGCTTGGGTGTTGAAGAAGTTGAATACATTTCATTTTACGAGCCTAGGGGCTAAATTGTAAAAATGTGAAACATTAAAGACAAAAATGTAATTTTTCCATAATATGATTTTTGGGCTAAATTGAATAATGTGAGTATTAAATGAGTTAAATTTGTTATTATAGATCAAGAAAAATGAGGTTCGAACCTAGATTGGGGAAAAAATAAAGTGTTTGACGATTAGGTCCAATTCTACTATTTTTTGTACCGAGGTAAGTTCATATGTAAATAATGCAATGTTATATATATGTTTTAAATGCTTTAATATTATATGAATTGTTTGGTTGACTCTTTGGATGTATTTGACAAAGTTTCGATAAGCAAGAAATCCTAGTTGAACCTTAGGAATAGAATAGGATACGAGTGACATGTCACTAGGAACCCATGTGTATATGTGTTTATATAATCCGGGTGCTAGTCTTGTACGTCTTACCAGTGGTTGGGTATTTCAACATATGTTGCTGTTACCTGACAGCTTGTGTGAGCAGCACTGTGTAGTTACGACCTGATTGACAGCTTGTGTGAGCTGGCACTTGAATAACTCGTGAGCGAGTCCATATGTGTTATGAGATATGAGGTAGCTTAAGCTACTTATATGGCACTTATGTGTAAGATTTTTCGATGTGTTGGATATTCCAAGTGTTCAACGGGAATGTTAAAGATGTGAATGGATGTGGTTATGTTACGAGTTGGTACAGGTATGTCCATGAAACTCATAAGTAATAAACTCGATGGGTGATGAACTCTTGGTAAGGTTGTGATTGAGCAAGTTATGACTATGAGATTTTAGTAACATTTATGTTATCTCACTTTATATAAATTGCATGATTAAGGTGTTGTTCAAATGCATATTATTTGCATATGAACTTACTAAGCTATATAGCTTACTCCCCTTTCTTTCCCTTGTCTTTTAGTGTCACCAAGCTAGCTCAGGTTCGGAGGCCGTCGGAGATCCAATCACACTATCAACAATTATTTTGGTATTAATGAAATCAACATTTTAAGTTATGGCATGTATAGGGGAATTGGTCATTTTTTATGTGTCATAATTGATTTGGTCAAATGTGTTGGCTTATATTGGTTAGAAGTTCACTTTGTATAAGGCCACTGGAAATGAGCCAATATTGGTTATAAGGATATTCATATAATGATGCCTTTCATGAATGATGTGTTGATGTCCTGGTTGTGGATGTTTGGTTGTATGTATATTCTTGGATTGGTGCTAGGTTATGTTGTATAGGTGAGTACATTAAAGGGTGGAAAAATGGCTTGGTAAATAGCATTATTTTTGTCCACACGGGTAGACACATGGGCGTGTGTCTAGGTGTGTGTCTAGGCGTGAGTGACACACGGTCTGCCCCATGGGCGTGTGATCTGGCCATGTGTCCCCTGCAACTTAATTTAGAAAAATAGAATGCTCAGAATTGAGCATATGACGAGAGACACCGGCTTGCGTCTCAGCCGTGTGGATGGCACGGCCTCAAACATGGGCGTGCACCCTGGCCATGTTAAGTCTGCACCTATTTTATGAAAATTAATTTTCCACACGGCCTAGCACACGGGCATGTGACTTGGCCGTGTGATGTCAATTTGTTCGTATGTTACAAGTCAGTGAGCACATGGCCTGCCCACACGAGTGTGTCCCATATCCACACAGGTGTGTGACCCATTTTTAGTGGAAAATTTTCTAAGTTTTGTAAAATTCTCTAAAGTTCTCGGTTTAGTCCCAAATCACTTCCAATGCACGTTTTGGGCCTCTTAGGCTTGTATCAGGGACTTTATGATTAAATGCAAATGGTTTTAATTTGGACGCAAGTTCATGACTCGGAATTGTATGGTTGTTTATGTAATAAGTTCATTAATGCCTCGTATCCTGTTCCAGCGTTGAATACGGGTAAGGGGTGTTACATATAGGGTAGAAGTTAACTTATTATTTCATATAATTAAGTTATATAATAAATATGTTAGTGAATGTATTTAAACAAAACAAAATTTATTCATTCACTATTTCTATCATACAAAACAAAAGTTAGAAAAGAGAAAGAAAAGAAGAGGGGTTAACGCACGGCTATAGGGACCTTAAGGTTCAAACTTCAATCAGTTAGTCAATTTAGTCCCTTTTCTTGTAATTTTTATGTTCTTGGAATCTCGATACTTAAGGCTAGTCGACTCATGTTGTAATTTTTAGTATTGCTTAAAATTTTGGATGTTAATATTGTTGAATATTTCAAATACTATGGATTAAATTGATAGATTTCAATGTATAAAGTGAAAGAGGACTAAATAGTGAAGTTAATTCTTGATTTTTGAATTTAGGGACTAAATTGTGAAAAATTTGAAATTTAGGGGTTTAATTGAAAATAAGGAGCTAAGCTTAGATTAAAGTGAAATTAATATAAAAATATAGGATTAAATGGGCAGAATAAAAATTAGTCTCAGTTTAGGGGCTAATTGGAATTTAAGCAAATATTGAGTACACATGGTCGTGTGTCCCTACTTTGAAAGTGACACGGCCTGAGACACGAGCGTGTGCCTCAGCCGTGTGACCCATGTAGTTGAATTTTTCTAAATTTTTTCCTAAAATTTTCAAATGTTCTCGATTTAGTCCCGAATAATTTCTAAAGTGATTCTAAGGCCTCAAGGGCTTGAATAAGGGATAATATGCATGCTAAATGATGGATTATGTTGTGATTATTGAAATGTTTTCAAATGAACAATTCAAGTAATGTTTATTTGGTAATGCTTCGAAACCCTATTCTGGCGACGGATACGGATTAGGGGTGTTACATTATATATCATATACTTTAAAGAAACAAAACTTCCATTTTAAATGAAAATGGCATGTAAATTTTTTTAAATAAACTTTGAAACTGTGGAAATCTCAAATTTGATATCTAAAAAAAGAAAAAAAAATAAAAAGGCATGAAAAATGAAAATGAAAGAAAGAAAAAAGAAAGGAGTTACTGGATTTTGAAGTAAGAAGACTTGCACAAAAGAGAAGAAGAAGATATGCTTGGTCACTTGGGGAATTAGCACCATTTGTACCATTTAAATTGCAACTATTTTATAGATTAGACATTTTTGGTTAATCTAGCAACAGTGTAATGCAAAACACAAAGGAAAAAAGAACTGAATTGCATTTACTCTTTTCTCATTATCCTATCCCAGTCTTTCTTCTTCATTTTTAAAACATTCAAACCATTGAAATATTACAACTTGTGTTGATTTGAGTTGTATCAATGAAGTTAATTTTCAAGATATGAGCTGATTAGGCGAGTGCCAATGCTGGAAAAGAATTAAAGGTTATAAGTTGCAAATACCTGAGAAGTTATTGGGAAAAGAAGAAGGACAAGAAGAACAGGCTGGGAAAAGAAACACATAACTAGAGATTTCTCACTAAAAGGGTAATCGAATTTAAGCCTTATCCAATTATCAAACGAGTTTCGTTTAATATAAAAAAAAAGCTAAATAAGTCCAGTCATTGTAAAGAAAGTTGATAAACTAAATGAAATGAGTGAAAAATAGAGATTACAACTCAAATCACAGATCAAGAAAGGAATCAACAAGACTTAAATCGAGGAAAAGCTAAAATGTCAGATTAGTCGTCGGCTTCGTTTTTACAACTATATTTGTCGAGGTAAGTTTGTAACTTGATTATATCAATTAATCGTGGTTTTGATTGTTCAATATCTAATTGTTTATATATGAATTAAGTTTATTGGCTTGAAGGAAAATGATTAAGACCATAGTGGAAAGACACTGTGGCACTATACCAGAAAAGAAGTAAAACCATAGTTGAAAGACACTATGACATCATACTAGAAACGAGTAAGACTATGATTGAAAGACATTATGGCATCTTGATTCTGTCGAGTAAGACCATGACTGAAAGATGTTATGGCATCATGATTTTATCGAGTAAGACCATGACTGAAAGATATTATGGCATCATGATTCTATCGAGTAAGACCATGATTGAAAGATGTTATGGCATCATGATTCTACGAGTAAGACCATAGCTAAAAGATGTTATGGTATCATGAATCAAAGAAATAAGACCATGGTTGAAAGACACTATGGCATCAAGACAAGAATAAATAAGACCATGGTTGAAAGACACCATGCCACACTTTGATCATTTGCTATTCAGGTAACAAGTTTCAAGTTAGGTATGTATCATAAGTATGAATACAAGTTGAATGTTTGACTAGTACAGTCTGTTAATGAATGTTAATGCCTTGGTGTAATTATATATTATTATGTTTATAAATACATTAAATCGTGATGTTGTAGTGTGTTAGAGAATTAAATGATTATATGAGTATTTTCCTAATATTCGATGTTATTTCATTTGATTCAACGGGTATAATAAGGAAGGGATTAGTAAGTATTCAAATGACTTAAGTCCTGAATCTATGAAAGGAATGAAAATGTAATATTCAATGAAAGTATGTTTACTTTCATGAGATTGATGATTTCAAATGATGTTGCTTATGTATATGACTTATCTTATGTTATTTCAAGCGATTTATGAGTTGATGCACTGACATGTATTATGGATAATGCTTAGGCTTGTGTCAAGCTTATGATTAGATTATATCACACTTAATATTGATGATTTATATTGAAATGGTAAGTGTTCAAATGGAAATATGCTTATGTTAATAGAAGGTGGTATGAGTCATAAGATGTAATTTCTTATGAAATGGTTTATCTTGTAGTTGATCCCAAAAAGGGTTATGTAGAAATGTACTAATTTCTGTATGATGATGATGTTTAGGCTTGTTTCAAGCTTGTGGTTATGGTTGATGTTTATGCTTATGTTTTGTGTTATGCAAATGAAACGAGCGAGAAAAGGTAACGAAATGGTAAGTTCACAATTGAGATGTAATTTGATAATGTAATTAAGCTTATGCTACGTAAATATATGATAATGAAATGGAATAGTTCATCATTTTAAGAAAGATTTATGATTATGTAATACAACTTATAAGATCCTATTATGTTAAGAATGATAAATATATGTGATGTTGTTGGACTTACTCATTTATAAGTTAATGGTTATATAGTTTGATAAATCTTATGGCATTGTATAGCTTTCTATTTACCTTATAAAGTTCATGATTGAAATGGAATATTATGTTAAAAGTTTATATGAGCTTACTAAGCATTCATTGCTTATGTAGTTATTTTTCTTTACTTTTTAGATTATCGAAAGCTCGATCGATTTGGAAGCTCATCGAGGTCTATCACACTATCCAACGATTATATCGGTAGTTTTTGATGTTTTGGCCAAGGTTATAATGGCATGTATAGGTGGACTTATGTTTAATGTTTGGTTGAATGTTTAGATGTCAATTTTGGTATGTATATATATTGGTTGTTTGGTACCATTTTGGTAATGGTTGAAATGTGTCATTTAAGTGTTGAGATGCATAAGGGCAATGGTTTAAATGGTAAGTTATATTGATATGGTATAAGTCAAGTATGGTTTGTTTTGAAATGATAGAAATGTGACCAAATATGCATATGTGTAGTTAAGTTGAATGCTTGCTTTTGAGGTGCCTTATATGACTTATTGGTTAAATAGAATTTGGAAATATGAATTGCTCATGTTATGTATGTTTTGGTATGTTTATGATGCCTTGGTCATATGTGCAAAACGTGTTTAGGTTCAAGCTTGAAAGAGGTGATAGAAATGGCTTGATTTTGGCCAATTTCATGTTACACGCCCCGAGACACGAGCGTGTGTCTCAGTCATGTGACCCCTAATGTTTTGAATTTTCTAACTTTTTCCTCAATGTTCCAAATGTTTCAGATTTAGTCCCAAATCATTTTTAAAGTGTTTCTAAGGCCTCGGTGGCTCGAATAAAGGACGATATGCATGTAATAAATGATTTATGATATGTTTATGTTAAGATATGAAATGTTCTAAAGTTACGTTTGAACGGCAATGTTTTGTATCCCTATTTCAGCAGTGGATACGGGTTAGAGGTGTTATAGTATAGGACATCCCTTTTTTAGAAATCAATTTCCAAGCAACTTAGCCTAAGGTAACTTCACCTAATCCATTGTTACCTTTTTAGGTATATCAAAAAAATTTTAAGCTCATCATCGAACATCATAAAGAAAAACTATACTTCTTATAGACAAAGCAATATTTCAATAATTATTATGCCATGGAAAAATATCCTATATACCAAAATGAACATACAAAATGCAATCTAGATGCACAATACACCCTAACACCTAAAGGATGCATTGTCCTCAATGCAAGTACAATCATGAACAATATATAACAAGTATGAATATGCATAAAAATGAGAAAAAAAGTTATGCAATGCATGAGAGAAAAACAAATATTAAATTCATTTGACTGAAACGTATTCAATTCTTTCTCGCAGACTTACGAGTACTGACTTTGTATAGCATCTTCCTTTTTTGTAGGAAAATTTCCTCACATTCTTTGTTGGTCTCCTTTAGTTCATTAATCAGTTGATCAATTGCTTGATCTTGTGCAATCATAGAGATGGGTGAAGATTTCGGTTCAGGAGTTTTACCTTTTCCAGTGGCAATAGCTAGTGCAGTAGTAGGGGCATTTGTTTCTTATTTTCCTTCTTCTACTTCATTCTTTTGTTCAACAGCTCACCTATATTCAATGCTGAAATAGGGTAATGGAGCATTACCAAACTTATAGCACAAATAATCATACATTTCACATACATTTTTCAAATTCAATTAATCATCATTCAAAATCATTCATATCGTCCCTAATATGAGCCTACGAGGCCCAAAACATGCATTTGGGAAGGTTCAGTGTAATATCCCATTTTTAGTCAAATCAGAATAGTGGTTTTGATAACACAAATCTGAATTCAAAATATTTATTTTATTATTAAATTAAGGTCAACAGCATGAATATATGTTTGTGTGAAAGTTTCAATTTAGAAATTTTATCGTTTCAGTGGTTAATTTGATAAAAAGGACTTAATCGCGTAAAGTGTAAAAGTGGAGTTCCATTAGCTAAAGTTATCTAATAGTTATGGAATTTTAAGTTAGAGGTCCTTTTGTTGTAATTTGACCATTTGAAACATGAGTGGACATATATGGACACATTATTAGGTATTTTAATGGTTTATTAGTAAGGTTAATTTAGTAATTTGGTTATTAAGATAAAATAAACAAAACAAAACAAAACAAAACAATTGTTTTGTATCATGTTCTCAACAGAAATTAGCTAAGGAAAAAACCATTGTTAGGGCTTTGAAGCATTCGGCCATAGCTATCCATGCATGTAAGTGTTTTCTTGCTCGGTGCTTAATGATTTCTATGTTTCTAAGATCATTGCAACTAGGTCTAGCTAGCCCTGGGACTATTTTGCAAAACTATTAAAGATTTTAGATGTTTCCATGGATGAATAAGCATGTGTTTTGAAGTTTCTTGACAGATTATGAATGCTTGTTGATAGGTATACAAGTTCTGTTAAGTGATTTTAAGTGAAAATGCAAAATAGTGATTAAATTATAAATGTGGAAATTTAATGGTTAAAATGTGAAATAAACAAAAAATATGGGCTGCTAGGGACTAATTGGTAAATTGACTAGCATGGGGTAACATTGAATTGCATGAATTTGTGATTTAATGAAATAAGGACTAAATTGTGAAAAATGTGAAATATTAGGGGCAAAAGTGTAAATTTTCTTAAATGTGAATTTGGGTTAAATTGAATTAAGATATGATTTTATAAGTTAATTTTGATTATATTTAGATCAAGAAAAATGAAGTTCAGATCTAAATCGAGGGAAAAACAAAGTTTTAGAATAATCGATTTATTTCATCGTATTTACATCCAAGGTAAGCTCGTATATTATAAGTTTTGATACAAATGTATTCATATGCTTTGATATTGCATAAACTGTGGGTACGAGACTATGGATATGATTGATAGTGATTGGACGACGATTCAACATTCGAAATCCTCGTTGAACCTTAGGAATAGTTTAGGATACTAGTGACATGTCATTAGAGGATACATTGAATTGGATTTGGGCCATGAAATTAGCATTTTGGGTGTGAGTTATACCGATTTGGCTTCGGGCTATGATATCAGTATTTCAGATATAAGCTACCTTGATTTGGCTTCGGGCCATGTATAGGTACTTAGTGTGCGAGACTATTGAGTATCCGACTTCTATTCTGAATGGTTCAATGGGTAAACAAAAGATGTGATTGAGTATGAGAATGATATGAGATGGTACAAGTACGTACATGTACATAAGTTTTGGTGTGAATAAACTTGTAAAGAATGTGATTAATATCAGAATTGTGTATATGAAAGGTTTGTTAGCTAATATATTCTAAATGTTGATATATTCAAATTGTTGATTGATAATCTTGAAACTGAATTAAGTTTTTAGTATACGAGCTTACTGATCACGTGGTTTCGTGATACGTTTTAAATATTTATAATTAATCATTCTTGAAACTAACTATTATCGCGATGTAGGCAAGTGTTCCTATCGAACAGTAGTAAAGTTTTAGCAAGACCGGATTGTCGAACCCAAAGGAACTAAAAGTACTAGTAATGACTATCTTTTTATTATCTAGCCTAGGAATAAAGAGGTTTTGTTTTAACTAACCAATTATCTAAACTAAGAACTCACAGAGAATAGAATTGGGGAATTGCTTTTGGGAAAATCGATTGAATTAAGACAATACCTAAGGAAAAATCCACTTAGACTGCACTTGTTATTTTGGCTCCGAATCAGACGATTTATTCATTTAACTTGTTTCGTAGAGATCCCTAAGTTATGTTATTATCCCTATTCAAGGCTAATAACATCTAATCCATAGATTAAATAATTGAGACCTTTCTCTAATTAACACACTAGGGTTGCATTAACTCGATCTATGGATCCCCTTATTAGGTTTCACCCTAATCCGGCAAAATCTTGTCACCCTATGTCTAGGCACGCAATCAACTCCACTTAATTATGACAAATGTACTCTTAGACAGGGTCTATTCCTCCCCTGAATAAGAGCTTATCTTGAGTCAGTATCCTGGGATATAAAAACAAGAATTAAGAACATATAATTAAGAACAAGTCAAATATTTATCATACAATTTAGAAAATAATAACAAAATTCGTCTTAGGTTTCATTCCCCTTAGGTATTTAGGGGATTTAGTTCATAACTAAATAAGAAAACATCTCAGAATAACAAAGAATACAAAACATAAAGAAAACCCAAAACTCCTGAAAGGGAAATTAAGGAGAGATCTTTAGTCTTGATGATGAATCCAGCTTCTGAGATGGATCAATTGGCTTCCTTGGAGTAATTCCTTACTTCCTATTCTCTATGTCTTCTTTTTTTCCTCCTCTAGGGTGTATTTATAGGCTTTAGAATGCCTAAGAGCTCTCAAAAGTGACCTTTTTCGAATTGGACTCAACTTGGGCTCGGCAGGAACACGCCCGTGTGGGATTATTTTAGGCCGTGTTCGAGCCTGTTAGAATGGCACGGGCATGTGTTCTACCCGTGTGAGTCGTGCTTCGATTCTGCCAAATTCATACGGTCGTGTGGGATGCCCGTGTGAGGAAGTCCAGGCTATGTTAATTTCGTACTTTGGCCCATTTTCTCCATTTTTGGCCTGTTTCTCGTTCCTTTCGCTCTCCTATGCTCTCGTAAGTATAAAACATGAAATTAAAGCATTAGAAGCATTGAATTCACCAATTCTAAGGAAAAACATCCATAAAAAGCGTTAAACATGGGGTAAAAATGTGTATAAATTACGGTTTATCAAATACCCCCACACTTAAGCATTTGCTTGTGCTCAAGAAAAATTCTCAACTCATAATCAAAATAAATTCTTCTCAATTTATAATTTCTATCGATAATATCTCAAAATAATCCATAGGTAATCGTACATTGAAAATTCAACTAAAAGAACATAAAAGTTTCAAACATTCCAAGTTGAGTATTTAATCATGCAAACATAGGTGTCTCCCCTCATCTAAGTAGTTACCATTGATTCAAAATATCACAGAGTTTCAGATCCTCACTACAGATTCACTCAAACAACTCGAGGTGTTTAAGGACAATAAATGAAGCACTCAATAGTCAATAATGAAAAGTCAATAGTCAATACATTGAAAATTCAACTAAAAGAACATAAAAGTTTCAAACATTCCAAGTTGAGTATTTAATCATGCAAACATAGGTGTCTCCCCTCATCTAAGTAGTTACCATTGATTCAAAATATCACAGAGTTTCAGATCCTCACTACAGATTCACTCAAACAACTCGAGGTGTTTAAGGACAATAAATGAAGCACTCAATAGTCAATAATGAAAAGTCATTACCATAGGCTTGCATGAAAATCAAATCTCCACCACTATAAATTGAGATGAAACATCAATCGAAAGGTCTTTAGAAGGTTGTAACGAGGCTTGGTTAGGGGGTGTGGTCACAAGCTGAAAGAAAGGGTTAGAATCGAGATTGAATTGAAAAATTGTCTAACTAGAAAAAGGGTTAATCATCACTTGCGTACAACAGGGCTTCTTCTCAGAATATGGAATTACTAATATGTATACATTTTTTTTCTTTAAAAACAAGTTAAATAACATAGACTAACTATTAAGAACAAGACATAGCTAAGCAATTTCTTCAACTCAAATCTCGAAAAAAATAGGGATTAATTTAGGGGATTTCAACAATAATGGGTTAAGGGTTAATATTAAGGGTAATACAAGAAATGGCTTGTTAGGCTCAAGGGGGTTTACTAGGGGTTCATCGTGGAGGTAGGTTTTTCATGGCATGAATGGGTTAATCCTAAGTGCCTTAATCATTTTGACATATCAAATCAAATGGTGTGGTCTTGACATGCATAATTAAGCAAGTTCTAGAATAACAGGTCGATATTGACGCCCTTAAAGCAATAATAAAAGTGAGCATGAAAGAATTGATAGATGCTCAAAAGGCTCAAAAATCTCACAAAAAATGTGGCTTTTTGATGTTTAAAACTTGTGAATTCTAACTCAAAGAATACCTAACTTTGAGGAAACAACCTAAGATTTTAAATTCTTAAAAATCAACTTATCATGCTTGATTCTCTAATGTCTTAAAGTTTAAAAAATCAATGCATAAATCCCTATGTTTTAATTCAAGACATATCAATCAAAATCATAAATCAATCAAAATTTATCCTAAATACGATATGAGAGCTTTCTAAGAGAACAAGGCAGTCATTCAGGGATTTTTCTGATAATGAAATAAATACCCCCCACACTTAAGATGTACATTGCCCTCAATGTACAAAGATAGATATTAGAATATAAAAATAAGATAGGGAGAGAAGTGAAACTTCCTATATGATGAATTCCTCGAACTGGAGTTTTGGAGAGTAATCGGTGCGAGAGTGGAGAAGGATACTCTGGCGGGGGTAGAGGTTCATTAGTCCATAAGTCCTGCACCAAAAGAATATTATATCTAGTGGTAGCTATGGTCGTGGTCGATCAAGACATGGCAGTCGCGGGGAACCTCTCCCGGTGGAGTTTTTAGTTCCTATGCGATGATGAGCTTAAAAGCTTTATATAACTGTGATAAAATTAGGAATTTTTAGGGGTTATTAGGAAGAATAATTACTCATAAAGAAATAGCCGAAAATGATAATTAAAAATAAAATTCTAAAATCTAATAAAAATTAAAAACATAAAATAATAAATAAATGTTTTTAAACATCTTCATCGCTGGATGGTTCGCGAGGTGGGACTGGCGATAAGATGTGGAGGTGCTGACAAATCTGCTATGGAGTAGCATCAATGTTGTCAAATCGTTGAAAACACTGCTACTCGAATCGAGTGAGGCGCTTAGAGATGTCAGCATATGAAGCCGCCACATGAGCTGGACGAGAGGGTGGTGGTGGCTGAGTCGGTGGGTCCTCATGCTGTGGAGGCAGATCATCAGGAATGTCCTTGTAGGCCTTCTCTTCGGTAGATTGGGCGAGATGATATTGAGGAGGGTAGGTTCCTCGGTACTTTTTGATTATCCTCATGCTAAGCATGCTCGAGATGCCTTGTGGAGACATTTAGCCAATAAGGGTTAAGGATGATTCTTGGGCCGCGGTGTCAAGTAGCCTGAAGTGTCGAGCCAACCGAGTCACGTAGGGGCCGATAGAGATGACCCCCTTTCTATGTTGCTCCGTCTGGTGCTGAATTGCAAGGGCAATGAAATAGGCAAGGTTGATGACGTGCCCGTGCGGCATACACCATAAAAAGTAGGCGTTGTGAGTGTTGATGACGCCAGTGCTCTCTCGCCTTCCTATAATAGTGTGAGCCAAAATTGCGTGTAGGTACCTCAGGGATGGTGGAAGAACTAATGCCTTGGCAAGGCTAGGATTGTAGGAGGCCGCGCTAGGGGCCAAAGTGTGCCAGCACTTCGAAGGAGAGAAGTGTATGTGGCGAGTGAGAGCATGTAGTTCATTCTCTTCCTTGAACTCCTCTGTATATAAGTCCAGCATCGTACCGAACTCTGGGATGCTGAGCTAGTGGATTAATTTGCCTAGGCAAAATTGGACCTTGCCGGGATCATCGTAGTTTATCATTACTATCTGAAGATGGAACGTTGAGCATAGTTCCATCGTGAGCTCGAGGTATGTTGGCTTGATGATCCCAAAGAACGGCTCCCAAGGGTCAGTGGTTAGGAGGGCCTAAATCGCATCAGCCAACTGAACTTGTTCTACGATAGCCCAGTCGATGCAGCGGCCCGTAATTAAAGGTCGGGCCCAAAGTATTTGGAAAGGTTCTTCTTGGGGCCCACACGGGAACTACAGGAGAGGGTGACGAATTTTCGTGGTTGGATCCGCAGAAGATGACGCTCCCTTCTATTTCTTGGAAGCAGGTACGGCAATTTTCTTTCCTCATGAAGACGACATGGTACCTGCAATCAAAACCATTAATTCATCTTGAGGAATGATCAAAGTAAAATGAAGACAAATTGTAAATAACAATCATAATTTTAGCAACTACTAAGACTAACAAGTTAATCAAAGCAATCAATTGTATGGCGTAAAAATGGCAACGAATTTCATGGAATGCAACATGTGTGACGGATGAAAAATGTAATCACAAAATGCATGAGTATGTCTATTGTTCTAATCATGAATATTTACTTCTAAATAATCAAATAAAGTAGAGAAATCATATAAAGAGTAAGAATTTGAACATGAAAAAGATAATAACTTGTGCTATGAATAAAATGTGAGTGATAGAAAGATGAAAATAATCATGAAAAATGCATAGTACTATGATAACTAACATGAAAAATGAGTGCAATTAAAGGGAAAAAAGTAAAGAAACGCTAGAAAAGGGAGAATGAGCAGCAAAAATGGAGTTGGATGAGGCGCACGAGTATGGCGGGGAGGACGTGTGGACTTGCAGTGGCTAGGGTTAGGGTTTTTGGGTGGGGAAGATAATGAATAGTACAGGGATTTTATAGATTTTGGGGCACACGACCAGGTAACACCCCCGTGTTCCCTAATTTCAGCCTGTGTGATTTGCAAATTTTGAATTTGGGCGTGTCTGACATATAGTACACGCCCGTGTTCCTTGGGCATGTGGGTGCACACGGCCGTGTCTGGTGTTGTTCACTTCTCCCAGGCCCGTGTATTTAGACCCATGCCCATCTCAATCTAACAGGTTCGACCATAGGTGCTAGACACGGGCGTGTCTCACACTCGTGCTATTTTAACAGGTTCACCCACGGTTCTTCCACACGGGCGTGTCGTACGCCCGTGTTGTTTTGGCAGGCTTGACCAAGACCATGTCACACAGCCATGGCGTTTTATCATAGCCCATTTTTGGGGAAATCTTTGCCCTATTTTCACACGGCCCTAAGCACGCCCGTGTTATTGGCCGTGTCTCTGTGGAAAACCTGTATTCAAGATCTCTGTTAGTAAGCTAGGTGTTGAAGACTAAATTTTAAAGATGTTAACACAATTAGTGCTCGGGTTGCCTCCCGAGAAGCGCTTATTTATAGTCTAAGCTCGGCTTACCTCTCCGCTGAGTGATCATGGTGGTTTGAGGAGTTTATACTCCACATTCCTGCTATCAATCTCATCAAAATAAGGTTTTAAATGGGTTTTATTTACCTTAAATGTGCGAAACTTGGGGTGACTTACCTCAACTATACCGAATGGAAAAATACTAAGTACCATAAGAGGAATTTCTTCATCCGGTCTGGCAGTGATAATACGAGGATCTGTGGCATCTAATAAGACTTGATCGCCAACCTTAAGTTGATTTGGAAAGGTATTGAGCTCGACCTGGCGTAGTTTTGGTTTATCGTGTGTTCTTGGTTTATGCGTCCGCCATTCATCTAGCTCCTCGATTTGTAGCATTCATTCTTCATGAATAGATCCTCTACTATTGTTTGAGAATGGCTCATGTACTTCCTTCAGACTCATTTCCTACAAAGTAGGTTGTACCAAATTGTCAGTTTTAGTAGAATAGGTTAAACGATCACCTTTAATTTCTGATATGTTGCCAGAATTACGAGCTTGAAGGGTGATTGTTTCGTCTGCCATACGTAGTGTGAGTTCACCTATGCCAACATCAATAATTGTTTTAGCAGTTGCTAAAAAGGGCCTTCCTAGAATTAAAGAAGTGTTTCTATCCTCTTCTATGTCTAGAACAATGAAGTTCACAGGAAATATAAATTTATCGATTTTAACTAGCACATCTTCAATAATACCCCTAGGGAATCTTATAGTTTTATCTGCTAATTGAATGTTCATCCTAGTCTGTTTGGGTTTCTCGAGACCTAGTTGCTTAAATATTTTGGAAGGCATGACGTTGATACTAGCCCCTAAATTAGCTAATGCATTATTAACATCTAAACTACCAATTAAACAAGGAATCATAAAACTCCCTGGATCTTTTATTTTGTTGGGAAGTTTATTTTGGAGAATAGCTGAGCAAACTGCGTTTAGCTCCACATGCGACGCCTCGTACAACTTCCGCTTATTTGCTAAAAGCTCCTTTAAAAATTTCATTGCATTTGGCATTTACGATAGAGCTTCAATAAACAGTAAGTTAATGTGTAATTTTTTAAGAGTTTAAGGAATTTACCAAATTATTCATCTGAGTAGTCTTTCTTTGTTGTGCTGGGGTATGGCACACGAGGTTTATATTCGACATTCACTGATTTGTTTTTATTATGACCTACCTCACCTTGACCTTTGCTTACTACAGTTTCTTGCCTCAGTTCTGGTTTAGGCTCAACGATTCATTCGTTTTCTTGAATATTAATCACGTTGAGTTGTTCCCTTGGGTTGGGTTCAGTATAACTTGGCAAGCTACCTTGTGGTCGTTCGGATATTAGTTTGGAAAGCTGGCGTATCTGAGTTTCGAGCCCTTGGATTAATGCTTGTTGATTTTTGAGTGTCGTTTCAGTGATCTGAAAATGGGTTTCTGATACCGAGATAAACTTTGTGAGCATCTCTTCATGGTTTGGTTTCTTTTCCTATTGATAGGGTGGTTGTTGGTAGCCCCGAGCTGGTCGCTGATTTCCTTGGCCTCCCCATGAGAAATTTGGGTGGTTCCTCTAGCCTGTCTTATAGGTGTTACTATATGGATTGTTCTGAAATCGAGGATTATTACCCATGTAATTTAATTGCTCGTTATCCATGTTGTGGCCATAAGGTTGGTATTCCGAATAGCTTGTTCCACCTCCACTTGCTTTACACTGCGTTACTGGGTGAACCTATGAAGAACTAAGAAAACCATCAATTTTCTTATTCAAGACTTCTACCTGATTAGAGAGCATGGTGACTGAATCGACTTTATAAACACCGACTATTTTCATGGGCTTTGTCCTCATGACTTTCCATTGATAGTGACATCTCCTCTATGAACTCATAAGCATCTTCAGGTGTTTTTATTATTGATAGTTCCTCCAATAGCTACGTCAAACATTTCCCGAGTCGAAGGACTCAGGCTATTCTGGAATGTTTGAACCTGAACCAAAGCGGTAACCCATGGTGAGGGCACCTTTTCAAAAGGTCCTTTTATCTCTCCCATGCATCGTAAGGTGTTTCTAAATCCATCTGCACAAAAGAAGAGATATCATTACGTATTTAGCCGTTTTACCGGTGAAAAATATTTTAGTAAAAAATTTTCGGTCATTTGTTCCCAAGTAGTAATTGACCCTCGTGGTAACGAGTTCAACCACTGTTTAGCTTTGTTCCTCAATGAGAAAGGGAATAACTGAAGACGAATGGCATCGTCAGAAACGCCATTAATTTTAAATGTATCGCATAGTTCCAAAAAGTTTGCTAAGTGAGTGTTGGGATCTTCATCCTGCAAACCATTAAACTAAACAAACTGTTGTATCATTTGAATTGTGTTAGGTTTCAGTTCAAAAGTATTTGCAGCTACAATAGGTCTAATTATGCTTGAATCAGTTCCTACTAAAGAAGGTCTAGCATAATCATACATAGTGCGTGGAGCAGGATTTTGACTAGCCGCATTTGCAGGAGGTAGCTGATTGTCTTGGTTTTCAGCCATCTCTTCGGTTAAGGTTTGAGTATTGTCTTTTTGCTCATTCTCTGTGCATCTTAGGCTTTGCCTTATTTCTCTTTGGTTTCTGCAAACTGCATGATCGATTTCTTCGTCAAAAAGTGTGGTCCTGACGGGTTTCTTCTAGTCATAAACTATAAAAACCTGCCAGAAGAAAGAAAAAGAAAATTAGTAAATTAGAATAAAATTAAAAATAAAATTAGATTGCAAGAAAAATAAATGGCTAAAGTAATAAAAATTGAGTGTTCCTAATATTTTAGTTCCCCGGCAACGGCACCAAAAACTAGATCGCATGATTTTGTGATAGGTTTTAAATATTTATAATTAATCGTTCTTGAAACTAACTATTATCATGATGTAGACAAGTGTACCTATCGAACAGTAGTAAAGTTTTAGCAAGACCAGATTGTCGAACCCAAAGGAACTAAAAGTATTAGTAATGACTGTCTTTTTATTATCTAGCCTAGGAATAAAGAGGTTTTGTTTTAACTAACTAATTATCTAAACTAAGAACTCACAGAGAATAAAATTGGGGAATTGTTTTTGGGAAAATCAATTGAATTAAGACAATACCTAAGGAAAAATCCACCTAGACTGTACTTGTTATTCTGGCTCCGAATCGGACGATTTATTCATTTAACTTGTTCCGTAGTGATCCCTAAGTTATGTTATTATCCCTATTCAAGACTAATAACCTCTAATCCCTAGATTGAATAATTGAGACCTTTCTCTAATGAACACCCTAGGGTTGCATTAACTCGATCTATGGATCCCTTTATTAGGTTTCACTCTAATCCGGCAAAATCTTGTCACCCTATGTCTAGGCACACAATCAACTCCACTTAATTATGACAAATATACTCTTAGACAGGGTCTATTCCTCCTCTGAATAAGAGCTTATCTTGAATTAGTGTCCTGGGATATCAAAACAAGAATTAAGAACACATACTTAAGAACAAGTTAAATATTTATCATACAATTCAGAAAATAATAACAAGATTCGTCTTAGGTTTCATTCCCCTTAGGTATTTAGGGGATTTAGTTCATAACTAAATAAGAAAACATCTCAGAATAACAAAGAATACAAAACATAAAGAAAACCCAAAACTCCTAAAAGGGAAATTGAGGAGAGATCTTCAGTCTTGATGATGAATCCGGCTTCTGAGATGGATCAATCAGCTTCCTTAGAGTAATTCCTTACGCCCTATTCTATGTGTACTCTTTCTTCCTCTTTTAAGGTGTATTTATAGGCTTTAGAATGCCTAAGAGCCCTCAAAAGTGGCTTTTCTGAATTGCACTCAACTTGGGATCGGCAGGAACACACCCTTGTGACATGCCTGTGTGGGATTATTTCAGGCCGTGTTCGATCCTGTTAGAATGGCACGGGTGTGTTTTCTACCCGTGTGAGTCGTGCTTCGATTCTACCAAATTGACACGGCCTTGTGGGAGGCCCGTGTGAGGAAGTCCAGGCCGTGTTGATTTCGTACTTTGCCCATTTTCTTCATTTTTGGCCCATTTCTCGTTCCTTTCGCCCATCTATGCTGTCCTAAGTATAAAACATGAAATTAAAGCATTAGGAGCATCGAATTCACCAATTCTAAGGAAAAATCATCCATAAAAGCATGGGATAAAAATATGTATAAATTATGGTTTATCACTTACTAAGCTTATAGCTTTGTTTATTTTTTTCATGTTTTATAGTGTTATCAAGCTAGCTCAGATTCGGGGATCACCGGAGATCGCTTCACACTATCCACTTATCACTTGGTACCTATGAACTTTGGTATTTTAAGTATATAGCATGTATAAGGACCTAGTCTTTTTGATATATGTATTTTGGCCATTTGTGTTGGCTTGTAAATGTTAGATTTGGTTTATATATATATAGCCATTTGAGTTGGCTTATAATGGTGAATTTGATGATGTATATAAGTGTGCAAATGGCCTTTGCTTGAGTTTAGTAATTGTCTTATAAATGCTAGTTATGATGGTGTTTGATGCTTATCGAAAAATGGATATGGTAATATCAAATGGTTGATGAATTGGTAATTAGTAGGTATATGAGTTTAGGTAATTTGATGCATGTTTGAAACTGACCATATTGATGAATGAAAAGGGAAAATTTTGGTATGTATTTGAATTGCATATTGTGGTATGGTGAGTCTTGTATTTGTTGGTATTGTAAAGGAATAAATGATGCCTAGTTGAAGTTGATTGAATGCTTATGTATGCCTTGTATTGGTATCAATTGGTTTGATGTAGGTGTGTGCCAGTTTGGGGTGGCAAAATGGCTTCGTAAATAGCCTATTTTTGTCAACACAGCAGAGACACGGACGTGTGTCTCAGCTGTGTGTGACAGATGGTCATGTTACACGGTCGTGTGTCCCCTGGTGTTGAAATTAAAAACAAGTCAATATGCTCCACACGGCCTCACACACAGGCGTGTGACTTGGCCATGTGGCATAAGTCAATAGACCCTACAGGTTTGGCACAGCCTAGTACACGACCTGGCATGCAGGCGTGTATGGCCATTTTTAAGGTACACGGGCTAGCCATAAGAGCATGTGTGTTGGTCGTGTGTCCCAAGTTAGAGAATTACACAGGTTCAGACACGGGCTGGGAGACGGCCATGTGCTCCCATTTTAAATGTTCACACGGCATGTGACTCAGACGTGTTTGTGGCAGTGTGAGAGACACGGCCGGGCCACACGGACGTGTGTCCCCTGTTTTGAGAAAAATTGTAACAACCCGTTTTCAGTCAAATCAGAACAGTGGTTTCAGAACCACAAATTCAAAATCAAAATATTGATTTTATTATTATTCTAATATTTATAGCATGATAGCATGTATGTGTGAAAATTTCGTAAAGAAATTTTATCGTTTAAATGGTTAATTTGATAAAAAGGATTAAATCGCGTAAAGTGTAAAAGTGGAGTTCTATTAGCTAAAAGTATCTAATAGCTATAGAACCTTAATGTGAAGGTCCTTATGTTGTAATTAGACGATTATCATGTGTTATTTAATGTTTTAAATCAAGGTTAAAATGATAAATTATTAAATAACCTAACTAAAATAATGAAAACAAATGGTTGTCTTCCTAATTATCATCATCCACCGAAAATCAACTAAAGAAACACCATATTTGAAGCTTGAATTTTTGGCTAGGGTTCATCCTTACATGGAAGCTCATTTTTTATTAGTTTTTAATGATTTCTAAGTTTTTGAGATCGTTGCTTCGTATTCTAGCTAGCCCTTACCTTAAATTTCAAAACTGTTAGAGATTTATCATGTTGCCATTGTTGAATACTTGAGTAATTTGATGATTTGAGATAGATTTGGAAGGTTTAAAGTTAGACTAATTACTTTTAAAAAGTAATTTTTGACAAAAATGTCAAAAATGGATTAAATTGAGAAAATGTAAAATGTGGCTGTTAAAAGTGTGAATAAATTAAAAATATCGGCTACTGGTAACATGTATTAAATTCGGCTAAGCATGGGTTTGTACTAAATTGCTTGAATTTGTAATTTTAAGAAATAAGGACTAAATTGTGAAAAAAGTGAAAGCTTATGGAAAAATGTGTAAAATAGCCCTAATGTATATTTTGGATTGAATTGAAAAAATAGTTGATTAAATGAGTTAATTTTGAATATAGTTAGATCAAGAAAAATAGAATTCGAATCAGGATCAGGGAAAAATGAAAGTTATCAACTAATCGACTGATTCACTACTCTAATATCTGAGGTAGGTTTGTATGTAATAAGCACTATTATAATTATGTTTTTAATGCTTTGGTATTGGATAAATTGTATATATGAGACTATAGTTATGTTCGGTGACAAATCAGCTATGTGTAGCACTTAGTGTGCGAGATAGAGATAGCTTCGGCTATATATGGCACTTAGTGTACGATTTGAGATAGCTTCGGCTATGTACTGCACTTAGTGTGCAAGATATCGAGCATTCAATGGTATTCTGAATATGTATGAGCTTGTTATGGATTGGTACAAGTATGTACATGCATAGTATGAGCTTTAAATCGAAGAAGTTATGAAGTTTGCATATAAGCGTATGAATAAGCATGTGAAAGGTTTGTTAGTAGTCATGAATTTCACGTTAATATCTTTAAATTGATGAATGGTGTATATGCGATTAGTTAAGTTTATATCATACGAGCTTACTAAGCTTTAAAGCTTACTTTGTTTATTTTCCATGTCTTATAGTGATTTCAAAGCTAGCTCGAATTCGAGGATCATCGGAGACTACGTCACACTATCCAAACATTACTTTGGTACTTTTGAGCTTATTGTTTGGTCATATCGCATGTATATGATATTGGTCATGTTGGTTGTGTTTTGGTAGTGAGTTTTTCCATTTGAGATGGCTTGTGAATGGTTATGTTTTGGCTTGTATATATATAGTTGTGAGACTTAGATTAATTTGGCTAGTATGGTTATGTATATGTAAGTGTACTGATGGCTTATATTATGAGGTTTGTGGAATTGGTATCACGCTTTTGAATTGGAACAAAATAATGTTTGTTAGGTAAATGTTTTAGATGTGCTAATGCCATTTTGTAAAGGGTTTAATGATATTTGGAAATGGTTGATGAATTGTTGATGTTTGTGATTGAGGTGTAGGCTAAGAAGATGAAATGGTAGGAATTATGTTCGATTTGGTAGTTTTGGTTTGCCTATTACGCTTTGTTTTGGTGCCATATGTGTAGGTGAAGGTATGTACCAAATGGGGTGGCAAATTGCTTGGTAAATGGCCTAATTTATGTCCACAAGGGCAGAGACACGAGCGTATGTCTCACCCGTGTGTGACACACGGCCGTGTGTCCCTTGGTGTTGAAAATTAAATCAAGTCAGTATGCTCCACACGGCCTCATGTAGAGGCGTGTAGCTTGGCCCTATGGTATAAGTCAGTATACCCTACAGGTTTGGCACGGCCTAGGACACGGCCTGACACATTGGTGTGTGTAGCCATTTTTAGGGCACACGATTTAGCCACACGGGCGTGTGTGTTGGCCGGCTGACCCAATTCAGAGAGTTACACGGGGTAGGACACGGGCTAGGACATGGCCAGGTGCTTCAATTTTGAATGCCCACATGGCCTGTGACACAGGCATATTTGATGGCCGTGTGAGACGCACGGCCTGGCCACACGAGTGTGTGTCCCCTGTTTGAGAAAAATTTTACTAAAAGTGAAATATAATGGTTAAAAGTGTGAATAAATTGAAAATATGGACTGCTAGTAACATGTATTAAAGTTGGCTAAGCATCGGTTTGTACTAAATTGCATGAATTTGCAATTTTATGAAATAAAGACTAAATTGTCAAAAATGTTAAAGTTTAGGGCCAAAAGTGTAAAATAGCCCTAATGTATATTTTGGATTGAATAGGATAAATAGTTGATTAAGTGAGTTAGTTGTGAATATATTTAGATCAAGAAAAACGGAATTCGGATCAGGATCGGGGAAAAACAAAAGTTATCGACTAATCGACTCAATTCGCTATTTTAATATCTGAGGTAAGTTCGTATTTAATAAGCACTATTATAATTATGCTTTTAATGCTTTGATATTGCATAAATTATATATACGGGACTATAGTAATGTTCGGTGACAAATCAACTATATGTGGCACTTAGTGTGTGAGATCGAGATAGCTTTGGCTATATATGGCATTAGTGTGTGATTTGAGATAACATCGAATATGTACAACACTTAGTGTCAAGATATCAGGTATTCAACGGTATTCTAAATATGTATGAGCTTGTTATGGATTGGTACAGGTATGTACATGCATAGTATGAGCTTTAAATCGAAGAAGTTACGAAGTTTGCATATAAGCGTATGAATAGGCATGTGAAAAGTTTGTTAGTAGTCATGAATTTCATGTTAATATGTTTAAATTGATAAATGGTGTACTTTTGATTAGTTAAGTTTATATCATACGAGCTTACTAAGCTATAAAGCTTACCTTGTTTATTTTTCATGTTTTATAGTGATTTCAAAGCTAGCTCAGATTCGGGGATCGTCAGAGACTACGTCAAACTATCCAAACATCACTTTGGTTTTCTAAAGCTTATTGTTTTGTCATATGGCATGTATAGGATATTGGTCATGTTAGTTATGTTTTGGCAGTGAGTTTTGCCATTTGAGATGGCTTCTGAATGGTTATGTTTGAGTTTGTATATATATAGTTGTGAGACTTGGCTTAATTTGGCAGTTTGGTTATGTATATATAAGTGTGCTTATGGCTTATATTATGAGTTTTGTGGAATTGGTATCATGCTTGTGAATTGGAACAAAATGATGTTTGTTAGGTAAATGTTTTTAGATGTTCTAATGCCATTTTGTAAAGTGTTTAATGATATTTGGAAATGGTTGATGAATTGATGATGTTTGTGATTGAGGTGTAGGCTAAGAAGATGAAATGGTAGGAATTATGTTTGATTTGGTAGTTTTTGGTTTCCTATGATGCTTTATTTTGGTGCCATATGTGTAGGTGAATGTATGTATCAAATGGGGTGGCAAATTGGCTCGGTAAATAGCCTAATTTATGTCCACACGGGCAGAGACACGGGCGTGTGTTTGACGAGTTTTCTTGCATGCCAGCTGAATGTTTAAACTGTGCTATATCCCTTTTGAGATATACTACGTACTAGTGGTGGAATACATTAGTATCGATAGTGATGAGGGAGAGTGTCACCTAGGAATTCTTTCAGACTGAGTTTTGAAAGAAATACATCAGTTAACGATTTTTGGATAAAAAGCATAAAGAGTTTCTGGAATTGAAACAAGGCCGCATGACTGTAACTGAATATGAAAGAGAATTCATACTGTTAAGAAAGTATGCTTGAGAGTATGTTTCTACTGAAGAGAGAATGTGTAAGCAGTTTGTTGATGGACTGAACGAAGAAATTAAACTTTTGGTTGAGATTTTAGATTTAAAAGAATTTTTTATGTTAGTTGGCCGGGCTTGTAAAGCCGAAGACTTTAGTCGAGAAAAGAGAAAGGCTAATTTAGAGGCAAAAGACTCGAGGAAGAGATCGATGAGTAAACCTTATCAATCCTCATCGAAGAAATCCAGAGGCTACTTTAACCGATCAACAACTTTAGTGGGATATTCCAGTAGAGATCGTGGAAAGCAATACACTAGTCCTAAGGCTCAAGCCACATCAGTATCGAGTGTTGGTAATGTGAAAGATGTTAAACCTGAGTGTCAACAGTGTGGAAGACGGCATTTTGGAGATTGTTGGATGAAAAATAAGAATAGAACTCGTTACAGTTTTGGTTTGTGAGATCATTTTATCCGAGATTGTCCTCAGTTAAATGAGAAAGATAAATCTCAGAATGCAAGATCAAACAATATAGCTACTCGAGAGAGGCCGCCAAGAAATACGGGAAATGCAAATGGTAATCATGGTACAATGAAAGATTCTATAGTGAGATCTGTGGACAGAGAACCTGCTAGAGCTTACGCTATTCGCGCTCGCAAAAGTACGTCATCGCTAGATGTTATTGCTGGTACATTTTCTCTTTACGACACTAATGTTATTGCATTGATTGATCCTGGATCAATTCATTCATATATATGTATGAATCTGGTGTCTAATAAGAGTTTGTCTGTTGAGTCTACTAAGTTTGTTATTAGAGTATCGAACCCTTTAGGGAAGTATGTTCTAGTTGATAAAGTATGCAAGAACTGTCATTTAATGACTAGGGGTCACTGTTTTTCGGCTGATTTGATGCTTTTGCTATTTGATGAGTTTGCTGTGATTTTGGGTATGAACTGGTTGACTATGCATGATGCAATTGTGAATTGTAGATGAAAGATTATTGAATTGAAATGTCAGAACTGTGAAATTCTTCAGATTGAGTCTACTGATTCAAGTGAATTACCTACTGTGATATCGTCTACGTTAGCTCAGAAATGTATGAAAAAGGGCTGTGATGCATATCTTGCATACGTACTGGATTCAAAGGTGTCTGAAACAAAGATTGAATCTGTACCTGTTATTTGTCAATTTTTGGTTGTATTTCCAGAATAATTACCAAGTTTGCCACCAGTCAGAGAGGTTGAATTTGCTATTGAATTAGTGCCGGGAACTTCATCGATATCTATAGCTCCGTACAGAATGGCTCCGATAGAGTTGAAAGAGATGAAAGCTTAGTTGCAAGAGTTAACAGATAGAGGTTTTGCATGACCTAGTTTTCCACCCTAGGGTGCGTCTGTATTGTTCGTAAAGAAGAAAGACGGGTTAATCAGAATGTGTATTGATTATCGTTAGCTTCACAAGGTTACGATAAAGAATAAGTATTCGTTGCTGAGAATAGACGACTTGTTTGATTAGTTGAAAGGTGCAACAGTGTTTTCAAAGATTGGCCTGAGATATGGCTATTATTAGTTGCGAGTTAAAGACTCAGATGTGCCGAAAACTACATTCAGAACGAGGTATAGACATTATGAATTCCTTGTTATGCCTTTTGGACTAACTAATGCTCCTGCCATTTTTATGGATTTGATGAATCAGACCTTTAGACCGTATCTAGATAGATTTGTTGTTGTGTTCATTGATGACATTCTGATCTATTCACGAGATGAGTCTGAGCATGCCGAACATTTGAGGATTGTGTTCCAAACCTTCAGAGATAAGCAACTATATGCTAAATTCAGTAAATGTGAGTTTTGGCTCCGGGAAGTTGGATTTTTGGGACATTTATCGGCAGACGAAATTTGAGTTGATCTGGGCAAGATTTCTGCAGTTATTGAATGGAAACCACCTAGAAACGTATCCGAGGTTAAAAGTTTTCCGGGACTAGCTAGTTATTATAGACGCTTTGTAAAAGGGTTCTCGATGATTGCTACACCGATGACTAGATTGCTATAGAAAGATGTAAAGTTTGGATGGTCCGAGAAATATCAAAAACGTTTTGATCAATTGAAAGCCTTATTAACCGAAGAACTAGTATTGGTTCAACCTGAGTCGGGTAAAGAATTTGTAATTTACAGCGATATGTCATTGAATGGTTTGGGTTATGTGTTGATGCAAGAGGGAAAAGTTATAGCTTATGCCTTTTAGAAAATTGAAGCCGCATGAAAGGAATTATCTGACGCATGATTTAGAGTTGGCTGCTATTGTTTTCGCATTGAAAATTTGGTGATATCATTTGTACGGAGAAAAATGTCACATCTTTACTGATCATAAAAGATTGAAGTATATTATGACTCAGAAAGATTTGAATTTGCGACAATGGAGATGGCTTGAGTTACTGAAAGATTATGAGTTAGTAATAGATTATCACCCAGGGAAAGCTAATGTAGTCGTAGATGCTTTGAGTAGGAAATCTTTTTTTCTTTGAGAGCGATGAATACGAGAATGACTATGTTTGATGATGCTTTGATGTTAGTCGAGCTGAAAGCTAAACTGGCTTTTCTTTAGCAAATTTGTGAAGCTCAAAAGTGCGATATTGAGTTACAAACTAAAAGAATGCAATGTGAGTCGAATAGTGATTCAGACTATCAAATCGGAGCCGATGATTATTTAATGTTCCGAAACAGAATCTGTGAACCAAAGATTTCTAAACTAATTCAAAAAATTTTGCACGAAGAACACAGTAGTTGTTTATCTATTCATCTTGGGAGTACAAAAATGTACAATGATTTGAAGAAGTTTTATTGGTGGTTGGGTATGAAACGGGACATTCTGAATTTGAATTGAAGTGTTTGATTTGTCAGCAAGTGAAAGCAAAGCATCAAGTGCCTTCAGGTTTGCTTTAGCTTGTAATGATACTCGAGTGGAAATGGGATAGAATAAATATGGATTTCGTATTGGGATTACCCCTGTCTCCGAAGAAGAAAGATGCAAATTGGGTTGTCATGGATCGACTGATGAAATTCACACATTTCATTCGAATACGTACTAATTTTTCTCTTGATAGATTAGCTGAATTGTACATTGCTGAGATTGTTAGATTGCATGAGGTGCCAGTTTCGATTATTTCGGATAGAGATCTGAGGTTCACATCACGATTTTGGAAGAAATTACAAGAAGCTCTAGGTATGAAGTTGAATTTCAGTATAGCTTTTCATCCGCAAACCTACGGACAGTCTAAACGAGTAATTCATATTCTTGAAGATATGCTTCGATGTTGTGTTTTAGAGTTTGAAGGCAATTGGGAGAAATATTTGTCATTGGTTGAATTCGCATATAATAACATTTTTCAATCAAGCATAAAAATGGCCCCGTATGAAGCACTGTATGGTCATAAATGCCGAACTCTGTTGTATTGGATCGAGGTAAGTGAGAAAAAGATTCACGGGGATGATTTGATTCGAAAAACAGAAGAAAAAGTGAAAGAAATTCGCGATTGCTTAAAAGCAGCTTTAGATCGTCAAAAATAATACGCAAATTTGAACGAAAAGATATTGAATTTCAAATCGGTGACAAAGTGTTTTTGAAAGTATCTCCGTGGAAGAAAATACTTCATTTCGGTCGAAAAGGCAAATTAAATCCACGATTCATCAAGCCATATGAGATTATTGAACGAATAGGGCAGTGGCATATCGACTAGCTTACCATAGGAGTTAGAAAAGATTCATAACGTATTTCATGTGTTGATGTTGCGTCGATATAGATTGGATCCATCACATGTGATTTCTCCATTTGAAGTTGAAATCCAACCTGATATAACATACAACGAAGAACTAATCAAAATTCTAGCACATGGGGTTAAACAGTTGAGAATAAAAGCATACCTCTTGCGAAAATACTTTGGCAACGTCAAGATATTGAAGAGGCCGAGGAAGCAAAACAACACCTTAACCTATTCATTGGTAAGATTTTCAGGGACAAAAATTCCTAAGGGGGAAGAGTTGTAACAACCCATTTTTAGTCAAATCAAAAGTGTGGTTTTAAAACCACAAATCTGAAGTCGAAATATTTATTTTATTATTATTTTAATGTTTACAGCAAGATAGCATGTATGTGTGAAAATTTCGTAAAGAAATTTTATCGTTTAAATGGTTAATTTGATAAAAAGGACTAATTCGCGTAAAGTGTAAAAGTGGAGTTCTATTAGCTAAAAGTATCTAATAGCTATAGAACCTTAATGCGAAGGTCCTTATGTTGTAATTAGACCATTATCATGTGACATTTAATGTTTTAAATCAAGGTTAAAATGATAAATTGTTAAATAACCTAACTAAAATAATGAAAACAAATGGTTGTCTTCCTATTTATTATCATCTACCGAAAATCAACTAAAGAAACACCATATTTGAAGCTTCAATTTTCGGCTAGGATTATGTGACAGCCCAAAATTGACCCTAGTCGGGAAGTGGTTTCGGGACCGCTAAACCGAGTCATAAAAATAATTAACCATCATAATTGATGCTCATTATATGTACATGTGCATGTGTGAAAATTTTGTGTTTGAATTTTGTTTAATTGTAGGTGAATTTTAGTAAATAGGACTTATGTGAGAAAATTTTGAAATGTGATAGGTCAAAGCATAAGGACCTATTAGTGCATGAAATAAAAAGGGGGACTTGCATGTCAAATTCCCCCCTAATTAGTAGTGGCCGGCCATGACAAGCATGGTAGACCAAGTGTGATGGGCAAGACATGTCAAAGACATGTTGTGTTGGTGCATCATGGGTGGAAACAATAAAATAAGGAGCATGGGCATAAAATAATGAAAGGGAATATGATGAAAAAAAAGTGTGTGGTTGTTTCCCCCCCCATTGCCGTGAGTTAAAGAAAAGAAAAGAAAAATTTTGTTTATCCTTTTTCATCTTCTTTTGGCCGAAAATTCTAAGGAAGGAGGAAGGAGTTCTTGCTTCATGTTTGGTTTGGAAGAGGATTAGGAGGAGGTTTGGCCATACTTGTATCTAGATCAAGGTATGTTTGAGGTTGTGCCATGAGATTCATGCATGTTTTTTTTAGTTGCTAGCTTGAGTTCTAATTAGCCCATGGTTCAAATCTTTGCTATGTCATGGGGATGATATTCAGCCTAGGTGGATTTTGTATTAATGCCATTGCATGCTAAATATGAAGCTTGTTAATGATGCATGTGATGGTGGATTGATGATTCTTGAATCTTCTTTTTAGCATTTTTGAGTGAGCACATATGTGCATTGGTTGCTAGATGGAGAAGAATCGGCTAGCAAGTTGTGTGCTAAGGCCGAATATAATTTTTGTATATTAATGAGTAATGCATGTGTTAAATTGATGGAAAGGGAGAGGATGCTTTACTAGTGTATATATGTGTGTATTAGCCAAGTTTTGAACTTGAAACAAAATGGTGTTTAGTCAATACAAGTGACCATACTTGTAGAATGTATTAAGTGTTCCAATCGGCCCAACATAGACATGCATATTCGGCCATAGGAAGGAGATTTGTGTTGCATGTATTCGGTCAGAGGCAAGCATATTGATGCTTTTGTCTTGGCTTAGAAAATTCGGCCAAGGGGGAAAATTAGCTAAAATGTTGAGTTTCATTCATGATTCCGTACATATGTGACTTTAATGTCTAATGTATAAATATGGGCTAAGTGCCTTGTGTTCCTCTTTTCGATGCTCAAATGATTAAATCAATTTATTTGTTTAATTAAGCTCAAGAGCAAAGGGGAACTAAATCCGATAAAGGGAAGGAAAAAGTGGTCGAATAGCTATCGGAATCGTTCGACAACATCCGAGGTAAGTTCTTGAGTAAAAGAGCTTAAATTATGATTTGATTAGATTATGTCTTAAGTAAATCAAAATCATGCTCATATATGTGGCCATTGAGCCGAAATTGTAAATGTGATAAGTGTCTTGTGTTTGAGCTTTGGTAATGAAAATGAAATATGAATGTGACATGATTTATTGTTAAATGTGCATGGTTATTCGAATGATGTCCGGGCTAAGTCCCGAAGGCTTTGTGCTAAGTGACCATATCCGGACTAAGATCCGAAGGCATTTGTGCGAGATACTAATTCCGGGCTAAGCCCGAAGGCATTTGTGCGAGTTACTAAATCCGGGTTAAGTCCCGAAGGCATTTGTGCGAGTTACTATAACCGGGCTATGTCCCGAAGGCATTTGAACGAGTAGCTATATCCGGTTAAATTCCGAAGGTACGTGATTTGGGAATGAATGATCTTGCTGTAAAAATTTCAGTTAATACGCTTGAAACATCCCAACATTGAGGTATGTTTCGTATGTGCTTTGAATTAGTTGAGCCCTTACAAATAAGTATTCGCTCAGTTGATAAATGAGCTACCGGCCTTTGGCTAAGTTGATCTTTGTGTATGAATAAAAGGGTTGGTAATGTGAAGTAAGTATGATATTGAAAAATTGTGCATATGAAATTATCCGTTTAGCTACATGAATGCTATACTTTTGTTGTGCTGGAATCCCTTGCTCAAAACTTACTAAGCATAAATTGCTTACTCCGTCTCCTTGATTCTCTGTTTTATAGATTTTGGTTCTCCAGCTATCGGACTCGGGATTTTGAAGTCGAAGTCGCCCACACTATTAAAGCCCCCCCTTTTTGGTACAATTTTGGTTGAACTTCGAAATGGCATGTATAGGACTACCCTTTTTGTTGGGGGTCATGGACCCTTTGGACTTGTATAATTTTGGATAGCCATGCGAAAATGGCTTATATATGTTTGAGTATAATGTTATAATCATTTGGTATGGATATGGTTATTGAGAGGTGTGGATATGCTTAACAAGGATTGGCCATGGGAATGGTTAATCACTATCATAAATTGTGCTATTTATGCTAAAAGGGCTAGTTGAATCATGGAAACTATGAAATAGGTAAAGTCTACCTTAAAGGCAGATGCTGACAGCAGCAGTGATGTAGATTTGGAAAACCACTAAAAATAGTAGGAATGGAATTAAATAGTGAATAAATTATTTAAACGAACCTTGATGAATCTATTTTCATAGGAAAGTAACGAAACAATCATATGGATAGTATGTTAAGAGATATTCAGGTTCTCGTGAGACAGGGCCAGAACGGTTTCTGGATTTCCTGTTCCGAATTTGGAAATTCATTATAAATCAACCAGAGACAATTAGGAGTCATTCCATATATTTATAGATTCCTCTATGAGTCTAGTTCCTATAGAAACAAACGGCATCAGTATTGAAGCCCTGTACAAGGAGATATCCAAGTCGTAATGCACAAAGGTCAGTGTAGTCGATCCCTGTAACATGGGAGACTTTGACTAATAAACTGTACTAATTGGCCCAACCAAAAATTCTAGAAAAAATATGTCGATGGGCATATGAGTCTAGTTCCAGGAAAAATTTACGGAACTGGATTCTGAGTTTCTGAACTCAAGATATGATTTTTAAGGTGACAGTGACGCAGTTAGCCAACTGCCTGGAAATTTTTAAAATGGATTGTGCAAAGAAGTGATATAAGTCTGCAAACCCCTCGTGTCCGACTCCGGCGACGGACTCGGGTACGGGGTGTTACAATTTGATTGGTATCAGAGCTACGGTTTAGTCGATTCTAGGACTACCGTAATGTGTTGGGTCTAGCTATACATGCCATTTTATGTGATTATTTGATAGTGTGGTGATTTCTGACAATTGTAAATGTGTTTATTTATAGTAATGGATCCCGATCCCGACCGAGCGGTAGCTGATGATCATGAGAGTGTAGCGCCTGCTCCCGCACAAGGGACAGCGCCGGTGGACTCTCAACCTAATGCTAGTAACCCGAATGATGAAGCTAGACAAGCTTTCTATAGCGTGATGAATGATTGGTTCAACCAATACATTCGAACTAATACGGCTGTTCCACAACCTCCATTCCCGACAAATACCACCCCCGCACCTACAATACCTCCGGAAACTGACCAAATAAGGTCAAATAAGCCTCCAGTTGACAGAATCCGAAAACATGGGGCTACTGAATTTAAAGCTACGGATAGCGACGATGCCGAGCAAGCTGAATTTTGGTTGGACAACACTATCCGGGTACTCGATGAGCTATCTTGTACACCCGATGAATGCCTAAAGTGTACTATCTCCTTGCTATGCGATTCTGCCTACTATTGGTGGAGTACTCTGACTTCTGTTGTGCCCCGAGAGCAAGTAACTTGGGAGTTTTTCCAAACTGAGTTTCGGAAAAAGTATATCAGTCAGAGATTTGTTGATCAAAAACGGAAGGAATTTCTTAAGCTTAAGCAAGGTTCTATGTCAGTTACTGATTACGAGCGAAAATTTGTTAGACTTTGTAGATACGCTCGGGAATGTGTTTCGTCCGAGGCTATCATGTGTAAACGCTTCGAGGATGGGCTGAATGAAGATATAAAATGTTCGTTGGCATTCTTGAAATACGAGAGTTTGTAGTACTTGTCGAGCAAGCTTGTAAAGCCGAAGAGCTTAGAAAAGAAAAACAAAAAGTTGATGTGGGAACTGGAGAGTTTCGTAAAAGATCCTCGGGAAAGTCTCTTCAACAGGCATCGAAGAAATTTCGAGATGATGTGGGCCGGTCTAGAGGCACTTCGGGCCTTTTTAGACGAGATCGTGATCGACCCCCTGTGGGTACATGAGGCACTTCGGTCGCCAGTGTTGGGAATGAACGTCGAGACAGAACGAAATGTCGATATTGCGGTAAATGGCATTCGGGGAGTTGTAGATTCCCTGACCGCTCCTGTTACAAGTGTGGATCAGTTGACCACTTCATTAAAGATTGCCCGAGGTTGTCTGAACAGAATGTAAATCAGAGTGGGAAACCGGGTGCTACCACTGCTCGAGGTAGACCATTTGGAAATACGGGCAATGCTAGTGGTGGTTAGAGAGGATCTAGAGATGCTACGACCAGATCCGAGGCTCGTGCGCCTGCTAGAGCTTATGCTATACGTGCTCGCGAGGATGCTTCTTCGCCTGATGTTATTACCGGTACTTTTATTCTCTTTGATACTAATGTAATTGCTTTGATTGACCCCGGTTCTACTCATTCTTACATATGTGAAACCTTAGCATCCAGTAAGACTTTACCTATTGAGTCTACTGAGTTCGTAATTCGGGTGTCAAATCCCTTGCGTCGTTACGTGCTTGTCGACAAAGTGTGTAAGGAATGTCCCCTAGTAATTCGAGGTTCCTGTTTTCCGGCGGACTTGATGCTTTTGCCATTTGATGAATTTGATGTTATTCTTGGTTTGGATTGGCTGACCGCGCATGATGCAGTTGTGAACTGCAAAAGCAAGACTATTGATTTGAGGTGCGCAAATAACGAGATAATCCGAGTTGAGTCTACGGACTTAAAGGGTTGCCAGCTGTAATATCCTCAATGTTGGCCCAGAAATATGTAAGAAAAGGGTGCGAAGCATACCTTGCGTATGTACTTGATGACAAAGAATTAGAAAAGAAACCCGAATCTGTGCCGGTGGTTTGTGAATACCCGGATGTTTTTCCTGAAGAATTACCGGGTTTACCACCTGTTCGGGAGATAGAGTTTGGTATTGAGCTTGTACCTGGGACTACGCCGATTTCGATGGCTCCGTATCGTATGGCACCAACCGAGTTAAAAGAGTTGAAAGCTCAGTTGCAAGAATTGACGGATAGAGGTTTTGCTCGACCAAGTTTCTCACCTTGGGGTGCACCAGTATTGTTCGTGAAAAAGAAGGACGGAACCATGAGGTTGTGCATTGACTATCGTCAACTGAATAAAGTGACGATAAAGAATAAATATCCGTTACCGCGTATTGATGATTTGTTTGATCAACTAAAAGGAGCCTCAGTGTTCTCAAAAATAGATTTGAGATCGGGCTATTATCAGTTGCGAATTCGAGATTCGGACATACCCAAAACTGCCTTCAGAACGAGATATGGTCACTACGAATTCTTAGTGATGCCGTTTGGGCTCACTAATGCCCCTGCGGTATTTATGGATTTGATGAATCGGATCTTCAGACCATATTTGGATCGGTTCGTAGTTGTGTTCATCGATGACATCTTGGTCTATTCAAGAGATGAGACCGAACATGCTGAGCACCTGAAACTAGTGTTGCAAATTTTGCGGGATAAGCAGTTATATGCTAAGTTCAGTAAGTGTGAGTTCTGGTTAAGAGAGGTTAGCTTCTTGGGTCATGTGGTATCCGCATCGGGTATTCGAGTTGACCTGAACAAAATTTTAGCCATACTTAACTGGATACCTCCGAGAAATATTACTGAGGTTCGGAGCTTTTTGGGACTCGCCGGTTATTACCGACGATTTGTCAAAGGTTTCTCGATGATAGCCACACCAATGACGAAGCTACTTCAAAAGGATGTTAAGTTCGAATGGACGGAGAAATGTCAGAAAAGTTTCGATCAACTGAAAACTTATTTGACTGAAGCTCCAATTTTAGTGCAACCCGAATCAGGCAAAGAGTTTGTCATTTATAGTGACGCATCCCTACTTGGGTTGGGTTGCGTATTGATGCAAGAAGGTCAAGTGGTGGCCTATGCGTCGAGACAATTAAAGCCACATGAGAAAAATTATCCGACCCATGATCTTGAACTAGCTGCCATCGTATTTGCTTTAAAAATATGGCGACATCACTTATTTGGTGAAAAGTGCCATGTATTTTCGGATCACAAAAGCCTCAAATATTTGATAATTCAAAGAGACTTAAATCTGCGACAAAGACGTTGGCTTGAGTTGTTGAAAGATTACGAGCTTGTCATTGATTACCACCCGGGAAAGGCTAATGTGGTTGCGGACGCCTTAAGCCGGAAATCATTGTTTGCTTTACGAGCGATGAATGTGCACTTGTCTGTTCTACCCGACAATGTGTTAGTAGCTGAATTAAAAGCCAAACCATTATTGATTCATCAAATTCGCGAAGCCCAGAAAGTTGATGATGAATTGGTTGCAAAACGGGCTGAGTGTGTTCCGAACAATGAATCGGAGTTTCAAATTGATGATGATGATTGTTTGAGGTTCAGAAGTCGTTTGTGTGTTCCAAGGAATTCGGAACTCATTTCGATGATTCTGAACGAAGCCCATTGTAGCCGAATGTCAATTCACCCAGGGAGTACGAAAATCTACAATGATTTGAAACGTTGGTTTTGGTGGCATGGTATGAAACGAGACATCTCCGACTTTGTTTCGAGATGTTTAATATGTCAACAAGTGAAAGCGGAACATCAAGTGCCTTCAGGATTACTTCAGCCGATCATGATACCTAAGTGGAAATGGGATCGAGTCACAATGGAATTTGTGTCCGGACTGCCATTGTCAGCAAGTAAGAAAGATGCGATTTGGGTTGTTGTCGATAGACTGACTAAGTCGACTCACTTTATCCCCGTGCGTACGGATTTTTCATTGGATAAACTAGCTGAATTGTACGTTTCTCAGATTGTGAGATTACACGGGGTACCTATTTCTATCGTGTCGGATAGAGATCCGAGATTCACCTCACGATTTTGGAGGAAATTGCAAGAAGCTTTGGGTACCAAGCTGCATTTTAGCACTGCTTTTCACCCCCAAACCGATGGTCAATCTGAGCGGATAATTCAGATACTTGAGGATATGTTGAGATGTTGCATCCTCGAGTTCAGTAGTTCATGGGAACGGTATTTACCTTTGATTGAATTCGCTTACAACAATAGTTTTCAATCAAGTATTAAGATGGCACCTTACGAGGCTTTGTACGGTCGTAAATGCCGTACACCATTGTTTTGGACCGAGCTCGGTGAAAGTAAAATTTTCGGAGTTGATTTGATTAAAGATGCCGAACAGAAAGTAAAGGTAATCCGTGAAAGTCTGAAGGCAGCCACAGATCGTCAAAAATCGTATGCGGATTTGAAACGAAAAGACATTGAATATCAGGTGGGAGATAAAGTGTTTCTTAAAGTTTCACCTTGGAAAAAGGTACTCAGATTTGGCCGTAAGGGCAAGTTGAGCCCGAGATTCATTGGGCCGTACGAAATCTCCGAACGAGTTGGTCCGGTTGCGTATAGATTGATTTTGCCCCCTGAACTTGAAAAGATTCACGATGTCTTTCATGTTTTGATGCTTCGACGCTATAGATCTGATCCATCGCACATAATTAGCCCATCAGAGGTTGAAATTCAAGCCGATATGAGTTATGAAGAAGAACCGATGCATATCCTAGCTTGTGAAGAGAAGGAGTTGCGAAACAAAAGGGTTCCGCTAGTAAAGGTGTTATGGCTCAAACACGGGATCGAGGAAGCTACTTGGGAAACCGAGAGCTCGATGAAAGAACGATACCCAAACTTATTTACCGGTAAGATTTTCGGGGACGAAAATTTCTTAAGTGGGGGAGAGTTGTGACAGCCCAAAATTGACCCTAGTCGGGAAGTGGTTTCGGGACCGCTAAACCGAGTCATAAAAATAATTAACCGTCATAATTGATGCTCATTATATGTAAATGTGCATGTGTGAAAATTTCGTGTTTGAATTTTGTTTAATTGTAGGTGAATTTTAGTAAATAGGACTTATGTGAGAAAATTTTGAAATGTGATAGGTCAAAGCATAAGGACCTATTAGTGCATGAAATAAAAATGGGGGACTTGCATGTCAAATTCCCCCCCTAATTAGTAGTGGCCGGCCATGACAAGCATGGTAGACCAAGTGTGATGGGCAAGACATGTCATAGACATGTTGTGTTGGTGCATCATGGGTGGAAACAATAAAATAAGGAGCATGGGCATAAAATAATGAAAGGGAATATGATGAAAAAAAAAAGTGTGTGGTTGTTTCCCCCCCCATTACCGTGAGTTAAAGAAAAGAAAAGAAAAATTTTGTTCATCCTTTTTCATCTTCTTTTGGCCGAAAATTCTAAGGAAGGAGGAAGGAGTTCTTGCTTCATGTTTGGTTTGGAAGAGGATTAGGAGGAGGTTTGGCCATACTTGTATCTAGATCAAGGTATGTTTGAGGTTGTGCCATGAGATTCATGCATGTTTTTTTTAGTTGCTAGTTTGAGTTCTAATTAGCCCATGGTTCAAATCTTTGCTATGTCATGGGGATGATATTCGGCCTAGGTGGATTTTGTATTAATGCCATTGCATGCTAAATATGAAGCTTGTTAATGATGCATGTGATGGTGGATTGATGATTCTTGAATCTTCTTTTTAGCATTTTTGAGTGAGCACATATGTGCATTGGTTGCTAGATGGAGAAGAATCGGCTAGCAAGTTGTGTGCTAAGGCCGAATATAATTTTTGTATATTAATGAGTAATGCATGTGTTAAATTGATGGAAAGGGAGAGGATGCTTTACTAGTGTATATATGTGTGTATTAGCCAAGTTTTGAACTTGAAACAAAATGGTGTTTAGTCAATACAAGTGACCATACTTGTAGAATGTATTAAGTGTTGCAATCGGCCCAACATAGACATGCATATTCGGCCATAGGAAGGAGTTTGGTGTTTCATGTATTCGGTCAGAGGCAAGCATATTGATGCTTTTGTCTTGGCTTAGAAAATTCGGCCAAGGGGGAAAATTAGCTAAAATGTTGAGTTTGATTCATGATTCCGTACATATGTGACTTTAATGTCTAATGTATAAATATGGGCTAAGTGCCTTGTGTTCCTCTTTTCGATGCTCAAATGATTAACTCAATTTATTTGTTTAATTAAGCTCAAGAGCAAAGGGGAACTAAATCCGATAAAGGGAAGGAAAAAGTGGTCGAATAGCTATCGGAATCGTTCGACAACATCCGAGGTAAGTTCTTGAGTAAAAGAGCTTAAATTATGATTTGATTAGATTATGTCTTAAGTAAATCAAAATCATGCTCATATATGTGGCCATTGAGCCGAAATTGTAAATGTGATAAGTGTCTTGTGTTTGAGCTTTGGTAATGAAAATGAAATATGAATGTGACATGATTTATTGTTAAATGTGCATGGTTATTCGAATGATGTCCGGGCTAAGTCCCGAAGGCTTTGTGCTAAGTGACCATATCCGGACTAAGATCCGAAGGCATTTGTGCGAGATACTAATTCCGGGCTAAGCCCGAAGGCATTTGTGCGAGTTACTAAATCCGGGTTAAGTCCCGAAGGCATTTGTGCGAGTTACTATAACCGGGCTATGTCCCGAAGGCATTTGAACGAGTAGCTATATCCGGTTAAATTCCGAAGGTACGTGATTTGGGAATGAATGATCTTGCTGTAAAAATTTCAGTTAATACGCTTGAAACATCCCAACATTGAGGTATGTTTCGTATGTGCTTTGAATTAGTTGAGCCCTTACAAATAAGTATTCGCTCAGTTGATAAATGAGCTACCGGCCTTTGGCTAAGTTGATCTTTGTGTATGAATAAAAGGGTTGGTAATGTGAAGTAAGTATGATATTGAAAAATTGTGCATATGAAATTATCCGTTTAGCTACATGAATGCTATACTTTTGTTGTGCTGGAATCCCTTGCTCAAAACTTACTAAGCATAAATTGCTTACTCCGTCTCCTTGATTCTCTGTTTTATAGATTTTGGTTCTCCAGCTATCGGACTCGGGATTTTGAAGTCGAAGTCGCCCACACTATCAAAGCCCCCCCTTTTTGGTACAATTTTGGTTGAACTTCGAAATGGCATGTATAGGACTACCCTTTTTTGTTGGGGGTCATGGACCCTTTGGACTTGTATAATTTTGGATAGCCATGCGAAAATGGCTTATATATGTTTGAGTATAATGTTATAATCATTTGGTATGGATATGGTTATTGAGAGGTGTGGATATGCTTAACAAGGATTGGCCATGGGAATGGTTAATCACTATCATAAATTGTGCTATTTATGCTAAAAGGGCTAGTTGAATCATGGAAACTATGAATAGGTAAAGTCTACCTTAAAGGCAGATGCTGACAGCAGCAGTGATGTAGATTTGGAAAATCACTAAAAATAGTAGGAATGGAATTAAATAGTGAATAAATTATGTAAACGAACCTTGATGAATCTATTTTCATAGGAAAGTAACGAAACAATCATATGGACAGTATGTTAAGAGATATTCAGGTTCTCGTGAGACAGGGCCAGAACAGTTTCTGGATTTCCTGTTCCGACTTTGGAAATTCATTATAAATCAACCAGAGACAATTAGGAGTCATGCCATATATTTATAGATTCCTCTCTGAGTCTAGTTTCTATATAAATAAACGGCATCAGTATTGAAGCCCTGTACAGGGAGATATCCAAGTCGTAATGCGCAAAGGTCAGTGTAGTCGATCCCTGTAACATGGGAGACTTTGACTAATAAACTGTACTAATTGGCCCAACCAAAAATTCTAGAAAAAAACATGTAGATGGGCATATAACTCTAGTTCCAGGGAAAATTTACGGAACTGGATTCCGAGTTTTTGAACTCAAGATATGATTTTTAAGGTGACAGTGACGCAGTTAGCCAACTGCCTGGAAATTTTTAAAATGGATTGTGCAAAGAAGTGATATAAGTCTGCAAACCCCTCGTGTCCGACTCCGGCGACGGACTCGGGTACGGGGTGTTACAGATTAATTCTTACATGTAAGCTCGTTTTTGATCAGTTTTTAATGATTTCTATATTTTTGAGATCGTTGCTTCGTATTCTAGCTAGCCCATACCTGAAATTTCAAAACTGTTAGAGATTTATCATGTTGCCATTGTTGAATACTTGAGTAATTTGATGATTTAAGATAGATTTGGAAGGTTTAATGTTTGAATAATAGCTTTTATAAAGTGATTTTTGACAAAAATGTCAAAAGGGGGATTAACTTGAGAAAATGTGAAATGTGGTGGTTAAAAGTGTGAATAAATTGAAAATATGGGCTGCTAGTAGCATGTATTAAATTCGGCTAAGCATGGATTTGTACTAAATTGCATGAATTTGTAATTTTATGAAATAAAGACTAAATTGTAAAAAATGTGAAAGGTTAGGGGAAAATATGTAAAATAGACCTACTTTATATTTTGGTTTGAATTGAATAAATAGTTGATTAAATGAGTTAATTTTGAATATATTTAGATCAAGAAAAATATAATTCGGACCAGGATTGAGGAAAAATGAAAGTTATCGACTAATCGACTCGATTCGCTATTTTAATATCTAAGGTAAGTTCGTATGTAATGAGCACTATTATAATTATGCTTTTAATGCTTTGATATTGAATAAACTGTATATACGGGAGTACAATCATGTTTGGCGACAAATCAACTATATGTGGCACTTAGTATGCAAGATCGAGATAGCTTCAACTATATATGACACTTAGTGTGCGATTCGAGATAGCTTCGGCTATGTATAACATTTAGTGTGCAATATATCGAGTATTCAATGGTATTCCAGATAATATATGAGCTTGTTATGGATTGGTATAGGTATGTACATGGATAGTATGAGCTTTAAATCGAAGAAGTTACGAAGTTTGCATATAAGTATAAGAATAAGCATGTGAAAGGTTTGTTAGTAGTCATGAATTTCATGTTAATATGTTTAAATTGATGAATGGTGTATTTGTGATTAGTTAAGTTTATATCATACGAGCTTACTAAGATATAAAGCTTACTTTGTTTATTTTCCATGTCTTATAGTGATTTCAAAGATAGCTCAGATTTGGGGATTGTCGGAGACTACGTCACACTATCCAAACATCACTTTGGTACTTTTGAGCTTATGGTTTGGTCATATGGCATGTATAGGATATTGGTCATGTTGGTTGTGTTTTCATAGTGAGTTTTGCCATTTGAGATGGCTTGTGAATGGTTGTGTTTTGGTTTGTATATATATAGTTGTGAGACTTGGCTTAATTTGGCTAGTTTGGTTATGTATATATAAGTGTGCTTATGACTTATATTATGAGTTTTGTGGAATTGGTATCATGCTTGTGAATTGGAACAAAATGATGTTTGTTAGGTAAATGCTTTTAGATGTGCTAATGCCATTTTGTAAAGTGTTTAATGATATTTGGAAATGGTTGATGAATTGATGATGTTTGTGATTGAGGTTTAGGATAAGAAGATGAAATGGTAGGAATTATGTTTGATTTGGTAGTTTTGGGTTGCCTATTATGATTTGTTTTGGTGTCATATGTGTAGGTGAAGTTGTGTACCAAATGTGGTGGCAAATTGTCTTGGTAAATAGCCTAATTTATGTCCACACAGGCAGAGACACGGGCGTGTGTCTTAGCCTTGTGTGACACACGGTCATGTTACACGGCTGTGTATTCCTTGGTGTGGAAAATTAAATCAAGTCAGTATGCTCCACACGGCCTCACACACGGACGTATGACTTGGCCATGTGGTATAAGTCAGTATACCCTACAGGTTTGGCATGGCTTAGGACGTGGCCTGACACACGGGAGTGTATGGCCATTTTTAAGGCACATGAGCTAGCAGCACGGGCATGTGTGTTGGCCGTGTGACCTAAGTCAGAGAGTTACACACGGCCTAGGAAATAGCTGGACACGGGTTGGGAAATGGCCATGTGCTCCAATTTCGAATGCCCACACGGCCTGTGACACGGGCATGTCTGGTGGCCATGTGAGACACAGGGCTTGGCCTCACGGGCGTGTGTCCCTTGTTTGAGAAAAAAAATTTAGTAAGTGTTGAAAAATTTGCCGACTATCTAGTTTAGTCCCAAACCACTCTCAATGCATATTGAAAGCCTCTTAGGCTCATTTTAAGGACATTATGATTGTTTTTGATTTTTCTGTATTTGAATTGATAATTGTATTTGAAACGTATGTTTAAAAGTGATGTAAGTCTGGTAGTGCTCGTAATCCTATTCCGGTGTTGAATATGGCTGAATTGTGTTACAAAAATTTTCAAGGTTTTGTGAAAGTTTCCTACGTTATCCCGAACCATTCCAAAAGCATGTTTAGGGCCTCGTAGGCTCGTTATAGGGACATTATGCTTGATTTTGAATAATGTTTTCATGAAATGTGAATTTATATGTGAGTTGAATGTTAAATGTTTTATAAGTCCGATAATGCTCAGTAACTCTATTCCAGTGTTGAATACGGGTGAGGGGTGTTACATTCAGGACTAAACTGATAACTCATAAAATTTTAGGGAAACTTAGAATATTTTACAAAATACAAGGGACAGACGCGCATGTGGCTCGGCCATGTGTCTCACACGGCCAAAGACACACCCATGTCATAGGCCGTGTGGACATTCAAAATGGGAGCACATGGCCGTGTCCCAGCCTATGCTCGGCCCCATGTAAATCTCTAACTTGGGTTACACGGCCAACCCACATGCTCGTGTGATTAGCCCGTGTGCCCTAGAAATGGCCACACCCGCCCGTTTGCCAGGCTGTGTGCTAGGCTGTGCCAAACCTGTAAGGTATATTGACTTATGCAACACGACCAAGTCACACACTCGTATGCTAGGCCGTGTGGAGCATGCTGACTTGATCTTTATTTCAACATTAAGGGACACACGGCCGAGTAACATAACCATGTGTCACACACGGCTGAGACACACGCCCATGTCTCTGCCCATGTGGACAAAAATAGGCTATTTACCGAGCCATCTTGCCACCCAAACATGCTTACACCTACATCAAACCAATTGGCACCAAAACATAGTATATATTGGCATTCAAACCAACTAAATCAAGCCTAATTCATGCTAATTCTATACCATCATCCAAAATACACACAAGTCTCAAAATAGGCCATTCCATTTATACCAAATACACACTACAAATCAACTAATTAAACACTTTCAAACATGCACCATTATGCTCAACTCACAAGCATATAACTTCTCCAATATCAACCATTTGACATCTACAATATCTATAATCCACAAGCATCATATATCCATCCATAAACTCACAACACAAGCTATATACACATATACATACATGACCATACCAACCAAATTAAGGCAACTCTTATGATTATATACAAAACCAAATAACATTTAACATTTACAAGATATTTCAAATGACCAAAGTCATTACCAACCCATATACCAAAATGACCAAACTCCTATCCATGCCATATATTAAAAATACTTAAGTTCAAAAGTACCAAGGTGATAGTTGGATAGTGTGATGAAGTCTCCGACGATTCCCGAAATCGAGCTAGCTTTGATTTCACTATAAAACACACAAAAAAAGCTATAAAGCTTAGTAAGTCCGTAGAAAATAATAAGCAAAACTCACCATTTAATTATCATTCAAAATATGCATATAACATACTATAAAATATTTAATCACAATATTAACATGTATTCAAATCACCTATTTAACCATGAACTCATGTCTTCCATATGTTCGATGTAGATATATTTTTCGTACATACTTGAATTGATACGTATCTATTTCTCACCATTTCATATCTTCGATATAACCATTGATCCATTTAGAATAATACAGGATACTTGGAAATCTCGCACCTAAGTGCCAATATATATAGCCAAAGCTATCTCAATATCATATCTCAATAATGCTCACTCTCGAGCTATCAATGGGTCTACTCACACAAGCTGACAGTCATGATGTAACTACACTGTGCTGCTCACACAAGCTGACGAGAATCCGCAACACATGCTGGATAACTCAACCACCAGTAGGTCGTACGGACCAGCACCCAAAACAATAATAACCCCTAATGACATGTCATTCATATCCTAATCTATTCCTAAGGTTCAAATAGGATTTCCAATGTCGAGTCTTTGTTGAATAGGTCCACAATGTCGTATTCACAATTTATGTAATATTAAAGCATTTAAAACACAGATATAACAATACTTATTATACACGAACTTACCTTGAATGCAAAAACGGTGAATTAAGTTGATTGATCTAAAATATTTTTCTTTCCCTGATCTAAATCTGTATTTCACCTTTCTTGATCTAAATATAATCAAAATTAACTTATTTAATAATCTCTCTTATAACACCCCAAACCCAGACTAGAAGTTATGGCCGAATCTGGCGGTGTCACATGAAAGTGTTTTTCGTAAAATAAAATTTTCGTTTGAAAAACCCTATTCTGTACTACCCCTCTTTGTATTCTTGCTAGTATTTAAGGCGTCTTCTTCTGTGTTTAAACCCAAGTTGTTTTGGCAAAATGTTTAATCAATTAAATCGTAGTTATCTTTTGTAATCATTGTTTGTTTGTGGAAGCATTTTGAAATATGATGCATACCTGTGGTGTTTTGAAAAGCATTTATCATTTTGAAAACTCGTGTCCTACTACTAATAGATATAACACCCCAAACCCGACCTAGACGTTATGGCCGAATCTATGATGTCAAATTGGAGTGAGTTTGAAAAACGTAGTTCTATTAGGAAAGTCCATTTGAGTTAAAACCTCCTTTGTGGTCTTTATAAGAAGCTAACTTATTTTATTCACTTGTTAGGTTACAGGTTTGTCTAGCAAAACATGACTTATACTAAACCGTTATTACACATTAAAACTTTTTTCATTGCGGAAGCTTCTAAAATAAGTTACGTTGAATGGTAGTTGAAAATCATTTACTTTTTGAAAACCCGAGTCCTACTACTAACAGGTTTAAGTTAATTTAAATAAATCCCTAAATAAAAATTAACACTTAAAACGGCCTTATTACATAAAATTTACCCAAATAAAACTACCTTTACTAGAAATCAAAACCTAAAAACATAAACAGTGGAGTGGTCATCTCCGAGTCCCTCGCAGCACCGATCCGCCTAAGGATTACCTGCGCAGATAAGCAGAAGAGTGAGTTTATGGAAATTCAGTGTGTAATTTCTATTTATCAAGCTGTAAATCATGCAGTGCAAATAGTCTGGGCCTAAGCCCTTAACAGTAGCATTATCAGTATGGGCCCTAGCCCATTACATTAACAATATCAGTGTGGACCTTAGCCCAATTCAGTTTAGTATCAGAGATGCAAATAGAGATCCTACCCATCCATCCTCTACACTCCACTCCATCCAACCCTACACTCCATTCGGGGAAAAAATCGACCCACCCATCCTTACACTCCAGAATATAGCAACAATAGCAGCACTAAGCAGTATATGCAGTAGAGTTGCCAGTACAGTACACTTCCTTCAAATATATCAAATCCACCCTATGGAACATGTCATGTTATAATATATACATGTATGCAAAATGTCATGCACAAATACAGTCAAATATACCATAGGGGTATATCAGTCATTTTACCTCTAGGGGTATAACATTCATTTCATCAGTATGGGGTTTAAGTGTACTTATCGACCCATCAGTATGCCCATAGTCGTCCTAGGCAACCATATGACCTTAACAGTCAAACAGAGGAAATGGTCGCAAGCCCATATACGGCCCATGTGGGCCTACATGCTCGTGTGGCCCAATAAGCCCAAATAATGACCTTGTTTGTATAAATTACACAGCCGGCCCAATTATCTCTATAAAACAGTATGGTTTACCCGTGCGAGACCCACGAGCCCGTGAGTCCACACGACCAATTTTGGCCAAACGCGGCCCAAAATGGCCTAAATGTAACACCCCATACCCGAGACCGTTGCCGGAGTCGAACACGAGGTGTTAACAAACTTAATTCATTTACTTACACAGTTCATTTTAAAATTTCCAGACAAGCTGGCTAACTGCATCACAGTCACTTTAAAAATCATATCTCGAGTTCCAGAATTTGAAAACCAATTCCGTAAATTTTGCCTGAAACTAGACTCATATATCCATCTACAATGTTGTTTTTATAATTTTCGGTCGGGCCAATTAGTACCGTTTATTAGTTAAAGTCTCCCCTATTTCAGGGTTCGACTACTCTGACCTTCATGCATTACGTTTTAGATATCTCCGTGTACAGGGCTTCAATACTTATGCCATTTGTTTCTAATGAAACTAGACTCAAAAAGGAATCTGTACATATAAAGCATGACTTCTAATTATCTCTGGTTAATTTATGGTGAATTTCAAAAGTCAGATCAGGGGATCCAGAATCGCTCTGGCCCTGTTTCACGAAAACTTAAACATCTCATAAAATACGGCTCATATGGTCGTTTAGTTTCTTCATATGAAAATAGACTCATCAAGATTAGATTACATAATTTATTCATTATTTAATTCCATTTCTACTATTTTTAGTGATTTTTCAAACTCATATCACTGCTGCTGTTAGCATCTATTTTAAGGTAAATTTCACCTATTTCATAGTTTTCCCTGAATCAACTAGCAATTTGACATACTTAGCACCAAATATGGTCATGATTAACCATTCCAATGGCTAATCATTACCAAGCATTTCCACACCACTCAATAGCCATATATACAAAATGATTATAATGCTATGTTCAAAATATACATAAGCCATTTTCGCATGGCTATCCGAATATATATACATTACCAAAAGGTACTTAATTAACAACAAAGGTCAGTCCTATACATGCCATTATCAAAGTTCAACAAAAAGAGTACCAAAAGGGCTTTGATAGTGTGGACGACTTTGACTTTGACACTCCCGAGTCCGATAGCTGACGAACAAAATCTATAAAACAGAGAATCAAAGCAACAGAATAAGCATTTTAATGCTTAGTAAGTTTAGGTAATGAAATTATTTACGACAAAGTATAGTGTTCATATGACTAAATGAATAATTGCATATACGCATATTCCCAAAATCATACTTACTTCACGCTTCAACCAGTATATTCATGCACAGGGGATCAAACCTAACTAAGGCCAGAAGTTTGTTAATCAATTGAGCGAATACTATTTAAAAGGAATCAACTTTCCGATGCATATACAAAACATACCTTATCGTTTGGATTTTATGAGCGTATTAATTGAAATTATTACAGCAAGATCACTCATTTCCAAACCCAAGTACCTTCGGGATTTAGCCGGATATAGCAACTCGCACAAATGCCTTCGGGACTTAGCCCGGATATAGCAACTCGCACAAATGCCTTCGGGACTTAGCCCGGATATAGTAACTCGCACACATGCCTTCGGGACTTAGCTCGGATATAGTAACTCGCACAAATGCCTTCAGAACTTAGCCCGGATATAGTAACTCGCACAAATGCCTTCGGATCTTAGTCCGGTTATCATCCGAATAATCATGCACATATATCAATAAATCATAACACATCTATATTTCATTTTCATTACTAGAAATCAAACACAAGACACTTATCAATCATTACCATTTTCGGGTCAATAGCCACATACAAATGGCATGATTTTGATTTGCTTTATAACATGATCTCTATACGCATTCGGCTGCCCGTCATAAGTATGAACCAATTACCTCAATATATAATTCAAGTAGAATCATCATATCACCGTTTATTTGTTATGCTTATATGTCATGACTTAATCAAATCATAAACTAAGTTCCATTACTTGAAGACTTACCTCGGATGTTGTCGAACGACTTCAACGGCTATTCGATTACTTTTTCCTTTCCCTTATCAGATCTAGATCCTCTTTGCTCTTGAGCTTAATTTAAAACAATTGAATTCGTTTAATTTCAAATCAAATAGGCGATTTAATATAATACATGTATATTATAAGGTTGAGGTACATATGACTTAATGGTTAACTATCAAACACCATACGCATATATATATATTTTCTCTAGTCATGCACAACCCAACATCTTACTTAGGCATTAACAATTTTTATAGATATACGCATATCTATGTTAAGGCCGATTATATATTTAACACATTCTACAAATATGGTTATTTGTATTGACTAAATACCATTTTGTCTCAAGTTATACTTATAAGCACGTCCATCCAAATACATTCGTACTTAAACATCATTGCATATACGTATACATACAAGAACCATTCTTAACATACTTACTACTCATTTACAAACAAAATACTCGTATCACATTTCTAAAACTACAAGCCGAATATACCTATACTTACCTCACTTAAACATCAACCCTCAATTTCTTTGACAAAGCACATTTTCGAAAATGATAAGGCAATATAACAGCCTTTAATCCAACTTATAATTCTTACATATCACATTCCAAGCATTCACTCTATTCTATCACTTAAAATACAAACATTACTCAATAACTTCTTAGTTCAAATTCGGCAATTACACCAATTCACTAGATGATTTATTATTATTGTTGTTCATTTATTCAAACTACTTACAAATACCTTAAACTATCTTAATTAACAACCTTTTGTAACTTATTCATTAAACATGAAAACAACCATATATCTCTTCCATTTCCTACCATGGCCGAATGCTCAAGACACCACACCATTTCAAATTTGGTCATAGGTTAAGCAAAGAACTTAATGACTAACTCAACAAAAATGCTAAAAATCCAAGAATCATCCTAGAACTTACCTTGATTTAGCTAACCCCATAGCTGAATTTCTCCAAGCTTTTTCTCTTCTAATTACGGCAATGAGGAGCAAGGATGAAACAACTTTGGTTTCTCCTCCCACTCACCTCATGTTTTATTATTCTTAATCCATTATTTTATTTTGTAACTAAAAATGTCAATAAAAAATACATATTATCATTTATAGCCCATACCATGGCCGGCCACTACTTATTATAAATGGAAATTTGACATGCAAACCCATCATTTTTAAAACATGTATTAATAGATCCTTATAGATTAACCTATCACATTTCAAAAGTGTCACACATAAGTCCTATTAACTAAATTCACCTGCAATCGACTAAATCGAAGCTTAAAACTTTCACACATTCATATTCACATATTTTAGACAATAAATATCATATTCAAATACTTCGGTGACTCGGTTGAGCGGTCCTGAAACCACTTTCCGACTAGGGTAAATTTAGGGCTGTCACAACTCTCCCCCACTTAAGGAATTTTCGTCCCTAAAAATCTTACCGGTAAATAGGTTTGGGTATCGTTCTTTCATAGAGTTCTCGGTTTCCCAAGTAGCTTCTTCAATCCCGTGTTTGAGCCATAACACCTTTACTAACGGAACCCTTTTGTTTCGCAACTCTTTCATTTCACGAGCTAAGATATGAATCGGTTCTTCTTCATAACTCATATCGGCTTGAATTTCGACCTCGGAGGGATTTATTATGTGCGAAGGATCAGATCTGTAACGTCGAAGCATCGAAACATGAAAAATGTTGTGAATCTTCTCGAGATCAGGGGGTAAAATCAATCTATATGCCACTGGACCAACTAGTTCGGATATTTCATACGGCCCTATGAACCTCGGACTCAGCTTGCCCTTACGGCCAAATCTGAGTATCTTTTTCCAAGGTGAAACTTTAAGAAACACTTTGTCTCCCACCTGATACTCAATATCTCTTCGTTTTAAATCTGCATACGACTTCTGACGATCTGATGCTGCCTTCAGACTTTCAGGAATTATTTTTACTTTCAGCTCAGCATCTTTAATCAAATCAACTCCGAAAATTTTACTTTCACCGAGTTCGGTCCAAAACAATGGTGTACGGCATTTATGACCGTACAAAGCCTCGTAAGGTGCCATCTTAAGACTTGATTGAAAACTATTGTTGTAAGCGAATTCAATCAAAGGTAAATACCACTCCCATGAACCACTAAACTCAAGGATGCAACATCTCAACATATCCTCGAGTATCTGAATTATCCGCTCGGATTGACCATCAGTCTGTGGATGAAAAGCGGTACTAAAATGCAACTAGGTACCCAAAGCTTCTTGCAATTTCTTCTAAAATCACGAGGTGAATCTCGGATCTCTATCCGACACAATAGAAATAGGTACCCCGTGTAATCTTACAATTTGAGAAACATACAATTCAGCTAGTTTATCCAATGAAAAATCCGTACGTACGGGGATAAAGTGAGCCGACTTAGTCAGTCTATCAACAACAACCCAAATCGCATCTTTCTTACTTGCCGACACTGGCAACCCAGATACAAAATCTATCGTGACTCGATCCCATTTCCATTCAGGTATCATGATTGGCTGAAGTAAACCTGTAGGCACTTGATGTTCCGCTTTCACTTGTTGACATATTAAACACTTCAAAACAAAACTGGAAATGTCTCGTTTCATACCATGCCACCAAAACTGACGTTTTAGATCGTTGTACATTTTCGTACTCCTCGGGTGACTCGACATTCGGCTACAATGAGCTTCATTCAGAATCATCAAAATAAGTTCTGAATTTCTTGGAACACACAAATGACTTCCGAACCTCAAACAATCGTCATCATCAATTTGAAACTCTGATTCCATACTCGAAACACATTCAGCCCGTTTTGCAACCAATTCATCATCAACTTTCTGAGCTTCACGAATTTGATGAATCAACAAGGGTTTGGCCTTTAATTCTGCTACTAACACATTGTCGGATAGAACAGACAAGTATACATTCATCGCTCGTAAAGCAAACAGTGATTTACGACTTAAAGCATCCGCAACCACATTAGCCTTTCCCGGGTGATAGTCAATGATAAGCTCATAATCTTTTAACAACTTAAGCCAACGTCTTTGTCGCAGATTCAAATCTCTTTGAGTCATCAAATATTTGAGACTTTTGTGATCCGAAAATACATGGCACCTCTCACCAAATAAGTAATGTCGCCATATTTTCAAAGCGAAAACGATGGCAGCTAATTCGAGATCATGGGTTGGATAATTTTTCTCATGTGGCTTCAATTGCCTCGACACAGAAGCTACAACTCAACCTTCTTGTATCAATACACAACCCAACCCAAGTAAGGATGCGTCGCTGTAAATGACAAACTCTTTGCCTGATTCAGGCTGCACTAGTACTGGAGCTTCAGTCAAATAAGCTTTTAGTTGATCGAAACTTTTCTGACATTTTTCTGTCCATTCAAACTTAACATCTTTCTGAAGTAGTTTCGTCATTGGTGTGGCTATCATCGAGAAACCCTTTACGAAATGTCTATAGTAACCGGCAAGTCCCAAAAAGCTCCGAACCTCAGTAATATTTCTCGGAGGCTTCCAGTTAAGTATGGCTGAAATTTTGCTCGGATCAACTCGAATACCCGATACAGATACCACATGACCCAAAAAACTAACTTCTCTCAACCAGAACTCACATTTACAGAACTTGGCATATAACTGCTTATCTCGTAAAATCTGCAACACTAATCTCAGGTGCTCAGCATGTTCAGTTTCATCTCTTGAATAGACCAAAATGTCATCAATAAACACAAGTACAAACTGATCCAAAAACGGTCTAAAGATCTGATTCATCAAATCCATAAATACCGTAGGGGCATTAGTGAGCCCAAACGGCATCACTAAGAACTCGTAGTGACCGTATCTCGTTCTGAAAGCAGTTTTGGGTATCCGAATCTCGAATTCGCAACTGATAATAGCCCGATCTCAAATCTATCTTTGAAAACACTGAGGCTCCCTTTAGTTGATCAAACAAATCATCAATACACGGTAACGGATATTTATTCTTCATTGTCACTTTATTCAGCTGACGATAATCGATGCACAACCTCATGGTTCCGTCCTTCTTTTTCACAAACAATACTGGTGCACCCCAAGGTGAGAAACTCGATCGAGCGGAACCTCTATCCATCAACTCTTGCAACTGAGCTTTCAATTCCTTTAATTCCGTTGGTGCCATGCGATACGGAGCTATCGAAATCAGTGTAGTCCCCGGTACAAGTTCGATGCCAAACTCTACCTCCCGGACAGGTGGTAACCCCGGTAATTCTTCGGGAAAAACATCCAGATATTCACGAACCACTGGTACCGTTTCAAGTTTCTTTTCTGATTCTTTATTATCAAGTACGTATGCAAGATACGCTTCACACCCCTTTCTCACATATTTTTGAGCTAACATCGAGGATATTATTGTTGGCAATCCATTCAAAACAGTAGACTCAACTCGGATTATCTCATTATTTGCACACCTCAAATCAATAGTCTTACTTTTGCAATTCACAACTGCATCATGCACGGTCAACCAATCCAAACCGAGAATAACATCAAATTCATCAAACAGTAAAAGCATCAAATCGGCCGGAAAGCAGGAACCTCTGATTACTAGGGGGCATTTCTTACACACCTTATCGACAAGCACATAACGACCCAAGGGATTCGACACTCGATTTACGAACTCAGTAGACTCAACAGTTAAAGTCTTACTGGATGCTAAGGTCTCACATACATATGAATGAATAGAACCAGGGTCAATCAAAGCAATCACAATAGTATCAAAGAGAGTGAAAGTACCGGTAATAACATCTGGCGAGGAAGCATCCTCTCGTGCACATATAGCATAAGCTCTAGCAGGAGCACGAGCCTCAGATCTGGTTGTAGCGTCTCTAGATCCTCTCTGACCGCCACTAGGATTTCCCGTATTTCTGGACGGTCTACCTCGAGCAATAGTAGCACCCGGTTTCCCACTCTGATTTACATTCTGTTCAGACAATCTTGGGCAATCTTTAATAAAGTGGTCAGCTGATCCACACTTATAACAGGAGCTGTCATGGAATCTACAACTCCCCAAATTCCATTTACCACAATACTAGCACTCTGTTCTGTCTCGACGATCATTTCCAACACTGGTAACCAAAGTGACTCGTACACTCACAGGGGGTCGATCACGATCTCATCTAGAAAAGCCCGAAGTGCCTTTAGACCGGCCTAAATCATCTCTAGCTTTCTTCGAAGACTGTTGAAAGGGCTTTCCCAAAGATCTCTTACGAAACTCCTTTGCTCCCATACTAGCTTTTCTTTTCTCCTTACTGAGCTCTTCGGCTTTGCAAGCTCGCTCGACAACTACCACAAATTCTCTGATTTCTAAAATGCCAACATACAGTTTTATATCTTCGTTCAGTCCATCTTCGAAACGTTTACACATTACAGCTTCTGAAGAAATGCATTCTCGAGCGTACCGGCTAAGCCTTACAAACTTTCGTTCATAGTCAGTAACCGACATGGAACCTTGTTTAAGTTCAAGAAATTCTTTCCGTTTTTGGTCAATGAATCTCTGGCTGATATACTTTTTTCGAAACTCGGTTTGGAAAAACTCCCAAGTTACTTGCTCTCTGGGCACAACCAAAATCAACGTATTCCACCAATAGCAGGCAGAATCACGTAGCAAGGAGATAGTACACTTTAGGTATTCATCAGGTGTGTAAGATAGTTCATAAGTACCCGAATAGTGTTGTCCAACCAAAATTCAGCTTGCTCGGCATCGTCGCTGTCTGTAGCTTTAAACTCAGTAGCCCCGTGTTTTCAGATTCTATCAACTGGGGGGCTTATTTAACCTTATTTGGTCAGTTACCGGTGGTATCGCAGGTGTAGGGGTTGTATTAGTCGGGAATGGGGGTTGTGGAACAGTCGTATTAGTTCGAATATACTGATTGAACCAATCATTCATCACGCTATAAAAAGCCTGTCTAGCTTCATCATTCTGATTACTAGCAATAGGTTGAGAGTCCACCGGCGCTGTCCCTTGTGCGGGAGTAGGCGCTACACTCTCAAGATCATTAGCTACCGCTCGGTTGGGATCGGGATCCATTTCTATAAGTAAACACATTTTTAACTGTCAGAAATCACCACACTATCAAATAAACACATAATGGCATGTATAGCTAGACCCGAACGTATTATGGTTGTCCTAGAATCGACTAAACCGTGGCTCTGATACTAATAAATTTGTAACACCCCGTACCCGAGACCGTTGCCGGAGTCGAACACGAGGTGTTAACAAACTTAATTCATTTACTTACACAGTTCATTTTAAAATTTCCAAACAAGCTGGCTAACTGCATCATAGTCACTTTAAAAATCGTATCTCGAGTTCCAGAATTCGAAAACTGATTCCGTAAATTTTTCCTGAAACTAGACTCATATACCCATCTACAATGTTGTTTTTAGAATTTTTGGTCGGGCCAATTAGTACAGTTTATAGTTAAAGTCTCCCCTATTTCAGGGTTCGACTACTCTGAGCTTCGTTCATTACGATTTAGATTTCTCCCTGTACAGGGCTTCAATACTTATGCCGTTTGTTTCTAATGAAACTAGACTCAAAAAGGAATCTGTACATATAAAGCATGACTTCTAATTATCTCTGGTTAATTTATGGTGAATTTCAAAAGTTAGATCAGGGGATCCAGAATCGCTCTGGCCCTGTTTCACGAAAACTTAAACATCTCATAAAATATGGCTCATATGGTCGTTTAGTTTCTTCATATGAAAATAGACTCATCAAGATTAGATTACATAATTTATTCATTATTTAATTCCATTTCTACTATTTTTAGTGATTTTTTAAACTCACATCACTGCTGCTGTCAGCATCTATTTTAAGGTAAATTTTACCTATTTCATAGTTTTCCCTGAATCAACTAGCAATTTGACATACTGAGCACCAAATATGGTCATGATTAACCATTCCAATGGCTAATCATTACCAAGCATTTCCACACCACTCAATAGCCATATATACAAAATGATTATAATGCTATGTTCAAAATATACATAAGCCATTTTCGCATGGCTATCCGAATATATATACATTACCAAAAGGTACTTAATTAACAACAAAGGTCAGTCCTATACATGCCATTATCAAAGTTCAACTAAAAGAGTACCAAAAGGGCTTTGATAGTGTGGACGACTTTGACTTTGACACTCTCGAGTCCGATAGCTGACGAACAAAATCTATAAAACAGAGAATCAAAGCAACAGAATAAGCATTTTAATGCTTAGTAAGTTTAGGTAATGAAATTATTTACGACTAAAGTATAGTGTTCATATGACTAAATGAATAATTGCATATACGCATATTCCCAAAATCATACTTACTTCACGCTTCAACCAGTATATTCATGCACAGGGGATCAAACCTAACTAAGGCCAGAAGTTTGTTAATCAATTGAGCGAATACTATTTAAAAGGAATCAACTTTCCGATGCATATACGAAACATACCTTATCGTTTGGATTTTATGAGCGTATTAATTTAAATTATTATAGCAAGATCACTCATTTCCAAACCCAAGTACCTTCGGGATTTAGCCGGATATAGCAACTCGCACAAATGCCTTCGGGACTTAGCCCGGTTATAGCAACTCGCACAAATGCCTTCGGGACTTAGCCCGGGTATAGTAACTCGCACACATGCCTTTGGGACATAGCCCGGATATAGTAACTCGCACAACTGCCTTCAGATCTTAGTCCGGTTATCATCCGAATAATCATGCAGATATATCAATAAATCATAACACATCTATATTTCATTTTCATTATTAGAACTCAAACACAACACACTTATCAACCATTACCATTTTCGGGTCAATAGCCACATACAAAGGGCATGATTTTGATTTGCTTTATAACATGATCTCTATACGTATTCGGCTGCCCGTCATAAGTATGAACCAATTACCTCAATATATAATTCAAGTAGAATCATCATATCACCGTTTATTTGTTATGCTTATATGTCATGACTTAATCAAATCATAAACTAAGTTCCATTACTCGAAGACTTACCTCGGATGTTGTCGAACGACTTCAACGGCTATTCGATTACTTTTTCCTTTCCCTTATCAAATCTAGATCCTCTTTGCTCTTGAGCTTAATTTAAAACAATTGAATTCATTTAATTTCAAATCAAATAGGCGATTTAATATAATACATGTATATTATAAGGTTCAGGTACATATGACTTAATGGTTAACTATCAAACACCATACGCATATATATATATTTTCTCTAGTCATGCACAACCCAACATCTTACTTAGGCATTAACAATTTTTATAGATATATGCATATCTATGTTAAGGCCGATTATATATTTAATACATTCTACAAACATGGTTATTTGTATTGACTAAATACCATTTTGTCTCAAGTTATACTTATAAGCACATCCATCCAAATACATTCGTACTTAAACATCATTGCATATACTTATACATACAAGAACCATTCTTAACATACTTACTACTCATTTACAAACAAAATACTCGTATCACATTTATAAAACTACAAGCCGAATATACCTATACTTACCTCACTTAAACATCAACCCTCAATTTCTTTGACAAAGCACATTTCCGAAAATGATAAGGCAATATAACAGCCTTTAATCCAACTTATAATTCATACATATCACATTCCAAGCATTCACTCTATTCTATCACTTAAAATACAAACATTACTCAATAACTTCTTAGTTCAAATTCGACAATTACACCAATTCACTAGATGATTTATTATTGTTGTTCATTTATTCGTACTACTTACAAATACCTTAAACTATCTTAATTAACAACCATTTGTAACTTATTTATTAAACATGAAAACAACCATATATCTCTTCCATTTCCTACCATGGCCGAATGCTCAAGACAGCACACCATTTCAAATTTGGTCATGGGTTAAGCAAAGAACTTAATGTCTAACTCAACAAAAATGCTAAAAATCCAAGAATCATCCTAGAACTTACCTTGATTTAGCTAACCACCATAGCTGAATTTCTCCAAGCTTTTTCTCTTCTAGTTACGGCAATGAGGAGCAAGGATGAAACAACTTTGGTTTCTCCTCCCACTCACCTTATGTTTTATTATTCTTAATCCATTATTTTATTTTGTAACTAAAAATGTCAATAAAAAATACATATTATCATTAATAGCCCATACCATGGCCGGCCACTACTTATTATAAATGGAAATTTGACATGCAAACCCATCATTTTTGAAACATGCATTAATAGATCCTTATAGATTAACCTATCACATTTCAAAAGTGTCACACATAAGTCCTATTAACTAAATTCACATGCAATCGACTAAATCGAAGCTTAAAACTTTCACACATTCATATTCACATATTTTAGACAATAAATATCATATTCAAATACTTCGGTGACTCGGTTTAGCGGTCCCGAAACCACTTTCCGACTAGGGTCAATTTAGGGCTGTCACACTAAACCCATGGGATCGCTCATGATAACCTCTACTGTCAAACCTACATGTTTATGCGTTCGACTCGCCACATGAGCGAACACACGCTCGTGTAGCATCTATAAACATGCTTTTTGACTTTTGTCGATTAACAACTATACAGTGTGATTATAAACCTGATTGCAAAAACGAGAGCAAATCCTACGCACTCCAACCTATATCACAAAAGAAATGTCGATTAAATATCTAACACACTTGTTTCAAGGAACCCCAATTGAGACTTGTTCCAAGAGATTACTTACCATTGCCTTCTTAGAACGAATGTGATTATAGCCCGCTTAGATTGTTGACAAAAGTTACTAATAGACCCTTGAAGATTATTTGCATGAAAGCAGATCCATTATATCCGTTGCGTACCCACAAGGGTTGAACGACACAAACCAGCCCAAAGAAACACACTTCCAATAATGCAAAGGAATATTCGACCAAGGTCCAAGAACCCCGACCAAAGTGCCTTAGTTCAAGAGAATACCAATGAGTAGTGTTACCTTAGAATAATGGATGAAAGGAATATTTCAGTTGCCTCAGGAATCCTAGCGAACTTCTTCACTCCACGCTTAAAACTAACATCCGAAACAAAAGCACCATGACCAAGGAGAAAAGAGGTGAGATTCAGCATTTAGAGGAAAGAAGGGAAAAACTGAAAGAGCAGAGATAACTAGGGACTTACCAGTCAATATTCGGCTAAACACCAGAGAAGAGGAAGAGAGAGAGTTGAAGGAGAGCCAAGAATAGAAAAGAGAATGAGAGGAGACAAAGTATTCAGTCTAAAACAAAAGAGTAAGTAACTGCTCGAGGCCAACTGAAAAAGAAGAAGAAAATATGAGGTTTGGCAAAGGTAAGAAAATAAAGAAGGAAGGTGAGAAAGAGGGACAAAAATCGATCTAGCAAAACACACAATTGAAAAGCCACCCAAAAAGTCTGATACGAAAATGCGCAACAGGTCATAAGTAGCATTCGGCTACCAATAACAAGCAGCAAACCGAAAGATGAAAGAGACAAAAAGGAAAACTATTGAATTGAGAGCACAAAACCAAAAGAAAATTTGGCAACAAGTTGTCTAACCATCCTATGACCGAATGGCTTAGGAGAGTCCTTAATCTACACCATTACTGCCACAACTTCCCACTTCCGCGATTCTCTCCTAATTTCCCTCTTCACCATACTCAAACTGATAACTCCCTTATCCAATCCCACTATTCTCTCATCAAATTTAGCTATTCACTGCCACTCAACCACTCCATCATCAGAGTTTTGATCAAACCCAACTTCCTTCCTTGCACAAGCAACAAAATAGAACACCCCTGCGCATGGAAAGGCTCGAACTCAAGACCCTTCAGCATCCCAACACGCCACTTACCAATTGGCTAGTAGGCTTTTTGAGACACATCCTTCCCACATTTATTTAAGAAGCTCACCAACAGGAGACAAGGTTTATTTAGGCCAAAATCAAAATGTTGTGCAAGCCAAGGCTTGAACTCAAGACCTCTCCCACACTCCTTAAGACATTGAACCACTGAAGCAAGCATACATTTATGCAACACAACATACAAAAGAATAAATACCTAAATTTTTTGGGGCGTTACAACTCTACCCCCTAAACGAAATTTCGGCCTCGAAATTTACCTAACCAAAATAAGTGGGGTACTGTTGTCGTATCACCTCTTCGTGTTCCCACGTGGCTTCCTCAGAACTATGATTATGCCATAGTACCTTAACCAGTGGGATAGACTTCCTCCTCAGAAACTTCACAGCACGGTCTAAAATCTGAACCAGAAAAGTCAGATCTGGTCTATCCTCAATTTCCTCAGTTGAGATGATATGCGCAGGATCAGAGCGATATCGCCTCAACATAGAGACGTGGAGCACATCATGAATCTGGTCCAACTTTGGAGGCAACTCAAGTTGATAGGCAACCGATCCCATACGCTTCAATACACGGTAAGGCCCAATGAACCTAGGGCTTAGCTTGCTCTTCCGACCAAACCTCAGTACCTTCTTCCATGGAGAGTCCTTAAGAAGCACAAAGTCCCCCACAGAATACTCAATCTCTTTACGCTTTAGATTTGCATATGACTTCTACCTATCAGATGTCGCCTTCAGTCGATCCTCAATCAATCTAACTTTATCTTCTGCATCAGAAATGAATTCAGGACCTAGAACATGCTACTTGCTCAACTTAGTCTAGCACGTAAGAGTACGACACTTACGACCATATAATTCCTCGTAAGGTGCCATCTGTATGCTGGACTGGTAACTATTATTGTACGCAAACTTTGCCAATTGCAAATAATCCTCCCAACTACCCCGAAAGTTAATCATACAACTCCTTAACATATCCTCTAATATCTGAATCACCTTCTCTGACTGACCGTTTTTCTGAGGATGGAACCTTGTACCCAATACTTTATGTAACTTCTTCCAAAATTGAGACGTGAAGCGAGGATCTCTACAGGATATGATGAAAATCGGTACCCCATGCAGTCCCACAATTTTAGACACATACAGCTTAGCCAGTTTCTACAATGAGTAATCAGTACGAATAGGTATAAAATGGGCAGACTTGGTCAATCAATCCACAATAACCCATATCGAATCCTTCTTAGAAGGCGTTAGGGGTAGCCCACTAATAAAGTCCATAGTCACTCTCTCTCATTTCCACAATGGAATCTTAACTGGTTGAAGTAACCCTAAAGGCAACTGATGCTCTGCCTTAACCTGCTAGCAAGTCAGACATTTACTCACAAAATCAATAACTTCCCGCTAAAGACCTGGCCACCAATATAATTCTCGAAGGTCTCAGTACATCATATTCCTGCCAGGATGCATAGCATAAGGGCTACTATACGCCTTTTTTAGTATAGACTGCCTCAAATCAGTATCTTTCGATACACAAATTCTCCCAAGGAAACAAAGTACCCCTTCACTATTCAGTCTAAAATCTAAAATTTCCCAATTCTCTATTTTTTGAAAACGAGAACCCAGTGACTCATCCTCCAACTGCTTATCTTTAATCTATTCAATCCATCTCGGTTTAACTTGAAGTTCAGCCAGTAAACTACTATTGTCAAATAAACATCGACTACCAAATTTGCCTTACCAGGATGGTATTCAATCGAACAGTCATAATCCTTAAGCAGTTCAATCCATCTGCACTACCTAAGGTTCAACACCTTTTAAGTGAGGAGATACTTGAGGCTCTTGTGATCTGTGTAAATAATACACTTTTCGTCGTACAAGTAATGCCTCTAAATTTTTAGTGCGAACACCACTGCAGCTAACTCCAAGTCATAAATCGGATAATTTGCCTCATGCGTCTTAAGCTGACGAGACGCATAAGCCATTACCTTACCTCCTTGCATCAACACACATCCTAAACCAACATGTGATGCATCATTGTAGACAGTGAAGTCCTTTCTACACTCTGGTTATATTAAGACAAGGGCCTCAGTTAGAACTTTCTTGAGTTTCCCAAAACTTTCTTGCTGCTTACTAGTCTAGTTAAACGGTATTCCTTTAGGCAACGACTTAGTCAGAGGTGCAGCAATCAATGAAAACCCTTCAACAAAGTGTCTATAACTCCCTGCCAAACCCAGAAAACTTAAAATCTCAGATACCGACTTAGGTTGTTTCTAATCCAGAACAGCCTTAATTTTTCGAGGATCAACCCTAGTCCCCTTTGCAGACACCACATGACCCAAAAAAGTTACCTCTCATAGCCAGAATTCACACTTACTGAATTTAGCTTATAATTGTTTCTCCCTCAAAATCTACAAAATGACTCGGAGATGCACATCATGTTTCTCCTCAGTCCTCGAATACACCATAATGTCGTCTATAAACACCACTACGAATCGATCCAAATAGGCTTGGAACACCCAGTTCATCAGATTTATAAAAGTTGTTGGTGCATTCTTTAGTCCAAACTGCATCACTAGAAACTCATAATGACTGTAATGAATCCAAAAGGCTGTCTTTTAAACATCCGTCTCCTTGACCCTCAGTTGATGGTACCCCTATCGAAGATCAATCTTAGAGAAGACTGAAGCTCCTTGAAATTGGTCAAATAGATCGTCAATCCTCGGTAGGAAGTACTTATTCTTGATAGTCAATTTGTTCAGTTGCCGATAGTCAATGTACTTAGGCATGGTTCCATCCTTCTTCACAAATAAAACCGGTGCTCCCTATGGAGACACACTAGGATGAATAAACCATCGATCCAGTAACTCTTAAATCTACACTTTAAGCTCCTTAAGCTCCTTTGGTGCCATTCTATAAGGGGCGATAGACACCGAAGCTATACCAGGCAAGAGCTCTATCCCAAACTCAGCTTTACAGTTAGGAGCTAACCCCTGTAAGTCATCGGGAAAGACATCTAGAAAATCCTTAACTGTTCTGATATCTCTCACAGAAAAAACCTCAGAACTTGAAGCACTGACGTAGGCTAAATATGCCTCACAACCCTTGCGCAGCAACTTCTTGGCCCTAAGTGCAGCATTCACATTTGACAAATAATTTCGACGTTCCCCAATCACAATTACCTCATCACCCTTTTCAGCTTTCAGTATCATCCGCTTCACTGCACAATCCAAATTTTCCTGATGCTTAACAAACCAGTTCATGCCTAATATTATGTCGAATTCCCCAAAAGGAAGTTCCATTAAGTCCGCTAAAAAGATCATTCCTTGAACCTCCAAATGTACATCCTTAAACAATTTATCCAGTCTCACTTATTGCCCTAATAGACTCAACACGGTAACGTCACTCGTAGTGTTTTCAACCATTATACCCAAAGTCTCAGACACAGTGCATGCTATATAAGAGTGCGAAGATCCAACATCAATTAATGCAGTGTAAGGTACATGATGAATAAGGAATTTACCCGTAATAACATCTGGGGCATCTCTATCCACTCAGCGACGTGCAGCATAAACCAGAGCCGGCTGTCTTGCCTCAGTATGACCAGTACCTCTACCCGGTGCTCTTCGACTATGGCCCATACCATTTCCACCTCTGGCTTTACCACAGCCTCTCGGTGGTTACTGAAAACCTCTCTGAGGGTAAACAGTACCCCTACCAGTAGCTTACATCTGATTGGGCCTCCATAGAAAATCCTTGATACAGTGCTCCATAGATTCGCACCTCAAACATGCCCCCATCCGTACCCAACACTCGGCCTGGTGGTGTTTCCCACAAACAGTACAAGGCTGCAACCCAAAAGTAGCAACAGGAGGCCTAACTTTGACCGACCCATCAACTCTGGCCTTTTTCTTAGGCCTTAAAGTTGAACTTAAGGGCTCCCAAACCCTCTTGTTCCTTCCCCTGTCTGACTCATGATTCTGGCACTCAATGCATTTCACATCCTCGGCGATCTTCACCTTTTCCACTAACATAGCAAAATCTTGCTCCCTCTATGGAGATATCAGAACTCGTAAATCATCTCTGAGGCCGTCCTCAAAACACACGCAGTGCTCATACTGATAAACCATAATTTATATATATTTTTATCCCATGCTTTATTACTTTAGCCATTTACTTTATTTTCAATTTAAGTTTTTTATTTTCTTTTATTTTCTAATTTTTCTCTTATTTTATTTTGACAGGTTTTTCTAGTTTATGACCAGAAGAAACCCGTTAGGACCACTACTTTTTGACAGTGAGATCGACCGCACAGTTCACAGAAATCGACAATAAATAAGGCGAAGCCTAAGATATACAGAGGACGAGCAAGAGGACGATACTTCAACCACAACCGAGGAGATGGCTGAAAAGAAAGAAAATCCGCTACCTCCTACGATTGTTGTTGATCCAGTAAATTAGAATCCTGCTCCACGCACTATGTATGATTATACTAAACCTAATTTAACAGGAACTGAGTCAAGTATAGTTAGACCTGCTATTGCTGTAAATAATTTTGAACTGAAACCTAACACAATTCAAATGATACAATAGTTTGTTCAGTTTGATGGTTTACAGGACGAGGATCCCAATGCTCACTTGGCAAATTTCCTCTAATTTTGTGATACATTTAAAATCAATGGCGTTTCTGATGAAGCCATTCACCTTCAGTAATTCCCTTTTTCGTTAAGGAATAAGGCTAAACAATGGTTGAACTTGTTACCACGAGGGTCAATCACTACTTGGGAACAAATGATCGAAAAGTTTTTATTAAAATATTTTTCGCCAGCTAAAATAGCCAAATTACATAATGATATCTCTTCTTTTGTGCAGATGGATTTAGAAACACTCTACGATGCATGGGAGAGATACAAGGACCTTTTGAAAAGGTGCCCTCACCATGGGTTACCGCTTTGGCTACAGGTTCAAACGTTTCATACTGGCCTAAATCCTTCAACTCGTCAGATGATCGACGCGGTCGCTGGTGGAACCATCAACAATAAGACACCTGAGGCGGCTTACAAATTTATTGAGGAGATGTCACTGAATAACTATCAGTGGCAAGTTATGAGGACAAAGCCAAAGAAAGCAGCCACTGTTTTCAACCTCGACGCGGTTATTATGCTATCTAACCAAGTAGAACTCTTAAATAAAAAGATTGACGGTTTGTATGGTTCTACTCAGGTACATCTAGTGATGAGGTGTGATTCGAATGGAAGAGGAGCATGCATAGAATATTAACCCTTCAACCCTAGTATCGAGGAGGAACAAGTCTAATATATGGGTAACAATAACTCTAGACCCCAAAATAACCCTTATAGTAACACTTATAATGCAGCTTGGAGGAACCATCCTAATTTCTCGTGGGTCGATCAAGGAAATCAAAGGCCACAACATCCTCCGGGTTTTCAACAACCATCTAACCAGCAAGAAAAAAAGCCGAACCTTAAGGAAATGTTAACAAAATTCATCTCGATCTCAGAAACTAGTTTCTAGAATATCGAGACAGCCCTTAAGAATCAACAAGCGTCAATCCAAGGGCTCGAAACTCAGATAGGCTAACTCACCAAATTGATTTCTGAACGACCACAAGGTAGTTTCCTGAGTCACACTGAATCTAACCCAAGGGAGAAAATCAATACAATTACCATTCAAGATGCGGAAGGGTCTGTTGCACCTGAAGCAGAACCGAAGGAAGAAACTGTGGTAAGTAAAGGTAAGGGTGACGTGGACCAAAATGACTAGAAACCGGTAAGTAAAGAATACAAACCTCGTGTGCCAGAACCAAACGTGACAAGGAAAGACCGCACAGAAGAACAATTCAGTAAATTCCTTAAATTATTAAAAAAGTTACATATTAATTTACCGTTTATTAAAGCTCTTATGCAGATGCCAAATGCAGTCAAATTCTTGAAGAAGATTTTAACAAATAAATGGAAGTTGGATGAGGCGTCCCATGTAGAGTTGAATGCAGTTTGGTCAGCCATTCTACAGAATAAGCTACCCAACAAATTGAAAGATCCAGGAAGTTTTACGATTCCTTGTTTAATTGATAGTTTAGATGTTCATAATGCATTGGCTAACTTAGGGGCAAGCATTAATGTTATGCCTTATAAAATGTTTAAACAGCTAGGTTTTGGGAAACCTAAACAAACTAGGATGGGTATTCAATTGGTTGATAAAATCATTAGGTTTCTTAGGGGTATCATTGAAGATTTTCTTATTAAGATTGATAAATTTATATACCCAGTAGACTTTATTATTCTAGACATGGAAGAGGATAGTAACGCACCTTTAATTTTAGGACGACCCTTTTTAGCGACTGCTAGAACTATTATTGATGTTGGCACAGGTGAACTCACACTTCGTGTGGGAGATGAAACAATCACCCTTCAAGCTCATAATTTGAGTAACACATCGAAAATTGAAGGTGGTTGTATAAATCATTCTATTAGTACTGATCAAGTGGTGAAACCCTCTGTGCAGGAAATAGTTACGAAGAATGCATATGAGCCGTGTTCAAACAACAACAAAGGACCTATCTATGAAGAACGAAGGCTACAAATCGAGGAGTTAGATGAATGGCAAACACAAAAACTGGGAACACCCGATAAACTGAAACAGAGCCAGGACGAGCTCAATACCTCACCAAATCAACATAAGGTTGGAGACAAAGTACTACTAGATGTAGCAGATCCTCGCATTACCACTTCTAAACCTAATGAAGAAATTCCTCTCACGGTATTCAGTATTTTTCCATATGGTACAATCTAGGTAATTTATCCAAAATTCGGTACTTTTAAGGTAAAAAATACTCGTCTTAAACCTTATGTTGATAAAGTTGATAGTAGGGATGAGGAGTGTAAACTCCTCGCACCATATTGACCATGTAGAAGAGAGGTAAGTCCAGCTTAAGACTATAAATAATCGCTTCTCGGGAGGCAACCCGAGCACTAACAATAATGACTTATTTAAATTCTAGTTTTTCACATCTAACCTACTAACTGAGTCTTGAAACACAGGGTTTCCCATCCATACAGCCAGGCACACGGGCATGCCTTAGTCCGTGCTCACACCATAGGAGGAGACAAGACTGTGCAATGCGGCCGTGTGAAAATAGGGCAAGAGTTTTCCCTAACACAGGATGTGATAAGTTGCCACGGCCGTTCGACATGGTCGTGGACGAAACTGCCAAAACAACACGGGCATGAGACATGCACGTGCCTTGAAATCGTGGTTGAAACTGAGAATGTAACACGGGCGTGCGACACGCCCGTGCCATCCACCCATGGTCGACACTGTCAAAATGTACACAGGCGTGGACCTATGTACATGGGCGTGAGAGAAGCAAATGAAGAAAGACACGACCATGTGTACCCACACGCCCAAGCAACATGGGCGTGGGCTGAATGTCAGATGCACCCAAATTCAAAATTCACGAAACACACAGGCAAAAGTTAGGGCACACGGGCGTGTCCCACGACCATGGGCCCTAAAATCTATATAAACCCCTCACTATTCATCATCTCCCTCCCCAAAAATCCCTAACCCTAGCCGCTGTAACTCCACACACCCTACGCCCCACGCCCATGCACCTTCTACAGCATCGATTCCTGTGCCCCAAGCTCCTTCCTTTTGCATTTGTTTACTCTTTTCTCTTTATTTTCTTTAAATATGTTGCTTATTTCATGATTTCTCTGCTCTATTGAACTATTTTGAATGAATATTCATAGTTAGAATATTAAAACACTCATGCTTGTTTTATAAAAAATTTGTCATTTTAGTTACTACATTATGCTATACTCTTTCATTTTTCCTTGTTTCCATGAAATTTATGCTTACCCACATGCATTCATTCATTATTCCCATAATCCTATAACTTGATATATTTAGTTGTTTTAGTTTGTATCATCTAGTACATAAATCTCATGAAATATTCATATTTAGTCTTGATTTTCCATACTATTCTTGGGGCATATTGGTTGAACTTCGATTTCTCAATGTAGGTACAATGTCGTCCTCAGGTGGTAAGAATACCGCTGTTCTCGCCTCGAATAAGAGGAAAGAGGCAGCATCATCCTCTAGTCCTACCACGGAGATTAGGCACCCGTTCCTCTAGGCTCCCTTGGAACCCCAAGAGGAATTATATCAGATATTACGGGCCCGACCCCTAGGTGTGGGCCGCTACATTGACTGGGCCGCAGTCGAACAGATTCAATTGGCTAACGCGGTCTGAGCCTTCCTGACGACTGACCCGTGAGGGCTTTTCTTTGAGATCTTGAGCCTAAGGCTGTACACGGAGGAGTTCATAGACGACAATGAACTCGACACCCTCCACCGCCCCATTCAGTACTCCCCCTTAAAATGCTGGAGGGACATGTCCTTGCCTCGGCCACCTATGATCCAAGCCTCTCTAAGACATCGATTTTCCCTCCATCCTTGAGGTATCTACATGCCATCTTGGCACACACTCTGACAGGGAGACGAGAGAGCACCAGCGTTGTCACCACCCACGACACTTATTTCTTATGGAATATGGCAAATGGCTACGTCAACAACCTTGCCTACTTTATTGCCCTCGCGATTCGCCACCAGACGGAGCGACACAAGAGAGGGGTCATCACTACCGGGCCCTATGTGACTCGATTGGCTCAGTACTTTGGGCTCCTCAACACAGTAGCACAATCATCCTCTCTCACTCTCATCAGCTAGATGTCCCCACAGGACATCTCAAGCATGAGGATGATCGAGAAACGACATGGCACATACCCACCGTAGTACCACCTCGTCCAGTCCACTGAGGAGGTGGACCTAGAGGACATTCATGATGATGTCCCTCCACGTCACGAGGATCCATCGACTCAGCCACCACCTCCTCATCATCCAGTTCATGCGGCAGCTTCATATTCTAACATCTCTGAGCGCCTTACACGATTTGAGCAGTAGTGTTTTCAGTGTTTTGATCACATTGATGCGACACTTCACCAGATTTGTCAACACCTTCACATCTCATCGCCACCCCCACCTCACAAACTATCTAACGATGAAGATGTTTAAAAACTTTTATTTATTATTTTATGTTTTTACTTTTATTCTATTTTAAGACTACTTTTATTTTTCTTTAAGCTTTTTTTATTAGGTTTTATAATTATTATTTTCCAATTTTTAATTTTGGCTATTTCATTACGAGTAATTATGCTTCTTTATATTCCCTAAAAAATTCCTGATTCTATCACAATTATAAAGAGCTCCAAAGCTCATCATCCTATAGGAACTAAAAACTCCACCAGGAAAGGTTCTCTATGACTGACATGTCTTGCTCGACCACGACCATAGATACAACCAGATATAATATTCTTTTGGCGCAAGATTTATGGATTAATGAACCTCGACCACCACTGGAGTACCCTCTTCCACTCTCATCTTTGCTTTGGCCGATTACTCTCCATAACTCCAATTCAAGGAGTTTATTCATCATTCAAGAAGCTTCACTTCTCTCCCTATCTTATGATTATAAATCTATCTTTTTCAATATATCTATCTTTGTACATTGAAGGCAATGTACATCTTAAGTGTGGGGGGTCTTTTATATCATCATTAGAAATCCCTGAATTCTGTCTTCTTCTCACGTGAATCACTCATATCACTATTAGAATGAATTTTAATTAACTTAAGATTTTTATTGATATGCCTTGAATTAAAACATAGGCATTTATGCATTGATTGTTTAAACTTTAAGACATTATGGAATCAAGCATGATAAGTTGATTTTTGAAGAATTAAAAAATTTTAGGTTGTTTCCCTAAGTTTAAGTATTATCTTAAGTTGAAATTCACAAGTTTGAACATCAAAAAGCCATAATTTTTGTGAGATCTTGAGCCTTTAGAGCATCTATTATTTCTTTCATGCTCACTTTTATTGTTGCTTTGAGTGCGTTAGTATCGAATTGTTATTCTAGAACTTGCTTGATTATGCATGTCAAGACCATACCATTTGATTTGATATGTCAAGATGATAAAGGCACTTAGGTTTAACCCACCCACTCCACAAAAGCCTACCTTCGTAATTAACCTTCAGTGAACCGCTTTGAGCCTGACAAGCCATTAATTGATTCACCCTCAATATTAACCCATAACCCATTATTGTTGAAATCCCCTAATTTGATCCCTATTTTTTGTCGAGATTTGATTTAAACTAATTGCTTAGCTATGTTTTGCTCTTCTATGTATTTGACTTGTTCTTAAAAAAATGAGTGTACTTCAATACATATTAGTTGTAATTCGTCGTTTTTGAGCTTGAATGTTAATTCCATATTCTCAGAAGAAGCTCACTTGTATTCAATTGATGACTAGTTATTTTTATAACTAAGTGATTTTTCAATTCAACCTCGATTCTAACCTTTTCTTTCAGCTTGTGACCACACCCCCTAACCAAAGCCATATTACAACCCTCTAAAAGAGCTTTTTAATTGATGTATCAGCTCAATATATAGTGGTGGAGATTTTGATTTTCAAGCAAACCTATGGTAATAACTTTTCATATTGACTAATGAGTGCTTTTATTGATATCCTTAAACACCTTGAGTGATTTGAGTGAATCTTTAGTGAGGATGTTAAACTCTGCGATATTTTGATCAAAGTAATCACTTAGATAAGGGGAGACACCTATGTTTTCGTGATAAAATGATCAACTTGGAATGTTTGAAACTTTGATAAACTTTTAGTTGAATTTTCAATATATGAATACTTATAGATTATTTTGAGATATTATTGATAGGGATTATAAATTGAGAAGAATTTATTTTGATTCTGAGTTGAGGATTTTGCTTGAAGACAAGCAAATGCTTAAGTGTGGGGGTATTTGATAAACCATAATTTATACGTATTTTTATCATATGTTTAGCGCATTTATGGATGGTTTCTCCTTAGAATTGGTGAATTTGATGCTCCTAATCCTTTAATTTCATGTTTTATACTTAGGTGAGCAAAGGAGAGTAAAAAGAGCAAGAAACGGGCTAAAAATGGAGAAAATAGACCCACGTGGGAAATCAACACGGCCTGGACTTCCTCACACGGGCATGTCATATGGTCGTTTCCATTTGGCTGGATTGAAGCACGACTTACATGGGTAGACTACATGCACGTGCCCATTTAACAGCCTTGACCACAGCCTTAAGTAATCAAACACGGGCATGCCACATGGGCATGTCCCTGCCGAGCCCAAGTTTAGTCCAATTCAGAAAAGGCCAATTTTGACATCTCTTAGGCATTCTAAGGCCTATTTAAACACCTGAAGAGGTAGTTAGTAGGAAGCAAGGAATTACTCAAGGAAAGCCAACTGATCCATCTCAAGAGCCGGATTCATCATCAAAACTGAAGATCTCCCTTCAAGTTTCTTTAGGAGTTTTGGGTTTTCTTATGTTTTGTTATCTTTATGCTTTTGAGATGTTTTCTTTCATAAATATGAACTAAACCCCCTAAATATCTAAGGGGAGTGAAACCTAAGATAGATCTTGTTATTATTATCTGAATTGTATGATAAATATTTGACTTGTTCTTAATTATATGTTCTTAATTCTTGTTTTAATATTCCAGGATATTGATTCAAGTTAACGCCCTTATTCAGAGGAGGAATAGACCTTGTCTAAGAGTAAAATTGTCATAATTAAGAGGAGTTGATTGTGCGCCTAGAGATAGGGTGACAAGATTTTGCCGGATTAGGGTAAAACCTAATAAGGGAATCCATAGATCGGGTTAATGCATTTCTAGGGTGTTAATTAGAAAGAGATTTCAATTATTCAACCTAGGGTTAGACGTTATTAGTCTCGTAAGAGATAATAATATAACTTAGGGATTTCTACGGATCAAGTCAAATGAATAAATTGTTTGATTCAGAGTTAAATAACAAGTGAAGTCTAGGTGGATTTTTCCTTAGGTAATGTCTCAATCAATCAAAATTTCCCAAAATTATTTTTCCAAGTTTTCTTTCTATGCATTCTTAGTTAGTAATTAGTTTAGATAACCAAACCTCTTAATTTTTAGGCTAGATAATAAAAAGGAAGTAAATACTAGTACTCGTAGTTCCTTTGGGTTCGACAATCCGGTCTTGTTGAACTGTACTACTGTTCGATAGGTATACTTTCCTTAATCATGATAATAAGTTACTCTCAAGAATGACTAATTTATAAATCTTTAAAACTTGTTATGAATATCACTCATCACATACTCAGTTGCCACCATGCCTCGAGCATAGCGGCTCAATCGCAAAAATTCTGCCTCATATTCAACCACGGACTTACCCCTCTAGGTCAGATTCAAAAACTCCCTCCTGTGGGCATCCACATAGCTAGTTCCCACATATTTCCTTTGGAATGCATTCTTGAAAAACTCCCAAGTCAATCGATCGGACTGCGTACCCTCTTTCATAGTAAGCCACCACTGATAGGCTTCATCTTACAACAACAATACTACACCTTTTATTTTCTTCTCTGGGGTGCAGTGAAGGTCATCCATGATCCTCTCTACGGCCTCTATCCAATATTCAACCACATTAGGGGCAACTTCAGTGATTCCTCTAAAGGTCTCAGCCCCATTAGACTTGAGTCGTTCCGTTATCGACCCACGGCCCACAGTACCAGTATTGGGCCCAGGGACCCTTTCCAGAATTTGCAGCATAGCTTGGGAAAGTGCGTCGTCCCTAGCTGCACGATCGTGTGACCAAGTCTCAGTCACAGGTGAAGCTGGTGCCTCTCTTGCTTCAATATTAGGCTTATGGTCTGATGCCGAAGATCCAGCCCAAGCACCTGTACGACCTCCGCCGTGGCCTCTAGTACCCCTTCCACGAGTACCTCTGGTGATCATTATCGATTTGCGTATTATCTGTATTAACAGTTTCACAGTTCTAGTGTTTATTAATAGATGTTTTATGAAAAATAGCATCAATAATTCAGAGTTATTTTGTTTTCGCAGATCGTAGTCTTACTACAGTTTTAAGTTACCCTAATAAAGGTTTCAATACAGTCTATTATCTACGGTAATCTCAATGTTTCAATTAAATCAAACAGTAGTTTTAGAGAACTTACTGAATCGGCGCCTAGAAGCACAAAAATTTATTTACTTTTTCATACCCAATTTTACTTAAATTCATGCAAATCCGATTAAATTCTTGTGACAAATAATTAAATCATGTTAAAAATATAAACATGGTGAATTTATTTAATTTTATACTTAATTTTGATTAATTTTGACTACTTTCGACATACTCGCGCAAAGGTTGAAAATTGGCTCAGCTGACACAGCTGAAAGCATAAAACCGAGAAGCAATTTGAAGTATCGAGGCACTTTAATTTCTAGCCTAAGACAGTCCAGAAATGTGTATTCATTCATAATTTAATTATTTTTAATTGATTCCCTATTTAATGTGGGTTAAATAAATTATTTTTAATTAATTATGGAGAAAGGGTCCAGTTGAACCGCACTGGTCGAGCCAAATTGAGTGAACCAAGCCAGCCACTAAATGGGAAGCCCAGAACCATCCATATGCTAACCCAAATCAGCATTTTATCTGATTAAATATGATTGCGAAAAGGCCCTCAAAAGACTTTGAAATTGCATTCAAACCCCAGCTTAAATTATGGCTTTGTAGATTTGCCCTAAGCTTAAAATAGCAAAGTTGAAACTCTCAACTTTGCCATGTGTGTGGCCGGCCAAGGGAGGTCTCTTTGGCTGGTGGAATTTTATTTTTTTAGCAGCCAAAATCAGCTATAAAAGTCACCCCTTGCTGATCATTCAAGGCATCACTCACTTCACATCATTCTCTCATTCCCTCTCTCACTTTCCTCTCATTTTTTTCCATTCCATTCCCTCTTGTTCAAGTGCCAATTTCTTCTCTTGGGAAAGAGGCTTCTATCAGCCATTTTGAAGCAGCAATTAGGTGTTCATAAGCCACCTTGATAGCCAAGGCCAACAAAGAATTAAGAACGGAGGAATTAGTCAAACCACAGAGAAACACCGGATTTGCCTCTTGTTCCCTAACTCTTTAATTTTTGTTGTTGTTTTGACGAACATGTTTATGAATATTTATGCTATTGAAATGGTTATTGTAATCAATTCGGGTTAAATTATGTATGTTTTGGATTGATTATATTCTGCCTACTTGAATTGTTAAAATGATGTTTATGTTGTTATAGGCCTCGGTGAATTGCTTGGTTAAGTAAAATCATGCCTAAGTTATTCTTGCGTTATGACTGTGAGGTAACTAATGAATTAATTATTTAAACAGATTGAAATTGTAATTAATTGACACAGTACTTAATCAGTGCATGTTTGTTCTTCTAAGGTAGCTGAAGGGTAAATTAGTAATGTCTCTAGCGATATTATTGCCTTGCATAACTTGCAAGATTATTGTGATTAAATTGTTTCAAGGTAGGGATGCCTTGTTACTTCACAAAGTGTTTTATATGCTTATTAGATTAAATTAATCGTTTGATTTGACATAGGGATATGCAAGAGATTGGTTCAATTTAATGAGTTGGTTCAATTTAATGAGTATGTATGTGCAATAACATGTTTGCTTGCTAGAATCTGTTTAGTCGGTTGAATTGACATTGGGATATGTCAAGAGATGAATGGATTTTTGTATATAAATTTGTTAATAAGTTAGCAAATTACCGGGTTGCTGTGAATTTCATTCGTAACAGCGTAAACATGAGTTTAATAATTCTAAGTTAAAGGAATATGATTAATCCAACACAAGTATGTTACCTTGATTAAATCTTATTTGAAATCATGCATTAGAACTCTTTTTTTTTTATTTTTAATCATTTACTTAGTTTTTAAATAGTTTTCGACCACCTTTTAAAGCCAAATTATTTTTACCCCACTAAAGTGTTTTACAATTAATTTCATAAATAATTTTTTTACCGTCCCTTTGGGTACAATAACTCGACATTTCGTTGTCACTTTATTACTTGGTGCGATTGTGTACACTTGCACATTTTTTCCATCGTTCCAGTGCCAGAGACTCGGTTGACCACACATTTAAAAACAACACCTCAAAATGTTTTTCTGTCATTTGAAACAATTCTTTTGATATTTACATTTTTAAGAGAAACCCAAATCCACAGCTGAGTTTTGCAACCTAGCTCTGATACCACTAAATGTAGCACCCCAAACTCGACCTAGACGTTATGGCCGAATCTATGACGTCACATTAGAGTGAGTTTGAAAAACGTAGTTCTATTAGAAAAATTCATTTGAGCTAAACCTCATTTGTGGTCTTTATGAGAAGCTAACTTATTTTATTCACTTGTTAGGTTACAGGTTTGTCTAGCAAAACATGACTTATACTAAACCGTAAATACACTTTAAAACTTTATTCATTGTGGAAGCTTTTAAAACAAGTTATGTAGAATGGTAGTTGAAAATCATTTGCTTTTTGAAATCCCAAGTCCTACTGCTAACAGGCTTAAGTCAATTTAAATAAATCCCTAAATAAAAATAAAAACTTAAAATGACCGTATTACATAAAATTTACCCAAATAAAACTAACTTTACAAGAAATAAAAAACTAAAAAAATAAACAGTGGTATGGTCATCTCTGAGTCCCTTGCAGCATCGACCGCCCAAGGATTACCTACACAGATAAGCAGAAGAGTGAGTTTGTGGAAACTCAGTGTAATTCCTATTTATCAAGCTGTAAATCATGCAGTGTAAATAGTCTGGGCATAAGCCTTTAACAGTAGCATTATCAGTGTGAGCTTAGCCCATTACGGTAACAGTATCAGTGTGGGACTTAGCCCAATTTAGTACAATATCATATATGCAAATAGAGATCCTACCCATCCATCCTCTACACTCCACTCCGTCCAACCCTACATTCCATATGGGCATAAAATCGACCCACCCATCCCTACACACTAGAATATAGCACCGGTTGCGGCACAAAGTAGTATATGCAGTAGAGCTGCTACTACAGTGCACTTCCTCCAAATATATCAAACCCACCTCCATGCAACATGTCATGTCATAATATATACGTGCATGCAAAATGTCATGCTCGAATACAGTTAAATATAACATAGGGGTATATCAGTCATTTTAGCTCTAGGGGTATAACAGTCATTTCATCAGTAGGCCCAAGTCATCCTCGGTGACCCATGTGACCTTAACAGTCAAATAGTGGAAATGGGCCCAAGCCCATAATACGGCCCATGTAGGCCCACAACTTGTGAGGCCTAATAAGCCCAAATAATGGCCTTGGCCGTATAAACTATATAGCCGACCCAATTATTTCCACACAATAGTGTGGCTTGCCTGTTCGGGGCCCACGAGCATCCCATTTCGGCCTAACGTGGCCCAAAACGGCCTAAACCCATGGGATCGCTCATGGTGACCTCTACTGTCAAACCCACATGTTTATGCGTTTGACTCACTACATGAGCGAACGCACACTCGTGTAGCGTCTACAAACATGCTTTCCGGCTTTTTCCGAACTATACAGTGTGATTATGTAACACCCCTCGCCCGTATCTGACGTTAGGATGGGGTTCGTGGTGCTACCTAACATAAACTCGACTAACTAAACGAATCTGGGCCGTGAAATCTCAAATAATTTAAAACTTTTCTTTTCACAGACAATCTACCCCTAACATGGGTTTACAAGCCCAAAACGTTCTCTGAAATGGCTCAGAACCTAATCGAGAACTCATGAAAAACTCAGAAAAATTTCATGCAACAAAGCTCCACATGCCCGTGTGGGTATAGGGTACACGACTATGTACTAGGGACACACCAGTGTCCCAAACCCGTGTCAAAAACTTGGGCATTCTGCCAAAAGCCACACGGACCACGAACACACCCGTGCCCTACAACCGTGTCATTCACACGGCTGAGACATATGGCCGTGTCTCTTGCCCGTGTACTACTAGCATGCATACTGACTTTGTGACACTGCATAGACACACGCCCGCGTGGCTTACCCGTGTGCTAAAATGACTTTAAAATTTTAAGTACAGGGGATGCACAGCCATAACACATGCCCATCGATGTGAACCATGTGTCACACACAGCATAGACACACGCCCGCGTGTCTTACCCTTGTGGAAAATCTAGGCTATTTACCAAGCCTTTTTGTTACCCATTATGCACAACCTACACACGATCATTTCAATATATAAATCCCATCACAATGGGCACTAATTCATCCATAGAAGAACATTATACACTTTCATCAAAATGAAGAATAGCCATTATTCCAGGCTTGATTACAAAATGCAGGGTCTATGACTTAAGCCAAAATAAATGAATCATTCTCTTAAAATAACATCCTAGTCTAGCCCTATACATGAGCCAAAATAAATGAATCATTCTCTTAAAATAACATCCTAGTCTAGACCTATACATGCCACTTTTCAAAAATATAAATCAAACTATACCAAGTATTGTGGCTAATAGTGTGATCGATATCTCTGACTTTAAGGAATCCTTAAGTTAGCTTGATAACACTGAAAGAAGAGGGTAAGCATAAATCTTAGTAAGTTGCATATAAATAAATATACAACAACAATCTCACCATTAGTCATCATACTTATAGCTCAAAGGTAAACATAATTTATCTTACTCATTATCATCTACTCGAGTCACATTCTCTAATTTAAGCTCGTTACTCATGCTTACCACATAGGTACCTGTACCACTCACAACATGATTATTCTTTCTTTATCAAAATTGATCTATAACTCTCATCATTGAAATGCTTGGAATACTACTGGTTATTCTATGAACCTTCAACATGGGATATATTGCCGATGCCATGTCCCAGACATGGTCTTACACTGGCTCTCATATACGCGTGCTGATGCATGTCCCAGACATGTCTTATACTAGCACAACTCTTAGCCGAAGCATGTCCTAGACACGTCTTACACTGGCTATCTTTGTCAAGGCCGATGCATGTCCCAGACGTGTCTTACACTGGCACTCATCTCTGTGCCAATGCCATGTCCCAGACATGGTCTTACACTGGCTATCATAGTATGGCTGACGCATGTCCCAGACATGTCTTACACTAGCCCTTGTCTGGATACCGATGCCATGTCCCAGACATGGTCTTACACTGGCTCTCATAATGTGGCCGAAGCATGTCCTAGACATGTCTTACACTGGCGCACAAATCGTCCAATGCCTTGGCACGAATATCCAGTTCGTATTCTAATGTTTCAACGGGATATCTCTATTATCTCAAATATTACTAGACATTCTCAATTGATAACTTGACAACTCACACAATATCAATTCAATGGCAATATGAATACAAGTATTAACAGTGTAGTTGTATCATTTACATACAACTTACCTCGGTTTACAAAAATTAATTGGCTATTCGGTCTAGATGTTTGCTTGGCCTTCCCCCGATCTAGGTTCGGATTTGGTAATTCTTGATCTATAATAGCAATATACACTCATTTAGTCACTAGTTACAATTAGGCAATTATAAATTCACATCTTTGGTAAAATGACCATTTTGCCCCTAGACTTTGACAAATTAACAATTTTGCCCCTATGCTCGAAAATCAATTTTTTTATCGAATTTCTTTGTATCTTAGGCCTAATTGAACTATTTTTTCTCTTATAGAAACTTCAAATTCTCACTATTTCACATGCTTACTAACTATTTTACAACTTATGCAAAATAGTCCTTTGAGGAGTTTTCCATGAAAACTCATTCACTGAAGTTGTTCATGACACAACTAGGACTCATATTCTTCCATAAAAACTCAATAAACATCACAAATACATCCATGATAAAATCCTAAACTTTTGACCATTTTGCAAGATATCACTCTCATTTGAAAACTTATACTTCAAGGGTCTAAAAAATGAAAAAATCATCAACAAAGAGTGTGGGAATCACTTACTTGTGAGGGGTTTAAGTTTTCAGCCTTCACAACTACATTTTTACAGTATCAGTATAGTCTAGGCCAAAGCCCTATTCAGTATCTGTACGGTTTGGGCCTAAGCCCTATACAGTATCAGTACAGTCTGGGCCTAAGCCCTATACAGTAGCAGTATGGGCCTAAGCCCAATGCAGTAACAATATAGTACGATGTAATGCAATTATGCATCCCATCCCATCCAAATCCTGTAACACCCCGAACCCGAAACCGACACCGGAGTCGAACACGAGGTGTTAACTGGCTTTAACCCCTTTACAAAATTTATTTTCCAGACACTGCCCAATCTGTGTACTAGCCGCTTTAAAAATCATATCTTGAGTTTCGTAACTCGAAAATCAGTTTCGTAATTTTTCCCAGAAACTAGACTCATGTGCCCATCTATGTATTTTTTTCTAGAATTTTTGGTTGGGCCAATTAGTACAGTTTATTAGTCAAAGTCCCCCAAGTTGCAGGGGTCGACTACACTGACCTTTGCCCATTACGACTGGGATATCTCCCTGCACGGGGCTTCAATACTGTTTCCATTTGTTTCTATGAAATCTAGACTCAGAGAGGAATCTGCACATATATGGTACGACCCCTAATTATCTCTGGTTAATTTATAATGAATTTCCAAAGTCGGAGCAGGGAATCCAGAAACCGTTCTGGCCCTGTCCCACTAAAATCTGATTATCTCTTAATATACTGCCCATATGATCTTTTCGTTACTTCCTCATGAAAGCAGACTCATCGAGATTCGATTACATAATTTATTCATCAATTAATTCCACTCCCACTATTTTAGTGATTTTTCAATCTCATGACACTGCTGCTGCCAGCATCTGTTACGAAAGTAACTAGGTCCATTTCATGCCTACCCTTGATCCAATTCAATCGAACATTCGTGCCATTTTCGCATGGCTTAAAGTTTACATGCCATAATTCAAACACAACGTACTAGCTTATACATGCCAAAATGATCTTCTAAACACACTAAGAAGAAAGTACCAAAACTTGCTATCCGGTGTGATGACTTCAATGACGGCCCGACCCCGCAAAAATAGATGAATCCAAGCAACCTATAGTGGGTGACAAGGAAACATCGAGTGAGTTTATAACTCAGTAAGTCATAAGCAATGCACTACCATCTATCAACAACATTATCACAAGAGGAAACAAAATGGAACGAGACAATTTACTCCATCCATACCGAACCATACCATAGTTCCTCCAACTTATCAATTCAATTTCATATCAATTCATGCATTCACATTCTATATACTCATCAATAGGACATTGAAGCAATTTCATAAATCGATTTGTTTTCGTTACAATCAAACGACTATACGGCCTTTCACCCATCCTACGATAAAACTTATGTATGTGACTTCAAGAATATTAGTCACATAGGTTCGAACTTACCGAGCTCAACACCAAGTATAAGCATAGCACCTATTAGCCACGTACTCAAGACACTTACCCGACCCGCTGTCCGCGATCGACTCAATAGTGTCGCACACATAGTGTCCATAATAATTCACGAATGTATATTGAGCCCGCACACTCAGTGCTATATAATCAACTCGCACACTTAGTGCCACGTAATCAAATCGCACACTTAGTGCTACATAGTCAGACTCGCACACTTAGTGCCGCATGGTCAATTCGCACACTTAGTGCATCATATTCATTTCGCACACTGAGTCCAACATAGTCAAATCGCACCCTTAGTGCTGTACAATTTAATCCCGCGCACTTAGCGCCCATCTCATGGTCATAAATGGTTATCCCGCACGTTTAGTGCCGAGATCAACAACTCAGTACATCTTACCTCTTTTCATTCATTCAACAATTTCATCATCACATACGTACATGCATATATATATGTATATTTATTCATTCCAATCAGCATCAATACATACACATTATGACCATTTGAAATACTACCCACTACATGATTAATGACTTACTTTATGTTGGGTAAAATAATTCCGAGTCGGCTACTCGATGACCTTCGATTTCCCCTTGTTGGACGCCTCTCCTTTAGGTTCTTGAGCTTAAATAATACAAATAAGAGTATTCAATATTTAACCCAATAACATGAATTTATTTATCACATTCGGCAATCACACATCATTAAATTTTCAAACCAAAACGTCATTATATGACCACATATACACATATCCATATACTTAAGCTCAATAATTATAATGTAATATCATGTACCCACTTTAAGTATATTGCCGAATATACTTAATCATACATGCACCTAACCAAAACAATTTCCTAAAATCTTCATATCATTTATACACTAGGCCGATTGCTCTCACCAAGTTCACCTATATTCTTCAACAATTCCTTCATTGATCAAGCACATATTCGGCTAAGAAATGGCAATTTTTAGCAACCTTCGATTTAGTACTTAACTTTTACCACATATCAAATAACTCACTTCCTTACTCATGTGACCACGTATATTCGGTCATGCATACACACATAAAATCAATTTGAAGACTCTATCAATCCAACATACATTCGGCACCTTCATCCACCATTCTACCAAGCATGTAATATTCAAACACAACCAAACTCACATTCGGCCCTAGCTCATAACAAGGTAGCCGATTCTTCTTCTCTTTTTTTTTTATAGTTCAAACACTCCTCTATCATCATTCACCTAACTTTAACATGAAACAACAAAACTCACCATTTCTCATCCAAATAACATGAACAACAACCATTCCTTGAACACTTTCTCATGACCGATTGCTCATGTTATCAACAAGATTCAAGGTTTGAACATGGGCTATTTAAAACATGCATGCATCTCTAAGACAACATTAAACATACCTTGGTCTAAAGGACCACCTTGGCCGAATCTTGTTTCCCCTTCTTCCTCTAGTTGGAACAATTGCAAAAGAAAGAAAATATGAACACTCCTTCTTCCCTCCTTATTAAGCATTCAAACTCCCTCATTTTTCATGCCACAACATCAAACACTCTCCCTAGGCAAGCAATGGCCGAATCCCTCCCAAGTTCCTTTCTCCCCTTCTTTTTCTTGGTTTTTCGGCTAGGTGATGGCAAGTATGACACCCATTTTTTTTCGTTCCCTTTTCTATTATTAATCCCATCATTTGTTCACCAAAGAAACATTTTAAATTAGAATGAGTGGAGCATTATCACTCCTTGGCCGGCCACCATAAATTTTATGGGCAAATTGACATGCAAAACCATGCTTCCTCAACCTATTATTAATTGATCCTTATAATTCATCTATCATCTTTCCTAACTTCGTCAACTAGGTCCTTTTTCAATGAATTCACAGTCCTAATGCTAATATTAAGCATTTAATTTCTCATGCATTCACTGTCACACAACAATTTATGCAATTAAAACACGAAAATAAATTTTTGGCTCGGTAATGTGGTCTCGAAACCACATTCCGACCAGGGTCTAATTTGGGTTGTCACAACTCTCCCCCACATAAGAAATTTTCGTCCCCGAAAATCTTACCGGTAAATAGGTTTGGGTATTGTTCTTTCATCGAGCTCTCGGGTTCCCAGGTTGCTTCCTCGATCCCGTGCTTAAGCCACAACACCTTAACCAACGGAACCCTTTTATTTCGCAACTCTTTCACTTCACGAGTTAGGATACGAATCGGTTCTTCTTCATAGCTCACATCAGCCTGAATTTCAACCTCCGACGGACTAATTATGTGCGAAGGATCAGATCTATAGCGCCGAAGCATCGAAACATGAAAGACGTCGTGAATCTTTTCAAGTTCAGGAGGCAAAATCAATCTATATGCAACCGACCCCACTCGTTCGGAAATTTCGTACGGCCCAATGAATCTCGGGCTCAACTTGCCTTTACGGCCAAACCTGAGTACCTTTTTCCAAGGCGAAACTTTGAGGAACACTTTATCTCCCACCTGATATTCAATGTCCTTCCGTTTCAGATCCGCATACGATTTTTGACGGTCTGTGGCTACCTTCAGACTTTCACGGATTACCTTTACTTTCTGTTCGGCATCTTTAATCAAATCAACTCCAAAAATTTTACTTTCACCGAGCTCGGTCCAAAACAATGGTGTACGGCATTTACGACCGTACAAAGCCTCGTAAGGTGCCATCTTAATACTTGATTGAAAACTATTGTTGTAAGCGAATTCAATCAAAGGTACATACCGTTCCCATGAACCACTAAACTCAAGGATGCAGCATCTCAGCATATCCTCGAGTATCTGAATTATCCGCTCGGATTGACCATCGGTTTGGGGATGAAAAGCGGTGCTAAAATGCAGCTTGGTACCCAGAGCTTCTTGCAATTTCTTCCAAAATCGCGAGGTGAATCTCGGATCTCTATCCGACACGATAGAAATAGGTACTCCATGTAATCTCACAATCTGAGTAACATACAATTCGGCTAGTTTATCCAATGAAAAATCCGTACGCACGGGGATAAAGTGAGCCGACTTAGTCAGCCTATCAACAACAACCCAAATCGCATCCTTCTTACTTGCGGACAATGGCAGTCCGGACACAAAGTCCATTGTGACTCGGTCCCATTTCCACTCGGGTATCATGATCGGCTGAAGTAACCCTGAAGGCACTTGATGTTCCGCTTTCACTTGTTGACATATTAAACATCTCGAAACAAAGTCGGAGATGTCTCGCTTCATACCATGCCACCAAAACCGACGTTTCAAGTCGTTGTACATTTTCGTGCTCCCCGGGTGAATTGACATTCGGCTATAATGGGCTTCGTTCAGGATCATCGGAATGAGTTCCGAATTCCTTGGAACGCACAAACGACTTCAAAACCTCAAACAACCATCATCATCAATCTGAAACTCCGATTCCTTGTTCGGAACACACTCAGCTCGTTTTGCAACCAATTCATCATCGACTTTCTGAGCTTCATGAATTTGATAAGTCAATAATGGTTTGGCTTTTAATTCAGCTACTAACACATTGTCAGGTAGAACAGACAAGTGTGCATTCATCGCTCGCAAAGCAAACAGTGATTTCCGGCTTAAGGCGTCCGCAACCACATTAGCCTTTCCCGGGTGGTAATCAATGACAAGCTCGTAATCTTTCAACAATTCAAGCCAACGTCTTTGTCGCAGATTCAAGTCCCGTTGAGTCATCAAGTATTTGAGACTTTTGTGATCCGAAAACACATGGCACTTCTCACCAAACAAATAATGTCGCCATATTTTCAATGCAAACACAATGGCGGCTAGTTCGAGATCATGGGTCGGATAATTTCTCTCGTGTGGCTTCAATTGTCTCGACGCATAGGCCACAACTCGACCTTCTTGCATCAATACGCAACCCAACCCGAGTAGGGATGCGTCACTATAAACGACAAACTCTTTACCCGATTCGGGTTGTACCAAAATTGGAGCTTCAGTCAGATGAGTTTTCAGTTGATCGAAGCTTTTCTGACAGTTCTCCGTCCATTCGAACTTAACATCCTTCTGAAGTAGCTTCGTCATTGGTGTGGCTATCATCGAGAAACCTTTGACAAATCGTCGGTAATAACCGGCGAGCCCTAGAAAGCTCCGGACTTCGGTAACATTTCTCGGAGGCTTCCAGTTAAGTATGGCTGAAATTTTGCTCGGGTCAACCCGAATACCCGATGCGGATACCACATGACCCAAGAAGCTAACCTCTCTTAGCCAGAACTCACACTTACTGAACTTAGCATATAACTGCTTATCTCGCAAAATTTGCAGCACTAGCCTCAGATGCTCAGCATGTTCGGCCTCATCTCTTGAATAGACCAAGATGTCATCAATAAACACAACTACGAACCGATCCAAATACGGCCTAAAGATCCGATTCATCAAATCCATAAACACCGCAGGGGCATTAGTGAGCCCAAACGGCATCACTAAGAACTCATAGTGACCGTACCTCGTTCTGAAAGCAGTTTTGGGTACGTTCGAATCTCGAATCCGCAACTGATAATAACCCGATCTCAAATCTATCTTTGAAAACACCGATTCCCCCTTTAATTGATCGAACAGATCATCAATACGCGGCAACGGATATTTATTCTTTATCGTCACTTTATTCAGTTGACGATAATCAATGCACAACCTCATGGTTCCGTCCTTCTTTTTCACGAACAATACTGGTGCACCCCAAGGTGAGAAACTCGGTCGAGCGAAACCTCTATCCGTCAATTCTTGCAACTGAGCTTTCAACTCTTTTAACTCGGTTAGTGCCATACGATACGGAGCGATCGAAATAGGCGTAGTTCCAGGTACAAGCTCAATACCAAACTCTACCTCCCGAACAGGTGGCAAACCCGGTAACTCTTTAGGAAAAACATCCGGGTATTCACAGACCACCGGCACCGATTCGGGTTTCTTTTCTAACTCCTTGTCATCAAGTACATACGCGAGGTATGCTTCGCACCCTTTCCTTACATATTTCTGGGCCAACATTGCTGATATTACAGCTGGCAACCCCCTTAAGTCCGCAGACTCAACTCGGATTATTTCGTTATTTGCGCACCTCAAATCGATAGTCTTGCTTTTGCAATTCACAACCGCATCATGCGCGGTTAACCAATCCAAACCAAGAATAACATCAAACTCGTCGAACGGCAAAAGCATCAAATCAGCCGGAAAACAGGATTCTCGGATTATTAGAGGGCATCTCTTACACACTTTATCAACAAGTACGCATTGACCCAAAGGGTTTGATACTCGAATTACGAGCTCAGTAGACTCAACAGGTAGAGTCTTACTGGTTGCTAAGGTTTCGCATACATATGAATGAGTAGAACCAGGGTCAATCAATGCAATCACATTAGTATCAAAGAGAGTGAAGGTACCAGTGATGACGTCGGGGGAGGATGCCTCCTCTCGTGCGCGAATGGCATATGCTCTAGCAGGAGTACGGTTCTCGGCGTGATCGGCCGTATCAGAGGCCCCCCTCTGACTACCACCCCTGCCTCCTAATATTCTCGGTGGTCTACCTCTAGATGTCACTCCACTAGGTCTTGCACCTTGAATCTTATTCTTCTCATCCAGCTCTGTGCAATCTCTAATGAAGTGGTCCTTCGAACCGCATCCGTAACAGGCCCTGTTAGTAGACTTGCCCCAACATTCACCTAGGTGTCGCCTTCCACATTGGGGACATTCAGGTTTCTCGTGACGATTATTGCCCACACTAGCTACCGAAGTAGCTCGGGAGCCCATCGATGGTCTTGCCCTGATGGAAATTCCCGCAGTCGCACTCGACTTATTAATGTCCTCCCTGAACTTCTTCACAGCTGAGAACGGAGCTTTACCCGTCGATCTTTTACGATAATCTCTAGCTTCAAATTCAGCCTTCCTCTTCTCCTTTCCAAGTTCCTCCGCCTTGCAGGCTCGTTCGACTAGTGTTACGAATTCCTTTATTTCCAAAATACCCGTTAGTAGCTTTAAATCTTCATTCAATCCTTCCTCGAATCTTTTGCACATAGCAACCTCATTAGCTACACACTCCCAGGCATACCTACTAAGTCTTACGAATTCATGTTCGTATTCAGATACAGTCATACGGCCTTGCTTGAGTTCCAAGAACTCCTTACGCTTCTGGTCAATGAACCGTTGGCTAATAAATTTCTTCCGGAATTCCGTTTGAAAGAAGTCCCAAGTTATTCGCTCGTTCGGGACTATGGAAATCAAGGTCCTCCACCAATAGTAGGCTGAGTCTCGCAACAAAGATACAGCACATTTTAGACATTCATCGGGTGTGCATGACAATTCATCGAACACCCGAATGGTGTTATCAAGCCAGAACTCGGCCCTTTCGGCGTCATCAGTTACTATGGCCTTGAACTCCTCGGCCCCACGCTTCCTAATCAAGTCTACAGGTGGCTTACTCAGCCTCACAGGATCAGCGACTGATGGCCTTACAGGCTCTTGGGGTGGATTATTCAAATTTGGGAATTGTTGGACAGCCGGGTTGGCTCGGGCATATTGCGCGACCCACTCATTCATCATGGTAAAGAAGGCTTGTTTAGCCCCCTCACCTTGATTATTCGCAGATGACTGAGGTTCAACAGGCAGCGTCCCTTGTGCAGGAGCAGCCGCTACGCTCTCAACGTCATCCGCTAGGGTTCTTTCTTCACCGGGATCCATTTACTAATCAAGACAAAAACATTTCAACAGTCAGAAGTCATCACCCTTTTAAACATTAACATTATGGCATGTATAGCTAGACTCATACGTGCTATGGTAGTCCTAGAACCGACTAAACCATTGCTCTGATACCAATAAAATGTAACACCCCGAACCCGAAACCGACACCGGAGTCGAACACGAGGTGTTAACTGGCTTTAACCCCTTTACAAAATTTATTTTCCAGACACTGCCCAATCTGTGTACTAGCCGCTTTAAAAATCATATCTTGAGTTTCGTAACTCGAAAATCAGTTTCGTAATTTTTCCCAGAAACTAGACTCATGTGCCCATCTATGTATTTTTTTCTAGAATTTTTGGTTGGGCCAATTAGTACAGTTTATTAGTCAAAGTCCCCCAAGTTGCAGGGGTCGACTACACTGACCTTTGCCCATTACGACTGGGATATCTCCCTGCACGGGGCTTCAATACTGTTGCCGTTTGCTTCTATGAAATCTAGACTCAGAGAGGAATCTGCACATATATGGTACGACCCCTAATTATCTCTGGTTAATTTATAATGAATTTCCAAAGTCAGAGCAGGGAATCCAGAAACCGTTCTGGCCCTGTCCCACTAAAATCTGATTATCTCTTAATATACTGCCCATATGATCTTTTCGTTACTTCCTCATGAAAGCAGACTCATCGAGCTTCGATTACATAATTTATTCATCAATTAATTCCACTCCCACTATTTTTAGTGATTTTTCAATCTCATGACACTGCTGCTGCCAGCATCTGTTACGAAAGTAACTAGGTCCATTTCATGCCTACCCTTGATCCAATTCAATCGAACATTCGTGCCATTTTCGCATGGCTTAAAGTTTACATGCCATAATTCAAACACAACGTACTAGCTTATACATGCCAAAATGATCTTCTAAACACACTAAGAAGAAAGTACCAAAACTTGCTATCCGGTGTGATGACTTCAATGACGGCCCGACCCCGCAAAAATAGATGAATCCAAGCAACCTATAGTGGGTGACAAGGAAACATCGAGTGAGTTTATAACTCAGTAAGTCATAAGCAATGCACTACCATCTATCAACAACATTATCACAAGAGGAAACAAAATGGAACGAGACAATTTACTCCATCCATACCGAACCATACCATAGTTCCTCCAACTTATCAATTCAATTTCATATCAATTCATGCATTCACATTCTATATACTCATCAATAGGACATTGAAGCAATTTCATAAATCGATTTGTTTTCGTTACAATCAAACGACTATACGGCCTTTCACCCATCCTACGATAAAACTTATGTATGTGACTTCAAGAATATTAGTCACATAGGTTCGAACTTACCGAGCTCAACACCAAGTATAAGCATAGCACCTATTAGCCACGTACTCAAGACACTTACCCGACCCGCTGTCCGCGATCGACTCAATAGTGTCGCACACATAGTGTCCATAATAATTCACGAATGTATATTGAGCCCGCACACTCAGTGCTATATAATCAACTCGCACACTTAGTGCCACGTAATCAAATCGCACACTTAGTGCTACATAGTCAGACTCGCACACTTAGTGCCGCATGGTCAATTCGCACACTTAGTGCATCATATTCATTTCGCACACTGAGTCCAACATAGTCAAATCGCACCCTTAGTGCTGTACAATTTAATCCCGCGCACTTAGCGCCCATCTCATGGTCATAAATGGTTATCCCGCACGTTTAGTTCCGAGATCAACAACTCAGTACATCTTACCTCTTTTCATTCATTCAACAATTTCATCATCACATACGTACATGCATATATATATGTATATTTATTCATTCCAATCAGCATCAATACATACACATTATGACCACTTGAAATACTACCCACTACATGCTTAATGACTTACTTTATGTTGGGTAAAATAATTCCGAGTCAGCTACTCGATGACCTTCGATTTCCCCTTGTTGGACGCCTCTCCTTTAGGTTCTTGAGCTTAAATAATACAAATAAGAGTATTCAATATTTAACCCAATAACATGAATTTATTTATCACATTCGGCAATCACACATCATTAAATTTTCAAACCAAAACGTCATTATATGACCACATATACACATATCCATATACTTAAGCTCAATAATTATAATGTAATATCATGTACCCACTTTAAGTATATTGCCGAATATACTTAATCATACATGCACCTAACCAAAACAATTTCCTAAAATCTTCATATCATTTATACACTAGGCCGATTGCTCTCACCAAGTTCACCTATATTCTTCAACAATTCCTTCATTGATCAAGCACATATTCGGCTAAGAAATGGCAATTTTTAGCAACCTTCGATTTAGTACTTAACTTTTACCACATATCAAATAACTCACTTCCTTACTCATGTGACCACGTATATTCGGTCATGCATACACACATAAAATCAATTTGAAGACTCTATCAATCCAACATACATTCGGCACCTTCATCCACCATTCTACCAAGCATGTAATATTCAAACACAACCAAACTCACATTCGGCCCTAGCTCATAACAAGGTAGCCGATTCTTCTTCTCTTTTTTTTTTATAGTTCAAACACTCCTCTATCATCATTCACCTAACTTTAACATGAAACAACAAAACTCACCATTTCTCATCCAAATAACATGAACAACAACCATTCCTTGAACACTTTCTCATGACCGATTGCTCATGTTATCAACAAGATTCAAGGTTTGAACATGGGCTATTTAAAACATGCATGCATCTCTAAGACAACATTAAACATACCTTGGTCTAAAGGACCACCTTGGCCGAATCTTGTTTCCCCTTCTTCCTCTAGTTGGAACAATTGCAAAAGAAAGAAAATATGAACACTCCTTCTTCCCTCCTTATTAAGCATTCAAACTCCCTCATTTTTCATGCCACAACATCAAACACTCTCCCTAGGCAAGCAATGGCCGAATCCCTCCCAAGTTCCTTTCTCCCCTTCTTTTTCTTGGTTTTTCGGCTAGGTGATGGCAAGTATGACACCCATTTTTTTTGTTCCCTTTTCTATTATTAATCCCATCATTTGTTCACCAAAGAAACATTTTAAATTAGAATGAGTGGAGCATTATCACTCCTTGGCCGGCCACCATAAATTTTATGGGCAAATTGACATGCAAAACCATGCTTCCTCAACCTATTATTAATTGATCCTTATAATTCATCTATCATCTTTCCTAACTTCGTCAACTAGGTCCTTTTTCAATGAATTCACAGTCCTAATGCTAATATTAAGCATTTAATTTCTCATGCATTCACTGTCACACAACAATTTATGCAATTAAAACACGAAAATAAATTTTTGGCTCGGTAATGTGGTCTCGAAACCACATTCCGACCAGGGTCTAATTTGGGTTGTCACAAATCCAACCAACAAACCACCCGTACCATCCAACACACCATGTGGGGATATAAATCAACCCACCCAGCCAGCACACCAATATCGTAGCAAAGCTTCCTGAAATAATGATGCAGCATACTTCCATAAACAGTAATTGTGGCAAAGCCACCAGAAACAGTGAATGTGGCATAGTCACCAGTACAAAACTTCCTCAATATCAAAATCCCTACCCCATGCAATATGTTGTGCCATAAATATTATGTGTATGCAAAGTCATACTCAGTGCAATCATATATGTAAATCCTAAGCACATCAGTCATATGGAACATAAGGGCATAATCATCATTTTACCATACAGGGGTATTACGATCACTTTACCCTACAAGGGCATTACGGTCTTTTTACCTATTAGGGGCATTTTATTCATTTCACCTACAAGGGTGTTTTGGTAAATCTACAAACCAATGGTATTTTAGTAATTTTGCAAACCAATGGTATTTCTATAATTTTTAGAAAGTTAAGGGTATTCTTGTAATTATGTAAATCAGGGGTATTTCTATAATTTTCCAAATTAAGGGTATTTCAATAATTTTTCAAATTAAGGGTATTTTGGTAATTTTACAAATTGAGGGTATTTTAGTAATTTTACAAGTCATAGGTATTTTGGTAAGTTTATAGGTTGAGGGTGTTTTGGTCATTTCACAAACCAGGGGTATTTTTGTAATTTTACAAACCAGGGGTATTTTGGTAATTTTGTAAACCAAGGGTATTCAGTAATTCTACCCTACAAGAGCATTTCAGTAATTCTACCCTATAGGGGCAATTCCGTAATACTAGCATACAGATATGAGACTCACATAGTCCAACCCAATATTTTCTACAGAATCATACAATTTATCCACTTGGGCCCATAGGCCTATTGGGCCCACCTAGCCTATCGTGGCCCAAAGCAACCTAAGCCCACGAGAGCACTCATGATGGCCTTAACCATTACGTCAAAGCTCCCACACGTGCGTTCGCACGCTCTTGTGGCTGCCATCGCCGTGTGACCGACATTTGCCGTTCTACAGCTAGAGTAGTGTGAAATACACATCTGTTTATGAGAACGCGCCGAAGTCCACGATCACCAACCTTGGCACATCCTGCATTTAGTCTTTCTCCCCAACTCATCTGGTTCGCTCTATTTAAAGCCAGCTTCTCACCAATTCTCATGTTAGCTTCCCGATGTGGGATTACTTTCAACCACTAAGAAAATTCCTTATTTTCTTATGACCACTTCAACCACAGAGTTCCAGTCCAACTCTACCTCCTATACAACTCAAACCGCAAAATAAATACTACCTTGCACATCCAAAGACTTGAACCTTAGACCTCACAGTTACACAACACGCCACCTTGCCACTCCACCACAAGCTCTTTCTGTCATATTTTATCCTCAATTAATTATAAGGTATATAGGCCAAAGTCTAGGTTCCTTTAAAAGAAAAACCAAAATAAATTGCAAGAGCCAAGACTTTAACCCTAGACCTCCTGCTTACCACCCACACCTTTTGCCACTAGGCCACATGCTTCTTTGTGTTATTTATTTACCACAATAAGTTAAAAGGCCTCCCTCCAAGCACCCAGGGTTTTATTCACTTAAAACCAAAATATTTGCTAAAGCCTAGGTTTGAACCCAAGATTTCTCCAACACTTCTCAGGGCCATTAACCACCAAAGTGGATATTTATTTGTGTCATTTCTTTGTACAATTAAATGCTTACATACAACCTCCTTACGGACCCATGCTCAAGGCCCAAAACTTTTAGGCCCAAATTCGGGGCGTTACAAATAAAATCATATTATAACCTTATAAAAATAATAAAATATTTTTTTCTAACTTCGGATTTGTGGTCCCGAGACCACTGTTCCGACTAGGCCCTAAATTAGGTTGTTCAGATTACACACTTGATTACGAAAAAGAGAGCAAATCCTACACACTCCAACCTATCGTAAAAGAAACATCAGTTAAATATCTAACACATGTGTTTCAAGGAACACTAACCGAGACTTGTTCCAAGAGATTACTTACTATTGCCTTGCTAGAACGAATGTGATTACAGCCTGTTTAAATTGTTGACAAAAGTTGCTACAGACCCTTGAAGATTATCTGCATGAAAACGAATCCATTATATCCTTTGCGTACCCACAATGGTTGAATGACACAAACCAACCCAAAGAAACACACTTCTAATAATGCAAAGGAGTATTCAGCCAAGGTCCAAGAACCCCGAACAAAGTGCCTTAGTTCCAGAGAATACCAGTGAGTAGCATTACCTTAGAATAAAGGATGAAAGGAAGATTTCGGTTGCCTCAGAAATCCTAGCGAACTTCTTCAGTCCACGCGTAAAACTAACATCCGAAACAAAAGCACCATGACCAAGGAGAAAAAAGGTGAGATTCGACATTTAAAGGACAGAAGGGAAAAATCAAAAAAGTAGAGATAACCGGGGACTTACCAGTCAATATTCGGCCAAACACCAGAGAAGAGGGAGAGAGAAAGTTGAAGGAGAGTCGAGAATAGAAAAGAGAATGAGAGGAGACAAAGTATTCCGTCTAAAACAAAAGAGAAAGAAACTGCTAGAGGCCGACTGAAAGAGAAGAAGAAAATAGGAGGTTCAACAAAGGTAAAAAAATAAAGAAGGAAGGTGAGGAAGAGGGAGAAAATTTGATCTAGCAAAACACACAATTGAAGAGCCACCCAAAAATTCTGATGCAAAAATGCCCAATAGGTTACAAGTAGCATTCAGCTACCAACAACAAGCAGCAAACCAAAAGATGATAGAGATAAAAAGGGAACCTACTGAATTGAAAGCACAAAACCAAAAGAAAAATCAGCACCAAGTTGTCTAACCATCCTATGACCGAATGGCTTAGGAGAGTCTTAACCGACACCATTACTGCCACAGCTTCCCACTGCCACGATTCTCTCCTAATTTCCCTCTTCACCATGCCCAAATCGATAGCTCCCTTACCCAATCCCACTATTCTCTCCTCAAATTCAGCTATTCACTCCCACTCAGCCACTCCATCATCTGAGTTTCGATCAAACCGAACTTCCTACCTTACATAAGTAGCAAAATAGAACACCGCTGCGCATTGAAAGGCTCAAACTTAAGACAATTCAGCATCCCAACACGCCACTTACCAATTGGCTAGCTGGCATTTCAAGACACATCCTTCCCACATTTATTTAAAAAGCTCACCAACAGGAGACTGGGTTTATTTAGGCCAAAAGCAAAATGTTGTGCAAGCCAAGGCTTGAACTCAAGAACTCTCCCACACTCCTCAGGACACTCAACCACTAAAGCAAGCATACATTTATGCAACATAACATACAAAAGAATAAATACCTAAATTTTTTGGGGGCGTTACAATAGATATGAATTATAATAAACGAATCCCAAATTAAATGTTAAAAATTAAAGAGGCCTTATTACATAACCAAATACCCAAATGAAATTATAAAGTAAAATTTAATAAAAGTCCATGCAGTTGTGTGGCAACCTTTGAGTCCCTCGCAGCACCGACCCGCCTAAGGATTTTCTGCACTAAAAATAGAAGGGTGAGTTTATGAAAACTCAGTGTATAATCCCTTACCAACAATTAGTCATACAGTAGGCATTTACAATCTGGGCATAAGCCCATTTCAGTAACAGTTTAATCTCAGATAAGGCTTTAGCCCATTATAGTATCAGAATCAGTGTGGGCCTAGCCCAATTCAGTAACGGTCACAGTACAGATATGCACACAAAAATCCTACCGAGCCAGCCTCTACACACCATTCTGTCCAACCCTACACACCATGTGGGGATAAAATCAACCACCCATCCCTACACACCAAAAATAACACCGGTTGTGACACTAAATAGAAATTGCAGCAGAGTTGCCAGAACATTACACTTCCTCGATTCATAATAACCCAACCCCTAACATCAAATCATAATATCCTACATGTATGCAACATATATAAAATTGCATGCCCAATACAGTCATACATAACATAGGGGCATATCTGTCATTTTACCTCATAGGGGCAAAAATAGTCATTTCATCATAATGGGGTCTAGATATACTTACCGATTGAACAGTAGGTCCACATTCATGTCAGGCGACCCGTGTGACCTTAACAGTCAAACAGTTAAAATGGGCCCAAAGCCCGCAATGCGGCCCGTGTGGTCCCACAAAACCCAAAAATTACGTTGGCCGTGTGGACCACACAGCCTGGCCCAATAATCACCACACGTCCGCGTTGGGCCCACATGACCCAGCATGGCCCAAAATAGCGTAAGCCTATGAAATCGTTCATGGTAGCCTCTACACTTAAACGCCCATGATTACGGGCTCGAATTACCACACGAGCGAGCGTACGCTCGTGTAGGGTCAAGATCACCTATTCTAGCTTTTGCCAATTTATGTGTATAGTACTGTGATTACACACCTTATGCGATTTGAAGTTAATCCGCACTACAAACACTTTTTATCCCTGAAGAAAAATTAGTATGAAACCTAATCAGTTACTTAAATCATGTATCAAAGGGAAACTAACGGAGTTCCAAAATGATCACCATCTTTTTACCCCAAATCAATAGTAATCGCAGCCTTAGCTCTCAGGAGAAGTGCAAATAAACTTCGGCCACCACCTACACAAAAGTCACCCCCTTCTATTAGAGTCATGTTTGAAGTATAATACCATCTCAACTGGACTCACTTACCAACAACAACATAAAATATTGTAGGCCTGTGATGTATCGTACAAGAACAAGAATAAGAATTGATCTGCAAGAGTAACAAAGGAAAGGGGGTAATCGGTATGAAGGGCAAGAAAGAAAGTAATGATGTCCGGAAAAGGGAGAACCGAAAAAGGAAAAGAAGGGAGTGAAACAGAGGTTCACCTACCAGTATTCGGTCAACGAAGGCAATTGAGGGAGAGGAAGAGAGAGCCGTGCGCCCGAACCCAACAGATTAGTGATCACTTGCCAAATTGAAAACAAGATAAAAAGGGTGAGATGGAGGTGTTCGACCAAGGTAGCAAAGTGAGAAGGGAAAAGAATAGTGAGAAGGAAAGGAGGGGAGAGTATTCGACAAAGCTTTAGAGAGAGGAGAATAAGAAGTTATCAGTCAAAAGGAAATCATTGGGACAACAAGAAAGGTGCCTATTCGGCAATAGTAAAGAGCAAACACACGAGAAATTCAAATACAATGTTCGGCCCCAAAAATAGAGGAAATAATCACGAAAGCAAGAGAAGGCCCTAAAAATCCAACATTAGACTCAGGAGAGAAAAGAACCGAAAGCATGTGAAAACCTTCAGTGAATTGCGCAAAACTGAAAATGTAAAGAGGCAGAGTTCCCATTTGGCACACCCTCTCCAGTCCCTTCAAAATCTCTTAATTTCTCTCCCCATATCACTCCTAAGATTACTCAACCATATCCCACCTACCCATATCCCAACCAGCCAAAATAATCTCCAAGAAGTACCTAGAATTCGGCCTCAACTCCCCACACTCCTCAAGTACTCAATTTCAGTCAAAATACAACACCTTTCCAGCATTAGTAGCAAAACAAAATAATCCTCTTACATTACCAAGCCTCAAACCTTAGATCCCCTAGAACACTCCACACGCCACTTACCGCTAGACTAACAGGGTTTTTATGACATGTTTTAACCACATTTATTTAAGAAGTCTACTGAAAAGAGATAGGGTTTATTCAAGAAAGAACAAAATTTTTTCATAAGCCAAGGCTTGAACCCAAGACTTCTCAGACTCTTCCCAGAACACTTAACCACTGAAGCAGATATATATTTGTGTCACAACATACATAAATAAACACTTAGATTTTAGGGCATTACAACTCTACCCCTCTAAAATAAAAATTTGGCCTCGAAATTTACCTGATCAATACAGATGAGGGTATTATTGTCACATCGAACCCTCAGGTTCCCACGTGGCCTCCTCAGAACTGTGATTACGCCAAAGTACCTTAACCAATCTAACAGACTTTTTCCTTAGGACTTTAACTTCATGGTCTAAGATCTGAACCGGCTCCTCCTCAAAGGTCAGATCTAGTCTAACTTTAACCTACTCAGTTGAGATAATATGTGTTGGATCAGAGCGGTAACGCCTCAGCATGGAGACGTGGAACACATCATGAATCCGGTCGAACTCTAGAGGTAACTCAAGCTAATAGGCAACTGGTCCCACACATTTCAGTATGCGATAAGGTTCAATGAACATAGGGCTTAGCTTGCCCTTCCATCCAAATCTCAGTACCTTCTTCAATAGCGACACCTTGAGAAAATCTAAGTTGCCCACAAAATATCCAATCTCCTTACGCTTTAGATCTGTATACGACTTCTGTTTGTCTGATGCTGCCTTCAGTCTATCTCAAATTAATCTAACCTTATCTTCGGTATCAGAAACCAATTCAGGACCCAGAATTTGCTGTCCACCCAACTCAGTACAACACGAAAGAGTACGACACCTATAACTGTATAATGCCTCGTAAGGTGCCAAGTGTATGCTAGACTGATAGCTGTTGTTATATGCAAACTCTACTAATAGCTAGTACTCCACCCAACTGCCCCAGAAGTCTATCTGACAACTCCTTAACATGTCCTCCTGTACCTGAATCACACTCTCTGACTGACCATCTGTCTGAGGATGGAACACAGTACTGAAGTCCAACCTTGTACCCAAAGCCTCGTGTAACTTCTTCCAGAATTGAGACGTGAAGTGAAGATCTCTATCAGATATTATAGAAGTCGGTACTCCATGCAGTCTCACTATCTCTGACACATAAAGCTTAGCCAGCTTTTGCAACGAGTAATCAGTACGGACTGGTATGAAATGGGTAGACTTGGTCAACCGATCGACAATGACCCATACCGAATCCTTCTTAGTAGGCATTAAGGGTAACCCATTTACGAAATTCATAGTTACTCTCTCCCATTTCCAAAGTGGAATCTTAACTGGCTGAAGTAATCCAAAAGGTAACTGATGTTCAGCCTTAACCTGCTAGGAAGTCAAACATTTACTCACAAAGTTGGTAACTTCATGTTTAAGACCTGACCACCACTATAACTCCCGAAGGTCTTGGAACATCATGTTTCTGCCAAGATGCATAGCATAAGGACTACTATGCGCCCTTGCAGTATTGACTACCTCAAATCAGTATCCTTCGGTACACAGACTCTCCTGCGGAAACAGAGTACCCTTTCGCTATTCAGTCTAAAATATAATGTTTCCTCACTCTCTATTTGACGAAAATGAGGACCTAGTGACTCATCCTCCAACTGTTTACCCTTAATCTATTCAATCCACATCGATTTGACTTGGAGCTCAGCCAACAAGCTACCATCATCAAATAAACTGAGGCGAGCAAACATCGCCCTCAGATCAGTCATAGCCCTATGGCTCAATGCGTGGCTGCCTCATTGACCTTACCAGGATGGTATTCAATCGAGCAATCATAATCCTTAAGCAGCTCAATCCATCTACGTTGCCTAAGATTTATTTCATTCTGAATGAGAAGGTATTTGAGACTCTTGTGATCTGTGTAAATAATACACTTCTCACTGTACAAGTAATGCCTCTAAATTTTCAGGGTGAATACCACCCCAGCCAACTCCAAGTCATGCGTCAGTTCATTTGCCTTATAAGTCTTAAGCTGACGAGACGTATATGCCACCACCTTAACCTCTTGCATTAGCACACAACCCAAACTAACATGTGATGCATCGCTGTAGGCAGTGAATTCTTTCCCAGACTCTGGTTGTACCAAGATAAGGGCCTTAGTTAGAGCTTTCTTAAGTTTCTCAAAAGTCTCTTGCTGAGCATCAGTCCAGGTAAACGGCACACCCTTACACAACCACTTAGTCAGCGGTGCAGTAATCAATGAAAACCCCTCAACAAATCGTCTGTAATACCTTGCCAAACCTGGAAAACATCAAATCTCAGATACCGTCTTAGGCGACTTCCAATCTAGAATAGCTAAAATTTTTGAGGGTCAACCCTGATCCCTTCAGCAGATACCAGATGGCCCAAAAATGTTACCTCTCGTAACCAAAACTCGCACTTACTAAACTTGGCGTATAGTTGTTTCTCCCTCCGAATCTATAGAACAATTCAGAGATGTGCATCATGCTCACCTTCAGTTCTCGAATACACCAAGATGTCATCTATAAAAACCACCACGAACCGATCCAGATAGGGATGGAACACTCTGTTCATTAGATCCATAAAATCTGCTGGTGCATTCGTTAGTCCAAACGACATTCTAGGAACTCGTAATGACCATAACGATTCCTAAACGCTGTCTTGTAAACATCAGCCTCTTTGACTCTCAATTGATGGTACCCCAATCGGAGATCAATCTTAGAGAAGACCGAAGCTCCTTGAAACTGGTCGAATAGATCATTAATCCTCGATAGGGGTACTTATTCTTCACAATCAGTTTATTCAGTTGTCAATAGTTGATGAACATATACATGTATCTATCCTTCTTTTTTATAAATAAAACCAGTGCTCCCCATGGAGACACACTAGGTTGGGTGAACCCTCGATCCAGCAATTCCTAAATCTGAGCCTTAAGCCCCATTAGCTCCTTCAGTACCATTTTATAAAGGGTGATGGACACCAGAGTTGACCAGGTAGGAGCTCAATCCTAAATTCAACTTCACAGTTTCGAGGTAACCTAGGTAGCTCATCTGGAAAAACATCTGGAAAGCCCTTAACTGTTCTAATACCCTTAGCAGGAGAAACCTGGAATTAGAAATACTGATGTAGGCTAGATACGCCTCAAACCCTTACGAACCAACTTCTCGGCCCTTAGTGCAGAAATCACATTTGATAAATAATTCCGGCGCTCCTCAATTACCACTACCTCATTACCCTCCACAGTTTTCAATACCACCCGCTTAGCTGCACAATCCAAACTCGCTTGGTGTTTAACCAGCCAATCCATACCCAATATTAAATCGAATTCTCCGAAAGGAAGTTCCATTAAGTTTCCCAAAAAATCTAGTTCTTTGAACCTCCAAGGGTACATCCCTGAACAATTTATTCACCCTCACTGACTGCCCTAATGGACTCAACACCGTTTCAACCATTAAACCCAAGGTCTCAGACACCATGCATGTTATATATGAATGCGTAGATAAAACATTAGTCAGTGTAGTATAAGGTACATTATGAATAAAGAATGTACCCGTAATAACATTTGGGGTATCTCCGTCCTCCCAGCGTCGTGCAACACAAACCAGAGCTGGCTGCCTTGCCTCAGTACGACTGACACCTCTACCTGGTGCCCTCTGACCATGACCCATACCATTACCACCTCTAGCCTGGCCATGACCTCTAGGGGACTGCTGAACACCCCTCAGCAGTTGTACATTACCCAAACCAGTAGTCACTATCCCACACGCATAACGGCTAAGTCACAAAAATTTAGCCTCGTATTCAGCCATAAATTTATCACCCTGTATCAAATTCAGAAACTCTCTCCTCCGGGCATCCATATAGCTAGCGCCTATATATTTTCCCTAGAAAGCAGTCTTGAAAAATTCCCAGGTCTATCGGTCAGGTTGAGTACCCTCTTTAACTATAAGCCACCACTAATTGGCTTCATCTCGCAGCAGTGACACCGCGCCTTTTTGTTTCTGCTCGGTGGTGCAGTCGAGATTATCCATTATCCTCTCCATGGCCTCAATCCATTATTCAGGCACATTAGGGGCAACTCCAGTGATACCCCTAAAAATCTTAGCCCTATTAGGCCGGAGTCGTTCTGTAACTGACCCATGACCCACAGTACTAGTATTGGGCCCAGCGACCCTCTCTAGAATTTGTAACATAGCTTGGGATAGTGCGTCATCCCCAGCTGCACGGTTGTGAGACCCCATCTCAATTACATGTGAAGTCGGTGCCTCTCTAGCTTCCACATTAGGCATATGTCCCAATAATGAAGACCCAGCCCGAGCACTTCCATGGCCTCTTCCACGAGTACCTCTGGTGCTTATTGTCGATTTACGCTTTTATCTATATTAATAATTTTGTGCATCAGTTTACAGTTTCCATGTTTATTAACATATATTTTATGAAAAATATTATCAGTAATTCAGAGTTTTCGTTTTCGCAGATCACAGTCTTACTACAGTTTTAGGTTATCCTAAACAGAGTGTTTCATTACAGTCTATTGCCTACAATAAACTCAGTAATCTATTTAAATAGACAGTAGTTTCAGAGAACTTACAAAATCAGTGCCAGAGACTAAGTAAACCACACATTCAGAAATAACACTTCAAAATACTTTCTAACCATTTGAAACAGTCTTTTTTTAGAAATTCTATATTTTTGAAACAACCCAGACCACAACTGAGTTTTGCAACCTAGCACAGATGCCACTAAATGTAACACCCCAAACTCGGCCTAGACATTATAGCCGAATCTGGCAGTGTCACATGAAATTGTTTTTCGTAAAATAAAATTTTCATTTGAAAAACCCCATTCGGTACTACCCCTCTTTTTATTCTTAGCTAGTATTTAGGTCGTCTTGTTTTATGTTTAAACCCAAGTTATTTTAGCAAAATGATTAATCAATTAAATCGTACTTATCTTTTGAAATCGTTCTTTGTTTGCGAAAGCATTTTGAAATAGGATGCCTACCAGTGTTGTTTTGAAAAGCATTTATCATTTTGAAAACTCGTGTCCTACTACTAACAGATATGAATCATAATAAACGAATCCCAAATTAAAAGTTAAAAATTAAAGAGGCCTTATTACATAACCAAATACCAAAATTAAATTAAAGTAAAATTTAATAAAAGTCCATGCAGTTGTGTGGCCACCTTTGAGTCCCTCGCAGCACTGACCTGCCTAAGGATTTCCTGCACAAAAAATAGAAGGGTGAGTTTACGAAAACTCAGTGTGTAATCCCTTAACAAAAATCAATCATACAGTAGGCATTTACAGTTTAGTCCTAAGCCCATTTCAGTAACAGTTTAATCTCAGATAGGGCCTTAGCCCATTATAGTATCAAAATTAGTGTGGGCCTTAGCCAATTCAGTAGCGGTCACAATACAAATATGCAAACATAAATCCTACCCAGCCAGCCTCTACATATTACTCTGCTCAACCCTACATACCATATGGGGATAAAATCAACCCACCCATCCCTACACACTAAAAATAGCACCGGTTGCAGCACTAAACAGATGCAACAGAGCTACCAGAACAGTACACTTCCTCCAATCATAATAACCCATCCCCATGCATCACATCATAATATACTACATGTATGAAACATATATAAAATGGCATGCCCAATACAATCATACATAACATAGGGGAATATCCGTCATTTTACCTCATAGGGGCAAAATAGTGATTTCATCATATTGGGGTCTAGATATACTTACCAACCCAACTGTAGGTCCACAGTCGTCTTGAGCAACCCGTGCGACTTTAACAGTCAAATAGTTAAAATAGGTCCAAAGCCAGCAATGCGGCCCATGTGGGCCCACACGCCCGTGTGGCCTACAAAACCCAAAAATGGCCTTGGCCTTATGGACTACACAGCCTGGCCCAATAATCAGCACACATCCGCGTGATTTACCCGTGTGGGGCCACACGGCCCAACGTGGCCCAAAATGACCTAAGCTCATGAAATCGCTCATGACAGTCTCTACGACCAAACGCCCACGATTACGTGTTCAGATACCACACGAGCGAGTGCACTCTCGTGTAGGGTCAACGATCACCTATTCTTGCTTTTGCCGATTTACGTGTATAGTAGTGTGATTACACACCTTATGTGATTTGAAGTTAATCTGCACTCAGAACACTTTTTATCCCTGAAGAAAAATAAGAATGAAGCCTAATCAGTTACTTAACTCATGTATCAAAGGGAAACTAACGGAGTTCCAAAACGATCACCATCTTCTTACCCCAAATCAATAGTAATCGTAGCCTTGGCTCTCAAGAAAAGTGCGAATCAACTTCGACTACCACCTACACAAAAGTCACCCCCTTCTATTAGAGTCATGTTTGAAGTATAATACAATCTCAACTACACTCACTTACCAACAATGATAGAGAAGATTGTAGGCCTGTGATGTATCGTATAAGAACAAGAATAAGAATTGAACTGCAATGGTAACAAAGGAAAGGGGGTAATCGGTATGAAAGGCAAGAAAGAAAGATAATGCTCAGAAAAGGGAGAACTGAAAGGGGAAAAGAATTGAGTGAGATAGAGGTTCACCTACCAGTATTCGACCAACAAAGACAATTGAGGGAGAGAAAGAGAGGGTCGTGCGCCCAAACCCAACAGATCAGTGATCACTTACCAAAACCAAAAGCAAGATAGAAAGGTGATAAATCGTACTTTATACATATTTTTATCACATCCTTAGCACATTTATGGATGGTTTCTCCTTAGATTTGGTGAATTCGATGCTCCTAATTCTTTAATCTCATGTTTTATACTTAGGTGAGCATAGGAGAGTAAAAAAACGAGAAACGGGCCGAAAATGGAGAAAATAGACCCATATGGGAAATCACACGGCCTGGACTTCCTCACACGGGCATGTCACACAGCCGTGTCCATTTGGCAGGATCAAAGCACGACTTACACGGGTAGACTACACGCCTGTACCTATTCAACAACCTTGGCCACGGGTTGGAGTAATCGCACACGGGCGTGTCCCTACTGAGCCCAAGTATAGCCCTATTCGGAAAAGGACACTTTTGAGGGCTCTTAGGCATTCTAAAACACTAGACGAAGCAAGGAATTACTCAAGGGAAGTCGATTGGTCTATCTCAAAAGCTAGATTCATCGTCAAGACTGAAGATCTCCCTTCAGTTTCCATTCAGGGGTTTTGGGTTTTCTTTATGTTTTGTATTAATTATTCTTCTGAGATGCTTTCTTTAATAATTATGAACTAAACCCCCTAAATAGCTAAGGGGAATGAAACCTAAGATAGATCTTGTTATTATTATCTGAATCATATGATAAATATTTGACTTGTTCTTAATTATGTGTTCTTAATTCTTGTTTTAATATTCCAGGATATTGATTCAAGTTAATGCTCTTATTTAGATGAGGAAAAGACCCTGTCTAAGAGTAAATTTATCGTAATTAAGTGGAGTTGATTGCACGCCTAGAGATAGGGTGATAAGATTTTACCGGATTAGGGTGAAACCTAATAAGCGAATCCATAGATCGAGTTAATGCAACACTAGGGCGTTAATTAGAAAGAGAGTTTATTTAATCAACCTAAGGTTAGACGCTATTAGTCTCGAGAGAGATAATAATATAACTTAGGGATTTCTACGGATCAAGTCAAATGAATAAATAGTCTGATTCAGAGTCAAATAACAAGTAAAGTCTAGGTGGATTTTTCCTTGGGTATTGTCTTAATCAATCGAATTTTCCCAAAAGCATTTCCCCAATTTCTTTCTGTGCACTCTTAGTTTAGTTAATTAGTTTAGATACACAAATCCCTTAATTTTTAGGCTAGATAATAAAAAGAAAGTAATTACTAGTACTCTTGGTTCCTTTGGGTTCGACAATCCGGTCTTGCTAAAGCTATACTACTGTTCGATAGGTACACTTTCCTTCATCATGATAATAGTTAGTTTCAAGAACGATTAATTATAAATTTTTAAAACCTGTCATGAATATCATGTATCAAGTTTTAGGGTTGTCGGGACCATTACTGTTTGATAGTGAGATCGATCGCACAGTTCATAGAAATCGAAGAGAAATAAGGCAAAGCTTACGATACACAAAGGAAGAGCAAGAGGATGATACTTCAACCACAACCGAGGAGATGGCTAAAAACCATGAAAATTCGCTACCTCATGCAATTGCTGCTAATTAGAATCCTGCTCCACGTACTATGTATGATTATGCTAAACCTTCTTTAACAGGAACTGAATCAAGTATAGTTAGGCCTGCTGTTGCTGCAAATAATTTTGAACTGAAAGCTAACACCATTCAAATGATCCAATAGTTTGTTTAGTTTGATGGTTTGCAGGACGAGGATCCCAACGCTCACTTGGGAAATTTCTTAGAGTTTTGAGACTCTTTTAAAATCAATGGCATTTTTTATGATGCCATTAGCCTTCGGTTGTTTCCATTTTCATTGAGGAATAAGGCTAAACAGTGGTTGAACTCATTACCATGATGGTCAATCACTACTTGGGAACAAATGACTGAAAAAATTTTATTAAAATATTTTCTGTCAGCTAAACTAGTCAAATTACGTAATGATATCTCCTCTTTTGTGTAGATGGATTTAGAAACACTCTACGATGCATGGGAGTGATACAAGGATCTGTTGAGAAGTTGCCTCACCATGGGTTACCACTCTGGCTACAGGTTCAAATGTTTCACAATGGCCTGAATCCTTCGACTTGACAGATGATCGACATAGCCGCTGGTGGAACTATCAATAATAAGACACCTGAGGATGCTTACGAATTTATAGAAGAGATGTCACTGAATAATTATCACTGTCAAGTCATGAGGACAAAGCCAATGAAAATAGTCAGCATTTTTAACGTCGATTCGGTCACCATGCTCTCTAATCAGGTAGAACTTTTGAAAAAAAATTGATGGTTTTCTTGGTTCTTCACAGGTTCACCCAGTAATGCAGTGCGAAGCAAGTGGAGGTGGATCAAGCAATTCAGAATACCCACGCTATGGCCACAACATGGAGAACGAGCAGTTAAATATGGGTAATAATCCTCGATCTCAAAATAATCCTTATAGTAATACTTACAATGCAGTTGGAGGAACAACCCAAATTTCTCATGGGGAGGCCAAGGGAATCAAAGACCATCACCTCCAGGCTTCCAACAACCACCCTAGCAACAAAAGAAAAAGTCGAACCTTGAGGAGATGCTAACAAAATTCATCTCGGTGTCAGAAACTTGTTTTTAGAATACTGAGACAGCACTTAAGAATCAACAAGTATCGATCCAAGGGCTCGAAACTCAGATAGGTCAGTTCGCTAAATTTATATCTGAACGACCACAAGGTAGCCTGCCAAGTAACACTGAATCTAACCTAAGGGAGCAACTCAATGTAATTACCATTCAAGATGAGGAAGGGTTAGTTGCACCTGAACCAGAACCAAGGCAAGAAACTATGGTAAGTAGAGGTAAAGGTGAGGTGGACCACAATGACCAGAAACTGGTAAGTAAAGAGTACAAACCTCTTGTGCCATACCCCAACGCGACAAGGAAGACACAGATGAACAATTTGGTGAATTCCTTATATTATTAAAGAAGTTACATATTAACTTACCACTTATTGAAGCTCTTTCGCAGATACCAAACACAGTCAAATTCCTAAAGGAACTTTTAACAAATAAGCAGAAGTTAGATGAGGCATCGCATGTAGAGCTAAATGCAGTTTGCTCAACCATACTGCAGAATAAGCTGGCCAACAAATTAAAAGATCCAGGGAGTTTTATGATTCCCTGTTTAATTGGTAGCCTAGATGTTAATAATGCTTTGGTTGATTTAGGGGCTAGTATCAATGTTACGCCTTACAAAATGTTGAAGCAACTAGGTCTTGGGAAACCCAAACAAACTAGGATGAGTATTCAATTAGCCGATAAAACAATCAGATTTCCTAGGGGGATTATTAAAGATGTACTCGTTAAAATTGATAAATTTATATTCCCAATTGATTTCGTTGTTCTAGAAATAGAGGAGGATAGTAACGTTCCTCTAATTTTAGAGAGGCCCTTTTTAGCAACTGCTAAAACAATAATTGATCTTCGAACAGGTGAACTCACACTTCGTGTGGGAGACGAAACAATCACCCTTCAAGCTCGTAATACGAGTAACACATCAAAACTTGAAGGTGGTTGAATAAATCATTCTACTAAAACTGATCATGTGGTACAACCTACTTTGCAGGAAATAAGTTCGAAGAACCTACATGAGCCATGTTCAGGCAACAACAAATTACCTATCTATGAAGAATGAAGGTTACAAATCGAGGAACTAGATGAATGGCAGACACATAAACTAAGGACACACAATAAACCAAAACCACGCCATGACGAGCTCAATGTCGCACCAAAATCAACTTAAGGTTGGAGACAAGCTACTACTAAATGCAGTAGACCCTCGCATTGCGACTTTTGAACCTAACGGAGCAATCCCTCTTACGGTACTCAGTATTTTCCTATATGGTATAGTCGAGGTAATTCATCCCAAATTTGTCACTTTTACGGTAAACAGTACTCGTCATAAACCTTATGTTGATAAACTTGATAGCAGGGATGAGGAGTATAAACTCCTCACACCACCATGACCATGCACCAGAAAGGTAAGTCGAGCTTAGACTATAAATAAGCACTCCTCGGGAGGCAACCCAAGCACTAACGATGTTAACTTCTTTAAAAATTTTAGTTTTAACATCTAATCACTAACAGCGTCATTGAAACACAGGTTCTCTAATCCACACGGTAGGGCACACGGGCATGCCTTAGGTCGTGCCCACACCACGAAAGGAGACACGGCCGTGCGATACGGTCGTGTGAAATAGGGTAAAAATTTCCTTAAACACGGGATGCGATGAGTCACCACGGCCATGTGACGTAGCCGTGGGCGAGCCTGTCAAACCAACGCACACCCGTGTCTAGGAACCGTGGTTGAAATTGAGAATTTAGCACGGTCATGCATCACTCCCGTGCCCACCACCCGTGCTCAAGACTGATAAAATAACAAGGGTGTGCGCATTGGAACATAGGCATGGGAGAAGCGAACGAAATAGGATACGGTCGTGCGACACGATTGTGCGTACCAACACGCCCGAAGAGTACAAGCGTGTGTGAGTCTCAAACATGCCCAAATTTAAAAAAATTGCGAAATACACGGGCAAACATTAAGGCACACGGGCGTGCCCCATGGCCGTGTGCCCCAAAATCTATAAAAAAAAACCCTCACTATTCATCATCCCCTTCCCCAAAACCCAACCCTAGCCGCCGGTCTCCTGTCACACGCCCTCTCTACCATGCCCGTGCACCGACCACAACTGCACACCAGACAATCCAAACTCCTCCTTCCATCAACATACTGCGTTTGTTCACTCTTTTCTCTCTATTTTCTTCATCTCTTCTATGATTTTTTCTCATTTTCTTTGGCTGATTTCTGATTAATGTTCATAGTTCTCAATATAGTCATACTTATGTTTTACCATTTTATTCGAAGTTCTCTGGAACATTCATTCTTTCTTGTGTTTCCATAACATCTAATTCATTCATTCCAAGTTGAAAAGTAATCATTCTTTTCTTATGACATTTGCTATAGACTCCTATCATTTAGATTAAACTAATTTTGACTTAGTATTGTTCAGTTGGTTGGATTAGTTAGTTTAATTATATTCATAATTGCTTTTTGAATTCGCTAGTTCATGTTATCTTCTTCATGTTTTCATTACAGATATCATGTCGAATAGTGGTAAAAAAACTACGGTCTCTACCTCAAAGAAAAGGAAAAGACCAGCATCCTTTTTGGGTCCCACTGCTGAAATCAAACATCCATTCCTCCAGTTTTCCTTGGGACCTTAGGAGGAATTATTTCAGATATTACAGGACCAACCCCTAGGTGTGGGCCGGTGCATTGACTGGGCTGCACTCAAAAAAATTCAGATGGCTGATGCGGTCTGAGCCTTCCTAACGACTGAATCGTTAGGGTTCTTCTTTGAGATCATCGAGCCGACATACCTCGAGCTCACTATGGAACTCTGCTCGACCTTCCATCTTCAATCATCATGAAAAACTTCGACGATCCTGGAATGGTCCAATTCCGCCTTGGTGGTCTAGTGCGCCAGTTGAGCGTACTGGAGTTTGGAATTGCACTTGGGTTGTACACGGAGGAGTTCATGGATGACAACGAACTTGACACCCTCTATTGCCACATTCACTACTCTCTCTCAAAGTATTGTAAGGACCTCGTCCCTGTCTCAGCCACCTATGATCCTAGCCACTCTAAGGCGTCAGCCCTCTCCCTATCCCTGCGATACCTACATGCCATCTTGGCCCACACTCGGACAGGATGGTGAGAGAGCACCGGCGTCGTCAACACTCACGACGCCTACTTCTTGTGGAGCATGGTGAATGGGAACGTCTTCAACCTTGCCTACTTCATTGCCCTCGCCATCCGCCATTAGACGGAGCGACATAGGAGATGAGTCATCTTTATCAGGCCCTATGTGACTCGATTGGCTCGATACTTTTGGGTTCCTAAACACAATGGCACAATCATCCTCCCTCACTCTCATCGGCTAGATGTCCCAACAGGGCATCTCGAGCATGCTACATATGAGGATGATCGAGAAACGATATGGCACCCACCCTCCTCAATGCCACCTCATCTAGTCCACCGAGGAGGAGAATCTAGAGGACTTTACTGATGATGTCCCTCCACGTCATGAGGACCCACCGTCTCAGCCACTACCCATACATCGTTCAGTTCATGCGGCGGCTTCATACTTTGACATCTCTGAGCACCTTACTCAATTTGAGTAGCAATGTTTTGAGTGTTTTGATCATGTTGATGCTACTCTTCATCAGATTTGTTAGCACCTTCACATCTCATCGCCACCACCAGCTCACGAACCATCCAGCGATGATGATGTTTAAAAACTTTTATCTTCTTTAAGTACTTTTAATTTCATTTTCCTTTAATATTAGTTTAATTTTATTTTTTACAATTTTTATTTTCGGCTATTTCATTACGAGTAATTATGCTTCCTTATATTTCTTAAAGAGTTCCTGATTTTATCACAGTCATAAAGAGCTCCAAAGCTCATCATCAAATAGGAACTAAAAACTCCAATGGCTATGGTTCTCCACGACTGTCATGTCCTGCTCGACCATGACCATAGCTACTACCAGATTTAATATTCTTTTGGCGTAGGACTTATGGACTAATGAACCTCTAGCACCACTAGAGTATCCTCCTCCACTCTCATCACTGCATTGGCCGATTATTCTCCATAACTCCAATTCAAGGAGTTCATTCATCATTCAGGAAGTTTCACCTCTCTCCCTATCTTATGATTATATATCTATATTTTTCAATATATCCATCTTTGTATATTGAGGGCAATGTACATCTTAAGTGTGGGGGTCTTTTATATCATCATTAGAAATCCCTGAATTTTGTCTTATTCTAACATGAATCACTCATATCACTATTAAAATGAATTTTAATTAATTAATGATTTTTATTGATATGTCTTGAATTAAAATATAGGCATTTATGCGTTGATTGTTTAAAATTTAAGACATTAGGGAATCAAGCATGATAAGTTGATTTTTGAAGAATTAAAAAACTTTTAGGTTGCTTCCCTAAGTTCAGGTATTATCTTGAGTTGAAATTCACAAGTTTAAACATCAAAAGCCATAATGTTTGTGAGATCTTGAGCTTTTAGAGCATATTTTATTTCTTTCATGCTCTTTTTTATTATAAGTGCGTCAGTATTGATTTGTTATTCTAGAACTTGCTTGATTATGCATGTCAAGACCACACCATTTGATTTGATATGTCGAGATGATAAAGTTACTTAGCTTTAACCCACTCACTCTACAAAAGCCTACCTTCATAATTAACCCTTAGTGATCCCCTTTGAGCCTAACAAGCCATTAATTGATTTACCCTCAATATTAACCCATAACCCATTATTGTTAAAATCCCCTAATTTGATCCCTATTTTTGTCGAGATTTGATTTGAACTAATTGCTTAGCTATGTTTTACTCTTCGTTGCAATGACTTATTCTGAAAAAAAAAATGACTTACATACATATTAGTAGTAATTCGCCATTTTTTAACTTAAGTGTTAATTCATTATTCTGAGAAGAAGCTCACCTGTATTCAACTGATAATTAGTTATTTTTCTAGTTAAGTGATTTCTTCAATTCAATCTCGATTTTAACATTTTCTTTCAGCTTGTGACCACACCCCCTAACCAAAGCCACATTACAACCCTTTAAAGACCTTTTTGATTGATGTATCATCTCAATATATAGTGGTGGAAATTTGATTTTCATGCAAGCCTATGGTAATAACTTTTCATATTGACTAATGAGTGCTTTATTTGATGTCCTTAAACACCTCGAGTGATTTGAGTGAATCTTTAGTAAGGATGTTAAACTCTATGATATTTTGATCAAAGATGATTACTTAGATGGGGGGGACACCTATGTTTTTCATAATAAAATGCTCAACTTGGAATGTTTGAAACTTTGATGTACTTTTAGTTGAATTTTCAATGTATGATTACTTATGGATTATGTTGAGATATTATTGATAGGGATTATACATTGAGAAGAATTTCTTTTGATTGTGAGTTGAAGATTTTTCTTGAAGACAAGCAAACGCTTAAGTGTGGGGGTATTTGATAAACCGTAATTTATACATATTTTTATCCCATGCTTAGCACATTTATGGATGGTTTCTCCTTAGATTTGGTGAATTCGATGCTCTTAATCCTTTAATCTCATGTTTTATACTTAGGTGAGCATAGGAGAGTAAAAAGAGTGAGAAATAGGCCGAAAACGGTGAAAATGGACCCACATGGGAAATCAACAGGGCTTGGACTATAACATCCCGAAATAGGGCCTAGTCGGAATAGTGGTTTCGGGACCACAAATCTGACATCAAGATATTTATTTTATGATTATTATGAGGCCTAGAATATGAATACATGCATGTGTTAAAGTTTCTTGAAGAAATTATAAGTATAAGATGCCCAATTAGAAATTAGGGATTAAATTGAATAAATTGTAAAACTTGATTTCTAGAAGTAATTTGTATGAAATTGCTTTAGATTATGAATTAAAAGGTCTTGGAGAGCAATTTTCCCAAATTCTAAATTTTTGGACAAAAATGGGTTTGCATGGATGAAATTTTAAAGAAAGGGCATAAGGGCATTTTGGTCATTTGTCATTTTAATGAATTAAAATGGGAAAAATCAAGCCAAAATCAGCCATTTTCTCCTTCATCCAGCCGAAAATTTGGGGTTCCCCCTAGCTAGGGTTTCAAGCTTTCCAAGCTCAATAGTAAGTGCTCCTAAGCCCCGTTTTTCATGCTATTCGTATTTTTGAAATCCCGGTAGCTTGCTCTCTCCATTTCTACCCATATTTCATGCTAGGATTCAGGTTTAAAAATTTACCCATGCATGAGTTGCTTGTATTTTGCTGGATTATGGAGGAATATGAAAGATGAATGTGTATTAAACATCTTTTCCTAGTTGATTTTCATGAAAAACCTTTAGAAGGACTATTTTGCAAAACATGTAAATGTGTTGTAGAAATGAGAAATAATGGATAATGTGGCTACCATAAGAAGGAAAAGTGTTCGGCTAGGCTTGGGTAAGATAGAAAGGGCATGTGTTTCATTATACGAGCCTAGGGACTAAATTGTAAAAATGTGAAAGGTTAAGGGAAAAATGGTCATTTGGACTGGGAGTAGATATTAAACTTGAAATACATAATGTATCATATTAATGAGTTAATTTTGTTGATATAGACCCCGAGGAACAAATTTCGGAGGTCGATCGTGGTAAACACAAGGTTTTAGAATAACCAAAACACAACTCCAAAAAAAATACCAGGTAAGTTCGGACAACTTAAAGTAAACCCATAATATGCATAATTGTATGATTTATGAATGCTTGATGATTTCATTTGTTTTTGGTATGAAATATCATAGAAATGCATATTGATGATAACATGTGAAAAATATCTCAGTTGAGGTTGACAAAGGGAATTCGATGGATAAACCCTCATTGACATGTGAACTGAGATCTTGCATGTGTTGTAGTAAGGATTTAGCCCGGAAAAGTAATCCAAGATCTCAAGTATGAGAAGGAATCTAGCCTAGACGGGTGTTCCTTGAATGATCAAGCCTCCCGAAGAATATGTGTGCATGATGGATTCAACCCGGATAGGTAATCTGATTAGGGTCTGAATTTAGCCTGGACTGGTAATTTAGATCTGAATGCATTAAGAGTGTTGCCGTTATAAGGAATTTAGCCTGGACTGGTAATCCCGACATCACCTTATGAGTTCATATAATGGGGGATTTAGCCTGGACCGGTAATCCTGCCATATGATGTGCGGTTTGCAAGAGTGTGTATATGAAATGATCATTCGTATGAATTGACTGATAATGGGTATTCCATCGAGATTTCCTAGAAATTTAATGAGATTAACGTCGTATATATATATGTGTGTGAATGGAATGTTGAATAATGAGCTCATCTAGTCAAATTACATGATACATGATTATGTGACTAACTCATTGATTGAGTGTATGTGATAGGAAATCATTTCATAATGAATGATTTCATGGTTTAAGTGTGAATGTATGCTAATTACTTGGTAAGTTTACTTTCTGGTTATTCGAGCTTATTAAGCATGAAAATGCTTACCCCCTCTCTTTTCCCTGTTTTACAGAGCTTGAGGACTCATAAGGATTTGGAGACGGTTGGAGAAGCAACACACTATCAACTAGTCCAGCTTTGGTATAAAGACACTTCTATTTTGTTAATGGCATGTATAGGGCTTTGAGCATTTTGTCATATGAGTCATTTGAATTTCCAAATGAAGGCATGTAAAGATGTATTCATCTTTTTGTATAAGGCCATGGAAATGGACACTTCTTATATGATGGGTTGCTATAAATGGCAATGAGTTCAAGAATGAGCCAAATTTTGAATGTGCTACAATAACATAAGAACCCATAAATACTAGATGGGAAATAACCTTTTTGTATGAAACCAATGATATGAGGTTTCCATACAACTAACTTCATCAAGATCATTTACAAGTGTATAATCATGTTTTACTTTGAAATTGGTATCTATTAAGAAGAAAAAGTAGAAAGGGGTGACTAAAGGCTTGTAAAATAGCCTATTCAGGTCCACATGGTTAGACACACGGGCGTGTGTCCAGGCCGTGTGTGACACACGACCCATCCCCATGGGCGTGTGGTATGACCGTGTGTCCCCTGCACCTAAAACTTTAAGTCAAATTAGTACACGGGTAGGACACACGGGCATGTATCTGGGCCGTGTTGATTTAATAGAATGCTCAAGTTTTGGACACGAGGTGAGCCCACGGGTGTGTGTCTTGGTCGTGCCTAAAAGTCAGTGTTGCCCATGGGTTAAAGGCATGGACGTGACCTAGGCCACATGGGCATGGGTGACCACACGGCCCATCATAAAACGGGCGTGTGACACTTCTAAATAAGGAAATTTTCTAAAGTTATTAAATTTTCCCGGTCCTATCCTAAATTATCTCTATGTATATTTAGGGCCTTAAAGGCCCATTTAAGGGACAAGATGTGAATGTCTGAAAGTTTCAAATCTGAGCTAAACCTGGTGAGTTGATTCAGTATGTTTTACATGTAAAGTTCCGGTAATACCTCGAACCCTATCCTGATAATAGATATGGGTGAGGGGTGTTACATGGACTTCCTCACACGGGAGTGTCACACGGCCATGTCCATTTGCAGGATCAAAGCACGACTTACATGGGTAGACTACACGCCCATGCCTATTCAACATCCTTGACCATGGGCTGGAGTAATCGCACACGGGCGTGTCCCTGCCGAGCCCAAGTATAGCCCTATTCAGAAAAGGCCACTTTTGAGGGCTCTTAGCATTCTAAAGCCTATTTAAACACCGGAGGAGGCACTTAGAATGAGGACGTGGAGTAGGAAGCAAGGAATTACTTAAGGGAAGTCGATTGGTCCATCTCAGAAGTCGAATTCATCGTCAAGACTGAAGATCTCCCTTCAATTTCCATTTAGTGGCTTTGGGTTTTTTTTAATGTTTTGTATTCATTATTCTTATGAGATGTTTTCTTTTATAATTATGAACTAAACCCCCAAAATACCTAAGGGGAATAAAACCTAAGACAGATCTTGTTATTATTATTTCAATTGTGTGATAAATATTTGACTTGTTCTTAATTATGTGTTTTTAATTCTTGTTCTAATATTCCAGGATATTGATTCAAGTTAATGCTCTTATTCAGAGGAGGAAAAGACTCTGTCTAAGAGTAAATTTTTCATACTTAAGCGGAGTTGATTGCACGTCTAGAGATAGGGTTATAAGATTTTGCCAGATTAGGATGAAACCTAATAAGGGGATCCATAGATCGAGTTAATGCAACACTAGGGCGTTAGTTAGAAAGAGATTTCAATTAATCAACCTAGGGTTAAACGTTATTTGTCTCGAGAGAGATAATAATATAACTTAAGGATTTCTACGGATCAAGTCAAATGAATAAATCGTCTAATTCAAAATCAAATAACAAGTGAAGTATAAGTGGATTTTTCCTTGGGTATTGTCTTAATCAATTGAATTTTCCCAAGAGCTTTCCCCAATTTCTTTCTGTGCACTTCTAGTTTAGTTAATTAGTTTAGATAAACAAATCCCTTACTTTTTAAGCTAGATAATAAAAAGAAAGTAATTACTAGTACTCTTGGTTCCTTTGGGTTTAAAAATCCGGTCTTGCTAAAGCTATACTACTGTTCGATAGGTACACTTGCCTTCATCGTGATAATAGTTAGTTTCAAGAACGATTAATTATAAATTTTTAAAACCTAACACGAATATCACATATCAAAAGGGTGAGATGGAGGTGTTCAGCCAATGTAGCAAAGTCAGAAGTGAAAAGAATAGTGAGAAGGAAATGAGGGGAGAGTATTGGGCAAAGCTTTAAAGAGAGGAGAAGAAGAAGTTATCAGTCAAAAGGAAACCGATTGGGAAAGCAAGGAAGCTGCCTATTTAGCAATAGTAAAGAGCAAACACACGAGAAATCTGAATGCAATGTTCGGCTCCAAAAAGAGAGGAAATAATCACCAAAGCAAGAGAATGCCCTAAAAATGCAACATTAGACTCAGAAGAGAAAAGAACCGAAAGCATGTCAAGACCCCCTAGTGAGTTGGACAAAACTGAAAATGCAAAGAGGCAGAGTTCCCATTCGGCACACCCTCTCCACTCCCTTCAAAATCTCCTAATTTCTCTCCCCACATCACTCACTCCTAAGATTACTCAACCATATCCCACCAATCCATATCCCAACCAGTAGAAATACTCTCCTACAGATACCTAGAATTTAGCCTCAACTCCCCACACTCCTCAAGCACTCAATTTCAGTCAAACTACAACACCTCCCTAGCATCAGTAGCAAAATAAAATACTCATCTTGCATTACCAAGCCTCGAACCTCAGGCCCCCTAAAACACTCCACACGCCACTTACCACTAGACTAACAGACTTTTTATGACATGTTTTAACCACATTTATTTAAGAAGTCTACTGACAAGAGACATGATTTATTCAAGAAAGAACAAAATTTTTGCATAAGCCAAGGCTTGAATCCAATACTTCTCAGACTCTTCCCATAACATTTAACCACTGAAGCAGACATATATTTGTGTCACAACATACATAAATAAACACTTAGATTTTGGGGCGTTACATCTCTATTCAATTTAATCCAAAAACACATATTAAAGTACTTTTACATTTTTACCCCTAACATTTTCACATTTTTGCAATTTAGTCCTTATTTTATAAAATTACAAATTCATGCAATTCAACGAAAACCCATGCTAGCCAAATTTCAATTAGGACCCTAGTAATCCATATTTTTATTTATTTCACAATTTAACCACAAAAATTGCACATTTCACAATTTAATCCCTAATTGGACATTTTACTAACAATCACTTAACATATGTTGTTTATCTAACAACAACTGTAACACCCTAAATTTGGGCCTAGAAGTTTTGGGCCTTGAGCATGGGAGCGGCTGAAGGCAGCTTATAATATTTTGTTGTGCATGTAAATTTCGTTAATGAAGGCTTGTTTTAGTGGTTAAGTGTGTTGAGAAGTGTTGGAGAAGTCCTGGGTTCAAACCTGGACTCTAGCAAAACTTTTGGTTTAAAGTGAATCAAACCTTGGGTGTAATTGGTAGGCCTTAAGAATATTGTTGGAGAAATTGTGCCACAAAAAGCCTTGTGGTCTAGTGGCAAAGTAGCACCACATAAGAGGCAGGAAGGTGGCGTCATAGAGTTGGCAAGGAAGTCATGGGTTTGAAACTCATGGCAATCAAAGAGCATTTATTTTGCTAACAGGGGGCGGCAAGAGTTGGTGTTGAATTTAAACTATGATGATGGAGGGATCCCACATCGGGAAGCTAACATAAGTGTGGATGCGAAGCTGGCTTTAAATAGAGAGAACCATGAGGAGAGTAAATGTACCTTTCTTGGCTGATCCCTTTTGCTTTATGGCGTGCTCGTTTGGGTTGGGCGTTGGCTAAGAGTGCTCGGAGCGCGGATTAACTCCAGTCTCCTATCAGGTGTGTATTTCTCACTACTCTAGCTGTAGGATGGCTACTTTGGGCCGCGATGGGCTGAAAGGGGCCATGTGGGCCCAATGGGCCTACGGGCCCAATTGGATAAATTATTTGATTGTGTAGTAAATATTGGACTAGGCTAGGTGAATCTCATATCTGTGGCTAGATTTGGGCTAAAAGGGCCACACAAGCGTTTGGGCCTATTTGTATTGTTATCCCTGTTTAGAATACTTTAGTTTACCAAATTACTATAATACCCTTGACTTGTAAAATTACCAAAGTACCCCTGATTTACAGAATTACTGTTTTACCCTCGATTTACAAAATTATTCAAATACCCCTGTAGGGTAGAATTACTGAAATACCCCTGTAGGGTAGAATTATCGAAATACCCTTGTAGGGTGAAATACCGAAATACCCCTGTAAGGTAGAATTACCGAAATACCCTTGTAGGGTAGAAATACCGAAATACCCCTTTAGGTTAGAATTACTAAGATACCCTTGTGGGGTAAAATTACCATTTTGCCCCTAGGGTGTTAACTGATTGTTTTGCCCTTGTGGGCAAGTGACTGACTTGGACTGTGTGGTTGACGGATTTGATTGTGAATATATGTTGGTGATATGAATGACTTGAATGTGATTGTTTGATTCAAATATGGGCATGACATTCTGCATACATGACATGTTGCATGGGTTGGGATATTGTACGGAGGAAGATCTGATTTGTTAGGATCGCATGGTTGCTTGACGACTTTGGATCCACCGGTGGCTTTTAAGCCCAATATATGATTATCGATGAATCTGTGTCAATCATATTTACCTGAGGCTGTGTGCCGACTATATTACCGTCGCTGATGGCTATTTGCCTAACATGATACAACTACCAATGGCTTAAAGCCGATTATTCTGATTATGGCTTTGCGCCAACCTACATATGGCTCTGTGCCAACCTGATTATGGCTGTGTGCCAAACGTATTTGCCTAAGGCTATGTTCCAATATATGGTTATTGATGACTCTGTGTCAATCATATTTACCTAGGGCTGTGTGCCGATTATGTTACTCTAGTTGATGGCTATGTGCCTAACATAATGCAGTTATCGATGGCTTTGTTCCACGTATTCTGTTAAGTGGCTTTGCCACATTATTTGTTTCTGGTGGCTATGCCACAAATATCTGTTCTGGTGGCTCTGCCACAATATCTATATCTGGTGACTCTGTCACAATATCTGTTCTGGCAGCCATGATGCAAATTCTGTGGTGTGTAGCGGATGGGTGGGTAGAGTTGTCTCCCCACATGGTGTAAGGTTGGTATGGGGGTGTATACGGCTGGATTCGGTTGGGATTGCATTCACATTCTGATTCTGATTTTGTTACCTGATACTAATTTTGATTCTGTCACCTAATTCTAATTTTGATTCTGATTCTGATTCTCATTTTGATTCTAGTTTTGATAATGTTTCTTATTCTATAATGGGCTAAAGCCTATTTGGTACTGTCTGTTATAATGGGCTAAGGCCCAATTGATATTGAAACTGTAAGTAGGGCTGGGCCAGACTTTTAATTCTTTTATATGACTAACTGTTCCTTTTATATAGTAGGGGATTTGTAACACCCCTATCCCGTAACCATCGCCGGAATAAGTAAGGGGCATTACCGGACTTGTAACTCATGATAGAACGGTAAAACTTTTTTTTTTAGATCATTCATTTGGATAAACACTAAACACAGCCAGGGATAAAATGTAAACTTCTATAAGTAAACATTCAAAAGATGCCATTTTCATATGGCTTATATACAATAGTCAAAATATCATTCTACTATATTGTCTATCCTATACATGCCATAAGCTAAGTTTAATTACATAGTTGCCGTAATGGTAGATAGTGTGACGAAGTGCTGATGATCCCTGAACTGGTAGTCAGAATCCACAACCTATAAACCAAAACATGATCGAACAGAGTAAGCTTTTGTAAGCTTAGTAAGTTTTAAGCAAAACAAAGTGTTCTCATTCACTATCATTGGTCATTCATTTCAACTGTTCGATGAAGTTAATCTAGAGCTTCACCTCGAACTATAATATCAATAAACGCATCACTTGGCTGTCACATATATACTTTCGAATAATAATGACCTAGATGGTCAAATATTTCCAAAGCACATTCTTCATCAATTTTCAACTTTCAATAATCCTTTCCACTTGTTCATTATCACATCCATATTTTTAAGTATTTCAACATGACAAGTACTAAATTACCGTAGGCACATAAAGAACTAAACATATTCCTTATCACATATACGTAAGCTTACAAAACATAATCCTTACCTTGTACTGGCACATCTAGCTGAACCCAACCCATACTTAAATCATAAGGCTTTGGGGCAGAATATGCACTAATACATAAGAATATTTCATCACATACTTCATTATACAAGCATACCATTACCAATTAGATCATTCTCATATTTGGAGTTATAATATTAATCACATTTACCTACCTCTTTGATACTGATAATTCACCTCGAAATCACTCCACCAATGAGTAAGTAATACGTACCTGAACATCTTAAAAACATAATACTTATTTGATGGCAACTTATTGCAGATACTCAATATCAAAGTCTTACTTGAATCCTAGCATTTAGCCGTCGGGTCTTTAAAGCTCGGATATAGTACGAGCACGAAGCCTACGGACATTAATCAGGATAATATTCTCGCATAAAGCCTGTGGGGTTTTAACCCAGATATAGTACTGACACAAATGCCCTTCGGGACTTATCACATTTATACACTTTCACATCCATCACATTGGCCATTCGGCCTTACCACATATATACACCTTCACATCCATCACATCGGCCATTAGGTCTTATCTCATATATACACTTTCACATCATCACATTGGCCATTCGGCCTTATCACATATATACACTTTCACAGTCATCACGTTGGCCACTTGGCCTTATCACATATATACACTTTCACATTCATCACATTGGCCATTCGGCCTTATCACATATATACACTTTCACATTCATCACATCGGCCATTAGGCCTTATCACATATACACACTTTCACATTCATCACATTGGCCATTCGACCTTATCTCATATATACACTTTCACATTCATCACATTGGCCATTCGCCCTTATCACATATATACACTTTCACATTCATCACATCGGCCATTAGGCCTTATCACATATACACACCTTGTACATCAATTTCATCATAACAAAATTGACTAGGTTTACTAGTCATTTACGGCTTATAACTTCACTTTAATACGGATTTGGTACTTTGATTACCAATATTTAATCCATAGCTTATAAGCAACTCAAATAGTTTTATTAAGGTTTACAACATAATCACAAATTCAGCACAAGCTGTTTTTCCTGAGCAATAGTCATTAAATTATTCGTAAATGGAGGTACGAAACTCCAAATGAAGTGCCGTTAATTTTCCCTGAAAATAGACTCATACATATTTTATCCAAAATATTTTCAGAATTTTTGGTTCGGCCAATCAATGCCAGATTTTTTTTAAAGTTTCCACTATTTCACTGTTTGACTATGCTGACCACTCTTCACTACGAATCAAATTTCTCATTGTACAAAATTCAAAATATGTTCTAGTTTATTTCATTTGAAACTAGACTCACTAAGGCATCTAGAATATAAATTTTGTCTTTTAATTTTTTTTTTAGAATTTATAATGATTTTCTAAAAACAGAACAGAGGATTACAGTGTCATTCTGCACTGTCTCACACAACTTTAAATATCTCATTATCGGAAATTCCTTTGCTTACACGGTTTCTTTTATAAGAAACTAGACTCATTAAGCTTTAATTTCATGTTTCATTCAGCCTCTAATTCAAGTCCATAAATTTATGGTGATTTTCTAAAATCACGTTACTGCTGCTGTCCTAAGCAGACTATTTCAGATTACACTTAAATTCCCAAGCTCAAACACTTAAGAACTTACCATTTCAGCTTAGAACATATCATGGCCACATCATATCTTATTAAGTCAACTCATCATGTCCTATTATGATTGAATTTACTCAACGTTTAATCACTTAAAACTTACCTCGGAAGTGGTCGACGACTAGATATCCACAGCTATTCGTTTACTTTCTCTTTATCCAAAATTGCCCCTCTATGCTATTGAGTCTAATTAACAAAATTTAAACTATTTCAATCTCCTTGTTATATCATTAAAAACAACAAGGTAAATCTTCTCAATGAAACTCATACATAAGGCAACACCTCGATACATCTGCACACATTCGGTATTTCATAAAAACCATCCCAAATACATTTACCTAGGTATCACCATGTCGCCTTATATACATATACTAATTATGTGGTCAATTTTACCGATGACCTATGCATATAACTAATTACACCTTTAATAATTTTCACAAAGCCGATTATCCACATGGCTACCTTAGCATATTATTAGTTAGCTTCTTATCCAAATTTGCCATAAAGAAAATTAACTCATATACCCTAAAGTGCATAAGCAATTGCATCCAAAGGACACTTTAAATGCATGTTATGAAAGTAACTAAATGCACATATATTTATACCAAGACATCATATACTTCAAAACCAACTATCAAGGCATAAAGCCAAACCTTCAAAATCAATTATCAATACACGTTCAAACATGCCTCCTACAAATATACAAGTTCTCCCTTGGTTAAACTAAATCATGCTTTAAGGTTTAACACATTTAACCATTAGAGAGTTAATCAAATTAGCATTCAATTATTCTATACACCCACCATTAACCGAATCTCATTTAATCAAATTTATTTCTTGACAATTTCATCACATTCGGTCATTGGTAATTTAATCCTATAAAGAGTCAAATTTTACTTCAATTCACTAAGGTGAGGTTATTATAATTTAACCTCTATTTCCGAATGCCCCCTTCTCCATAAAACCATCAAATTTTCAGATTATAATAGGTTCATAACTCATTTAACCACTAATTCCATGCCAAGCATAAAAAAGCCATGGGTTTTACACCTAACTTACAAGACCATAAAACATAAAGGTTTAATGTTCATCTTTAACACAATTACCACACTTCAAACTAAATTTTCAGCTTCATATATCCCACACCAGATTTTTTTTTTCCATGCTCAATTTCCATGGCCGAATGAAATTATGCCCTAATTCATGAACTTAAACAACATTGGCCAACTTTCCAAGCTCATTTGAGCTGTCAAGCACATTTAGTTTGTTCATACTCAACTAGAATCAATTATCCTCCCAAAATCATCAAACATACAAAATATACCCCATTAAGCTCATGACAGATTGCTACATGCTTCATGAACACAAAAATTTTCACATGGGTCTTGTTGCAAGCTTCAAAACCAACCAAAATTCACAACTTTTCAAAGAAAATAACATGAACCTTACCTTATTTGAAGCCTTCTTTTGCCGAATGCCCTAAGCTCAAAGGTTTATATTTTCTTTCTCAACTCATGGCAAGAAGAAGAAGAAATGGCCTTGTTATTTTCACCTCAAACATGTTTTATTCATTTATTTCATTAACTTTTATTATTTCTATTTTATGAAACCATTTTCTTTAATATAAACAAATATATTATTAACATTATTTACTAACATACAAAGCACAAAATGCCAAAATGTGTCATTCATGCCCATCCTTGCCGTCCACTACCAAGAAAAAGGAATGTTTGACATGCAAGTCCCTCATGCTTCAAACCATGCAATTTTTTAGCCACTTCCAATTAACCTATGAGATTTTCAAGATTTTTCACATAAGCCCCTTTTTATTTATTTCACATCTAATTGAAAAAATTTAAAGCATGAAATTTTCACACATACTTATTCATAAATAATAAGCATAAAATATAACAATTAATTATTTTTGTGACTCGGTTTTGTGGTCCCGAAACCACTTTCCGACTAGGGTCAAATTAGGGGTGTCACAACTCTCCCCCCTTTAGGGATTTTCGTCCCCGAAAATTTCCACCGATGCATAGGTTAGGATAACGTTCTCTTATTGAATTATATCCGCAAAGACATTAGCTCATTGATAGAAATTGTAATTCATTATTGATTTCGCATCGGTCTATAAAATCATTTTCTTATCTTAAAACAAATACATAAACATTTCTACAAGTATGCACATATATCTCATTTCCTTGATTTCATAAGCAATAATCAGTTAATTTAATTCACAAATGCATTTCAAAACATATAAATCACATATTAACATGTATAATTCATATCATCAACCCACATATTCGTAACTCACATTTTTATTCATGTATAAGCTGTAACCTGACCGAAAATACACATATACTCAAACATCTCAATAAATATCCTTTATAACTCCATCATATCTCAATATTCAACTTAACCTGTTTCTGACAGAAAATCAACTTCTACATACCTGAACATTTAATTCGTTCAGCACATTCAATCACCGTTAACGCTATCCGTATATAGTCGATTAGGCATAAATCCTCATATAGTATACCGGCATGGGATTTATTTTAGTACATAACCCATATATCCAAAATTATCAGCATTCATCAAAAATTCTTATAGACTTCCAAATGTTGAACTTAATCGAAATAATTTCTTGAACATGATTAACAAAAATTGGGGTCATTTAGCAATTCATATACCGAGCATTCCCATAGACTAAATCCGTAACACATTTATAACATGAATTCATTTCTTAACATCATATCCACCATCTTAACTCAATGCCTTCGTTCCCTACGAGGTCTTACATTAATCTCGTTTTACTCACTTAATGTCTACTGACCGATCTCACACACATAGTGCTCGGTTGAAGAACTCGCACTCTCAGTGCCTCTAATCATTTGCACACATAGTGCCCCTATTCATTTGTTGTCACACATTGAAATGACTTAACCAAGTCTATAAGCATCAAGTATGTACACTTTTAAACATATCTTTTCATTTAACTTTGAATTCATATAATGAAGGACATTAAACTTGGCTTGAATCACTGGCATTAAGCCTGCTAGGCCCGAAGACCCGAATACACATCACCAGTACAAGACCTGCAGAACTTTAACCCATAAATAATTTCAGCACAAAGGCCTTCGGACCTCAAATTCGGATTTTGTCCAAGCACGAATGCCTTCGGGGCTTAGCCCGGATACATCACCAGCACGAATGCTCTTTGGGACTTAGCCCGGATACATCACCAGCACGAATGCTCTTCGGAACTTAGCCCAGATACATCACCAGCACGAATGCTTTTCGGGACTTAGCCCGGATACATCACCAGCACGAATGCTCTTCGGCACTTAGCCCGGATACATCACCAGCACGAATGCTCTTCGGGACTTAGCCCGGATACATCACCAGCACGAATGCTCTTCGGGACTTAGCCCGGAATAACATACTGAACTTTTATGCATATTTATCCATCAAGTATACATTTCACTAATTTATCACATTGGCATTTCATTTGCTTTATTCGTATACAAGCACATAATGTATAACTTTCATTTGATATTCGATCTATATATACAAGGATCACATATCCACCTAATTCTCACAGTTTATTTTCTAATGATCATTCAGATACATGCTTTATATACAACTATCTCGTAAACAAATTTGAGTAAAGTAAGATCAATGGGCCATGATTCATATATCATACCTTTATAACATGCCATTCTAACTTTTATACTAAACTTAATTACTCAAAACTTACTAAATTTATCACATACCTTAAGGCTTATACTTCTAGTTCGCACATGATATATGCATATCATAAAATTCATTGCATCATTCGAAAAAGGCACATAGCAAAATCAACAAGTACATTTCACATAGCATATCATATTCGTAATTCACTCTTTTCTCAATTTTGACACATCATAAGCATGTTCCAATGCCCTCAATACCATCTCCCACAGCTCGTTCAGGATCAAAATTTATTATTATACGAAAAACACTTTTTAACTGCCAGAAATCATCACACTATCATTTTATCACTTTATGGCATGTATAGCTAGACTCACACGTGCTACGTTAGTCCTAGAATCGACTAAACCGTAGCTCTGATACCAATAAAATGTAACACCCCAATCCCGTAACCATCGCCGGAATAAGTAAGGGGCATTACCGGACTTGTAACTCATGACAGAACCGTAAAACTTTTTTTTTAGATCATTCATTTGGATAAACACTAAACACAGCCAGGGATAAAATGTAAACTTCTATAAGTAAACATTCAAAAGATGCCATTTTCATATGGCTTATATACAATAGTCAAAATATCATTCTACTATATTGTCTATCCTATACATGCCATAAGCTAAGTTTAATTACATAGTTGCCGTAATGGTAGATAGTGTGACGAAGTGCTGATGATCCCCGAACTGGTAGTCAGAATCCACAACCTATAAACCAAAACATGATCGAACAGAGTAAGCTTTTGTAAGCTTAGTAAGTGTTAAGCAAAACAAAGTGTTCTCATTCACTATCATTGGTCATTCATTTCAACTGTTCGATGAAGTTAATCTAGAGCTTCACCTCGAACTATAATATCAATAAACGCATCACTTGGCTGTCACATATATACTTTCGAATAATAATGACCTAGATGGTCAAATATTTCCAAAGCACATTCTTCATCAGTTTTCAACTTTCAATAATCCTTTCCACTTGTTCATAATCACATCCATATTTTTAAGTATTTCAACATGACAAGTACTAAATTACCGTAGGCACATAAAGAACCAAACATATTCCTTATCACATATACGTAAGCTTACAAAACATAATCCTTACCTTGTACTGGCACATCTAGCTGAACCCAACCCATACTCAAATCATAAAGCTTTGGGGCAGAATATGCACTAATACATAAGAATATTTCATCACATACTTCATTATACAAGCATACCATTACCAATTATATTATTCTCATATTTGGAGTTATAATATTAATCACATTTACCTACCTCTTTGATACTGATAATTCACCTCGAAATCACTCCACCGATGAGTAAGTAATACGTACCTGAACATCTTAAATACATAATACTTATTTGATGGTAACTTATTGCAGATACTCAATATCAAAGTCTTACTTGAATCCTAGCATTTAGCCGTCGGGTCTTTAAAGCTCAGATATAGTACGAGCACGAAGCCTACGGACATTAATCAGGATAATATTCTCGCATAAAGCCTGCGGGGTTTTAACCCGGATATAGTACTGACACAAATGCCCTTCGGGACTTATCACATTTATACACTTTCACATCCATCACATTGGCCATTCGGCCTTATCACATATATACACCTTCACATCCATCACATCGACCATTAGGTCTTATCTCATATATACACTTTCACATTCATCACATTGGCCATTCGGCCTTATCACATATATACACTTTCACATTCATCACGTTGGCCACTCGGCCTTATCACATATATACACATTCACATTCATCACATTGGCCATTCGGCCTTATCACATATATACACTTTCACATTCATCACATCGGCCATTAGGCTTTAACACATATACACACTTTCACATTCATCACATTGGCCATTCAGCCTTATCACATATATACACTTTCACATTCATCACATTGGCCATTCGGCCTTATCACATATATCCACTTTCACATTCATCACATCGGCCATTAAGCCTTATCACATATACACACTTTCACATTCATCACATTGGCCATTCGGCCTTATCACATATATACACTTTCACATTCATCACGTTGGCCACTCGGCCTTATCACATATATACACTTTCACATTCATCACATTGGCCATTCGGCCTTATCACATATATACACTTTCACATTCATCACATCGGCCATTAGGCCTTATCACATATACACACCTTGTACATCAATTTCATCATAACAAAATTGACTAGGTTTACTAGTCATTTACGGCTTATAGCTTCACTTTAATACGGATTTGGTACTTGGATTACCAATATTTAATAGATAGCTTATAAGCAACTCAAATAGTTTTATTAAGGTTTACAACATAATCACAAATTCAGCACAAGCTGTTTTTCCTGAGCAATAGTCATTAAATTATTCGTAAATGGAGGTACGAAACTCCAAATGAAGTGTCGTTAATTTTCCCTGAAAATAGACTCATACATATTTTATCCAAAAAAATTTCAGAATTTTTGGTTTGGCCAATCAATGCCAGATTTTTTTTAAAGTTTCCACTATTTCACTGTTTGACTATGCTGACCACTCTTCACTACGAATCAAATTTCTCATTGTACAAAATTCAAAATATGTTCTAGTTTATTTCATTTGAAGCTAGACTCACTAAGGCATCTAGAATATAAATTTTGTCTTTTAAAAGTTTTTGTACAATTTATAATGATTTTCTAAAAATAGAACAGAGGATTACAGTGTCATTCTGCACTGTCTCACACAACTTTAAATATCTCATTATCAGAAATTCCTTTGCTTACACGGTTTCTTTTATAAGAAACTAGACTCATTAAGCTTTAATTTCATGCTTCATTCAGCCTCTAATTCAAGTCCATAAATTTATGGTGATTTTCTAAAGTCACGTTACTGCTGCTTTCCTAAGCAGACTATTTCAAATTACACTTAAATTCCCAAGCTCAAACACTTAAGAACTTACCATTTGAGCTTAGAACATATCATGGACACATCTTATCTTATTAAATCAACTCATCATGTCCTATTATGATTGAATTTACTCAACGTTTAATCACTTAAAACTTACCTCGGAAGTGGTCGACGACTAGATATCCACGGCTATTCGTTTACTTTCTCTTTATCCAAAATTGCCCCTCTATGCTCTTGAGTCTAATTAACAAAATTTAAACTATTTTAATCACCTTGTTGTATCATTAAAAACAATAAGGTAAATCTTCTCAATGAAACTCATACATAAGGCAACACCTCGATACATCTGCACACATTCGGTATTTCATAAAAACCATCCCAAATACATTTACCTAGGTATCACCATGTCGCCTTATATACATATACTAGTTATGTGGTCAATTTTACCGATGACCTATGCATATAACTAATTACACCTTTAATAATTTTCACAAAGCCGATTATCCACATGACTACCTTAGCATATTATTAGTTAGCTTATTATCCAAATTTGCCATAAAGAAAATTAACTCATATACCCTAAAGTGCATAAGCAATTGCATCCAAAGGACACTTGAAATGCATGTTATGAAAGTAACCGAATGCACATATATTTATACCAAGACATCATATACTTCAAAACCAACTATCAAGGCATAAAGCCGAACCTTCAAAATCAATTATCAATACACGTTCAAACATGCCCTCCTACAAATATACAAGTTCTCCCTTGGTTAAACTAAATCATGCTTTAAGGTTTAACACATTTAACCATTAGAGAGTTAATCAAATTAGCATTCAATTATTCTATACACCCACCATTAACCGAATCTCATTTAATCAAATTTATTTCTTGACAATTTCATCACATTCGGTCATTGGTAATTTAATCCTATAAAGAGTCAAATTTTACTTCAATTCACTAAGGTGAGGTTATTATAATTTAACCTCTATTTCCGAATGCCCCCTTCTCCATAAAACCATCAAATTTTCAAATTATAATAGGTTCATAACTCATTTAACCACTAATTCCATGCCAAGCATAAAAAGGCCATGGGTTTTACACCTAACTTACAAGACCATAAAACATAAAGGTTTAATGTTCATCTTTAACACAATTACCACACTTCAAACTAAATTTTCAGCTTCATATATCCCACACCAGATTTTTTTTTTCCATGCTCAATTTCCATGGTCGAATGAAATTATGCCCTAATTCATGAACTTAAACAACATTGGCCAACTTTCCAAGCTCATTTGTGTGACAGCCTTAAAGTGACCCTAGTCGGAAAGCGGTCTCGGGACCGCTAGACCGAGTCACCAAATTATTTGAATGTGATAATTATTGCCTAAAATATGTGAATATAAATGTGTGAAAGTTTTAAGCTTCGATTTAGTTAATTGCATGTGAATTTAGTTGATAGGACTTATGTGAGAAAATTTAGAAATGTGCTAGGCAAATGCAAGTGGCCTAATAGTGCATGTAATCAAAGGGGTGGACTTGCATGTCAATTTCCCCCCATTTAAGTACTAGTGGCCGGCCATGACAAGGGATGATGGGCAAAACATGTCATGAAACATGTTGTGTTAATGGAAAAAATAAAATAAGAAGCATGGGCAATAAACTAATAAGAAATTGAAGGAAGAAAACAAAGAAAAAAAATGTGTTCATCATTCTCATGCATGACCAAAAAAAAAGAAGGGAAATGCTTCATACTTTAGTTCTTCTTAGCCGTGTAGAAGGGGGAAAAGGGAAAAAAAAGAGAACAAAAAGTCTTTCTCATTTTGTTCTTCTTGGCCGATTGTGAAGAGGAAGTAGGGAGGGAGGCATTCGGTCATCCTAGGCTAATAGCAAGGTAAGAAGTTTATATTAGTTCATGAAATTTTGGTTAATCTTGAGTAAGATATCAAACTACTTTTGTAACCCATGTAGAAATTTTGATTTGTGTTATGGACTAGGGCTTTCGGCTATGGTATTTGACAATGGTGAATTTTGTTGTTCCATGTTAAATTTAGATGAGCAAAGATAGATGAGTGTTTGAACTATACAAATAATCATATGTGAGCAATGGGTGCTAAAGGGAAAGAAATCGGCTACCTTATTATGTACCAAGGCCGAATGTGTACTTGGTAAAGGAGGGGTTGTTATTGAACATTAGGTCATGTCCCTAGTGAATGGATGAATTGATAACCATTGTGTATGAAGATTTGCTTTACTATGTTTTTGTTAGCAAGATGAGAAACGAGTTAAGATGGTCTTGATGTAATTGCCGAATGCATGTTTAAGGAATTGGTTAAGTACATTGTTATTAAATGCTTGTTGTTAAGGAGTTTTGAGTTGGTTATAAATTGGGTTTAGTGTTCGAGGAACATTGGTTTGGACACCTAGTGCCGAATGTGTTCAAACGCAACTTACCAAGTGCATAAATATGATAATGCTATGATGGTAGACTTAATTGGAATTCGGCATTGTAAGTGATGCTTTGGGCTCTTGTGTTGGTTAGGGACAAAATGTATGTTATGAGGAACTAAATGAAGTATATGAATTCGGAAATGCAAGGTATTAAGCTAGTCCTATTATTCGGTGGTGCATGAGTAGAGCACATGTATAATGCTTGAATAACTAGTCAATAAAATTATTCGCACCTAATTGTATAATATAAATGTATTTAATCGAATAGTTAAATTGATAAATTATTAAATAAGCTCTATCTGTTTGAATTAAGCTCAAGAGCTTAGAGGACCAAAGTTGGATAAGGGGAAGGAAAAAGTGATCGAATAGCCGTCGAAACCGTTCGACAACATCCGAGGTAAGTCTTCGAGTAATGACCTTACTTGAATTATATTGAAATGATTAGTCATACTATGACAGATAGCCGAATGTGCATAGAGACTATGTTATAAAGCCAATTGAAATCATGCTCTTTGTGTGTGGCTATTGAGCCGAAATTGGAAAGGTTTAATAAATGTTTTGTGTTTGAGCCTTAGTAACAAAAATGAAATATGGATGTGTCATGATTATTGATATATGTGTGCATGAGCATTTGAATGATATCCGGGCTAAGTCCCGAAGGCATTTATGCTAGTGATTTTATCTGGGCTAAGACCCAAAGGCATTTGTGCGAGTTGATATATCCGGGCTAAGACCCGAAGGCATTTGTGCGAGTTGCTATACCCGGGTTAAGACCCGAAGGTAATTGTGCTTGTGGTTATATCCGGCTAAATTCTGAAGAAACTTGGGTTTGAAGGTGAGCGTTTTGTGCTGTAATAAATTCAATTAATACGCTCGAAAAACCCAAACGATAAGGTATGTTTGCATGTGCATTGGAAAAGTCGATTCGTTTTAAATAGTATTTGTTCAATCGACTAACGAACTTTCGGCTTTTAGATAGGTTGATACCTTGTGTGTGTATATGTTGATGAAGTGTGAAGTAAGTATGATTATGAGAATGTGTATTAATTAAGTGATTCATTTAGCTATGTGAATGTAATACTTTAGTCAAAGCCGATTTCATTACTTGAAACTTACTAAGCTTTAAAATGCTTACCCCGTTGCTTTGGCTCTCTGTTTTATAGATTTTGTTCGTTAGCTATCGGATTCGGGATCATCGAAGTCGAAGTCATCCACACTATCAAAGCCCTTTTGGTACTCTTTTAGTTGAACTCTGGATATGGCATGTATAGGACTACCCTTTGTTGTTTTTCAAGTACTTTTTGTGATGTATGTGTGTACAGCCATGCGAAAATGGCTCGTAGAAGTGGAGTATGGCATTAGACGATTTGTGTTTATGTATATATATATGGTTTCATGATGTGACTATGGACTGGAATGGAAGTGTTGGGCAAATGATCAGCCATTGGAATGGCTAAATATGATCATATGTGGACCTATGTATGACAAAACTCTAGTTGGTCCATGGTAACCACGAAATAGGTAAAGTTTACCTTGAAAACAGATGCTGACAGCATCAGTGGTGTGGATTTGAAAAATCACTAAAATTTTTAGGAATGGAATTAAATAGTGAATAAATTATGTAATCGAACCTTGGCGAATCTATTTTCATATGAAAGTAACGAAACGATCATATGAACAGTATATTAAGAGATATCAAAGTTCTCGTGAAACAGGGCTAGAACGGTTTCTGGATCCCCTGTTTCGACTTTGAAAATTTACCATAACTTATCCAGAGACAATTAGAAGTCATGCCTTATATGTATAGATTCCAATTTGAGTCTAGTTTCATTGGAAACAAATGGCATGAGTATTGAAGCTCTGTACAAAGAGATATCCAAGTCGTAATACGTGAAGGTCAGAGTAGTCGAACCCAGAATCAGGGGAGACTTTAACTAATAAACTGTACCAATTGGCCCGACCAAAAATTCTAGAAATAAATCCACAGATGTATATATGAGTCTAATTTCAGGGAAAATTTACGGAATCAGTTTTCGAGTTTTGGAACTCGAGATATGATTTTTAAGGCGACAGTGACGCGGTTAGCCAGCCTGTCTGGAATTTTTTTTAAAATGGACTGTGAAAACAAAGTAATTAAGTCTGTTAGCAGCTCGCGTTCGACTCCGGCAACGGTCTCGGGTACGGGGTGTTACAATTTTATTGGTATCAGAGCTACGGTTTAGTCGATTCTAGGACTACCGTAATACGTTTGGGTCTAGCTATACATGCCATTATGTGATTAATTGATAATGTGGTGATTTCTGACATTTGAATTTGTGTTTATTTATAGTAATGGATCCCGATCCCAACCGAGCGATAGCTGATGATGTGGAGAGTGTGGCGCCTGCTCCCGCACAAGGGACAGCGCCGGTGGACTCTCAACCTATTGCTAGCAATCCGAATGATGATGCTAGGCAAGCTTTTTATAGCGTGATGAATGATTGGTTCAACCAATACATTCGAACTAATACGGCTGTTCCACAACCTCCATTCCCGACTAATACAACCCCCGCACCTACAATACCTCCGGTAACTAACCAAATAAGGTCAAATAAGCCCCCAGTTGACAGAATCCGAAAACATGGGGCTATTGAATTTAAAGCTACGGATAGCGACGATGCCGAGCAAGCTGAATTTTGGTTGGACAACACTATCCGGGTACTCGATGAGCTATCTTGTACACCCGATGAATGCCTAAAGTGTACTATCTCCTTGCTACGCGATTTTGCCTACTATTGGTGGAGTACTCTGACTTCTGTTGTGCCCCGAGAGCAAGTAACTTAGGAGTTTTTCCAAACTGAGTTTCGGAAAAAGTATATCAGTCACAGATTTGTTGATCAAAAATGGAAGGAATTTCTTGAGCTTAAGCAAGGTTCTATGTCAGTTACTGATTACGAGCGAAAATTTGTTAGACTTAGTAGATACGCTTGGGAATGTGTTTCGTCCGAGGCTATCATGTGTCAACGCTTCGAGGATGGGTTGAATGAAGATATAAAAATGTTCGTTGGCATTCTTGAAATACGAGAGTTCGTAGTACTTGTCGAGCGAGCTTGTAAAGCTGAAGAGCTTAGGAAAGAAAAACAAAAAGTTGATGTGGGAACTGGAGAGTTTCGTAAAAGATCCTCGGGAAAGTCTCTTCAATAGGCATCGAAGAAATTTCGAGATGATGTGGGCCGGTCTAGAGGCACTTCGGGCCTTTTTAGACGAGATCGTGATCGACCCCCTGTGGGTACACGAGGCACTTCGGTCGCCAGTGTTGGGAATGAATGTCGAGACAGAACGGAGTGTCAGCATTGTGGTAAATGGCATTCGGGGAGCTATAGGTTCCATGACCGCTCCTGCTATAAGTGTGGATCTGCTGACCACTTTATCAAGGATTGCCCGAGGTTGCCTGAACAAAATGTAAGTCAGAGTGGGAAACCAGGTGCTACTACTGCTCGGGGTAGACCGTCTAGAAACACGGGCAATGCTAGTGGCGGTCAGAGAGGATCTAGAGATGCTACAACTAGATCTGAGGCTCGTGCGCCTGCTAGAGCTTATGCTATACGTGCCCGCGAGGATGCTTCTTCGCCTGATGTTATTATCGGTACTTTTACCCTCTTTGATACTAATGTAATTGCTTTGATTGACCCCGGTTCTACTCATTCTTATATATGTGAAACCTTAGCATCCAGTAAGACTTTACCTATTGAGTCTACTGAGTTCGTAATTCGGGTGTCAAATCCCTTGGGTCGTTACGTGCTTGTCGACAAAGTGTGTAAGAAATGTCCCCTAGTAATTCGAGGTTCCTGTTTTCCGGCGGACTTGATGCTTCTGCCGTTTGATGAATTTGATGTTATTCTCGGTTTGGATTGGTTGACCGTGCATGATGCAGTTGTGAATTGCAAAAGCAAGACTATTGATTTGAGGTGCGCAAATAACGAAGTAATCCGAGTTGAGTCTATGGACTTGGATGGGTTGCCAGCTGTAATATCCTCAATGTTGGCTCAGAAATATGTAAGAAAAGGGTAAGAAGCATACCTTGCATATGTACATGATAACAAGGAATTAGAAAAGAAACTTGAGTCGGTACCAGTAATTTGTGAATACCCGGATGTTTTTCTCGAAGAATTACCGGGTTTACCACCTATTCGGGAAATAGAGTTTGGCATCAAACTGGTACCTGGGACCACACCGATTTCGATAGCTCCGTATCATATGGCACCAACGGAATTAAAGGAGTTGAAAGCTCAGTTGCAAGAGTTGGTGGATAGAGGTTTCGCTCGCCCGAGTTTTTCACCTTGGGGTGCACCAGCGTTGTTTGTGAAAAAGAAGGACGGAACCATGAGGTTGTGCATCGACTATCGTCAGCTTAATAAAGTGACAATAAAGAACAAATATCCGTTACCGCGTATCGATGATTTGTTCGATCAACTGAAGGGAGCCTCAGTGTTCTCAAAAATAGATTTGAGATCGGGCTATTATCAGTTGCGAATTCGAGATTCGGACATACCCAAAACTGCCTTCAGAACGAGATATAGTCGCTACGAGTTCTTAGTGATGCCGTTTGGGCTCACTAATGCCCCTGCGGTATTTATGGATTTGATGAATCGGATCTTCAGACCATATTTGGATCGGTTCGTAGTTGTGTTCATTGATGACATCTTGATCTATTCAAGAGATGAGACCGAACATGCTGAGCACTTAAGATTAGTGTTACAAATTTTACGGGATAAGCAGTTATATGCCAAGTTCAGTAAATGTGAGTTTTGGTTACGAGAAGTTAGCTTTTTGGGTCATGTAGTATCTGTATCGGGCATTCGAGTCAATCCGAGCAAAATTTCAGCCATACTTAACTGGAAGCCTCCAAGAAATATTACCGAAGTTCGGAGCTTCCTGGGGCTCGCCGGTTATTACCGACGATTTGTAAAAGGTTTCTCGATGATAGCCACACCAATGACGAAGCTACTTCAAAAGGATCTTAAGTTCGAATGGACGGAGAAATGTCAGAAAAGTTTCGATCAACTGAAAACTTATTTGACTGAAGCTCCAATTTTAGTGCAACCCGAATCAGGCAAAGAGTTTGTCATTTATAGTGACGCATCCCTACTTGGGTTGGGTTGCGTATTGATGCAAGAAGGTCGAGTTGTGGCCTATGTGTCGAGACAATTGAAGCCACACGAGAGAAATTATCCGACCCATGATCTCGAACTAGCCGCCATCGTATTTGCTTTGAAAATATGGCGACATTATTTGTTTGGTGAGAAGTGCCATGTATTTTCGGATCACAAAAGTCTCAAATATTTGATGACCCAGCGAGACTTGAATCTGCGACAAAGGCGTTGGCTTGAGTTGTTGAAAGATTATGAGCTTGTCATTAATTATCACCCGGGAAAGGCTAATGTGGTTGCGGACGCCTTAAACCGGAAATCACTGTTTGCTTTGCGAGCGATGAATGTACACTTGTCTGTTCTACCTGACAATGTGTTAGTAGCTGAATTAAAAGCCAAACCATTATTGATTCATCAAATTCGTGAAGCTCAGAAAGTCGATGATGAATTGGTTGCAAAACGGGCTGAGTGTGTTCCGAACAAGGAATCGGAGTTTCAAATTGATGATGATGATTGTTTGAGGTTCAGAAGTCGTTTGTGTGTTCCAAGGAATTCGGAACTCATTTCGATGATTCTGAACGAAGCCCATTGTAGCCGAATGTCAATTCACCCGGGGAGTACGAAAATGTACAACGATTTGAAACATCGGTTTTGGTGGCATGGTATGAAACGAGACATCTCCGACTTTCTTTCAAGATGTTTAATATGTCAACAAGTGAAAGCGGAACATCAAGTGCCTTCAGGATTACTTCAGCCGATCATGATACCCGAGTGGAAATGGGATCGAGTCACAATGGACTTTGTGTCCGGACTGCCATTGTCAGCAAGTAAAAGGATGCGATTTGGGTTGTTGTTGATAGACTGACTAAGTCGGCTCACTTTATCCCCGTGCGTACGGATTTTTCATTAGATAAACTAGCTGAATTGTACATTTCTCAGATTGTGAGATTACACGGGGTACCGATTTCTGTTGTGTCGGATAGAGATCCGAGATTCACCTCGCGATTTTGGAAGAAATTGCAAGAAGCTTTAGGTACCAAGCTACATTTTAGCACCGCTTTTCATCCACAAACCGATGGTCAATCCGAGCGGGTAATTCAGATACTTGAGGATATGTTGAGATGGTGCATCCTTGAGTTTAGTGGTTCATGGTAACGGTATTTACCATTGATTGAATTCGCTTACAGCAATAGTTTTCAATCAAGTATTAAGATGGCACCTTACGAGGCTTTGTACGGGCGTAAATGCCGCACACCATTGTTTTGGACCGAGCTCGGTGAAAGTAAAATTTTCGGAGTAGATTTGATTAAAGATGCTGAACAGAAAGTAAAAGTAATCCGTGAAAGTCTAAAGATAGCCTCAGATCGCCAGAAGTCGTACGCGGATCTAAAACGAAAAGACATTGAGTATCAGGTGGGAGATAAGGTGTTTCTTAAAGTTTCACCTTGGAAAAAGATACTCAGATTTGGGCGTAAGGGCAAATTGAGTCCGAGGTTCATCGGGCCATATGAAATATCCGAACGAGTCGGTCCAGTTGCGTATTGATTGATTTTGCCCCCTGAACTTGAAAAGATTCACGACGTCTTTCATGTTTCGATGCTTCGACGCTATAGATCTAATCCATCGCACATAATTAGCCCATCAGAGGTTGAAATTCAAGCCGATATGAGTTATGAAGAAGAACCGATGCGTATCCTAGCTCGTGAAGTGAAAGAGTTACGAAACAAAAGGGTTCCGTTAGTAAAGGTGTTATGGCTCAAACACGGGATCGAGGAAGCTACTTGGGAAACCGAGAGCTCGATGAAAGAATGATACCCAAACCTATTTACCGGTAAGATTTTCGGGGACGAAAATTTCTTAAGTGGGGGAGAATTGTGACAGCCCTAAAGTGACCCTAGTCGGAAAGCGGTCTCGGGACCGCTAGACCGAGTCACCAAATTATTTGAATGTGATAATTATTGCCTAAAATATGTGAATATAAATGTGTGAAAGTTTTAAGCTTCGATTTAGTTAATTGCATGTGAATTTAGTTGATAGGACTTATGTGAGAAAATTTAGAAATGTGCTAGGCAAATGCAAGTGGCCTAATAGTGCATGTAATCAAAGGGGTGGACTTGCATGTCAATTTCCCCCCATTTAAGTACTAGTGGCCGGCCATGACAAGGGATGATGGGCAAAACATGTCATGAAACATGTTGTGTTAATGGAAAAATAAAATAAGAAGCATGGGCAATAAACTAATAAGAAATTGAAGGAAGAAAACAAAGAAAAAAAATGTGTTCATCATTCTCATGCATGACCAAAAAAAAAAGAAGGGAAATGCTTCATACTTTAGTTCTTCTTAGCCGTGTAGAAGGGGGAAAAGGGAAAAAAAAGAGAACAAAAAGTCTTTCTCATTTTGTTCTTCTTGGCCGATTGTGAAGAGGAAGTAGGGAGGGAGGCATTCGGTCATCCTAGGCTAATAGCAAGGTAAGAAGTTTATATTAGTTCATGAAATTTTGGTTAATCTTGAGTAAGATATCAAACTACTTTTGTAACCCATGTAGAAATTTTGATTTGTGTTATGGACTAGGGCTTTCGGCTATGGTATTTGACAATGGTGAATTTTGTTGTTCCATGTTAAATTTAGATGAGCAAAGATAGATGAGTGTTTGAACTATACAAATAATCATATGTGAGCAATGGGTGCTAAAGGGAAAGAAATCGGCTACCTTATTATGTACCAAGGCCGAATGTGTACTTGGTAAAGGAGGGGTTGTTATTGAACATTAGGTCATGTCCCTAGTGAATGGATGAATTGATAACCATTGTGTATGAAGATTTGCTTTACTATGTTTTTGTTAGCAAGATGAGAAACGAGTTAAGATGGTCTTGATGTAATTGCCGAATGCATGTTTAAGGAATTGGTTAAGTACATTGTTATTAAATGCTTGTTGTTAAGGAGTTTTGAGTTGGTTATAAATTGGGTTTAGTGTTCGAGGAACATTGGTTTGGACACCTAGTGCCGAATGTGTTCAAACGCAACTTACCAAGTGCATAAATATGATAATGCTATGATGGTAGACTTAATTGGAATTCGGCATTGTAAGTGATGCTTTGGGCTCTTGTGTTGGTTAGGGACAAAATGTATGTTATGAGGAACTAAATGAAGTATATGAATTCGGAAATGCAAGGTATTAAGCTAGTCCTATTATTCGGTGGTGCATGAGTAGAGCACATGTATAATGCTTGAATAACTAGTCAATAAAATTATTCGCACCTAATTGTATAATATAAATGTATTTAATCGAATAGTTAAATTGATAAATTATTAAATAAGCTCTATCTGTTTGAATTAAGCTCAAGAGCTTAGAGGACCAAAGTTGGATAAGGGGAAGGAAAAAGTGATCGAATAGCCGTCGAAACCGTTCGACAACATCCGAGGTAAGTCTTCGAGTAATGACCTTACTTGAATTATATTGAAATGATTAGTCATACTATGACAGATAGCCGAATGTGCATAGAGACTATGTTATAAAGCCAATTGAAATCATGCTCTTTGTGTGTGGCTATTGAGCCGAAATTGGAAAGGTTTAATAAATGTTTTGTGTTTGAGCCTTAGTAACAAAAATGAAATATGGATGTGTCATGATTATTGATATATGTGTGCATGAGCATTTGAATGATATCCGGGCTAAGTCCCGAAGGCATTTATGCTAGTGATTTTATCTGGGCTAAGACCCAAAGGCATTTGTGCGAGTTGATATATCCGGGCTAAGACCCGAAGGCATTTGTGCGAGTTGCTATACCCGGGTTAAGACCCGAAGGTAATTGTGCTTGTGGTTATATCCGGCTAAATTCTGAAGAAACTTGGGTTTGAAGGTGAGCGTTTTGTGCTGTAATAAATTCAATTAATACGCTCGAAAAACCCAAACGATAAGGTATGTTTGCATGTGCATTGGAAAAGTCGATTCGTTTTAAATAGTATTTGTTCAATCGACTAACGAACTTTCGGCTTTTAGATAGGTTGATACCTTGTGTGTGTATATGTTGATGAAGTGTGAAGTAAGTATGATTATGAGAATGTGTATTAATTAAGTGATTCATTTAGCTATGTGAATGTAATACTTTAGTCAAAGCCGATTTCATTACTTGAAACTTACTAAGCTTTAAAATGCTTACCCCGTTGCTTTGGCTCTCTGTTTTATAGATTTTGTTCGTTAGCTATCGGATTCGGGATCATCGAAGTCGAAGTCATCCACACTATCAAAGCCCTTTTGGTACTCTTTTAGTTGAACTCTGGATATGGCATGTATAGGACTACCCTTTGTTGTTTTTCAAGTACTTTTTGTGATGTATGTGTGTACAGCCATGCGAAAATGGCTCGTAGAAGTGGAGTATGGCATTAGACGATTTGTGTTTATGTATATATATATGGTTTCATGATGTGACTATGGACTGGAATGGAAGTGTTGGGCAAATGATCAGCCATTGGAATGGCTAAATATGATCATATGTGGACCTATGTATGACAAAACTCTAGTTGGTCCATGGTAACCACGAAATAGGTAAAGTTTACCTTGAAAACAGATGCTGACAGCATCAGTGGTGTGGATTTGAAAAATCACTAAAATTTTAGGAATGGAATTAAATAGTGAATAAATTATGTAATCGAACCTTGGCGAATCTATTTTCATATGAAAGTAACGAAACGATCATATGAACAGTATATTAAGAGATATCAAAGTTCTCGTGAAACAGGGCTAGAACGGTTTCTGGATCCCCTGTTTCGACTTTGAAAATTTACCATAACTTATCCAGAGACAATTAGAAGTCATGCCTTATATGTATAGATTCCAATTTGAGTCTAGTTTCATTGGAAACAAATGGCATGAGTATTGAAGCTCTGTACAAAGAGATATCCAAGTCGTAATACGTGAAGGTCAGAGTAGTCGAACCCAGAATCAGGGGAGACTTTAACTAATAAACTGTACCAATTGGCCCGACCAAAAATTCTAGAAATAAATCCACAGATGTATATATGAGTCTAATTTCAGGGAAAATTTACGGAATCAGTTTTCGAGTTTTGGAACTCGAGATATGATTTTTAAGGCGACAGTGACGCGGTTAGCCAGCCTGTCTGGAATTTTTTTTAAAATGGACTGTGAAAACAAAGTAATTAAGTCTGTTAGCAGCTCGCGTTCGACTCCGGCAACGGTCTCGGGTACGGGGTGTTACAATTTTATTGGTATCAGAGCTACGGTTTAGTCGATTCTAGGACTACCGTAATACGTTTGGGTCTAGCTATACATGCCATTATGTGATTAATTGATAATGTGGTGATTTCTGACATTTGAATTTGTGTTTATTTATAGTAATGGATCCCGATCCCAACCGAGCGATAGCTGATGATGTGGAGAGTGTGGCGCCTGCTCCCGCACAAGGGACAGCGCCGGTGGACTCTCAACCTATTGCTAGCAATCCGAATGATGATGCTAGGCAAGCTTTTTATAGCGTGATGAATGATTGGTTCAACCAATACATTCGAACTAATACGGCTGTTCCACAACCTCCATTCCCGACTAATACAACCCCGCACCTACAATACCTCCGGTAACTAACCAAATAAGGTCAAATAAGCCCCAGTTGACAGAATCCGAAAACATGGGGCTATTGAATTTAAAGCTACGGATAGCGACGATGCCGAGCAAGCTGAATTTTGGTTGGACAACACTATCCGGGTACTCGATGAGCTATCTTGTACACCCGATGAATGCCTAAAGTGTACTATCTCCTTGCTACGCGATTTGCCTACTATTGGTGGAGTACTCTGACTTCTGTTGTGCCCCGAGAGCAAGTAACTTAGGAGTTTTTCCAAACTGAGTTTCGGAAAAAGTATATCAGTCACAGATTTGTTGATCAAAATGGAAGGAATTTCTTGAGCTTAAGCAAGGTTCTATGTCAGTTACTGATTACGAGCGAAAATTTGTTAGACTTAGTAGATACGCTTGGGAATGTGTTTCGTCCGAGGCTATCATGTGTCAACGCTTCGAGGATGGGTTGAATGAAGATATAAAAATGTTCGTTGGCATTCTTGAAATACGAGAGTTCGTAGTACTTGTCGAGCGAGCTTGTAAAGCTGAAGAGCTTAGGAAAGAAAAACAAAAAGTTGATGTGGGAACTGGAGAGTTTCGTAAAAGATCCTCGGGAAAGTCTCTTCAATAGGCATCGAAGAAATTTCGAGATGATGTGGGCCGGTCTAGAGGCACTTCGGGCCTTTTTAGACGAGATCGTGATCGACCCCCTGTGGGTACACGAGGCACTTCGGTCGCCAGTGTTGGGAATGAATGTCGAGACAGAACGGAGTGTCAGCATTGTGGTAAATGGCATTCGGGGAGCTATAGGTTCCATGACCGCTCCTGCTATAAGTGTGGATCTGCTGACCACTTTATCAAGGATTGCCCGAGGTTGCCTGAACAAAATGTAAGTCAGAGTGGGAAACCAGGTGCTACTACTGCTCGGGGTAGACCGTCTAGAAACACGGGCAATGCTAGTGGCGGTCAGAGAGGATCTAGAGATGCTACAACTAGATCTGAGGCTCGTGCGCCTGCTAGAGCTTATGCTATACGTGCCCGCGAGGATGCTTCTTCGCCTGATGTTATTATCGGTACTTTTACCCTCTTTGATACTAATGTAATTGCTTTGATTGACCCCGGTTCTACTCATTCTTATATATGTGAAACCTTAGCATCCAGTAAGACTTTACCTATTGAGTCTACTGAGTTCGTAATTCGGGTGTCAAATCCCTTGGGTCGTTACGTGCTTGTCGACAAAGTGTGTAAGAAATGTCCCCTAGTAATTCGAGGTTCCTGTTTTCCGGCGGACTTGATGCTTCTGCCGTTTGATGAATTTGATGTTATTCTCGGTTTGGATTGGTTGACCGTGCATGATGCAGTTGTGAATTGCAAAAGCAAGACTATTGATTTGAGGTGCGCAAATAACGAAGTAATCCGAGTTGAGTCTATGGACTTGGATGGGTTGCCAGCTGTAATATCCTCAATGTTGGCTCAGAAATATGTAAGAAAAGGGTAAGAAGCATACCTTGCATATGTACATGATAACAAGGAATTAGAAAAGAAACTTGAGTCGGTACCAGTAATTTGTGAATACCCGGATGTTTTTCTCGAAGAATTACCGGGTTTACCACCTATTCGGGAAATAGAGTTTGGCATCAAACTGGTACCTGGGACCACACCGATTTCGATAGCTCCGTATCATATGGCACCAACGGAATTAAAGGAGTTGAAAGCTCAGTTGCAAGAGTTGGTGGATAGAGGTTTCGCTCGCCCGAGTTTTTCACCTTGGGGTGCACCAGCGTTGTTTGTGAAAAAGAAGGACGGAACCATGAGGTTGTGCATCGACTATCGTCAGCTTAATAAAGTGACAATAAAGAACAAATATCCGTTACCGCGTATCGATGATTTGTTCGATCAACTGAAGGGAGCCTCAGTGTTCTCAAAAATAGATTTGAGATCGGGCTATTATCAGTTGCGAATTCGAGATTCGGACATACCCAAAACTGCCTTCAGAACGAGATATAGTCGCTACGAGTTCTTAGTGATGCCGTTTGGGCTCACTAATGCCCCTGCGGTATTTATGGATTTGATGAATCGGATCTTCAGACCATATTTGGATCGGTTCGTAGTTGTGTTCATTGATGACATCTTGTCTATTCAAGAGATGAGACCGAACATGCTGAGCACTGAGATTAGTGTTACAAATTTTACGGGATAAGCAGTTATATGCCAAGTTCAGTAAATGTGAGTTTTGGTTACGAGAAGTTAGCTTTTTGGGTCATGTAGTATCTGTATCGGGCATTCGAGTCAATCCGAGCAAAATTTCAGCCATACTTAACTGGAAGCCTCCAAGAAATATTACCGAAGTTCGGAGCTTCCTGGGGCTCGCCGGTTATTACCGACGATTTGTAAAAGGTTTCTCGATGATAGCCACACCAATGACGAAGCTACTTCAAAAGGATTTAAGTTCGAATGGACGGAGAAATGTCAGAAAAGTTTCGATCAACTGAAAACTTATTTGACTGAAGCTCCAATTTTAGTGCAACCCGAATCAGGCAAAGAGTTTGTCATTTATAGTGACGCATCCCTACTTGGGTTGGGTTGCGTATTGATGCAAGAAGGTCGAGTTGTGGCCTATGTGTCGAGACAATTGAAGCCACACGAGAGAAATTATCCGACCCATGATCTCGAACTAGCCGCCATCGTATTTGCTTTGAAAATATGGCGACATTATTTGTTTGGTGAGAAGTGCCATGTATTTTCGGATCACAAAAGTCTCAAATATTTGATGACCCAGCGAGACTTGAATCTGCGACAAAGGCGTTGGCTTGAGTTGTTGAAAGATTATGAGCTTGTCATTAATTATCACCCGGGAAAGGCTAATGTGGTTGCGGACGCCTTAACCGGAAATCACTGTTTGCTTTGCGAGCGATGAATGTACACTTGTCTGTTCTACCTGACAATGTGTTAGTAGCTGAATTAAAAGCCAAACCATTATTGATTCATCAAATTCGTGAAGCTCAGAAAGTCGATGATGAATTGGTTGCAAAACGGGCTGAGTGTGTTCCGAACAAGGAATCGGAGTTTCAAATTGATGATGATGATTGTTTGAGGTTCAGAAGTCGTTTGTGTGTTCCAAGGAATTCGGAACTCATTTCGATGATTCTGAACGAAGCCCATTGTAGCCGAATGTCAATTCACCCGGGGAGTACGAAAATGTACAACGATTTGAAACATCGGTTTTGGTGGCATGGTATGAAACGAGACATCTCCGACTTTTTTCAGATGTTTAATATGTCAACAAGTGAAAGCGGAACATCAAGTGCCTTCAGGATTACTTCAGCCGATCATGATACCCGAGTGGAAATGGGATCGAGTCACAATGGACTTTGTGTCCGGACTGCCATTGTCAGCAAGTAAAAGGATGCGATTTGGGTTGTTGTTGATAGACTGACTAAGTCGGCTCACTTTATCCCCGTGCGTACGGATTTTTCATTGATAAACTAGCTGAATTGTACTTTCTCAGATTGTGAGATTACACGGGGTACCGATTTCTGTTGTGTCGGATAGAGATCCGAGATTCACCTCGCGATTTTGGAAGAAATTGCAAGAAGCTTTGGTACCAAGCTACATTTTAGCACCGCTTTTCATCCACAAACCGATGGTCAATCCGAGCGGGTAATTCAGATACTTGAGGATATGTTGAGATGTGCATCCTTGAGTTTAGTGGTTCATGGGAACGGTATTTACCATTGATTGAATTCGCTTACACAATAGTTTTCAATCAAGTATTAAGATGGCACCTTACGAGGCTTTGTACGGGCGTAAATGCCGTACACCATTGTTTTGGACCGAGCTCGGTGAAAGTAAAATTTTCGGAGTGGATTTGATTAAAGATGCTGAACAGAAAGTAAAAGTAATCCGTGAAAGTCTAAAGATAGCCTCAGATCGCCAGAAGTCGTACGCGGATCTGAAACGAAAAGACATTGAGTATCAGGTGGGAGATAAGGTGTTTCTTAAAGTTTCACCTTGGAAAAAGATACTCAGATTTGGGCGTAAGGGCAAATTGAGTCCGAGGTTCATCGGGCCATACGAAATATCCGAACGAGTCGGTCCAGTTGCGTATCGATTGATTTTGCCCCCTGAACTTGAAAAGATTCACGACGTCTTTCATGTTTCGATGCTTCGACGCTATAGATCTGATCCATCGCACATAATTAGCCCATCAGAGGTTGAAATTCAAGCCGATATGAGTTATGAAGAAGAACCGATGCGTATCCTAGCTCGTGAAGTGAAAGAGTTCGAAACAAAAGGGTTCCGTTAGTAAAGGTGTTATGGCTCAAACACGGGATCGAGGAAGCTACTTGGGAAACCGAGAGCTCGATGAAAGAAGATACCCAAACCTATTTACCGGTAAGATTTTCGGGGACGAAAATTTCTTAAGTGGGGGAGATTGTGACAGCCCTAAAGTGACCCTAGTCGGAAAGCGGTCTCGGACCGCTAGACCGAGTCACCAAATTATTTGAATGTGATAATTATTGCCTAAAATATGTGAATATAAATGTGTGAAAGTTTTAAGCTTCGATTTAGTTAATTGCATGTGAATTTAGTTGATAGGACTTATGTGAGAAATTTAGAAATGTGCTAGGCAAATGCAAGTGGCCTAATAGTGCATGTAATCAAAGGGGTGGACTTGCATGTCAATTTCCCCCCATTTAAGTACTAGTGGCCGGCCATGACAAGGGATGATGGGCAAAACATGTCATGAAACATGTTGTGTTAATGGAAAAATAAAATAAGAAGCATGGGCAATAAACTAATAAGAAATTGAAGGAAGAAAACAAAGAAAAAAAATGTGTTCATCATTCCATGCATGACCAAAAAAAAAGAAGGGAAAGCTTCATACTTTAGTTCTTCTTAGCCGTGTAGAAGGGGAAAAGGGAAAAAAAAGAGAACAAAAAGTCTTTCTCATTTTGTTCTTCTTGGCCGATTGTGAAGAGGAAGTAGGGAGGGAGGCATTCGGTCATCCTAGGCTAATAGCAAGGTAAGAAGTTTATATTAGTTCATGAAATTTTGGTTAATCTTGAGTAAGATATCAAACTACTTTTGTAACCCATGTAGAAATTTGATTTGTGTTATGGACTAGGGCTTTCGGCTATGGTATTTGACAATGGTGAATTTTGTTGTTCCATGTTAAATTTAGATGAGCAAAGATAGATGAGTGTTTGAACTATACAAATAATCATATGTGAGCAATGGGTGCTAAAGGGAAAGAAATCGGCTACCTTATTATGTACCAAGGCCGAATGTGTACTTGGTAAAGGAGGGGTTGTTATTGAACATTAGGTCATGTCCCTAGTGAATGGATGAATTGATAACCATTGTGTATGAAGATTTGCTTTACTATGTTTTTGTTAGCAAGATGAGAAACGAGTTAAGATGGTCTTGATGTAATTGCCGAATGCATGTTTAAGGAATTGGTTAAGTACATTGTTATTAAATGCTTGTTGTTAAGGAGTTTTGAGTTGGTTATAAATTGGGTTTAGTGTTCGAGGAACATTGGTTTGGACACCTAGTGCCGAATGTGTTCAAACGCAACTTACCAAGTGCATAAATATGATAATGCTATGATGGTAGACTTAATTGGAATTCGGCATTGTAAGTGATGCTTTGGGCTCTTGTGTTGGTTAGGGACAAAATGTATGTTATGAGGAACTAAATGATGTATATGAATTCGAAAATGCAAGGTATTAAGCTAGTCCTATTATTCGGTGGTGCATGAGTAGAGCACATGTATAATGCTTGAATAACTAGTCAATAAAATTATTCGCACCTAATTGTATAATATAAATGTATTAATCGAATAGTTAAATTGATAATTATTAAATAAGCTCTATCTGTTTGAATTAAGCTCAAGAGCTTAGAGACCAAAGTTGGATAAGGGGAAGGAAAAGTGATCGAATAGCCGTCGAAACTTCGACAACATCCGAGGTAAGTCTTCAGTAATGACCTACTTGAATTATATTGAAATGATTAGTCATACTATGACGGATAGCCGAATGTCATAGAGACTATGTTATAAAGCCAATTGAAATCATGCTCTTTGTGTGTGGCTATTGAGCCGAAATTGGAAGGTTTAATAAATGTTGTGTTGAGCCTTAGTAACGAAAATGAAATATGGATGTGTCATGATTATTGATATATGTGTGCATGAGCATTTAATGATATCCGGCTAAGTCCCGAAGCATTATGCTAGTGATTTATCTGGGCTAAGACCCGAAGGCATTTGTGCGAGTTGATATATCCGGGCTAAGACCCGAAGGCATTTGTGCGAGTTGCTATACCCGGGTTAAGACCCGAAGGCAATTGTGTTGTGGTTATATCCGGCTAAATTCCGAAGAAACTTGGGTTGAAGGTGAGCGTTTGTGCTGTAATAAATTCAATTAATACGCTCGAAAAACCCAAACGATAAGGTATGTTTGCATGTGCATCGGAAAAGTCGATCGTTTAATAGTATTCGTTCAATCGACTAACGAACTTCGGCTTTTAGATAGGTTGATACCTTGTGTGTGTATATGTTGATGAAGTGTGAAGTAAGTATGATTATGAGAATGTGTATTAATAAAGTGATTCATTTAGCTATGTGAATGTAATACTTTAGTCAAAGCCGATTTCATTACTTGAAACTTACTAAGCTTTAAAATGCTTACCCCGTTGCTTTGGCTCTCTGTTTTATAGATTTTGTTCGTTAGCTATCGGATTCGGGATCATCGAAGTCGAAGTCATCCACACTATCAAAGCCCTTTTGGTACTCTTTTAGTTGAACTCTGGATATGCATGTATAGACTACCCTTTGTTGTTTTTCAAGTACTTTTGTGATTATGTGTTACACCATCAAAAATGCTCGATAAAAGTGGAGTATGGCATGTAGACATTTGTGTTATGTAATATATATGTTTCATATGTACTAGGACTGGAATGGAAGTGTTGGCAAATATCAGCCATTGGAATGGTAAATATGATCATATGTGACCTATGTATGACAAAACCTAGTTGGTCCATGGTAACAGAATACGTAAGGTTACCTTGAAAACGATTTGACAGCAACATGATGTGATT